>NC_135375.1:115255032-115855032 GCF_049243985.1 Paroedura picta
AATAATGCTGCTGAACCAAGTGGAGCGTCTTCACAAAACCAAAGTGACCGGCGGGCTTTGAATCATGGCACAATTTCAAAACATCTTTCCTGGCGCTTAAAGGAACATACAGGCAATTGTCTTTTAGAAACATGCCCCCCTTCTCCTCCAGAGATGGGCGTAGCTTCAGAAAGTCGGAGTCAGTAAGCACGTCCTTCTGGACCCAACCCCCTGGGAAAGGGCTACCCCTTTCGCCTTGCTGTGCGTCATAACCATCAATCCGAGTTGGGAGGGTGTAAAAACGGTATCCACCAATGGGTCTCTCTTACTGTCATACTGGGGGAGGCGCAAAAGCGCGTCCGCCAAAAAGTTCATTTTCCCCGGCAAATGCTTAAGGGTGAAGTTGAACCTAGAGAAAAACTCCGCCCACTGCATCTGTTTTACGGAGAGCGAGCGGGGCTGTTTGAGGGCTTGCAAATTCTTATGGTCCGTCCAGACAATGAAAGGGAGAGCTGCCCCCTCCAGCCAATGTCTCCAGGTGGCCAGATACAGCTTGACTGCTGCCGCCTCCTTCTCCCAAATTGCCCGGTTTCGTTCTGGCCCGGAGAATTTTTTAGACAAATAGGCGATAGGATGCAGCTTGCCATCTCCCCCTTCTTGGAGAATTACCGCCCCCATTGCTACGTCCGAGGAGCCTTCAGGCGGTTGAAAGCTGTCTGGGAAGCCGACGTCCACCTTAAGGACGCCCCCGGCCAAGCAGCCGCTTTGCCCCCCTCCTTCGTTTTTAACAGGTCGGTCAGGGATAGGCCGACCTTGGCAAAATTGGGGATGAAGGTTCTATAGAAGTTGGCGAACCCTAAGGAACTTTGGAGCTGTTTGTGCGTCTTGGGGAGTTCCCATGCCAACAAGTCTCTGACCTTGCCTGGGTCCATTTCAATTCCCCGTCCCAACACCCTAAACCCCAGAAATTCCACTGCATCCCTGTGGAACTCACACTTGGACAGTTTGGCAAACAATTGATGCTTCCGCAGCCACTGAAGCACTTCTTGAACTAAAGACACGTGTTCAGTCAGATCGTTTGAATACACCAAAATATCATCAATGTACACCAAGACCCCCTGGTACAGCAAATCGTGCATAATTTCATTAATCATATTTATGAACATGCCCGGAGCACCGGCGAGGCTGAACGGCATGACGATATATTCAAACTGTCCCAGGGGTGTGTTAAAAGCAGTCAGATACTCGTGCCCCTTCTTTATGCGCACCCTGTAATAAGCTTCTCGCAAGTCCAGTTTGGTAAAAACTCTGGCTTTCCCCAAGTGCCCCAACAGGTCCTTGATTAGAGGCAAAGGGTAGGCTTTACAGGTGGAGACTGCATTCAGCCCCCGATAGTCCATGCAGAGCCGTAACGTGCCATCCTCCTTTTTTACGAAAAGAACAGGCACAGCCAAAGGGGAGGTAGCTGGCCGAATGAACCCATGAGCCAAATTCTTGTCTAAAAAGGCTCGCAGCTCCTGCATCTCCCTTGGGCTCATGGAATATAATTTGGCTTTTGGGAGCGGTTCCCCAGGCTTGAGTTCAATCGCACAATCTGTTTTGCGGTGGGGAGGCGGTAAGTCGCATTCAGTCTCTGCAAACACGTCCTGAAATTCCCAATATTCACGTGGCAGACCACCATCCTCCACCTTTGCCGCCGCCGCCGTGATGGATGGGGCGGACCCTCCTGGCTCCGGAGGACCGGCCCTCCAGTGCGACTTGCACCCAGGGTCTAAGAAACGGACAGTGCCTTTCTTCCATTTCACGGTGGGGTCATGCTTGCGTAGCCAGTCAAGACCCAGCACACAAGGGAACGCCGAACTGGGAGCTATCACCGGCTGTATCTGTTCCCAGTTCTCTTTGATGTCCATCTCTAATGGAAGCGTCTTGCTGGTCGCCTTCCCCCCCGGGGCACATTTCCCATCTAGCTGAGCAATGCAGAGGGGTTTTTCCAATGGCACTCTCCCAACGCCCAAAGTCTCGGCCAGTGGGGGATTGATCAAAGTCTTAGTACACCCCGAGTCTACAATGCATTGCACCTCCAACTGTTTCCCAGATTTAGGTTCTGTGAGAATCACGGGGAGGAAACCCAAGGGGGAAGCACTCACCGAACGTTTGCCCCTGCCTGGGACCTGCTGGCGGGGCGTTCTCACAGCAGGTCGCCTTCGTTTCCTGAATGCTCGCTTGAGCTCAGTTCTTCACCCGGGCCGCTGCCACTGGTGCTTGGGGCTGTAGCAACGCCACTCACTGGCACCAGCAAAGAGCGCATGGTTTTCTTGGGTGCACTCTTCTTCTGCGCTGCCTCGCCGGGGGCCGCTCGTGGGGGGCAGTTGCTCCACTGGCCGGTCGGCTTTCTCCTGTGGTTGCTGGCTTCTTGCTGGGGCATAGAGCGAGGAAATGCCCTGCTTGGCCGCAGCCCAAACACAACCCTTTCTCCCGGCGACGGGCCCGTTCAATAGCGTCCGCCCTCGCCGGTTGGGCGGGTTTCTTCAGGGTGGAGGTCTTTGGGGTTAGCTTGCCCTTTCCACTTCCCAATCCAGCCGCCACCAAGAGCCGTTGCTCCATTTCCCCTGCCAGGTGCACCCAACCCATCATGGTTTTCGGGTCGTTGAGGTGCAGGCACTTGCGGGCCAAACTATCGTTTAGTCCATCTCGGATAGTGTGCACCCTCTGTGGTTCGGTCCAGTCAGGTACTGACGCAGACAATTTTCTGAACTCCCACGAATATTGGGCCACCGTTTTCGAGCCTTGCTTGATCGCCTTCAGTTGGCTTTCCGCCGTCTCGCACTCGAACCTGACTCCAGGTCGACCGGAGGTTGCCTGTAAATCCCGGAGCAGGCGCCGTGCCGCTCTCTGAGACTCCGGCTTCAGTTCCCCGGCCACTGAGTTCAGCCACTCTTCCACATGACTCATCTGGTCCTGGAGTTCCAGCACCTCGAGCGCTGTCGTGGTTCCACGGTCCGGAACACCCTTGGGCAGGACCTCTGACCAGTATTCGTCCCCCGTGGGTTTGTCATATTTGGACAGCCGCCGCTGCTCGGTGACGTGCCATTCTAAAAAGTCTGCGTGCCCCAGTGTAAAGCTTCCCAAAGCTTTCGACATCCCGGAGGCACCACTGAGGCCAAGGGAACCCATCGCCACCAGGTCGTCCCCGATGTCGCTTGAGTATTCATCTCCCTCATCCTCCTGATCGCTAAAAAGTGTGCCTTCTCCCTGCTCAGCCATTGTGCAGGAGGAAAAGCGTTGTGAGATTTGACTTGATGTCAAGCGCTAAAAGAACTCACAACAAAACTTCTATAGTAAGAAAGTTTTAATGGAAGTTTACTTCAGTCACTATAACTTGAAAAGTCAAATCTAACCTACAATGAACATGCAAGCCCTTTTCAATACAATTCTCCAGTCCAAAACTTGAATGTTCCCAGGGGGAGGATTCCCTCCTTCCCAGGTGTCAGCCCAGGCATCCAGCCAGGGGTGTTACATTTAGCGCGTCCTTGGACTGGCCGGTGCCTATTGACAAGATACAATGTTATTGTTACAAAAAGCAGAGCTAGCTTGCAGGGATCAAAAGACAAACAGTTCAGAGCGGGCACTACAAATCATGATAACATGGGAACAGCAGACAGGTTTCGGTTACAAGCAAATAGAGGAAAATAGTGGGCTTGGGTTACACAAAAAGCTCGGAGTTAGTACAAGAATACTGACAAGATGGAGGGACCCTTGTTCATGGACTATTCATGGCAGCGAGCAGGCACTGATCCTGACAAAACCAGATTCTGGCACGGTGCCTCCGAGCGAGGCGAGCAGCAAACGCACGGTTTTCTTGGTGGTTCCTTTACACTTTGGGCCCGTCGCTGTGAGCGGGTTGTTGGCAACCTTGTCTCCCGCCACCGGCGGCTGTTTTTCCGAAGGGCACTGGGCCAGGAAGTGGCCTTGCTTACCACAGCCCAAGCAGAGCCCCTTCTCTCTATGCCATGTGTGCTCTGCCGCATCCACCTTGGGTGCCTTGGGGGTGGCTGGTTTTCTCGGTTTGTTCTTTCCGCCACCCAGCTCCGACGCCACTCTCAGCCGCCGCTCCACTTCTCCCGCCAAGCGGATCCAGCCCATTACCGTTTCTGGATCATTCAGGTACAGGCATTTTCGGGCCAGGCTCTCGTTCAACCCTTCACGGTAGGCGTGAACACGCTGGCGCTCGGTCCAGCGCGGCACCGCTGCCGCCGATTTCCGGAACTTCCGGGCGTATTGGCTCACTGACATGGAGCCCTGCTTGATGGATTTCAGGCTGGTCTCCGCCATCTCGCGTTTGAAGGGGTCTTCGAACCACTCTCTCATGCAGTGCATGAACCAGCCGTAGTTGCGCACCTCCATGGGGGCATACCGGTACAGGTCGATGAACCATTTGGCTGCTTCGCCATCCATGCAGTCGCCCACGAAATGAATGCACTCTGCGTCATCCTGGAAAGTAAATCCAACATCCATCATGTAGGCTTGCAAGTGCACCAGGAAGCCAGGGAAGGTTTCAGGGTCACCTGTGAAGCGGGTCTTAAAGCGGTAGAGATGGCAAATTTCGGCTCCTCGCAGTTGAGGTGGCAACTGTAGTCTGCCGGCGGGCACCTCCATCCACTCCTTGACTGGGGCGCGAGGGCGCGGACGGCCGCCCCTGGGTCTGTCCCCGCGTGGACGTGGATCCGGGCCCCCGGGCCTCTCCCCTTCTCCCGGGTCTAGTCTGGGACCCCGAGGTTCCTCTTCATCACCTGCCAGTGGTTCCAGCTTGTGCAGCTCTTTGCCCCCCGTTCCTGGTGGGCCCTGGGGTGGTGGTTGAGCACTGGTAGGGCGATAGCTGTCCTCTCCACGGGGAGGGCAGAGGTCCTCCGGAGCTCTGCCAGGAAATGACGAGCCATCCTCTGGGAGTCTTCCCTCAGCTTGCTGGTCACGGTTGTGAGCTAGGCTCCCATGCGGCCCATTCGTTCGCGGAGATCCAGCACCTACAGCGCAGCAACCGTGTCATGATCCGGGACCCCTTTCGGCAGCATTGGGGCCCACTGTTCCTGGCCTGTAGGGTCATTGAATTGCGACATCCGCTGTCGCTCAGTGACATGCCGCTCCAGGAAAAACGGGCGCGGGACTGAGGAGTCTCCCAGGTCGAGGGAACCGAGCACTCCGAGGTCTCCCTCGGTGCCACCAGTGGTCTCATCCTCCTTGTCCTGTATTTCGCTTAGGAAGGTGCCCTTAGGAAGGTGCAGGGCACCAATGGCATCAACGTCATTGTGATTCCTGCCTCCTGTGTCAAGTGCTGACAAAACTCACAATAAAACTTCTATGAGAAGAAAGCTTTAATTGGTAGTAGATCAGGTCATTGTTCGATACAAGAACAGCAGGCACTTATCAATACTTTTCTCCCGCCCAAAACTTGAGTGTTCCCATGGGAGGGGGGGAGCCCCTCACCCAGGTGTCATCCCTGACTTTCTGCCAAGGTGTTGAAGTTAGCGTGGCCTTGGTCAGGCCGGCGCCTCAGGCTAGCTGATAAGCTGTTTACAGGAACTGGGCAACATTGTTTCACAATAGGATATGCAGTGTGAAAATGCAAGGATCAAAGCAATGGGGAATCAAAGGAAAACTACAAGCAGGGACTTTGGTTACATGAGAACATTTTGGTTACATGAGAACGTTCCAGTAAAGACACAGCACAGAAACAGCATACAAGATGGAGTCAGAACAGTTCCCTGAACAGTAATCATGGTAGAGAGCAGAGACTGATCCTGACATCCTGCAGGCAAACCTTCCTTGTCCTGTTGCCACCAACCCCCTTCTGGACGGATGCAGAAGGATGCCATGGACCTCCCCCAGCCTGCCCTTTCTGGGGCCCAGACCAGAAACGGGGGAGGGGGGCTCTGCCAGTTCCAGCAGGGGATTTAAAAACTGGCAAGGGCCCAGTCCTGATCAGCAGGGCTGCTCCTCTTGCTCCCCCCTCATGTCCCCTTCAGTGCTGAATGGCCACTGCGCCCTCCCCATGGAAATGAGCACTTGAGAATATGGGCACAAGAGGAGAAGGAGAGCTGGTTTCTCATCCCCAAAGCAGCTGACAAACACCTTTCCCTTCCTCTCCCCACAGGAGAGGAGAGTGTGGGCTGGAAGAGCTCTAAGAGAACTGATCCATGAAACAGCCCTCAGATCATCTCGAGCTCCAGGAGGGAAGGCGAATGAGGGAGGTCTTCTGGGAGACAAACGAAACCCTCCATGAAAGCGTACAGGAAATGCACCTCATCAGGGGACTAGTAGAGAGGGCGGTTCTGGTCATGGAGGCGAGAGAGGACAGGGAGAGTGCAAACCCTCCTCAAATCAACGTCACCATGATCCCCACCACCACCACCTACTCCACCAACCTCCTCTCAGAAAGCTGGTACCCAGACTCGTAGGAGGACAATTCTGGGGAAGAGGAAAGTTAGGCCAGCGGACAAGTACTTCCCCTCTTAGCTTAAATAAATTTCGGTTTTAAATGTGTTCTCTGTTGGGTTTTGTTTAACAAATAAAGTTTATATTTTTGCTTATGTCTCAGTGTACCTTACTGTAGAATTAGGCAGGCCAAAAGCAGCCTTTCTAGTGAATGTGTTTATACTGGTTGTGTTGTGTGGGTGTGGGGTGAAAGGGGTGTGAGTTCAAGGAGTCACACTGGAGCCTTTTTTTTAAACAGTATAACAAATAGTTTATTTTTAATAAACAGAACACAAATATTGGCAAACAGGGAATGTAACTTGGAGGCCCCCACCCCAACCCCAACCCAAACCACAAATCTAAATACCATTAGTCCCCTCTCCAGCACCACCTTCTTCTTCTTTGGGCCCCCCTCCCCGTTTCCCCCTACATTTCCCCCCTCATTTTTGTGTATTGCCACCTTTGGCTTAGAGGGTATGTCCTCTCCTCCCTCCTTTAGCTCCCGAATCTGGTGCCCAAGCCTGGACATCGTCCCCCGAGCCTTCCTCTTCCATCGTTCCTCCTCCTGTTTCTCCTCCTCCTTCTTTTTCACTGTCTAGGGAGGGAAAACAAATAAACATTAATGCCACAGACAGTTTTTAGACTTTAGGATCATTTGTAGGGAACTTAGCCACAGTGTGAAGCCACGGGGGGGGGGGGTTAGTGGGTGTGCTGAACCTACTTGCATCCTCCTTCTTGTGGCGCAGTTCAGCCATGAGCCATGACCCTCGACTGATGTCAGCCTGGCCTCCATTTGTGCCATCCTGGCCCTCGTTGTCTCTGCTTTAAAATAAAAATAAAAGGATCACAGAGGTCTCCATTCTGGCTTCATGGGGCGTACACACACAGGGGTCTCCCTCAAAGAATTAAAGTTCTCACCTGTTGCTCAGCTTGAGGTGGAAGGACCCTCCTCCTCCTCTCTCCCCCCTGCCTGCTGGCTGGCTGTAGGCTGCGATAATTTCATTGGGGACTGTGTTGAGGAAAGGAGGTCTCATAAATCAAAGCACCCAAAACCAACCTTGCACAAAATAGAAGACCACACTGCTATCAGAGCCTTCAGGTTGCTGGCATTAGCCATTCAAACAGTGCAATAACAATACAACATGTTTTAAGTCTGTTATATTATGGTATTACATTACTGGCTGGTAATCTCTGCTAGAAATAACAGCATCTAACTGTAGATAGAAGCATTTGGGGGAAGAGGCTTATCATACCCACCACAGTCAAGTCATGCTTAAGGGTAAAAGTATAAGCAGAAGGAAGACAGAACTCACCCATATGTCTCCGCATTTCGAGGGGGGGCTTCCCAGCCTACTCCCATATCCGCATCATGCTGTCATGGAAGACAGTCCTACCACTTGGCTGTGGAACCCCCCCCCCCCCAGCTGCTCAATACTATTTAAAAAATCAAGCTTGATCCGCTTGAACTTTGTCTGGACCTGCTCCCAGGTCCGAACGTCCCTCCTCTCCCTCATCCTCGTGGCCTGCACCTGATATGCCACCTTAGTGTGGCAATGCGTGCTGGCCATAAGGCGGCCAATACTTCTGGACTGGAGCACCAGCTCCAAAAGTGCCTCAGCCTCTGCTTGCTGCCAGAAGGATCCCTTTCATGGCTTCGACCTCTTTGGAATGACAGTTAGGCAACGAAAATGCATTGCTCCCATCAGCCTCCAAAAGTTTAAATGTATCAATGCTGTCCACCAATGGAATTACTCCCTAGAACAGTGGTCCCCAACCTTTCTGAGGTTGGGGACCGGCAGGGCATTGGGGCGTGGCCCGCGGCCTGCAGCCCGCGGCCCGCTCCTGCGCGGGCCACGCCCATGCATCGCCTGCGCCCGCGCATCAGGCCGCACCTACAAACCGCGCTCGCACATCGGGCCGCGCCCGCATGGGCGCGGCCCGGCCCCGATTCCCTCTCCCCGCCCTCCCGCAGTAAGAAGCTTCCCGGGCCGCAAGCTTGCGGCCTGGGAACTTTTTTACTGGGGGGGGTGGGGAGAGGGAGCCGCGGCCCGGCGCCATGGCCTTCGCAGCCCGGCACCGGGCCGCGGCCCGCAGGTTGGGGACCACTGCCCTAGAACATCAAATACAATCAGTGCCTATGTCCTCCAGTGTAATAGGTGTCGCCAGCACTTCCTGGCTCCCAGCCTCCCCAACCCTTGCCTGTAAAGTGCTTCCATATTGTGTTTGTCAATTTCACTGGGGAGATACTACAGTGAGGTCTGTTAAAGTGCTTTCGGACCAGAGAATCACCGGTTTGTAGATGACTACCTAGTCAAACAACACAAAGATAGTGGCTGAAGGCAAGGTTGAACAAAGAACTTTATTTAACAGAGCACACATAAGCAGAAAATCACAATCAAAACCGTCTCCTATTTCTGTAAAGGTGACTGGCTATAGCGTCCCGAACCCTGCACTCCTCCATATAGATCCTTTTCCTCCTGGCTTCAGGGATGGCTGCTGCATCCTCAAGGACTACAGGTTCTGGTTCAGCCACGGGGAAGGGGATGTGATGTCCCTTGTCCTCGCAGATGTTGTGCAAGATGACACATGCGATGATCAATGGTGTCACATTGTCTATATGTAGTCTTGACATCAAGCAACGGAAGTGAGCCTTCAAACGGCCAAAGGCACGCTCCACAACATTCATTGCTCGGGAGTGCCTGAGGTTGTAGTAGCTCTGCACATTTGTCCTTGGCCGCTTATAGGGAGCCATGAGCCAGCGTCGTATGGGGTAGGCTCCATCTCCGAGCACCAATGCCGGAACACACACTCCCTCTATGGTGGCGGTGGGGTTGCCGGGGACAAAGACCCCTTCATCCATGGTTGCCCTGAGATTTGATGCATGGAACACAAGGGCATCATGCCTCCTCCCACTCCACCCCACCTTGGCATCTATAAACCGTCCAGAGAAGTCCACGGTTCCTTGAAGGAGAACAGAACAAAAGTCCTTCCTGTTCCCGTACTCCTTTATGCTTCCCTCAGGTGCTCGGATCGGGATGTGGGTGCCATCAACTGCGGCGAAACAATGTGGGAACCCCAGCCGGGCGAACCCGTCCATACTCTGAGGAAAGAAAAAGAAAAGAATAGATCAAAGGGATCAAAGTTAACATGGGGTGCATCGAGTATTCGTTGCTCACCTGTCAAAAGTAAAGAAAAATTAAAGGGCAAAGGGGATATAAGGACACCCACCACTCCAAGCCGGTCTCTGAGGCACACCACTTTGCTGTACAATTCAGCCTCCATGGCGAAGCAGAACTCCAGCAGGATCTTGCCGACCATGGAGACTCCTAATCCGAATTGCTGGCCAACTGTCCGGAAGTACTGTGGGGTGGACAAGTACCACAAGGCGGCTGCCACCCTTTTCTCCACAGGAATAGGGAACCGCATGCCAGTTACTTGCCTCTCCATACGGCCACGGAGAGCTTCCACAATTTCAAAAAAAGTTCCCCTCGACATTCTGAAGTTTGCAATCCAGTGGTCATCATCCCAGCAAGACATCACAAAATTTTTCCACCAGTCGGTGGATCTTTTGTCCACCCAGAACTGTCTGGGGAACGGGACCTCTGATAGAGCTTGCCAGGGTTTCCTGGCCGCCACGCATGCCTTTAGAGATTTGCTTCTAGTGATGGCCCTCCTTTTGTCCACACGTAGTCTGTATTCCAAGAAAGTAGACCTCATCCGCGACACAGCGGCACGGACACGCTGGGCTATTGCTAGCATCTTAGCCAGCAACACAAGAATAAGCTTCTTCATTGCTATGTTTAGCTGTGCGGTGGCCACGAGGCTAGGAGAACAAAGAGTGAGGCCGACCATGTGTTTGCTTGGGTACCCATAGGCAGGTAATCTGTGGGCGTGTACTGTGGGTGGGGTACAGGCTTCCCTCATAAAACATTTTTTCATAGGAAACATTGTAAACCCTGTACAAGTGCGCCAATGATTTATCGATGATCTGTTGCTACATGTTTTTTGTTTTTTGTTTTTAAGGGAACCCCCCCGATTGCGGCTTGTGGGTGGAGGTCAAAGGTGTCCCAGCTGTTTGATTGATAGCCACGGGAAGCCAGAAGCGCTAAAAAGGGACCTCCTTTGTGGCAGGAAGACTGAGACCAGAAACCTGTGGGTTACGAAAATACCACAAAGTGAAAGTGACAAATTCCGCAAAAAACGCAGCTGTGCGTAACTGACAATTTTTGCTACTTTAAGTAGCGATTTCAGAAACAGCAACCAAGTAGCCACTTTTACGTTTGTACGGAATGGCCCCTAGAGTTGGAAGGGAGCTCCTGGGTCATCTAGTCCAACCCCCTGCACTATGCAGGACACTCACAACCCTATCGCTCACCCACTGTCACCAGCCACCCCCATAAGCCTTCACAGAATAGCCTCTTGGTCAGATGGAGTCTCAAAGCGGATTCCAATTGCCGTCCCTTCCTGCCCTCACAACAGACACCCTGTGAGGGTAGGAGTAGTAATAATAATTATATTAATAATTATTATATTTGTATAGGCCGCCTTTCACTGGTGGCTGAGAGAGATCCAAGAAAACTGCCAGGGTTACCCAGCTGGCTGCATGTGAAGGAGGAATGGGGAATCAAACCGGGTGGTCTCTGATCTGGGGAGCTGAGATTGATTCCCCACTCCTGCCCCCCCTCCCCATGCAGCCAGCTGGGTGACTTTGGTCAGTCACAGTTCTCTTAGAGCTCTCTCAGCCCCACCTACCTTAGCCATGCGGGCTATTGCTGCTCAGTGGAGGGTGGAGACCTCACAACATTTTTAAATCACCTTAATAGGGTGGTGGTATCTCCATAGTAAACCCCTGCACCCGGGGCAGGAGCAGTAGGGTTGGTCTTCCCCATCTCCCCTTAGAATAATAGAATCATAGAATCCTAGAGTTGGAAGGGGCCATACAGGCCATCTAGTCCAACCCCCTGCTCAACGCAGGATCAGCCCTAAGCATCCTAAAGCATCCAAGAAAAGTGTGTATCCAACCTTTGCTTGAAGACTGCCAGTGAGGGGGAGCTCACCACCTCCTTAGGCCACTGCCAAAGAGTTTGTCCATCCGCACCCAACCGTAGTCCTATTGCCTCCTTTACTTTATGTTTGCTCCTCACATAACTGATCAATCTTTTCTTGTTACAATGGGCTTCCCTGGCCAGTCTTAGCTCACTCTCAGCTTTGGACTTTCCGATGATTGATCTACAGTGCTTAGTAACCTGTAGGTACTCTTCTTTAGAGCTCTGTCCTTCCGTCCATTTCCTGAACATTTTCATTTTCATTCTTAGTTCCTCTTGAATGTTCATCCAAATAGGCTTCTTAGATGTCAGTAGCTCTCCTGTTTCAAGCTGGAGGTTGGCTTCCCCTCTGACTCAGACTATGTTCTGATATCTCCCCTGCCAGGCATCCCCTCATCTCCAGGGGAACTCAGGCGAGCGCTTTGTGATGTCAGTTCAGGAGGTCTCCTGTTTAACGCTGGAGGTTGGCTTCCCTCTGACTCAGACTATGTCCTTTTATTTCCCCTCCCAGTAGCAGGCATCCTCTCTTCTCCAGAGGAATTGAGGCGAGTGCTTTGTGATGTCATTTCAGTAGGTCTCCTTTTTCAAGTTGGAGGTTGGCTTCCCCTCTGACTCAGACTATGTATTTTTATCTCCACTCCCAGTAGAATAGAATCATAGAGTTGGAAGGGGCCATACGGGCCATCTAGTCCAATCCCCTGCTCAACGTAGGATCAGCCCAAAGAATCATCAAGCATCCAAGAAAAGTGTGTATCCAACCTTTGCTTGAAGACTTCCAGTGAGGGGGAGCTCACCACCTCCTTAGGCAGCCTATTCCACTGCTGAACTACTCTTACTGTGAAATTTTTTTTCCTGATATCTAGCCTATATTGTTGTAGTTTAAACCCATTACTGCGCGTCCTTTCCTCTGCAGCTAACGGGAACTGCATCCTGCCTTCCTCCAAATGACAATCTTTCAAATACTTAAAGACGGTTATCATGTCCCCTCTCAACCTCCTTTTCTCCAGGCTGAACATTCCCAAGTCCCTCAACCTATCTTCATAGGGCTTGGTCCCTTGGCCCCAGATCATCTTCGTCGCTCTCCTCTGTACCCTTTCAATTTTATCGACGTCCTTCTTGAAGTGAGGCCTCCAGAACTGCACACAGCTTGACACAGGAGACCTACTAAATTGACATCACAAAGCGCTCGCCTCAGTTCCCCTGGAGAAGAGGGGATGCCGGCTACTGGCAGGGGAGATATCCGAACAAAGTCAGAGGGCAAGCCAACCTCCAGCTTGACACAGGAGACCTACTAAATTGACATCACAAAGCGCTGATCTCAGTTCGCTCTCCTCTGTACCCTTTCAATTTTATCTACGTCCTTCTTGAAGTGAGGCCTCCAGAACTGCACACAGCACTCCAGGTGTGGTCTGACCAGTGCCGTATACAATAGGACTATGACATCTTGTAATTTTGATGTGATGCCCCTGTTGATAAAGCCCAAAATGGCATTCGCCTTTTCTACCGCTGCATCACACTGTCTGCTCATGTTTAGTTTACAATCCACAAGTACCCCAAGGTCTCATTCACAGTGTTACCTAGAAGCGTATCCACCATCCAGTAGGCATGCTTTTAATTTTAATGACCCAGATGCAGAACGTTACACTTATCTTTATTAAATTGCATTATCTTTCCCATAACAGGTCAGACTCACTGGTCTGTAGATTCCCGGGTCATCTTTCCTCACTTTTTTGAAGATTGGAATAACGTTTGCTCTCTTCCATTCCTCCGGGACATCTCCAGTCCTTAAAGAGGTCCCAATGATGATGGACAAGGGCTGTGCAAGTTCTCGGGAAAGTTATTTGAGAACTCTTGGGTGCATTTCATCCGGCCCAGGGGATTTGAACTCATCCAGTGCAGCTAAATGCCTCTCGACAACCTCTATATCCATGTTAACCTGCCACCCAGACACTATCCTTTGGCTACTGCCATCTCTAGTTGTGCCTAAACCCTTTGACCTGTGGGAAAAAACAGATATAAAATAGGCATCAAGCCTTTCTGCTTTCTCTGCATCTTCCGTTAGAGTTTGTCCATACGCACCCAACAGTGGGCCTATTGCCTCCTTTACTTTACGTCTGGTCTTCAAATAACTGATAAATCTTTTCTTCTTACAATGGGCTTCCCTGTCCAATCTTAGCTCACTCTCAGCTTTGGCCTTTCTGATGATTGATCTACAGTGCCTAGTAACCTGTAGGTACTCTTCTTTAGAGCTCTGTCCTTCCGTCCATTTATGAACATTTTCCTTTTCATTCATAGTTCCTCTTGAATGTTAATCGAAATAGGCTTCTGTTTCAAGCTGGAGGTTGGTTCCCCTCTGACTCATACTATGTTCTGATATCTCCCCAGCCAGTAACACGCATCCCCTTGTCTCCAGGGGAACTGAGGCGAGCGCTTTGTGATGTCAATTCAGTAGGTCTCCTGTTTCAAGCTGGAGGTTGGCTTCCACTCTGACTCATACTATGTTCTGATATCTCCCCAGCCAGTAACATGCATCCACTTGTCTCCAGGGGAACTGAGGCGAGCGCTTTGTCATGTCCATTCAGTAGGTCTCCTGTTTCAAGATGGAGTTTGGCTTCCTCTCTGAATCTATGTTCTGAAATCTCCCCCAACAGTAGCAGGCATTCCCTTGTCTCCAGGGGAACTGAGGTGAGCGCTTTGTGATGTCAATTCAGTAGGTCTCCTCTTTCAAGCTGGAGGTTGGCTTCCTCTCTGATTCATACTATGTCCTGATATCTCCCCTGACAGTAGCAGGCATTCCCTCATCTCCAGGGGAACTGAGGCGAACGCTTTGTCATGTCACTTCATTAAGTCACGTGTTTCAAGCTGGAGGATGGCTTCTGCTCTCACTCATACTATGTTCTGATATCTCCCCTGCCAGTAGCAGGTATACTCTCTTCTCCAGAGGAACTGAGGCGACCGCTTTGTCATGTCCATTCAGTAGGTCTCCTGTTTCAAGCTGGAGGTTGGCTTCCTCTCAGAATCTATGTTCTGATATCTCCCCTGACAGTAGCAGGCATTCCCTCATCTCCAGGGGAACTGAGGTGAGCACTTTGTGATGTCAATTCAGTAGGTCTCCTGTTTCAAGCTGGAGGTTGGCTTCCTCTCTGAATCTATGTTCTGATATCTCCCCTGCCAGTAGCAGGTATGCTCTCTTCTCCAGGGGAACTGAGGCGACCGCTTTGTCATGTCAATTCAGTAGGTCTCCTGTTTCAAGTTGGAGGTTGGCTTCCTCTCAGAATCTATGTTCTGATCTCCACTGACGGTAGCAGGCATTCCCTGATCTCCAGGGGAACTGAGGCGAGCGCTTTGTCATGTCAATTCAGTAGGTCTCCTGTTTAAAGCTGGAGGTTGGCTTCCTCTCTGAATCTATGTTCTGATATCTCCCTGACAGTAGCAGAGATCCTCTCTTCACCAGGGGAACTGAGGCGAGCGCTTTGTAATGTCAATTCAGTAGGTCTCCTGTTTCAAGCTGGAGATTGGCTTCCTCTCTGAATCTATGTTCTGATATTTCCCCTGACAGTAGCAGGCATTCCCTCATGTCCAGGGGAACTGAGGCGAGCGCTTTGTGATGTCAATTCAGTAGGTCTCCTGTTTCAAGCTGGAGGTTGGCTTCCTCTCTGAATCTATCTTCTGATATTTCCCCTGACAGTAGCAGGCATTCCCTCATGTCCAGGGGAACTGAGGCAAGCCCTTTGTGTTGTCATTTCAGTAGGTCTCCTGTTTCAAGCTGGAGGTTGGCTTCCTCTCTGAATCTATGTTCTGATATCTCCCCTTCCAGTAGCAGGTATGCTCTATTCTCCAGGGAAACTGAGGCGACCGCTTTGTCATGTCCATTCAGTAGGTCTCCTGTTTCAAGTTGGAGGTTTGCTTCCTCTCTGAATCTACGTTCTGATATCTCCCCTGCCAGTAGCAGGCATCCCCTCATCTCCAGGGGAACTGAGGCGAGCGCTTTGTGATGTCAATTCAGTAGGTCTCCTGTTTCAAGCTGGAGGTTGGCTTCCCCTCTGATTCATCCTTATATCTCCCCTGCCAGTAGCAGGCATCCCCTCATCTCCAGGGGAACTGAGGCGAGCGCTTTTTGATGTCAATTCAGTATGTCTCCTGTTTCAAGCTGGAGGCTGGCTTCCCCTCTGACTCATACTATGTTCTGATATCTCCCCTGCTATTCGAGGCATTCCCTCATCTCCAGGGGAACTGAGGCGAGCGCTTTGTGATGTCAATTCAGTAGGTCTCCTGTTTCAAGCTGGAGGTTGGCTTCCCCTCTGACTCATACTATGTCCTGATGTCTCCCCTGCCAGTAGCAGGTATCCCCTCAGCTCCAGGGGAACTGAGACGCGCGCTTTGTGATGTAAATTCAGTAGGTCTCCTGTTTCAAGCTGGAGGTTGGCTTCCCCTCTGACTCATACTATGTCCTGATATCTCCCCTGCCAGTAGCCGGCATCCCCTCAGCTCCAGGGGAACTGAGGCGAGCGCTTTGTGATGTCAATTCAGTAGGTCTCCTGTTTCAAGCTGGAGGTTGGCTTCCCCTCTGACTCATACTATGTCCTGATGTCTCCCCTGCCAGTAGCAGGTATCCCCTCAGCTCCAGGGGAACTGAGACGCGCGCTTTGTGATGTCAATTCAGTAGGTCTCCTGTTTCAAGATGGAGGTTGGCTTCCCCTCTGACTCATACTATGTCCTGATATCTCCACTGCCAGTAGCAGGCATCCCCTCATCTCCAGGGGAACTGAGACGCGCGCTTTGTGATTTCAATTCAATAGGTCTCCTGTTTCAAGCTGGAGGTTGGCTTCCCCTCTGACTCATACTATGTCCTGATATCTCCCCTGCCAGTAGCAGGCATCCCCTCATCTCCAGGGGAACTCAGGCGAGCGCTTTGTGTTGTCATTTCAGTAGGTCTCCTGTTTCAAGCAGGAGGTTGGCTTCCTCTCTGAATCTATGTCCTGATATCTCCCCTGACAGTAGCAGTCATCCCCTCATCTTTAGGGGAACTGAGGCGAGCGCTTTGTGATGTCAATTCAGTAGGTCTCCTGTTTCAAGCTGGAGGCTGGCTTCCCCTCTGACTCATACTATGTCCTGATATCTCCCCTGCCAGTAGCCGGCATCCCCTCATCTCCAGGGGAACTGAGACGCGCGCTTTGTGATTTCAATTCCGTAGGTCTCCTGTTTCAAGCTGGAGGTTGGCTTCCCCTCTGACTCATACTATGTCCTGATATCTCCCCTGACAGTAGCAGGCAACCCCTCATCTTTAGGGGAACTGAGGCGAGGGCTTTGTGATGTCAATTCCGTAGGTCTCCTGTTTCAAGTTGGAGGTTGGCTTCCCTTCTGACTCATACTATGTCCTGATATCTCCCCTGCCAGTAGCAGGCATCCCCTCATCTCCAGGGGAACTGAGGCGAGCGCTTTGTGATGTCAATTCAGTAGGTCTACTGTTTCAAGCTGGAGGATGGCTTCTGCTCTCACTCATACTATGTTCTGATTTCTCCCCTGCCAGTAGCAGGCATTCCCTCATGTCCAGGGGAACTGAGGCGAGCGCTTTGTGATGTCAATTCAGTAGGTCTCCTGTTTCAAGCTGGAGGATGGCTTCTGCTCTCACTCATACTATGTTCTGATTTCTCCCCTGCCAGTAGCAGGCATTCCCTCATGTCCAGGGGAACTGAGGCGAGCGCTTTGTGATGTCAATTCAGTAGGTCTCCTGTTTCAAGCTGGAGGTTGGCTTCCTCTCTGAATCTATGTTATGATATTTCCCCTGACAGTAGCAGGCATTCCCTCATGTCCAGGGGAACTGAGGCGAGCGCTTTGTGTTGTCAATTCAGTAGGTCTCCTGTTTCAAGCTGGAGGTTGGCTTCCTCTCTGAATCTATGTTCTGATATCTCCCCTGGCAGTAGCAGGCATCCCCTCATGTCCAGGGGAACTGAGGCGAGCGCTTTGTGATGTCAATTCAGTAGGTCTCCTGTTTCAAGCTGGAGGTTGGCTTCCTCTCTGAATCTATGTTCTGATATTTCCCCTGGCAGTAGCAGGCATCCCCTCATGTCCAGGGGAACTGAGGCGAGCGCTTTGTGATGTCAATTAAGTAGGTCTCCTGTTTCAAGTTGGAGGTTGGCTTCCTCTCTGAATCTATGTTCTGATATCTCCCCTGGCAGTAGCAGGCATTCCCTCATGTCCAGGGAAACTGAGGCGAGCGCTTTGTGATGTCAATTCAGTAGGTCTCCTGTTTCAAGCTGGAGGTTGGCTTCCTCTCAGAATCTATGTTCTGATATCTCCCCTGGCAGTAGCAGGCATTCCCTCATGTCCAGGGGAACTGAGGCGAGCGCTTTGTGTTGTCAATTCAGTAGGTCTCCTGTTTCAAGCTGGAGGTTGGCTTCCTCTCTGAATCTATGTTCTGATATCTCCCCTGCCAGTAGCAGGTATGCTCTCTTCTCCAGGGGAACTGAGGCGAGCGCTTTGTGTTGTCAATTCAGTAGGTCTCCTGTTTCAAGCTGGAGGTTGGCTTCCTCTCTGAATCTATGTTCTGATATTTCCCCTGACAGTAGCAGGCATTCCCTCATGTCCAGGGGAACTGAGGCGAGCGCTTTGTGATGTCAATTCAGTAGGTCTCCTGTTTCAAGCTGGAGGTTGGCTTCCTCTCTGAATCTATGTTCTGATATCTCCCCTGACAGTAGCAGGCATTCCCTCATGTCCAGGGGAACTGAGGCGAGCGCTTTGTGTTGTCATTTCAGTAGGTCTCCTGTTTCAAGCTGGAGGTTGGCTTCCTCTCTGAATCTATGTTCTGATATCTCCCCTTCCAGTAGCAGGTATGCTCTCTTCTCCAGGGAAACTGAGGCGACCGCTTTGTCATGTCCATTCAGTAGGTCTCCTGTTTCAAGCTGGAGGCTGGCTTCCCCTCTGACTCATACTATGTCCTGATATCTCCCCTGCCAGTAGCAGGCATCCCCTGATATCCAGGGGAACTGAGACGCGCGCTTTGTGATTTCAATTCAGTAGGTCTCCTGTTTCAAGCTGGAGGTTTGCTTCCTCTCTGAATCTACGTTCTGATATCTCCCCTGCCAGTAGCAGGCATACCCTCATCTCCAGGGGAACTGAGGCAAGCGCTTTGTGATGTCAATTCAGTATGTCTCCTGTTTCAAGCTGGAGGATGGCTTCTGCTCTCACTCATACTATGTTCTGATATCTCCCCTGCCAGTAGCAGGTATGCTCTCTTCTCCAGAGGAACTGAGGCGACCGCTTTGTCATGTCCATTCAGTAGGTCTCCTGTTTCAAGCTGGAGATTGGCTTCCTCTCTGAATCTATGTTCTGATATTTCCCCTGACAGTAGCAGGCATTCCCTCATGTCCAGGGGAACTGAGGCGAGCGCTTTGTGATGTCAATTCAGTAGGTCTCCTGTTTCAAGCTGGAGGTTGGCTTCCTCTCTGAATCTATGTTCTGATATTTCCCCTGACAGTAGCAGGCATTCCCTCATGTCCAGGGGAACTGAGGCAAGCGCTTTGTGTTGTCATTTCAGTAGGTCTCCTGTTTCAAGCTGGAGGTTGGCTTCCTCTCTGAATCTATGTTCTGATATCTCCCCTTCCAGTAGCAGGCATTCCCTCATGTCCAGGGGAACTGAGGCGAGCGCTTTGTGATGTCAATTCAGTAGGTCTCCTGTTTCAAGCTGGAGGTTGGCTTCCCCTCTGATTCATCCTTATATCTCCCCTGCCAGTAGCAGGCATCCCCTCATCTCCAGGGGAACTGAGGCGAGCGCTTTGTGATGTCAATTCAGTAGGTCTCCTGTTTCAAGCTGGAGGTTGGCTTCCCCTCTGACTCATACTATGTCCTGATATCTCCCCTGCCAGTAGCAGGCATCCCCTCATCTCCAGGGGAACTGAGACGCGCGCTTTGTGATGTCAATTCAGTAGGTCTCCTGTTTCAAGCTGGAGGTTGGCTTCCCCTCTGACTCATACTATGTCCTGATATCTCCCCTGCCAGTAGCCGGCATCCCCTCATCTCCAGGGGAACTGAGAAGCGCGCTTTGTGATTTCAATTCAGTAGGTCTCCTTTTTTCAAGCTGGAGGTTGGCTTCCCCTCTGACTCATACTATGTCCTGATATCTCCCCTGCCAGTAGCAGGCATCTCCTCATCTCCAGGGGAACTGAGACGCACGCTTTGTGATTTCAATTCAATAGGTCTCCTGTTTCAAGCTGGAGGTTGGCTTCCCCTCTGACTCATACTATGTCCTGATATCTCCCCTGCCAGTAGCCGGCATCCCCTCATCTCCAGGGGAACTGAGAAGCGCGCTTTGTGATTTCAATTCCGTAGGTCTCCTGTTTCAAGCTGGAGGTTGGCTTCCCCTCTGACTCATACTATGTCCTGATATCTCCACTGCCAGTAGCAGGCATCCCCTCATCTCCAGGGGAACTGAGACGCGCGCTTTGTGATTTCAATTCAATAGGTCTCCTGTTTCAAGCTGGAGGTTGGCTTCCCCTCTGACTCATACTATGTCCTGATATCTCCCCTGCCAGTAGCAGGCATCCCCTCATCTCCAGGGGAACTGAGGCGAGCGCTTTGTGTTGTCATTTCAGTAGGTCTCCTGTTTCAAGCAGGAGGTTGGCTTCCTCTCTGAATCTATGTCCTGATATCTCCCCTGACAGTAGCAGTCATCCCCTCATCTTTAGGGGAACTGAGGCGAGCGCTTTGTGATGTCAATTCAGTAGGTCTCCTGTTTCAAGTTGGAGGTTGGCTTCCCCTCTGACTCATACTATGTCCTGATATCTCCCCTGACAGTAGCAGGCAACCCCTCATCTTTAGGGGAACTGAGGCGAGCGCTTTGTGATGTCAATTCCGTAGGTCTCCTGTTTCAAGCTGGAGGGTGGCCTCCTCTCTGACTCATACTATGTCCTGATATCTCCCCTGCCAGTAGCAGGCATACCCTCATCTCCAGGGGAACTGAGGCAAGCGCTTTGTGATGTCAATTCAGTAGGTCTCCTGTTTCAAGCTGGAGGGTGGCCTCCTCTCTGACTCATACTATGTCCTGATATCTCCCCTGCCAGTAGCAGGCATACCCTCATCTCCAGGGGAACTGAGGCGAGCGCTTTGTGATGTCAATTCAGTAGGTCTCCTGTTTCAAGCTGGAGGGTGGCCTCCTCTCTGACTCATACTATGTCCTGATATCTCCCCTGCCAGTAGCAGGCATACCCTCATCTCCAGGGGAACTGAGGCAAGCGCTTTGTGATGTCAATTCAGTATGTCTCCTGTTTCAAGCTGGAGGATGGCTTCTGCTCTCACTCATACTATGTTCTGATATCTCCCCTGCCAGTAGCAGGTATGCTCTCTTCTCCAGAGGAACTGAGGCGAGCGCTTTGTCATGTCAATTCAGTAGGTCTCCTGTTTCAAGCTGGAGGTTGGTTTCCTCTCAGAATCTATGTTCTGATATCTCCCCTGCCAGTAGCAGGTATGCTCTCTTCTCCAGGGGAACTGAGGCGAGCGCTTTGTCATGTCAATTGAGTAGGTCTCCTGTTTCAAGCTGGAGGTTGGCTTCCTCTCTGAATCTATGTTCTGATATCTCCCCTTCCAGTAGCAGGTATGCTCTCTTCTCCAGGGAAACTGAGGCGACCGCTTTGTCATGTCCATTCAGTAGGTCTCCTGTTTCAAGCTGGAGGTTGGTTTCCTCTCTGAATCTACGTTCTGATATCTCCCCTGACAGTAGCAGGCATTCCCTCATCTCCAGGGGAACTGAGGCAAGCACTTTGTGATGTCAATTCAGTAGGTCTCCTGTTTCAAGCTGGAGGATGGCTTCTGCTCTCACTCATACTATGTTCTGATATCTCCCCTGCCAGTAGCAGGTATGCTCTCTTCTCCAGAGGAACTGAGGCGACCGCTTTGTCATGTCCATTCAGTAGGTCTCCTGTTTCAAGCTGGAGGTTGGTTTCCTCTCTGAATCTATGTTCTGATATCTCCCCTGACAGTAGCAGGCATTCCCTCATCTCCAGGGGAACTGAGGCAAGCACTTTGTGATGTCAATTCAGTAGGTCTCCTGTTTCAAGCTGGAGGTTGGCTTCCTCTCAGAATCTATGTTCTGATATCTCCCCTGACAGTAGCAGGCATTCCCTCATCTCCAGGGGAACTGAGGTGAGCACTTTGTGATGTCAATTCAGTAGGTCTCCTGTTTCAAGCTGGAGGTTGGCTTCCTCTCTGAATCTATGTTCTGATATCTCCCCTGCCAGTAGCAGGTATGCTCTCTTCTCCAGGGGAACTGAGGCGAGCGCTTTGTAATGTCAATTCAGTAGGTCTCCTGTTTCAAGCTGGAGGTTGGCTTCCTCTCTGAATCTATGTTCTGATATTTCCCCTGACAGTAGCAGGCATTCCCTCATGTCCAGGGGAACTGAGGCGAGCGCTTTGTGATGTCAATTCAGTAGGTCTCCTGTTTCAAGCTGGAGGTTGGCTTCCCCTCTGACTCACACTATGTCCTGATATCTCCCCTGCCAGTAGCAGGCATTCCCTCATGTCCAGGGGAACTGAGACGCGCGCTTTGTGATTACAATTCAGTAGGTCTCCTGTTTCAAGCTGGAGATTGGCTTCCTCTCTGAATCTATGTTCTGATATTTCCCATGACAGTAGCAGGCATTCCCTCATGTCCAGGGGAACTGAGGCGAGCGCTTTGTGTTGTCATTTCAGTAGGTCTCCTGTTTCAAGCTGGAGGTTGGCTTCCTCTCTGAATCTATGTTCTGATATCTCCCCTTCCAGTAGCAGGTATGCTCTCTTCTCCAGGGAAACTGAGACGCGCGCTTTGTGATTTCAATTCAGTAGGTCTCCTGTTTCAAGCTGGAGGTTGGCTTCCCCTCTTACTATGTCCTCATATCTCCCCTGCCAATAGCAGGCATCCCCTCATCTCCAGTGGAACTGAGATGCGCGCTTTGTGATGTCAATTCAGTAGGTCTCCTGTTTCAAGCTGGAGGTTGGCTTCCCCTCTGACTCATACTATGTCCTGATATCTCCCCTGCCAGTAGCCGGCATCCCCTCATCTCCAGGGGAACTGAGACGCGCGCTTTGTGATTTCAATTCAGTAGGTCTCCTTTTTTCAAGCTGGAGATTGGCTTCCCCTCTGACTCATACTATGTCCTGATATCTCCCCTGCCAGTAGCAGGCATCCCCTCATCACCAGGGGAACTGAGGCGAGCGCTTTGTGATGTCAATTCAGTAGGTCTCCTGTTTCAAGCTGGAGGTTGGCTTCCCCTCTGACTCATACTATGTCCTGATATCTCCCCTGCCAGTAGCCGGCATCCCCTCATCTCCAGGGGAACTGAGACGCGCGCTTTGTGATTTAAATTCAGTAGGTCTCCTTTTTTCAAGCTGGAGGTTGGCTTCCCCTCTGACTCATACTATGTCCTGATATCTCCCCTGCCAGTAGCAGGCATCCCCTCATCTCCAGGGGAACTGAGACGCGCGCTTTGTGATTTCAATTCAGTAGGTCTCCTGTTTCAAGCTGGAGGTTGGCTTCCCCTCAGACTCATACTATGTCCTGATATCTCCCCTGCCAGTAGCAGGCATCCCCTCATCTCCAGGGGAACTGAGACGCGCGCTTTGTGATTTCAATTGAGTAGGTCTCCTGTTTCAAGCTGGAGGTTGGCTTCCCCTCTGACTCATACTATGTCCTGATATCTCCCCTGCCAGTAGCAGGCATCCCAACATCTCCAGGGGAACTGAGACGCGCGCTTTGTGATTTCAATTCAGTAGGTCTCCTGTTTCAAGCTTGAGGTTGGCTTCCCCTCTGACTCATACTATGTCCTGATATCTCCCCTGCCAGTAGCAGGCATCCCCTCATCTCCAGGGGAACTGAGGCGAGCGCTTTGTGTTGTCATTTCAGTAGGTCTCTTGTTTCAAGCTGGAGGTTGGCTTCCTCTCTGAATCTATGTTCTGATATCTCCCCTTCCAGTAGCAGGTATGCTCTCTTCTCCAGCGAAACTGAGACGCGCGCTTTGTGATTTCAATTCAGTAGGTCTCCTGTTTCAAGCTGGAGGTTGGCTTCCCCTCTTACTATGTCCTCATATCTCCCCTGCCAATAGCAGGCATCCCCTCATCTCCAGTGGAACTGAGATGCGCGCTTTGTGATGTCAATTCAGTAGGTCTCCTGTTTCAAGCTGGAGGTTGGCTTCCCCTCTGACTCATACTATGTCCTGATATCTCCCCTGCCAGTAGCCGGCATCCCCTCATCTCCAGGGGAACTGAGACGCGCGCTTTGTGATTTCAATTCAGTAGGTCTCCTTTTTTCAAGCTGGAGATTGGCTTCCCCTCTGACTCATACTATGTCCTGATATCTCCCCTGCCAGTAGCAGGCATCCCCTCATCACCAGGGGAACTGAGGCGAGCGCTTTGTGATGTCAATTCAGTAGGTCTCCTGTTTCAAGCTGGAGGTTGGCTTCCCCTCTGACTCATACTATGTCCTGATATCTCCCCTGCCAGTAGCCGGCATCCCCTCATCTCCAGGGGAACTGAGACGCGCGCTTTGTGATTTAAATTCAGTAGGTCTCCTTTTTTCAAGCTGGAGGTTGGCTTCCCCTCTGACTCATACTATGTCCTGATATCTCCCCTGCCAGTAGCAGGCATCCCCTCATCTCCAGGGGAACTGAGACGCGCGCTTTGTGATTTCAATTCAGTAGGTCTCCTGTTTCAAGCTGGAGGTTGGCTTCCCCTCAGACTCATACTATGTCCTGATATCTCCCCTGCCAGTAGCAGGCATCCCCTCATCTCCAGGGGAACTGAGACGCGCGCTTTGTGATTTCAATTGAGTAGGTCTCCTGTTTCAAGCTGGAGGTTGGCTTCCCCTCTGACTCATACTATGTCCTGATATCTCCCCTGCCAGTAGCAGGCATCCCAACATCTCCAGGGGAACTGAGACGCGCGCTTTGTGATTTCAATTCAGTAGGTCTCCTGTTTCAAGCTGGAGGTTGGCTTCCCCTCTGACTCATACTATGTCCTGATATCTCCCCTGCCAGTAGCAGGCATCCCCTCATCTCCAGGGGAACTGAGGCGAGCGCTTTGTGTTGTCATTTCAGTAGGTCTCCTGTTTCAAGCTGGAGGTTGGCTTCCTCTCTGAATCTATGTTCTGATATTTCCCCTGACAGTAGCAGGCATTCCCTCATGTCCAGGGGAACTGAGGCGAGCGCCTTGTGATGTCAATTCAGTAGGTCTCCTGTTTCAAGCTGGAGGTTGGCTTCCTCTCTGAATCTATGTCCTGATATCTCCCCTGCCAGTAGCAGGCATCCCCTCATCTCCAGGGGAACTGAGACGCGCGCTTTGTGATTTCAATTGAGTAGGTCTCCTGTTTCAAGCTGGAGGTTGGCTTCCCCTCTGACTCATACTATGTCCTGATATCTCCCCTGCCAGTAGCAGGCATCCCAACATCTCCAGGGGAACTGAGACGCGCGCTTTGTGATTTCAATTCAGTAGGTCTCCTGTTTCAAGCTTGAGGTTGGCTTCCCCTCTGACTCATACTATGTCCTGATATCTCCCCTGCCAGTAGCAGGCATCCCCTCATCTCCAGGGGAACTGAGGCGAGCGCTTTGTGTTGTCATTTCAGTAGGTCTCTTGTTTCAAGCTGGAGGTTGGCTTCCTCTCTGAATCTATGTTCTGATATCTCCCCTTCCAGTAGCAGGTATGCTCTCTTCTCCAGCGAAACTGAGACGCGCGCTTTGTGATTTCAATTCAGTAGGTCTCCTGTTTCAAGCTGGAGGTTGGCTTCCCCTCTTACTATGTCCTCATATCTCCCCTGCCAATAGCAGGCATCCCCTCATCTCCAGTGGAACTGAGATGCGCGCTTTGTGATGTCAATTCAGTAGGTCTCCTGTTTCAAGCTGGAGGTTGGCTTCCCCTCTGACTCATACTATGTCCTGATATCTCCCCTGCCAGTAGCCGGCATCCCCTCATGTCCAGGGGAACTGAGACGCGCGCTTTGTGATTTCAATTCAGTAGGTCTCCTTTTTTCAAGCTGGAGATTGGCTTCCCCTCTGACTCATACTATGTCCTGATATCTCCCCTGCCAGTAGCAGGCATCCCCTCATCACCAGGGGAACTGAGGCGAGCGCTTTGTGATGTCAATTCAGTAGGTCTCCTGTTTCAAGCTGGAGGTTGGCTTCCCCTCTGACTCATACTATGTCCTGATATCTCCCCTGCCAGTAGCCGGCATCCCCTCATCTCCAGGGGAACTGAGACGCGCGCTTTGTGATTTAAATTCAGTAGGTCTCCTTTTTTCAAGCTGGAGGTTGGCTTCCCCTCTGACTCATACTATGTCCTGATATCTCCCCTGCCAGTAGCAGGCATCCCCTCATCTCCAGGGGAACTGAGACGCGCGCTTTGTGATTTCAATTCAGTAGGTCTCCTGTTTCAAGCTGGAGGTTGGCTTCCCCTCAGACTCATACTATGTCCTGATATCTCCCCTGCCAGTAGCAGGCATCCCCTCATCTCCAGGGGAACTGAGACGCGCGCTTTGTGATTTCAATTGAGTAGGTCTCCTGTTTCAAGCTGGAGGTTGGCTTCCCCTCTGACTCATACTATGTCCTGATATCTCCCCTGCCAGTAGCAGGCATCCCAACATCTCCAGGGGAACTGAGACGCGCGCTTTGTGATTTCAATTCAGTAGGTCTCCTGTTTCAAGCTGGAGGTTGGCTTCCCCTCTGACTCATACTATGTCCTGATATCTCCCCTGCCAGTAGCAGGCATCCCCTCATCTCCAGGGGAACTGAGGCGAGCGCTTTGTGTTGTCATTTCAGTAGGTCTCCTGTTTCAAGCTGGAGGTTGGCTTCCTCTCTGAATCTATGTTCTGATATTTCCCCTGACAGTAGCAGGCATTCCCTCATGTCCAGGGGAACTGAGGCGAGCGCCTTGTGATATCAATTCAGTAGGTCTCCTGTTTCAAGCTGGAGGTTGGCTTCCTCTCTGAATCTATGTTCTGATATTTCCCCTGACAGTAGCAGGCATTCCCTCATGTCCAGGGGAACTGAGGCAAGCGCTTTGTGTTGTCATTTCAGTAGGTCTCCTGTTTCAAGCTGGAGGTTGGCTTCCTCTCTGAATCTATGTTCTGATATCTCCCCTTCCAGTAGCAGGTATCCTCTCTTCTCCAGGGAAACTGAGGCGACCGCTTTGTGATGTCAATTCAGTAGGTCTCCTGTTTCAAGCTGGAGGCTGGCTTCCCCTCTGACTCATACTATGTCCTGATATCTCCCCTGCCAGTAGCAGGCATCCCCTCATCTCCAGGGGAACTGAGGCGAGCGCTTTGTGATGTCAATTCAGTAGGTCTCCTGTTTCAAGCTGGAGGTTGGCTTCCCCTCTGATTCATCCTTATATCTCCCCTGTCAGTAGCAGGCATCCCCTCATCTCCAGGGGAACTGAGGCGAGCGCTTTGTGATGTCAATTCAGTAAGTCTCCTGTTTCAAGCTGGAGGCTGGCTTCCCCTCAGATTCATGCTATGTCCAGATGTCTCCCCTGCCGTTCGCTGGCATCCCCTCATCTCCAGGGGAACTGAGACGCGCGCTTTGTGATGTCAATTCAGTAGGTCTCCTGTTTCAAGCTGGAGGTTGGCTTCCCCTCTGACTCATACTATGTCCTGATATCTCCCCTGCCAGTAGCCGGCATCACCTCATCTCCAGGGGAACTGAGAAGCGCGCTTTGGGATTTAAATTCAGTAGGTCTCCTTTTTTCAACCTGGAGGTTGGCTTCCCCTCTGACTCATACTATGTCCTGATATCTCCCCTGCCAGTAGCAGGCATCCCCTCATCTCCAGGGGAACTGAGACGCGCGCTTTGTGATTTCAATTCAGTAGGTCTCCTGTTTCAAGCTGGAGGTTGGCTTCCCCTCTGACTCATACTATGTCCTGATATCTCCCTGCCAGTAGCAGGCATCCCCTCATCTCCAGGGGAACTGAGACGCGCGCTTTGTGATTTCAATTCAGTAGGTCTCCTGTTTCAAGCTGGAGGTTGGCTTCCCCTCTGACTCATACTATGTCCTGATATCTCCACTGCCAGTAGCAGGCATTCCCTCATCTCCAGGGGAACTGAGAAGCGCGCTTTGTGATTTCAATTCAGTAGGTCTCCTTTTTTCAAGCTGGAGGTTGGCTTCCCCTCTGACTCATACTATGTCCTGATATCTCCACTGCCAGTAGCAGGCATCCCCTCATCTCCAGGGGAACTGAGACGTGCGCTTTGTGATTTCAATTCAATAGGTCTCCTGTTTCAAGCTGGAGTTTGGCTTCCCCTCTGACTCATACTATGTCCTGATATCTCCCCTGCCAGTAGCAGGCATCCCCTCATCTCCAGGGGAACTGAGGCGAGCGCTTTGTGATGTCAATTCTGTAGGTCTCCTGTTTCAAGCTGGAGGTAGGCTTCCTCTCTGAATCTATGTCCTGATATCTCCCCTGACAGTAGCAGTCATCCCCTCATCTTTAGGGGAACTGAGGCGAGCGCTTTGTGATGTCAATTCAGTAGGTCTCCTGTTTCAAGCTGGAGGCTGGCTTCCCCTCTGACTCATACTATGTCCTGATATCTCCCCTGCCAGTAGCCGGCATCCCCTCATCTCCAGGGGAACTGAGACGCGCGCTTTGTGATTTCAATTCCGTAGGTCTCCTGTTTCAAGCTGGAGATTGGCTTCCCCTCTGACTCATACTATGTCCTGATATCTCCCCTGCCAGTAGCAGGCATCCCCTCATCTCCAGGGGAACTGAGTCGAGCGCTTTGTGTTGTCATTTCAGTAGGTCTCCTGTTTCAAGCTGGAGGTTGGCTTCCCCTCTGACTCATACTATGTCCTGATATCTCCCCTGCCAGTAGCAGGCAACCCCTCATCTTTAGGGGAACTGAGGCGAGCGCTTTGTGATGTCAATTCCGTAGGTCTCCTGTTTCAAGTTGGAGGTTGGCTTCCCTTCTGACTCATACTATGTCCTGATATCTCCCCTGCCAGTAGCAGGCATACCCTCATCTCCAGGGGAACTGAGGCAAGCGCTTTGTGATGTCAATTCAGTATGTCTCCTGTTTCAAGCTGGAGGTTGGCTTCCTCTCTGAATCTATGTTCTGATATCTCCCCTGACAGTAGCAGGCATTCCCTGATCTCCAGGGGAACTGAGGCGAGCTCTTTGTGATGTCAATTCAGTAGGTCTCCTGTTTCAAGCTGGAGGTTGGCTTCCCCTCTGACTCATATTATGTCCTGATATCTCCCCCCCCCCCTCATAACAAGGCCTGTAAGCGGCATCCCTTCCTCTCCAGGCAACAGAGGTGAGCTCTTTGTGATGTCATGTCCGTTGCTCTCCACTTTTTCTGTGGAGATAGGCCCACTGTCTTACTTATAATGTTTTTAGAGATCCTCCCGCCCATACCAAGGCCAGTAAGCGGCATCCCTTCCTCTCCAGGCAACACAGGTGAGCTCTTTGTGATGTCATGTCCGTTGCTCTCCACTTTCTCTGTGGAGATAGGCCCACTGTCTGACTTATAATGTTTTTAGAGATTCCCCTCTACCCTCATAACAAGGCCTGTAAGCGGCATCCCTTCCTCTCCAGGCAACAGAGGTGAGCTCTTTGTGATATCATGTCCGTTGCTCTCCACTTTCTCTGTGGAGGTAGGCCCACTGTCTGACTTATAATGTTTTTAGAGATTCCCCCCCACCCTCATAACAAGGCCTGTAAGCGGCATCCCTTCCTCTCCAGGCAACAGAGGTGAGCTCTTTGTGATGTCATGTCCGTTGCTCTCCACTTTCTCTATGGAGGTAGGTCCACTGTCTGACTTATAATGTTTTTAGAGTCCGGGCCCTCCTTAACAAGGCCTGTAAGCGGCATCCCTTCCTCTCCAGGTTACAGAGGTGAGCTCTTTGTGATGTCATGTCCGTTGCTCTAAATTTCCCTATGGAGGTAGGCCCACTGTCTGACTTATAATGTTTTTAGAGATCCGCCCATACCTAGGCCTGTAAGCGGCATCCCTTCCTCTCCAGGCAACAGAGGTGAGCTCTTTGTGATGTCATGTCCGTTGCTCTCCACTTTCTCTGTGGAGGTAGGCCCACTGTCTGAATTATAATGTTTTTAGATATCCCCCCCCCCCCATAACAAGGCCTGTAAGCGGCATCCCTTCCTCTCCAGGCAACAGAGGTGAGCTCTTTGTGATGTCATGTCTGTTGCTCTCCACTTTCTCTGTGGAGGTAGGCCCACTGTCTGACTTATAATGTTTTTAGAGTCCCCCCCCCCCATAACAAGGCCTGTAAGCGGCATCCCTTCCTCTCCAGGCAACAGAGGTGAGCTCTTTGTGATGTCATGTCCGTTGCTCTAAATTTCTCTATGGAGGTAGGCCCACTGTCTGACTTATAATGTTTTTAGAGTCCCCCCCCCCTACCAAGGCCAGTAAGCGGCATCCCTTCCTCTCCAGGCAACAGAGGTAAGCTCTTTGTGATGTCATGTCCGTTGCTCTCCACTTTATCTGTGGAGGTAGGCCCACTGTCTGACTTATAATGTTTTTAGAGATCCCGCCCCCCTCATACCAAGGCCAGTAAGCGGCATCCCTTCCTCTCCAGGCAACAGAGGTGAGCTCTTTGTGATGTCACGTCCGTTGCTCTCCACTTTTTCTGGGGAGATAGGCCCACTGTCTTACTTATAATGTTTTTAGAGATCCTCCCGCCCATACCTAGGCCTGGAAGCGGCATCCCTTCCTCTCCAGGCAACAGAGGTGAGCTCTTTGTGATGTCATGTCCGTTGCTCTCCACTTTTTCTGTGGAGATAGGCCCACTGTCTTACTTATAATGTTTTTAGAGATCCTCCCGCCCATACCTAGGCCTGGAAGCGGCATCCCTTCCTCTCCAGGCAACAGAGGTGAGCTCTTTGTGATGTCATGTCCGTTGCTCTCCACTTTCTCTGTGGAGGTTGGACCACTGTCTGACTTATAATGTTTTTAGAGTCCCCCCCCCCCATACCAAGGCCAGTAAGCGGCATCCCTTCCTCTCCAGAAAACAGAGGTGAGCTCTTTGTGATGTCATGTCCGTTGCTCTAAATTTCTCTATGGAGTTAGGCCCACTGTCTGACTTATAATGTTTTTAGAGATCCCGCCCCCCTCATAACAAGGCCTGTAAGCGGCATCCCTTCTTCTCTAGGCAACAGAGGTGAGCTCTTTGTGATGTCATGTCCGTTGCTCTCCACTTTCTCTGTGGAGATAGGCCCACTGTCTTACTTATAATGTTTTTAGAGATCCTCCCGCCCATACCTAGGCCTGTTAGAGGCATCCCTTCCTCTCCAGGCTACAGACGTAAGCTCTTTGTGATGTCATGTCCGTTGCTCTCCACTTTTTCTGTGGAGATAGGCCCACTGTCTTACTTATAATGTTTTTAGAGATCCTCCCGCCCATACCTAGGCCTGTTAGTGGCATCCCTTCCTCTCCAGGCAACAGAGGTGAGCTCTTTGTGATGTCATGTCCGTTGCTCTCCACTTTTTCTGTGGAGATAGGCCCACTGTCTGACTTATAATGTTTTTAGAGTCCCCCTCTCCCCATAACAAGTCCTGTAAGCGGCATCCCTTCCTCTCCAGGCAACAGAGGTGAGCTCTTTGTGATGTCATGTCCGCTACTCTCCACTTTCTCTGTGGAGGTTGGACCACTGTCTGACTTATAATGTTTTTAGAGTCCCCCCCCCCCATACCAAGGCCAGTAAGCGGCATCCCTTCCTCTCCAGGCAACAGAGGTGAGCTCTTTGTGATGTCATGTCCGTTGCTGTCCACTTTCTCTGTGGAGGTAAGCCCACTGTCTGACTTATAATGTTTTTAGAGATCCCCCACCCCATAACAAGGCCTGTAAGCGGCATCGCTTCCTCTCCAGGCAACAGAGGTGAGCTCTTTGTGATGTCATGTCCGTTGCTCTCCACTTTCTCTGTGGAGGTAGGCCCACTGTCTGAATTATAATGTTTTTAGAGATCCCCCCCCCATACCAAGGCCAGTAAGCGGCATCCCTTCCTCTCCAGGCAACAGAAGTGAGCTTTTTGTGATATCATGTCCGTTGCTCTCCACTTTCTCTGTGGAGGTTGGACCACTGTCTGACTTATAATGTTTTTAGAGATCCCCCCCCCCCATAACAAGGCCAGTAAGCGGCATCCGTTCCTCTCCAGGCAACAGAGGTGAGCTCTTTGTGATGTCATGTCCGTTGTTCTCCAATTTCTCTGTGGAGGTTGGCCCACTGTCTGACTTATAATGTTTTTAGAGATCCCCCCCCCCCATAACAAGGCCTGTAAGCGGCAACCCTTCCTCTCCAGGCAACAGAGGTGAGCTCTTTGTGATGTCATGTCCGTTGCTCTACACTTTCTCTGTGGAGGTAGGCCCACTGTCTGAATTATAATGTTTTTAGATATCCCCCCCCCCCATAACAAGGCCTGTAAGCGGCATCCCTTCCTCTCCAGGCAACAGAGGTGAGCTCTTTGTGATGTCATGTCTGTTGCTCTCCACTTTCTCTGTGGAGGTAGGCCCACTGTCTGACTTATAATGTTTTTAGAGTTCCCCCCCCCCCCATAACAAGGCCTGTAAGCGGCATCCCTTCCTCTCCAGGCAACAGAGGTGAGCTCTTTGTGATGTCATGTCCGTTGCTCTATATTTCTCTATGGAGGTAGGCCCACTGTCTGACTTATAATGTTTTTAGAGTCCCCCCCCCCCTACCAAGGCCAGTAAGCGGCATCCCTTCCTCTCCAGGCAACAGAGGTAAGCTCTTTGTGATGTCATGTCCGTTGCTCTCCACTTTCTCTGTGGAGGTAGGCCCACTGTCTGACTTATAATGTTTTTAGAGATCCCGCCCCCCTCATACCAAGGCCAGTAAGCGGCATCCCTTCCTCTCCAGGCAACAGAGGTGAGCTCTTTGTGATGTCACGTCCGTTGCTCTCCACTTTTTCTGGGGAGATAGGCCCACTGTCTTACTTATAATGTTTTTAGAGATCCTCCCGCCCATACCAAGGCCTTTTAGAGGCATCCCTTCCTCTCCAGGCAACAGAGGTGAGCTCTTTGTGATGTCACGTCCGTTGCTCTCCACTTTTTCTGGGGAGATAGGCCCACTGTCTTACTTATAATGTTTTTAGAGATCCTCCCGCCCATACCTAGGCCTGTTAGAGGCATCCCTTCCTCTCCAGGCAACAGAGGTGAGCTCTTTGTGATGTCATGTCCGTTGCTCTCCACTTTTTCTGGGGAGATAGGCCCACTGTCTGACTTATAATGTTTTAGAGATCCTCCCGCCCATACCAAGGCCAGTAAGCGGCATCCCTTCCTCTCCAGGCAACACAGGTGAGCTCTTTGTGATGTCATGTTCGTTGCTCTCCACTTTTTCTGTGGAGATAGGCCCACTGTCTTACTTATAATGTTTTTAGAGATCCTCCCGTCCATACCTAGGCCTGGAAGCGGCATCCCTTCCTCTCCAGGCAACAGAGGTGAGCTCTTTGTGATGTCATGTCCATTGCTCTCCACTTTCTCTGTGGAGGTTGGACCACTGTCTGACTTATAATGTTTTTAGAGTCCCCCCCCCCATACCAAGGCCAGTAAGCGGCATCCCTTCCTCTCCAGAAAACAGAGGTGAGCTCTTTGTGATTTCATGTCCGTTGCTCTAAATTTCTCTATGGAGTTAGGCCCACTGTCTGACTTATAATGTTTTTAGAGATCCCGCCCCCCTAATAACAAGGCCTGTAAGCGGCATCCCTTCCTCTCTAGGCAACAGAGGTGAGCTCTTTGTGATGTCATGTCCGTTGCTCTCCACTTTCTCTGTGGAGATAGGCCCACTGTCTTACTTATAATGTTTTTAGAGATCCTCCCGCCCATACCTAGGCCTGTTAGAGGCATCCCTTCCTCTCCAGGCTACAGAGGTGAGCTCTTTGTGATGTCATGTCCGTTGCTCTCCACTTTTTCTGTGGAGATAGGCCCACTGTCTGACTTATAATGTTTTTAGAGTCCCCCTCTCCCCATAACAAGTCCTGTAAGCGGCATCCCTTCCTCTCCAGGCAACAGAGGTGAGCTCTTTGTGATGTCATGTCCGTTGCTCTCCACTTTTTCTGTGGAGATAGGCCCACTGTCTTACTTATAATGTTTTTAGCGATCTTCCCGCCCATACCTAGGCCTGTTAGAGGCATCCCTTCCTCTCCAGGCAACAGAGGTGAGCTCTTTGTGATGTCATGTCCGCTGCTCTCCACTTTCTCTGTGGAGGTTGGACCACTGTCTGACTTATAATGTTTTTAGAGTCCCCCCTCCCCATACCAAGGCCAGTAAGCGGCATCCCTTCCTCTCCAGGCAACAGAGGTAAGCTCTTTGTGATGTCATGTCCGTTGCTCTCCACTTTCTCTGTGGAGGTTGGACCACTGTCTGACTTATAATGTTTTTAGAGTCCCCCCCCCCCATACCAAGGCCAGTAAGCGGCATCCCTTCCTCTCCAGGCAACAGAGGTAAGCTCTTTGTGATGTCATGTCCGTTGCTCTACACTTTCTCTGTGGAGGTAGGCCCACTGTCTGAATTATAATGTTTTTAGATATCCCCCCCCCCCCATAACAAGGCCTGTAAGCGGCATCCCTTCCTCTCCAGGCAACAGAGGTGAGCTCTTTGTGATGTCATGTCTGTTGCTCTCCACTTTCTCTGTGGAGGTAGGCCCACTGTCTGACTTATAATGTTTTTAGAGTTCCCCCCCCCCATAACAATGCCTGTAAGCGGCATCCCTTCCTCTCCAGGCAACAGAGGTGAGCTCTTTGTGATGTCATGTCCGTTGCTCTATATTTCTCTATGGAGGTAGGCCCACTGTCTGACTTATAATGTTTTTAGAGTCCCCCCCCCCCTACCAAGGCCAGTAAGCGGCATCCCTTCCTCTCCAGGCAACAGAGGTAAGCTCTTTGTGATGTCATGTCCGTTGCTCTCCACTTTCTCTGTGGAGGTTGGACCACTGTCTGACTTATAATGTTTTTAGAGTCCCCCCCCCCCCATACCAAGGCCAGTAAGCGGCATCCCTTCCTCTCCAGGCAACAGAGGTAAGCTCTTTGTGATGTCATGTCCGTTGCTCTACACTTTCTCTGTGGAGGTAGGCCCACTGTCTGAATTATAATGTTTTTAGATATCCCCCCCCCCCCATAACAAGGCCTGTAAGCGGCATCCCTTCCTCTCCAGGCAACAGAGGTGAGCTCTTTGTGATGTCATGTCTGTTGCTCTCCACTTTCTCTGTGGAGGTAGGCCCACTGTCTGACTTATAATGTTTTTAGAGTTCCCCCCCCCCCATAACAATGCCTGTAAGCGGCATCCCTTCCTCTCCAGGCAACAGAGGTGAGCTCTTTGTGATGTCATGTCCGTTGCTCTATATTTCTCTATGGAGGTAGGCCCACTGTCTGACTTATAATGTTTTTAGAGTCCCCCCCCCCCTACCGAGGCCAGTAAGCGGCATCCCTTCCTCTCCAGGCAACAGAGGTAAGCTCTTTGTGATGTCATGTCCGTTGCTCTCCACTTTCTCTGTGGAGGTAGGCCCACTGTCTGACTTATAATGTTCTTAGAGATCCCGCCCCCCTCATACCAAGGACAGTAAGCGGCATCCCTTCCTCTCCAGGCAACAGAGGTGAGCTCTTTGTGATGTCACGTCCGTTGCTCTCCACTTTTTCTGGGGAGATAGGCCCACTGTCTTACTTATAATGTTTTTAGAGATCCTCCCGCCCATACCAAGGCCTGTTAGAGGCATCCCTTCCTCTCCAGGCAACAGAGGTGAGCTCTTTGTGATGTCACGTCCGTTGCTCTCCACTTTTTCTGGGGAGATAGGCCCACTGGCTTACTTATAATGTTTTTAGAGATCCTCCCGCCCATACCTAGGCTTGTTAGAGGCATCCCTTCCTCTCCAGGCAACAGAGGTGAGCTCTTTGTGATGTCATGTCAGTTGCTCTCCACTTTTTCTGGGGAGGTTGGACCACTGTCTGACTTATAATGTTTTAGAGATCCTCCCGCCCATACCTAGGCCTGGAAGCGGCAGCCCTTCCTCTCCAGGCAACAGAGGTGAGCTCTTTGTGATGTCATGTCCGTTGCTCTCCACTTTCTCTGTGGAGGTTGGACCACTGTCTGACTTATAATGTTTTTAGAGTCCCCCCCCCCATACCAAGGCCAGTAAGCGGCATCCCTTCCTCTCCAGAAAACAGAGGTGAGCTCTTTGTGATGTCATGTCCGTTGCTCTAAATTTCTCTATGGAGTGAGGCCCACTGTCTGACTTATAATGTTTTTAGAGATCCCGCCCCCCTCATAACAAGGCCTGTAAGCGGCATCCCTTCCTCTCTAGGCAACAGAGGTGAGCTCTTTGTGATGTCATGTCCGTTGCTCTCCACTTTCTCTGTGGAGATAGGCCCACTGTCTTACTTATAATGTTTTTAGAGATCCTCCCGCCCATACCTAGGCCTGTTAGAGGCATCCCTTCCTCTCCAGGCTACAGAGGTGAGCTCTTTGTGATGTCATGTCCGTTGCTCTCCACTTTTTCTGTGGAGATAGGCCCACTTTCTTACTTATAATGTTTTTAGAGATCCTCCCGCCCATACCTAGGCCTGTAAGTGGCATCCCTTCCTCTCCAGGCAACAGAGGTGAGCTCTTTGTGATGTCATGTCCGTTGCTCTCCACTTTTTCTGTGGAGATAGGCCCACTGTCTGACTCATAATGTTTTTAGAGTCCCCCTCTCCCCATAACAAGTCCTGTAAGCGGCATCCCTTCCTCTCCAGGCAACAGAGGTGAGCTCTTTGAGATGTCATGTCCGTTGCTCTCCACTTTTTCTGTGGAGATAGGCCCACTGTCTTACTTATAATGTTTTTAGCGATCTTCCCGCCCATACCTAGGCCTGTTAGAGGCATCCCTTCCTCTCCAGGCAACAGAGGTGAGCTCTTTGTGATGTCATGTCCGCTGCTCTCCACTTTCTCTGTGGAGGTTGGACCACTGTCTGACTTATAATGTTTTTAGAGTCCCCCCCCCCCATACCAAGGCCAGTAAGTGGCATCCCTTCCTCTCCAGGCAACAGAGGTAAGCTCTTTGTGATGTCATGTCCGTTGCTCTCCACTTTCTCTGTGGAGGTTGGACCACTGTCTGACTTATAATGTTTTTAGAGTCCCCCCCCCCCCATACCAAGGCCAGTAAGCGACATCCCTTCCTCTCCAGGCAACAGAGGTAAGCTCTTTGTGATGTCATGTACGTTGCTCTCCACTTTCTCTGTGGAGGTTGGACCACTGTCTGACTTATAATGTTTTTAGAGTCCCCCCCCCCATACCAAGGCCAGTAAGCGGCATCCTTTCCTCTCCAGGCAACAGAGGTAAGCTCTTTGTGATGTCATGTCCGTTGCTCTCCACTTTCTCTGTGGAGGTTGGCCCACTGTCTGACTTATAATGTTTTTAGAGATCCCCCCCCCTCCTTAACAAGGCCTTTAAGCGGCATCCCTTCCTCTCCAGGCAACAGAGGTGAGCTCTTTGTGATGTCATGTCCGTTGCTCTAAATTTCTCTATGGAGGTAGGCCCACTGTCTGACTTATAATGTTTTTAGAGTCCCCCCCCCCTTAACAAGGCCTGTAAGCGGCATCCCTTCCTCTCCAGGCAACAGAGGTGAGCTCTTTGTGATGTCATGTCCGTTGCTCTCCACTTTCTCTGTGGAGGTAGGCCCACTGTCTGACTTATAATGTTTTTAGAGTCCCCCCCCCCTCCTTAACAAGGCCTGTAAGCGGCATCCCTTCCTCTCCAGGCAACAGAGGTGAGCTCTTTGTGATGTCATGTCCGTTGCTCTAAATTTCTCTATGGAGGTAGGCCCACTGTCTGACTTATAATGTTTTTAGAGATCCCGCCCACCTCATAACAAGGCCTGTAAGCGGCATCCCTTCCTCTCCAGGCAACAGAGGTGAGCTCTTTGTGATGTCATGTCCGTTGCTCTCCACTTTCTCTGTGGAGATAGGCCCACTGTCTTACTTATAATCTTTTTAGAGATCCTCCCGCCCATACCTAGGCCTGTTAGAGGCATCCCTTCCTCTCCAGGCAACAGAGGTGAGCTCTTTGTGATGTCATGTCCGTTGCTCTCCACTTTTTCTGTGGAGATAGGCCCACTGTCTTACTTATAATGTTTTTAGAGATCCTCCCGCCCATAGCTAGGCCTGTTAGTGGCATCCCTTCCTCTCCAGGCAACAGAGCTGAGCTCTTTGTGATGTCATGTCCGTTGCTCTCCACTTTCTCTGTGGAGGTTGGACCACTGTCTGACTTATAATGTTTTTAGAGTCCCCCCCCCCCCATACCAAGGCCAGTAAGCGGCATCCCTTCCTCTCCAGGCAACAGAGGTAAGCTCTTTGTGATGTCATGTCCGTTGCTCTCCACTTTCTCTGTGGAGGTTGGCCCACTGTCTGACTTATAATGTTTTTAGAGATCCCCCCCCTCCTTAACAAGGCCTGTAAGCGGCATCCCTTCCTCTCCAGGCAACAGAGGTGAGCTCTTTGTGATGTCATGTCCGTTGCTCTCCACTTTCTCTGTGGAGGTAGGCCCACTGTCTGACTTATAATGTTTTTAGAGATCCCGCCCCCCTCATACCAAGGCCAGTAAGCGGCATCCCTTCCTCTCCAGGCAACAGAGGTGAGCTCTTTGTGATGTCACGTCCGTTGCTCTCCACTTTTTCTGGGGAGATAGGCCCACTGTCTTACTTATAATGTTTTTAGAGATCCTCCCGCCCATACCAAGGCCTGTTAGAGGCATCCCTTCCTCTCCAGGCAACAGAGGTGAGCTCTTTGTGATGTCACGTCCGTTGCTCTCCACTTTTTCTGGGGAGATAGGCCCACTGTCTTACTTATAATGTTTTTAGAGATCCTCCCGCCCATACCTAGGCCTGTTAGAGGCATCCCTTCCTCTCCAGGCAACAGAGGTGAGCTCTTTGTGATGTCATGTCCGTTGCTCTCCACTTTTTCTGGGGAGATAGGCCCACTGTCTGACTTATAATGTTTTAGAGATCCTCCCGCCCATACCAAGGCCAGTAAGCGGCATCCCTTCCTCTCCAGGCAACACAGGTGAGCTCTTTGTGATGTCATGTTCGTTGCTCTCCACTTTTTCTGTGGAGATAGGCCCACTGTCTTACTTATAATGTTTTTAGAGATCCTCCCGTCCATACCTAGGCCTGGAAGCGGCATCCCTTCCTCTCCAGGCAACAGAGGTGAGCTCTTTGTGATGTCATGTCCATTGCTCTCCACTTTCTCTGTGGAGGTTGGACCACTGTCTGACTTATAATGTTTTTAGAGTCCCCCTCTCCCCATAACAAGTCCTGTAAGCGGCATCCCTTCCTCTCCAGGCAACAGAGGTGAGCTCTTTGTGATGTCATGTCCGTTGCTCTCCACTTTTTCTGTGGAGATAGGCCCACTGTCTTACTTATAATGTTTTTAGCGATCTTCCCGCCCATACCTAGGCCTGTTAGAGGCATCCCTTCCTCTCCAGGCAACAGAGGTGAGCTCTTTGTGATGTCATGTCCGCTGCTCTCCACTTTCTCTGTGGAGGTTGGACCACTGTCTGACTTATAATGTTTTTAGAGTCCCCCCCCCCCATACCAAGGCCAGTAAGCGGCATCCCTTCCTCTCCAGGCAACAGAGGTAAGCTCTTTGTGATGTCATGTCCGTTGCTCTCCACTTTCTCTGTGGAGGTTGGACCACTGTCTGACTTATAATGTTTTTAGAGTCCCCCCCCCCCATACCAAGGCCAGTAAGCGGCATCCCTTCCTCTCCAGGCAACAGAGGTAAGCTCTTTGTGATGTCATGTCCGTTGCTCTACACTTTCTCTGTGGAGGTAGGCCCACTGTCTGAATTATAATGTTTTTAGATATCCCCCCCCCCATAACAAGGCCTGTAAGCGGCATCCCTTCCTCTCCAGGCAACAGAGGTGAGCTCTTTGTGATGTCATGTCTGTTGCTCTCCACTTTCTCTGTGGAGGTAGGCCCACTATCTGACTTATAATGTTTTTAGAGTTCCCCCCCCCCCATAACAATGCCTGTAAGCGGCATCCCTTCCTCTCCAGGCAACAGAGGTGAGCTCTTTGTGATGTCATGTCCGTTGCTCTATATTTCTCTATGGAGGTAGGCCCACTGTCTGACTTATAATGTTTTTAGAGTCCCCCCCCCCCTACCAAGGCCAGTAAGCGGCATCCCTTTCTCTCCAGGCAACAGAGGTAAGCTCTTTGTGATGTCATGTCCGTTGCTCTCCACTTTCTCTGTGGAGGTTGGACCACTGTCTGACTTATAATGTTTTTAGAGTCCCCCCCCCCCCATACCAAGGCCAGTAAGCGGCATCCCTTCCTCTCCAGGCAACAGAGGTAAGCTCTTTGTGATGTCATGTCCGTTGCTCTACACTTTCTCTGTGGAGGTAGGCCCACTGTCTGAATTATAATGTTTTTAGATATCCCCCCCCCCCCCATAACAAGGCCTGTAAGCGGCATCCCTTCCTCTCCAGGCAACAGAGGTGAGCTCTTTGTGATGTCATGTCTGTTGCTCTCCACTTTCTCTGTGGAGGTAGGCCCACTGTCTGACTTATAATGTTTTTAGAGTTCCCCCCCCCCCCATAACAATGCCTGTAAGCGGCATCCCTTCCTCTCCAGGCAACAGAGGTGAGCTCTTTGTGATGTCATGTCCGTTGCTCTATATTTCTCTATGGAGGTAGGCCCACTGTCTGACTTATAATGTTTTTAGAGTCCCCCCCCCCCCTACCAAGGCCAGTAAGCGGCATCCCTTCCTCTCCAGGCAACAGAGGTAAGCTCTTTGTGATGTCATGTCCGTTGCTCTCCACTTTCTCTGTGGAGGTAGGCCCACTGTCTGACTTATAATGTTCTTAGAGATCCCGCCCCCCTCATACCAAGGACAGTAAGCGGCATCCCTTCCTCTCCAGGCAACAGAGGTGAGCTCTTTGTGATGTCACGTCCGTTGCTCTCCACTTTTTCTGGGGAGATAGGCCCACTGTCTTACTTATAATGTTTTTAGAGATCCTCCCGCCCATACCAAGGCCTGTTAGAGGCATCCCTTCCTCTCCAGGCAACAGAGGTGAGCTCTTTGTGATGTCACGTCCGTTGCTCTCCACTTTTTCTGGGGAGATAGGCCCACTGGCTTACTTATAATGTTTTTAGAGATCCTCCCGCCCATACCTAGGCTTGTTAGAGGCATCCCTTCCTCTCCAGGCAACAGAGGTGAGCTCTTTGTGATGTCATGTCCGTTGCTCTCCACTTTTTCTGGGGAGGTTGGACCACTGTCTGACTTATAATGTTTTAGAGATCCTCCCGCCCATACCTAGGCCTGGAAGCGGCAGCCCTTCCTCTCCAGGCAACAGAGGTGAGCTCTTTGTGATGTCATGTCCGTTGCTCTCCACTTTCTCTGTGGAGGTTGGACCACTGTCTGACTTATAATGTTTTTAGAGTCCCCCCCCCCATACCAAGGCCAGTAAGCGGCATCCCTTCCTCTCCAGAAAACAGAGGTGAGCTCTTTGTGATGTCATGTCCGTTGCTCTAAATTTCTCTATGGAGTGAGGCCCACTGTCTGACTTATAATGTTTTAAGAGATCCCGCCCCCCTCATAACAAGGCCTGTAAGCGGCATCCCTTCCTCTCTAGGCAACAGAGGTGAGCTCTTTGTGATGTCATGTCCGTTGCTCTCCACTTTCTCTGTGGAGATAGGCCCACTGTCTTACTTATAATGTTTTTAGAGATCCTCCCGCCCATACCTAGGCCTGTTAGAGGCATCCCTTCCTCTCCAGGCTACAGAGGTGAGCTCTTTGTGATGTCATGTCCGTTGCTCTCCACTTTTTCTGTGGAGATAGGCCCACTTTCTTACTTATAATGTTTTTAGAGATCCTCCCGCCCATACCTAGGCCTGTAAGTGGCATCCCTTCCTCTCCAGGCAACAGAGGTGAGCTCTTTGTGATGTCATGTCCGTTGCTCTCCACTTTTTCTGTGGAGATAGGCCCACAGTCTGACTCATAATGTTTTTAGAGTCCCCCTCTCCCCATAACAAGTCCTGTAAGCGGCATCCCTTCCTCTCCAGGCAACAGAGGTGAGCTCTTTGTGATGTCATGTCCGTTGCTCTCCACTTTTTCTGTGGAGATAGGCCCACTGTCTTACTTATAATGTTTTTAGCGATCTTCCCGCCCATACCTAGGCCTGTTAGAGGCATCCCTTCCTCTCCAGGCAACAGAGGTGAGCTCTTTGTGATGTCATGTCCGCTGCTCTCCACTTTCTCTGTGGAGGTTGGACCACTGTCTGACTTATAATGTTTTTAGAGTCCCCCCCCCCCCATACCAAGGCCAGTAAGTGGCATCCCTTCCTCTCCAGGCAACAGAGGTAAGCTCTTTGTGATGTCATGTCCGTTGCTCTCCACTTTCTCTGTGGAGGTTGGACCACTGTCTGACTTATAATGTTTTTAGAGTCCCCCCCCCCCATACCAAGGCCAGTAAGCGACATCCCTTCCTCTCCAGGCAACAGAGGTAAGCTCTTTGTGATGTCATGTACGTTGCTCTCCACTTTCTCTGTGGAGGTTGGACCACTGTCTGACTTATAATGTTTTTAGAGTCCCCCCCCCATACCAAGGCCAGTAAGCGGCATCCTTTCCTCTCCAGGCAACAGAGGTAAGCTCTTTGTGATGTCATGTCCGTTGCTCTCCACTTTCTCTGTGGAGGTTGGCCCACTGTCTGACTTATAATGTTTTTAGAGATCCCCCCCCCTCCTTAACAAGGCCTTTAAGCGGCATCCCTTCCTCTCCAGGCAACAGAGGTGAGCTCTTTGTGATGTCATGTCCGTTGCTCTAAATTTCTCTATGGAGGTAGGCCCACTGTCTGACTTATAATGTTCTTAGAGATCCCGCCCCCCTCATACCAAGGACAGTAAGCGGCATCCCTTCCTCTCCAGGCAACAGAGGTGAGCTCTTTGTGATGTCACGTCCGTTGCTCTCCACTTTTTCTGGGGAGATAGGCCCACTGTCTTACTTATAATGTTTTTAGAGATCCTCCCGCCCATACCAAGGCCTGTTAGAGGCATCCCTTCCTCTCCAGGCAACAGAGGTGAGCTCTTTGTGATGTCACGTCCGTTGCTCTCCACTTTTTCTGGGGAGATAGGCCCACTGGCTTACTTATAATGTTTTTAGAGATCCTCCCGCCCATACCTAGGCTTGTTAGAGGCATCCCTTCCTCTCCAGGCAACAGAGGTGAGCTCTTTGTGATGTCATGTCCGTTGCTCTCCACTTTTTCTGGGGAGGTTGGACCACTGTCTGACTTATAATGTTTTAGAGATCCTCCCGCCCATACCTAGGCCTGGAAGCGGCAGCCCTTCCTCTCCAGGCAACAGAGGTGAGCTCTTTGTGATGTCATGTCCGTTGCTCTCCACTTTCTCTGTGGAGGTTGGACCACTGTCTGACTTATAATGTTTTTAGAGTCCCCCCCCCCATACCAAGGCCAGTAAGCGGCATCCCTTCCTCTCCAGAAAACAGAGGTGAGCTCTTTGTGATGTCATGTCCGTTGCTCTAAATTTCTCTATGGAGTGAGGCCCACTGTCTGACTTATAATGTTTTTAGAGATCCCGCCCCCCTCATAACAAGGCCTGTAAGCGGCATCCCTTCCTCTCTAGGCAACAGAGGTGAGCTCTTTGTGATGTCATGTCCGTTGCTCTCCACTTTCTCTGTGGAGATAGGCCCACTGTCTTACTTATAATGTTTTTAGAGATCCTCCCGCCCATACCTAGGCCTGTTAGAGGCATCCCTTCCTCTCCAGGCTACAGAGGTGAGCTCTTTGTGATGTCATGTCCGTTGCTCTCCACTTTTTCTGTGGAGATAGGCCCACTTTCTTACTTATAATGTTTTTAGAGATCCTCCCGCCCATACCTAGGCCTGTAAGTGGCATCCCTTCCTCTCCAGGCAACAGAGGTGAGCTCTTTGTGATGTCATGTCCGTTGCTCTCCACTTTTTCTGTGGAGATAGGCCCACAGTCTGACTCATAATGTTTTTAGAGTCCCCCTCTCCCCATAACAAGTCCTGTAAGCGGCATCCCTTCCTCTCCAGGCAACAGAGGTGAGCTCTTTGTGATGTCATGTCCGTTGCTCTCCACTTTTTCTGTGGAGATAGGCCCACTGTCTTACTTATAATGTTTTTAGCGATCTTCCCGCCCATACCTAGGCCTGTTAGAGGCATCCCTTCCTCTCCAGGCAACAGAGGTGAGCTCTTTGTGATGTCATGTCCGCTGCTCTCCACTTTCTCTGTGGAGGTTGGACCACTGTCTGACTTATAATGTTTTTAGAGTCCCCCCCCCCCCATACCAAGGCCAGTAAGTGGCATCCCTTCCTCTCCAGGCAACAGAGGTAAGCTCTTTGTGATGTCATGTCCGTTGCTCTCCACTTTCTCTGTGGAGGTTGGACCACTGTCTGACTTATAATGTTTTTAGAGTCCCCCCCCCCCATACCAAGGCCAGTAAGCGACATCCCTTCCTCTCCAGGCAACAGAGGTAAGCTCTTTGTGATGTCATGTACGTTGCTCTCCACTTTCTCTGTGGAGGTTGGACCACTGTCTGACTTATAATGTTTTTAGAGTCCCCCCCCCATACCAAGGCCAGTAAGCGGCATCCTTTCCTCTCCAGGCAACAGAGGTAAGCTCTTTGTGATGTCATGTCCGTTGCTCTCCACTTTCTCTGTGGAGGTTGGCCCACTGTCTGACTTATAATGTTTTTAGAGATCCCCCCCCCTCCTTAACAAGGCCTTTAAGCGGCATCCCTTCCTCTCCAGGCAACAGAGGTGAGCTCTTTGTGATGTCATGTCCGTTGCTCTAAATTTCTCTATGGAGGTAGGCCCACTGTCTGACTTATAATGTTTTTAGAGTCCCCCCCCCCCTTAACAAGGCCTGTAAGCGGCATCCCTTCCTCTCCAGGCAACAGAGGTGAGCTCTTTGTGATGTCATGTCCGTTGCTCTCCACTTTCTCTGTGGAGGTAGGCCCACTGTCTGACTTATAATGTTTTTAGAGTCCCCCCCCCCTCCTTAACAAGGCCTGTAAGCGGCATCCCTTCCTCTCCAGGCAACAGAGGTGAGCTCTTTGTGATGTCATGTCCGTTGCTCTAAATTTCTCTATGGAGGTAGGCCCACTGTCTGACTTATAATGTTTTTAGAGATCCCGCCCACCTCATAACAAGGCCTGTAAGCGGCATCCCTTCCTCTCCAGGCAACAGAGGTGAGCTCTTTGTGATGTCATGTCCGTTGCTCTCCACTTTCTCTGTGGAGATAGGCCCACTGTCTTACTTATAATCTTTTTAGAGATCCTCCCGCCCATACCTAGGCCTGTTAGAGGCATCCCTTCCTCTCCAGGCAACAGAGGTGAGCTCTTTGTGATGTCATGTCCGTTGCTCTCCACTTTTTCTGTGGAGATAGGCCCACTGTCTTACTTATAATGTTTTTAGAGATCCTCCCGCCCATAGCTAGGCCTGTTAGTGGCATCCCTTCCTCTCCAGGCAACAGAGCTGAGCTCTTTGTGATGTCATGTCCGTTGCTCTCCACTTTCTCTGTGGAGGTTGGACCACTGTCTGACTTATAATGTTTTTAGAGTCCCCCCCCCCATACCAAGGCCAGTAAGCGGCATCCCTTCCTCTCCAGGCAACAGAGGTAAGCTCTTTGTGATGTCATGTCCGTTGCTCTCCACTTTCTCTGTGGAGGTTGGACCACTGTCTGACTTATAATGTTTTTAGAGTCCCCCCCCCCCATACCAAGGCCAGTAAGCGGCATCCCTTCCTCTCCAGGCAACAGAGGTAAGCTCTTTGTGATGTCATGTCCGTTGCTCTCCACTTTCTCTGTGGAGGTTGGCCCACTGTCTGACTTATAATGTTTTTAGAGATCCCCCCCCTCCTTAACAAGGCCTGTAAGCGGCATCCCTTCCTCTCCAGGCAACAGAGGTGAGCTCTTTGTGATGTCATGTCCGTTGCTCTAAATTTCTCTATGGAGGTAGGCCCACTGTCTGACTTATAATGTTTTTAGAGTCCCCCCCCCCCTCCTTAACAAGGCCTGTAAGCGGCATCCCTTCCTCTCCAGGCAACAGAGGTGAGCTCTTTGTGATGTCATGTCCGTTGCTCTCCACTTTCTCTGTGGAGGTAGGCCCACTGTCTGACTTATAATGTTTTTAGAGTCCCCCCCCCCTCCTTAACAAGGCCTGTAAGCGGCATCCCTTCCTCTCCAGGCAACAGAGGTGAGCTCTTTGTGATGTCATGTCCGTTGCTCTAAATTTCTCTATGGAGGTAGGCCCACTGTCTGACTTATAATGTTTTTAGAGATCCCGCCCACCTCATAACAAGGCCTGTAAGCGGCATCCCTTCCTCTCCAGGCAACAGAGGTGAGCTCTTTGTGATGTCATGTCCGTTGCTCTCCACTTTCTCTGTGGAGATAGGCCCACTGTCTTACTTATAATCTTTTTAGAGATCCTCCCGCCCATACCTAGGCCTGTTAGAGGCATCCCTTCCTCTCCAGGCAACAGAGGTGAGCTCTTTGTGATGTCATGTCCGTTGCTCTCCACTTTTTCTGTGGAGATAGGCCCACTGTCTTACTTATAATGTTTTTAGAGATCCTCCCGCCCATACCTAGGCCTGTTAGTGGCATCCCTTCCTCTCCACGCAACAGAGCTGAGCTCTTTGTGATGTCATGTCCGTTGCTCTCCACTTTTTCTGTGGAGATAGGCCCACTGTCTTACTTATAATGTTTTTAGAGATCCTCCCGCCCATACCTAGGCCTGTAAGTGGCATCCCTTCCTCTCCAGGCAACACAGGTGAGCTCTTTGTGATGTCATGTCCGTTGCTCTCCACTTTTTCTGTGGAGATAGGCCCACTGTCTGACTTATAATGTTTTTAGAGATTCCCCCCCCCCTCATAACAAGGCCTGAAAGCGGCATCCCTTCCTCTCCAGGCAACAGAGGTGAGCTCTTTGTGATGTCATGTCCGTTGCTCTCCACTTTCTCTGTGGAGGTAGGCCCACTGTCTGACTTATAATGTTTTTAGAGATCCCTCCCCCCCCATAACAAGTCCTGTAAGCGGCATCCCTTCCTCTCCAGGCAACAGAGGTGAGCTCTTTGTGATGTCATGTCCGTTGCTCTCCACTTTTTCTGTGGAGATAGGCCCACTGTCTGACTTATAATGTTTTTAGAGTCCCCCTCTCCCCATAACAAGTCCTGTAAGCGGCATCCCTTCCTCTCCAGGCAACAGAGGTGAGCTCTTTGTGATGTCATGTCCGTTGCTCTCCACTTTTTCTGTGGAGATAGGCCCACTGTCTTACTTATAATGTTTTTAGCGATCCTCCCGCCCATACCTAGGCCTGTTAGAAGCATCCCTTCCTCTCCAGGCAACACAGGTGAGCTCTTTGTGATGTCATGTCCGTTGCTCTCCACTTTTTCTGTGGAGGTAGGCCCACTGTCTTACTTATAATGTTTTTAGAGATCCTCCCGCCCATACCTAGGCCTGGAAGCGGCATCCCTTCCTCTCCAGGCAACAGAGGTGAGCTCTTTGTGATGTCATGTCCGCTGCTCTCCACTTTCTCTGTGGAGGTAGGCCCACTGTCTGACTTATAATATTTTTAGAGATCCCCCCCCCCATAACAAGGCCTGTAAGCGGCATCCCTTCCTCTCCAGGCAACAGAGGTGAGCTCTTTATGATGTCATGTCCGTTGCTCTCCACTTTCTCTGTGGAGGTAGGCCCACTGTCTGACTTATAATGTTTTTAGAGATCCCCCCCCCCCCATAACAAGGCCTGTAAGCGGCATCCCTTCCTCTCCAGGCAACAAAGGTAAGCTCTTTGTGATGTCATGTCCGTTGCTCTCCACTTTCTCTGTGGAGGTTGGACCACTGTCTGACTTATACTGTTTTTAGAGTCCCCCTCTCCCCATAACAAGTCCTGTAAGCGGCATCACTTCCTCTCCAGGCAACAGAGGTGAGCTCTTTGTGATGTCATGTCCGTTGCTCTCCACTTTTTCTGTGGAGATAGGCCCACTGTCTTACTTATAATGTTTTTAGAGTCCCCCTCTCCCCATAACAAGTCCTGTAAGCGGCATCCCTTCCTCTCCAGGCAACAGAGGTGAGCTCTTTGTGATGTCATGTCCGTTGCTCTCCCCTTTTTCTGTGGAGATAGGCCCACTGTCTGACTTATAATGTTTTTAGAGTCCCCCTCTCCCCATAACAAGTCCTGTAAGCGGCATCCCTTCCTCTCCAGGCAACAGAGGTGAGCTCTTTGTGATGTCATGTCCGTTGCTCTCCACTTTTTCTGTGGAGATAGGCCCACTGTCTTACTTATATTTTTAGCGATCCTCCCGCCCATACCTAGGCCTGTTAGAGGCATCCCTTCCTCTCCAGGCAACACAGGTGAGCTCTTTGTGATGTCATGTCCGTTGCTCTCCACTTTTTCTGTGGAGATAGGCCCACTGTCTTACTTATAATGTTTTTAGAGATCCTCCCGCCCATACCTAGGCCTGGAAGCGGCATCCCTTCCTCTCCAGGCAACAGAGGTGAGCTCTTTGTGATGTCATGTCCGTTGCTCTCCACTTTCTCTGTGGAGGTAGGCCCACTGTCTGACTTATAATGTTTTTAGAGATCCCCCCCCCCATAACAAGGCCTGGAAGCGGCATCCCTTCCTCTCCAGGCAACAGAGGTGAGCTCTTTGTGATGTCATGTCCGTTGCTCTCCACTTTTTCTGTGGAGATAGGCCCACTGTCTTACTTATAATGTTTTTAGCGATCCTCCCGCCCATACCTAGGCCTGTTAGAGGCATCCCTTCCTCTCCAGGCAACAGAGGTGAGCTCTTTGTGATGTCATGTCCGTTGCTCTCCACTTTTTCTGTGGAGATAGGCCCACTGTCTTACTTATAATGTTTTTAGAGATCCTCCCGCCCATACCTAGGCTTGTTAGAGGCATCCCTTCCTCTCCAGGCAACACAGGTGAGCTCTTTGTGATGTCATGTCCGTTGCTCTGCACTTTCTCTGTGGAGGTTGGACCACTGTCTGACTTATAATGTTTTTAGAGTCCCCCCCCCCATACCAAGGCCAGTAAGCGTTATCCCTTCCTTTCCAGGCAACAGAGGTAAGCTCTTTGTGATGTCATGTCTGTTGCTCTCCACTTTCTCTGTGGAGGTTGGCCCACTGTCTGACTTATAATGTTTTTAGAGATCCCCCCCCCCTCCTTAACAAGGCCTGTAAGCGGCATCCCTTCCTCTCCAGGCAACAGAGGTGAGCTCTTTGTGATGTCATGTCCGTTGCTCTAAATTTCTCTATGGAGGTAGGCCCACTGTCTGACTTATAATGTTTTTAGAGTCCCCCCCCCTCCTTAACAAGGCCTGTAAGTGGCATCCCTTCCTCTCCAGGCAACAGAGGTGAGCTCTTTGTGATGTCATGTCCGTTGCTCTCCACTTTCTCTGTGGAGGTAGGCCCACTGTCTGACTTATAATGTTTTTAGAGATCCCGCCCACCTCATAACAAGGCCAGTAAGCGGCATCCTTTCCTCTCCAGGCAACAGAGGTGAGCTCTTTGTGATGTCATGTCCATTGCTCTCCACTTTCTCTGTGGAGGTTGGACCACTGTCTGACTTATAATGTTTTTAGAGTCCCCCCCCCCTCCCTAACAAGGCCTGTAAGCGGCATCCCTTCCTCTCCAGGCAACAGAGGTGAGCTCTTTGTGATGTCATGTCCGTTGCTCTAAATTTCTCTATGGAGGTAGGCCCACTGTCTGACTTATAATGTTTTTAGAGATCCCGCCCCCCTCATAACAAGGCCTGTAAGCGGCATCCCTTCCACTCCAGGCAACAGAGGTGAGCTCTTTGTGATGTCATGTCCGTTGCTCTCCACTTTTTCTGTGGAGATAGGCCCACTGTCTTACTTATAATGTTTTTAGAGATCCTCCCGCCCATACCAAGGCCTGTTAGAGGCATCCCTTCCTCTCCAGGCAACAGAGGTGAGCTCTTTGTGATGTCATGTCCGTTGCTCTCCACTTTTTCTGTGGAGATAGGCCCACTGTCTTACTTATAATGTTTTTAGAGATCCTCCCGCCCATACCAAGGCCTGTTAGAGGCATCCCTTCCTCTCCAGGCAACAGAGGTGAGCTCTTTGTGATGTCATGTCCGTTGCTCTCCACTTTTTCTGTGGAGATAGGCCCACTGTCTTACTTATAATGTTTTTAGAGATCCTCCCGCCCATACCTAGGCCTGGAAGCGGCATCCCTTCCTCTCCAGGCAACAGAGGTGAGCTCTTTGTGATGTCATGTCCGTTGCTCTCCACTTTTTCTGTGGAGATAGGCCCACTGTCTTACTTATAATGTTTTTAGAGATCCTCCCGCCCATACCTAGGCCTGGAAGCGGCATCCCTTCCTCTCCAGGCAACAGAGGTGAGCTCTTTGTGATGTCATGTCCGTTGCTCTCCACTTTCTCTGTGGAGGTAGGCCCACTGTCTGACTTATAATGTTTTTAGAGATCCCCCCCCCCATAACAAGGCCTGTAAGCGGCATCCCTTCCTCTCCAGGCAACAGAGGTGAGCTCTTTGTGATGTCATGTCCGTTGCTCTCCACTTTTTCTGTGGAGATAGGCCCACTGTCTTACTTATAATGTTTTTAGCGATCCTCCCGCCCATACCTAGGCCTGTTAGAGGCATCCCTTCCTCTCCAGGCAACAGAGGTGAGCTCTTTGTGATGTCATGTCCGTTGCTCTCCACTTTTTCTGTGGAGATAGGCCCACTGTCTGACTTATAATGTTTTTAGAGATTCCCCCCCCCCTCATAACAAGGCCTGAAAGCGGCATCCCTTCCTCTCCAGGCAACAGAGGTGAGCTCTTTGTGATGTCATGTCCGTTGCTCTCCACTTTCTCTGTGGAGGTAGGCCCACTGTCTGACTTATAATGTTTTTAGAGATCCCTCCCCCCCCATAACAAGGCCTGTAAGCGGCATCCCTTCCTCTCCAGGCAACAAAGGTAAGCTCTTTGTGATGTCATGTCCGTTGCTCTCCACTTTCTCTGTGGAGGTTGGACCACTGTCTGACTTATACTGTTTTTAGAGTCACCCTCTCCCCATAACAAGTCCTGTAAGCGGCATCACTTCCTCTCCAGGCAACAGAGGTGAGCTCTTTGTGATGTCATGTCCGTTGCTCTCCACTTTTTCTGTGGAGATAGGCCCACTGTCTTACTTATAATGTTTTTAGAGTCCCCCTCTCCCCATAACAAGTCCTGTAAGCGGCATCCCTTCCTCTCCAGGCAACAGAGGTGAGCTCTTTGTGATGTCATGTCCGTTGCTCTCCACTTTTTCTGTGGAGATAGGCCCACTGTCTGACTTATAATGTTTTTAGAGTCCCCCTCTCCCCATAACAAGTCCTGTAAGCGGCATCCCTTCCTCTCCAGGCAACAGAGGTGAGCTCTTTGTGATGTCATGTCCGTTGCTCTCCACTTTTTCTGTGGAGATAGGCCCACTGTCTTACTTATAATGTTTTTAGCGATCCTCCCGCCCATACCTAGGCCTGTTAGAAGCATCCCTTCCTCTCCAGGCAACACAGGTGAGCTCTTTGTGATGTCATGTCCGTTGCTCTCCACTTTTTCTGTGGAGGTAGGCCCACTGTCTTACTTATAATGTTTTTAGAGATCCTCCCGCCCATACCTAGGCCTGGAAGCGGCATCCCTTCCTCTCCAGGCAACAGAGGTGAGCTCTTTGTGATGTCATGTCCGCTGCTCTCCACTTTCTCTGTGGAGGTAGGCCCACTGTCTGACTTATACTGTTTTTAGAGTCCCCCTCTCCCCATAACAAGTCCTGTAAGCGGCATCACTTCCTCTCCAGGCAACAGAGGTGAGCTCTTTGTGATGTCATGTCCGTTGCTCTCCACTTTTTCTGTGGAGATAGGCCCACTGTCTTACTTATAATGTTTTTAGAGTCCCCCTCTCCCCATAACAAGTCCTGTAAGCGGCATCCCTTCCTCTCCAGGCAACAGAGGTGAGCTCTTTGTGATGTCATGTCCGTTGCTCTCCCCTTTTTCTGTGGAGATAGGCCCACTGTCTGACTTATAATGTTTTTAGAGTCCCCCTCTCCCCATAACAAGTCCTGTAAGCGGCATCCCTTCCTCTCCAGGCAACAGAGGTGAGCTCTTTGTGATGTCATGTCCGTTGCTCTCCACTTTTTCTGTGGAGATAGGCCCACTGTCTTACTTATATTTTTAGCGATCCTCCCGCCCATACCTAGGCCTGTTAGAGGCATCCCTTCCTCTCCAGGCAACACAGGTGAGCTCTTTGTGATGTCATGTCCGTTGCTCTCCACTTTTTCTGTGGAGATAGGCCCACTGTCTTACTTATAATGTTTTTAGAGATCCTCCCGCCCATACCTAGGCCTGGAAGCGGCATCCCTTCCTCTCCAGGCAACAGAGGTGAGCTCTTTGTGATGTCATGTCCGTTGCTCTCCACTTTCTCTGTGGAGGTAGGCCCACTGTCTGACTTATAATGTTTTTAGAGATCCCCCCCCCCATAACAAGGCCTGGAAGCGGCATCCCTTCCTCTCCAGGCAACAGAGGTGAGCTCTTTGTGATGTCATGTCCGTTGCTCTCCACTTTTTCTGTGGAGATAGGCCCACTGTCTTACTTATAATGTTTTTAGCGATCCTCCCGCCCATACCTAGGCCTGTTAGAGGCATCCCTTCCTCTCCAGGCAACAGAGGTGAGCTCTTTGTGATGTCATGTCCGTTGCTCTCCACTTTTTCTGTGGAGATAGGCCCACTGTCTTACTTATAATGTTTTTAGAGATCCTCCCGCCCATACCTAGGCTTGTTAGAGGCATCCCTTCCTCTCCAGGCAACACAGGTGAGCTCTTTGTGATGTCATGTCCGTTGCTCTCCACTTTCTCTGTGGAGGTTGGACCACTGTCTGACTTATAATGTTTTTAGAGTCCCCCCCCCCATACCAAGGCCAGTAAGCGTTATCCCTTCCTCTCCAGGCAACAGAGGTAAGCTCTTTGTGATGTCATGTCTGTTGCTCTCCACTTTCTCTGTGGAGGTTGGCCCACTGTCTGACTTATAATGTTTTTAGAGATCCCCCCCCCCCCTCCTTAACAAGGCCTGTAAGCGGCATCCCTTCCTCTCCAGGCAACAGAGGTGAGCTGTTTGTGATGTCATGTCCGTTGCTCTAAATTTCTCTATGGAGGTAGGCCCACTGTCTGACTTATAATGTTTTTAGAGTCCCCCCCCCCCTCCTTAACAAGGCCTGTAAGTGGCATCCCTTCCTCTCCAGGCAACAGAGGTGAGCTCTTTGTGATGTCATGTCAGTTGCTCTCCACTTTCTCTGTGGAGGTAGGCCCACTGTCTGACTTATAATGTTTTTAGAGATCCCGCCCATCTCATAACAAGGCCAGTAAGCGGCATCCTTTCCTCTCCAGGCAACAGAGGTGAGCTCTTTGTGATGTCATGTCCATTGCTCTCCACTTTCTCTGTGGAGGTTGGACCACTGTCTGACTTATAATGTTTTTAGAGTCCCCCCCCCTCCCTAACAAGGCCTGTAAGCGGCATCCCTTCCTCTCCAGGCAACAGAGGTGAGCTCTTTGTGATGTCATGTCCGTTGCTCTAAATTTCTCTATGGAGGTAGGCCCACTGTCTGACTTATAATGTTTTTAGAGATCCCGCCCCCCTCATAACAAGGCCTGTAAGCGGCATCCCGTCCACTCCAGGCAACAGAGGTGAGCTCTTTGTGATGTCATGTCCGTTGCTCTCCACTTTTTCTGTGGAGATAGGCCCACTGTCTTACTTATAATGTTTTTAGAGATCCTCCCGCCCATACCAAGGCCTGTTAGAGGCATCCCTTCCTCTCCAGGCAACAGAGGTGAGCTCTTTGTGATGTCATGTCCGTTGCTCTCCACTTTTTCTGTGGAGATAGGCCCACTGTCTTACTTATAATGTTTTTAGAGATCCTCCCGCCCATACCAAGGCCTGTTAGAGGCATCCCTTCCTCTCCAGGCAACAGAGGTGAGCTCTTTGTGATGTCATGTCCGTTGCTCTCCACTTTTTCTGTGGAGATAGGCCCACTGTCTTACTTATAATGTTTTTAGAGATCCTCCCGCCCATACCTAGGCCTGGAAGCGGCATCCCTTCCTCTCCAGGCAACAGAGGTGAGCTCTTTGTGATGTCATGTCCGTTGCTCTCCACTTTTTCTGTGGAGATAGGCCCACTGTCTTACTTATAATGTTTTTAGAGATCCTCCCGCCCATACCTAGGCCTGGAAGCGGCATCCCTTCCTCTCCAGGCAACAGAGGTGAGCTCTTTGTGATGTCATGTCCGTTGCTCTCCACTTTCTCTGTGGAGGTAGGCCCACTGTCTGACTTATAATGTTTTTAGAGATCCCCCCCCCCCATAACAAGGCCTGTAAGCGGCATCCCTTCCTCTCCAGGCAACAGAGGTGAGCTCTTTGTGATGTCATGTCCGTTGCTCTCCACTTTTTCTGTGGAGATAGGCCCACTGTCTTACTTATAATGTTTTTAGCGATCCTCCCGCCCATACCTAGGCCTGTTAGAGGCATCCCTTCCTATCCAGGCAACAGAGGTGAGCTCTTTGTGATGTCATGTCCGTTGCTCTCCACTTTTTCTGTGGAGATAGGCCCACTGTCTGACTTATAATGTTTTTAGAGATTCCCCCCCCCCTCATAACAAGGCCTGAAAGCGGCATCCCTTCCTCTCCAGGCAACAGAGGTGAGCTCTTTGTGATGTCATGTCCGTTGCTCTCCACTTTCTCTGTGGAGGTAGGCCCACTGTCTGACTTATAATGTTTTTAGAGATCCCTCCCCCCCCATAACAAGGCCTGTAAGCGGCATCCCTTCCTCTCCAGGCAACAAAGGTAAGCTCTTTGTGATGTCATGTCCGTTGCTCTCCACTTTCTCTGTGGAGGTTGGACCACTGTCTGACTTATACTGTTTTTAGAGTCCCCCTCTCCCCATAACAAGTCCTGTAAGCGGCATCACTTCCTCTCCAGGCAACAGAGGTGAGCTCTTTGTGATGTCATGTCCGTTGCTCTCCACTTTTTCTGTGGAGATAGGCCCACTGTCTGACTTATAATGTTTTTAGAGTCCCCCTCTCCCCATAACAAGTCCTGTAAGCGGCATCCCTTCCTCTCCAGGCAACAGAGGTGAGCTCTTTGTGATGTCATGTCCGTTGCTCTCCACTTTTTCTGTGGAGATAGGCCCACTGTCTTACTTATAATGTTTTTAGCGATCCTCCCGCCCATACCTAGGCCTGTTAGAAGCATCCCTTCCTCTCCAGGCAACACAGGTGAGCTCTTTGTGATGTCATGTCCGTTGCTCTCCACTTTTTCTGTGGAGGTAGGCCCACTGTCTTACTTATAATGTTTTTAGAGATCCTCCCGCCCATACCTAGGCCTGGAAGCGGCATCCCTTCCTCTCCAGGCAACAGAGGTGAGCTCTTTGTGATGTCATGTCCGCTGCTCTCCACTTTCTCTGTGGAGGTAGGCCCACTGTCTGACTTATAATATTTTTAGAGATCCCCCCCCCCCATAACAAGGCCTGTAAGCGGCATCCCTTCCTCTCCAGGCAACAGAGGTGAGCTCTTTGTGATGTCATGTCCGTTGCTCTCCACTTTCTCTGTGGAGGTAGGCCCACTGTCTGACTTATAATGTTTTTAGAGATCCCCCCCCCCCATAACAAGGCCTGTAAGCGGCATCCCTTCCTCTCCAGGCAACAAAGGTAAGCTCTTTGTGATGTCATGTCCGTTGCTCTCCACTTTCTCTGTGGAGGTTGGACCACTGTCTGACTTATACTGTTTTTAGAGTCCCCCTTTCCCCATAACAAGTCCTGTAAGCGGCATCACTTCCTCTCCAGGCAACAGAGGTGAGCTCTTTGTGATGTCATGTCCGTTGCTCTCCACTTTTTCTGTGGAGATAGGCCCACTGTCTTACTTATAATGTTTTTAGAGTCCCCCTCTCCCCATAACAAGTCCTGTAAGCGGCATCCCTTCCTCTCCAGGCAACAGAGGTGAGCTCTTTGTGATGTCATGTCCGTTGCTCTCCCCCTTTTTCTGTGGAGATAGGCCCACTGTCTGACTTATAATGTTTTTAGAGTCCCCCTCTCCCCATAACAAGTCCTGTAAGCGGCATCCCTTCCTCTCCAGGCAACAGAGGTGAGCTCTTTGTGATGTCATGTCCGTTGCTCTCCACTTTTTCTGTGGAGATAGGCCCACTGTCTTACTTATATTTTTAGTGATCCTCCCGCCCATACCTAGGCCTGTTAGAGGCATCCCTTCCTCTCCAGGCAACACAGGTGAGCTCTTTGTGATGTCATGTCCGTTGCTCTCCACTTTTTCTGTGGAGATAGGCCCACTGTCTTACTTATAATGTTTTTAGAGATCCTCCCGCCCATACCTAGGCCTGGAAGCGGCATCCCTTCCTCTCCAGGCAACAGAGGTGAGCTCTTTGTGATGTCATGTCCGTTGCTCTCCACTTTCTCTGTGGAGGTAGGCCCACTGTCTGACTTATAATGTTTTTAGAGATCCCCCCCCCCATAACAAGGCCTGGAAGCGGCATCCCTTCCTCTCCAGGCAACAGAGGTGAGCTCTTTGTGATGTCATGTCCGTTGCTCTCCACTTTTTCTGTGGAGATAGGCCCACTGTCTTACTTATAATGTTTTTAGCGATCCTCCCGCCCATACCTAGGCCTGTTAGAGGCATCCCTTCCTCTCCAGGCAACAGAGGTGAGCTCTTTGTGATGTCATGTCCGTTGCTCTCCACTTTTTCTGTGGAGATAGGCCCACTGTCTTACTTATAATGTTTTTAGAGATCCTCCCGCCCATACCTAGGCTTGTTAGAGGCATCCCTTCCTCTCCAGGCAACACAGGTGAGCTCTTTGTGATGTCATGTCCGTTGCTCTCCACTTTCTCTGTGGAGGTTGGACCACTGTCTGACTTATAATGTTTTTAGAGTCCCCCCCCCCATACCAAGGCCAGTAAGCGTTATCCCTTCCTCTCCAGGCAACAGAGGTAAGCTCTTTGTGATGTCATGTCTGTTGCTCTCCACTTTCTCTGTGGAGGTTGGCCCACTGTCTGACTTATAATGTTTTTAGAGATCCCCCCCCCTCCTTAACAAGGCCTGTAAGCGGCATCCCTTCCTCTCCAGGCAACAGAGGTGAGCTGTTTGTGATGTCATGTCCGTTGCTCTAAATTTCTCTATGGAGGTAGGCCCACTGTCTGACTTATAATGTTTTTAGAGTCCCCCCCCCCCTCCTTAACAAGGCCTGTAAGTGGCATCCCTTCCTCTCCAGGCAACAGAGGTGAGCTCTTTGTGATGTCATGTCCGTTGCTCTCCACTTTCTCTGTGGAGGTAGGCCCACTGTCTGACTTATAATGTTTTTAGAGATCCCGCCCACCTCATAACAAGGCCAGTAAGCGGCATCCTTTCCTCTCCAGGCAACAGAGGTGAGCTCTTTGTGATGTCATGTCCATTGCTCTCCACTTTCTCTGTGGAGGTTGGACCACTGTCTGACTTATAATGTTTTTAGAGTCCCCCCCCCCTCCTTAACAAGGCCTGTAAGCGGCATCCCTTCCTCTCCAGGCAACAGAGGTGAGCTCTTTGTGATGTCATGTCCGTTGCTCTAAATTTCTCTATGGAGGTAGGCCCACTGTCTGACTTATAATGTTTTTAGAGATCCCGCCCCCCTCATAACAAGGCCTGTAAGCGGCATCCCTTCCACTCCAGGCAACAGAGGTGAGCTCTTTGTGATGTCATGTCCGTTGCTCTCCACTTTTTCTGTGGAGATAGGCCCACTGTCTTACTTATAATGTTTTTAGAGATCCTCCCGCCCATACCAAGGCCTGTTAGAGGCATCCCTTCCTCTCCAGGCAACAGAGGTGAGCTCTTTGTGATGTCATGTCCGTTGCTCTCCACTTTTTCTGTGGAGATAGGCCCACTGTCTTACTTATAATGTTTTTAGAGATCCTCCCGCCCATACCAAGGCCTGTTAGAGGCATCCCTTCCTCTCCAGGCAACAGAGGTGAGCTCTTTGTGATGTCATGTCCGTTGCTCTCCACTTTTTCTGTGGAGATAGGCCCACTGTCTTACTTATAATGTTTTTAGAGATCCTCCCGCCCATACCTAGGCCTGGATGCGGCATCCCTTCCTCTCCAGGCAACAGAGGTGAGCTCTTTGTTATGTCATGTCCGTTGCTCTCCACTTTCTCTGTGGAGGTAGGCCCACTGTCTGACTTATAATGTTTTTAGAGATCCCCCCCCCCCCATAACAAGGCCTGTAAGCGGCATCCCTTCCTCTCCAGGCAACAGAGGTGAGCTCTTTGTGATGTCATGTCCGTTGGTCTCCACTTTTTCTGTGGAGATAGGCCCACTGTCTTACTTATAATGTTTTTAGCGATCCTCCCGCCCATACCTAGGCTTGTTAGAGGCATCCCTTCCTCTCCAGGCAACACAGGTGAGCTCTTTGTGATGTCATGTCCGTTGCTCTCCACTTTCTCTGTGGAGGTAGGCCCACTGTCTTACTTATAATGTTTTTAGAGATCCCCCCCCCCTCCTTAACAAGGCCTGGAAGCGGCATCCCTTCCTCTCCAGGCAACACAGGTGAGCTCTTTGTGATGTCATGTCCGTTGCTCTCCACTTTCTCTGTGGAGGTAGGCCCACTGTCTTACTTATAATGTTTTTAGATATCCTCCCGCCCATACCTAGGCCTGGAAGCGGCATCCCTTCCTCTCCAGGCAACAGAGGTGAGCTCTTTGTGATGTCATGTCCGTTGCTCTCCACTTTCTCTGTGGAGGTAGGCCCACTGTCTGACTTATAATGTTTTTAGAGATCCCCCCCCCCCCATAACAAGGCCTGTAAGCGGCATCCCTTCCTCTCCAGGCAACAAAGGTAAGCTCTTTGTGATGTCATGTCCGTTGCTCTCCACTTTCTCTGTGGAGGTTGGACCACTGTCTGTCTTATAATGTTTTTAGAGTCCCCCCCCCCCATACCAAGGCCAGTAAGCGGCATCCCTTCCTCTCCAGGCAACAGAGGTAAGCTCTTTGTGATGTCATGTCCGTTGCTCTCCACTTTCTCTGTGGAGGTTGGCCCACTGTCTTACTTATAATGTTTTTAGAGATCCCCCCCCCTCCTTAACAAGGCCTGGAAGCGGCATCCCTTCCTCTCCAGGCAACAGAGGTGAGCTCTTTGTGATGTCATGTCCGTTGCTCTAAATTTCTCTATGGAGGTAGGCCCACTGTCTGACTTATAATGTTTTTAGAGTCCCCCCCCCCCCTTAACAAGGCCTGTAAGCGGCATCCCTTCCTCTCCAGGCAACAGAGGTGAGCTCTTTGTGATGTCATGTCCGTTGCTCTCCACTTTCTCTGTGGAGGTAGGCCCACTGTCTGACTTATAATGTTTTTAGAGTCCCCCCCCCCTCCTTAACAAGGCCTGTAAGCGGCATCCCTTCCTCTCCAGGCAACAGAGGTGAGCTCTTTGTGATGTCATGTCCGTTGCTCTAAATTTCTCTATGGAGGTAGGCCCACTGTCTGACTTATAATGTTTTTAGAGATCCCGCCCCCCTCATAACAAGGCCTGTAAGCGGCATCCCTTCCACTCCAGGCAACAGAGGTGAGCTCTTTGTGATGTCATGTCCGTTGCTCTCCACTTTCTCTGTGGAGGTTGGACCACTGTCTGACTTATAATGTTTTTAGAGATCCCCCCCCCCCTCCTTAACAAGGCCTGTAAGCGGCATCCCTTCCTCTCCAGGCAACAGAGGTGAGCTGTTTGTGATGTCATGTCCGTTGCTCTAAATTTCTCTATGGAGGTAGGCCCACTGTCTGACTTATAATGTTTTTAGAGTCCCCCCCCCCCTCCTTAACAATTCCTGTAAGCGGCATCCCTTCCTCTCCAGGCAACAGAGGTGAGCTCTTTGTGATGTCATGTCCGTTGCTCTCCACTTTCTCTGTGGAGGTAGGCCCACTGTCTGACTTATAATGTTTTTAGAGATCCCGCCCACCTCATAACAAGGCCAGTAAGCGGCATCCTTTCCTCTCCAGGCAACAGAGGTGAGCTCTTTGTGATGTCATGTCCATTGCTCTCCACTTTCTCTGTGGAGGTTGGACCACTGTCTGACTTATAATGTTTTTAGAGTCCCCCCCCTCCTTAACAAGGCCTGTAAGCGGCATCCCTTCCTCTCCAGGCAACAGAGGTGAGCTCTTTGTGATGTCATGTCCGTTGCTCTAAATTTCTCTATGGAGGTAGGCCCACTGTCTGACGTATAATGTTTTTAGAGATCCCGCCCCCCTCATAACAAGGCCTGTAAGCGGCATCCCTTCCACTCCAGGCAACAGAGGTGAGCTCTTTGTGATGTCATGTCCGTTGCTCTCCACTTTTTCTGTGGAGATAGGCCCACTGTCTTACTTATAATGTTTTTAGAGATCCTCCCGCCCATACCAAGGCCTCTTAGAGGCATCCCTTCCTCTCCAGGCAACAGAGGTGAGCTCTTTGTGATGTCATGTCCGTTGCTCTCCACTTTTTCTGTGGAGATAGGCCCACTGTCTTACTTATAATGTTTTTAGAGATCCTCCCGCCCATACCAAGGCCTGTTAGAGGCATCCCTTCCTCTCCAGGCAACAGAGGTGAGCTCTTTGTGATGTCATGTCCGTTGCTCTCCACTTTTTCTGTGGAGATAGGCCCACTGTCTTACTTATAATGTTTTTAGAGATCCTCCCGCCCATACCTAGGCCTGGAAGCGGCATCCCTTCCTCTCCAGGCAACAGAGGTGAGCTCTTTGTGATGTCATGTCCGTTGCTCTCCACTTTCTCTGTGGAGGTAGGCCCACTGTCTGACTTATAATGTTTTTAGAGATCCCCCCCCCCATAACAAGGCCTGTAAGCGGCATCCCTTCCTCTCCAGGCAACAGAGGTGAGCTCTTTGTGATGTCATGTCCGTTGCTCTCCACTTTTTCTGTGGAGATAGGCCCACTGTCTTACATATAATGTTTTTAGTGATCCTCCCGCCCATACCTAGGCCTGTTAGAGGCATCCCTTCCTCTCCAGGCAGCAGAGGTGAGCTCTTTGTGATGTCATGTCCGTTGCTCTCCACTTTTTCTGTGGAGATAGGCCCACTGTCTTACTTATAATGTTTTTAGAGATCCTACCGCCCATACCTAGGCTTGTTAGAGGCATCCCTTCCTCTCCAGGCAACACAGGTGAGCTCTTTGTGATGTCATGTCCGTTGCTCTCCACTTTCTCTGTGGAGGTAGGCCCACTGTCTTACTTATAATATTTTTAGAGATCCTCCCGCCCATACCTAGGCCTGTAAGCGGCATCCCTTCCTCTCCAGGCAACAGAGGTGAGCTCTTTGTGATGTCATGTCCATTGCTCTCCACTTTCTCTGTGGAGGTAGGCCCACTTTCTGACTTATAATGTTTTTAGAGATCCCCCCCCCCTATAACAAGGCCTGTAAGCGGCATCCCTTCCTCTCCAGGCAACAAAGGTAAGCTCTTTGTGATGTCATGTCCGTTGCTCTCCACTTTCTCTGTGGAGGTTGGACCACTGTCTGTCTTATAATGTTTTTAGAGTCCCCCCCCCCCATACCAAGGCCAGTAAGCGGCATCCCTTCCTCTCCAGGCAACAGAGGTAAGCTCTTTGTGATGTCATGTTCGTTGCTCTCCACTTTCTCTGTGGAGGTTGGCCCACTGTCTGACTTATAATGTTTTTAGAGATCCCCCCCCCTCCTTAACAAGGCCTGTAAGCGGCATCCCTTCCTCTCCAGGCAACAGAGGTGAGCTGTTTGTGATGTCATGTCCGTTGCTCTAAATTTCTCTATGGAGGTAGGCCCACTGTCTGACTTATAATGTTTTTAGAGTCCCCCCCCCCCCCCTTAACAAGGCCTGTAAGCGGCATCCCTTCCTCTCCAGGCAACAGAGGTGAGCTCTTTGTGATGTCATGTCCGTTGCTCTCCACTTTCTCTGTGGAGGTAGGCCCACTGTCTGACTTATAATGTTTTTAGAGTCCCCCCCCCCTCCTTAACAAGGCCTGTAAGCGGCATCCCTTCCTCTCCAGGCAACAGAGGTGAGCTCTTTGTGATGTCATGTCCGTTGCTCTAAATTTCTCTATGGAGGTAGGCCCACTGTCTGACTTATAATGTTTTTAGAGATCCCGCCCCCCTCATAACAAGGCCTGTAAGCGGCATCCCTTCCACTCCAGGCAACAGAGGTGAGCTCTTTGTGATGTCATGTCCGTTGCTCTCCACTTTTTCTGTGGAGATAGGCCCACTGTCTTACTTATAATGTTTTTAGAGATCCTCCCGCCCATACCAAGGCCTGTTAGAGGCATCCCTTCCTCTCCATGCAACAAAGGTAAGCTCTTTGTGATGTCATGTCCGTTGCTCTCCACTTTCTCTGTGGAGGTTGGACCACTGTCTGACTTATAATGTTTTTAGAGTCGTCCCCCCCCCCCATACCAAGGCGAGTAAACGGCATCCCTTCCTCTCCAGGCAACAAAGGTAAGCTCTTTGTGATGTCATGTCCGTTGCTCTCCACTTTCTCTGTGGAGGTTGGCCCACTGTCTGACTTATAATGTTTTTAGAGATCCCCCCCCCTCCTTAAGAAGGCCAGTAAGCGGCATCCCTTCCTCTCCAGGCAACAGAGGTGAGCTCTTTGTGATGTCATGTCCGTTGCTCTCCACTTTCTCTGTGGAGGTAGGCCCACTGTCTGACTTATAATGTTTTTAGAGTCCCCCCCCCCCCTCTTTAACAAGGCCTGTAAGCGGCATCCCTTCCTCTCCAGGCAACAGAGGTGAGCTCTTTGTGATGTCATGTCCGTTGCTCTAAATTTCTCTATGGAGGTAGGCCCACTGTCTGACTTATAATGTTTTTAGAGATCCCGCCCCCCTCATAACAAGGCCTGTAAGCGGCATCCCTTCCTCTCCAGGCAACAGAGGTGAGCTCTTTGTGATGTCATGTCCGTTGCTCTCCACTTTCTCTGTGGAGATAGGCCCACTGTCTTACTTATAATGTTTTTAGAGATCCTCCCGCCCATACCTAGGCCTGTTAGAGGCATCCCTTCCTCTCCAGGCAACAGAGGTGAGCTCTTTGTGATGTCATGTCCGTTGCTCTCCACTTTTTCTGTGGAGATAGGCCCACTGTCTTACTTATAATGTTTTTAGAGATCCTCCCGCCCATACCAAGGCCAGTAAGCGGCATCCCTTCCTCTCCAGGCAACAGAGGTGAGGTCTTTGTGATGTCATGTCCGTTGCTCTAAATTTCTCTATGGAGGTAGGCCCACTGTCTGACTTATAATGTTTTTAGAGTCTCCCCCCCCCCTTAACAAGGCCTGTAAGCGGCATCCCTTCCTCTCCAGGCAACAGAGGTGAGCTCTTTGTGATGTCATGTCCGTTGCTCTCCACTTTCTCTGTGGAGGTAGGCCCACTGTCTGACTTATAATGTTTTTAGAGTCCCCCCCCCCCTCCTTAACAAGGCCTGTAAGCGGCATCCCTTCCTCTCCAGGCAACAGAGGTGAGCTCTTTGTGATGTCATGTCCGTTGCTCTCCACTTTTTCTGTGGAGGTAGGCCCACTTTCTGACTTATAATGTTTTTAGATTCCCCCTCTCCCCATAACAAGTCCTGTAAGCGGCATCCCTTCCTCTCCAGGCAACAGAGGTGAGCTCTTTGTGATGTCATGTCCGTTGCTCTCCACTTTTTCTGTGGAGATAGGCCCACTGTCTTACTTATAATGTTTTTAGAGATCCTCCCGCCCATACCAAGGCCAGTAAGCGGCATCCCTTCCTCTCCAGGCAACACAGGTGAGCTCTTTGTGATGTCATGTCCGTTGCTCTCCACTTTCTCTGTGGAGGTAGGCCCACTGTCTGACTTATAATGTTTTTAGAGATCCCGCCCCCCTCATAACAAGGCCTGTAAGCGGCATCCCTTCCACTCCAGGCAACAGAGGTGAGCTCTTTGTGATGTCATGTCCGTTGCTCTCCACTTTTTCTGTGGAGATAGGCCCACTGTCTTACTTATAATGTTTTTAGAGATCCTCCCGCCCATACCAAGGCCTGTTAGAGGCATCCCTTCCTCTCCATGCAACAAAGGTAAGCTCTTTGTGATGTCATGTCCGTTGCTCTCCACTTTCTCTGTGGAGGTTGGACCACTGTCTGACTTATAATGTTTTTAGAGTCGTCCCCCCCCCCATACCAAGGCGAGTAAACGGCATCCCTTCCTCTCCAGGCAACAAAGGTAAGCTCTTTGTGATGTCATGTCCGTTGCTCTCCACTTTCTCTGTGGAGGTTGGCCCACTGTCTGACTTATAATGTTTTTAGAGATCCCCCCCCCTCCTTAAGAAGGCCAGTAAGCGGCATCCCTTCCTCTCCAGGCAACAGAGGTGAGCTCTTTGTGATGTCATGTCCGTTGCTCTCCACTTTCTCTGTGGAGGTAGGCCCACTGTCTGACTTATAATGTTTTTAGAGTCCCCCCCCCCCTCTTTAACAAGGCCTGTAAGCGGCATCCCTTCCTCTCCAGGCAACAGAGGTGAGCTCTTTGTGATGTCATGTCCGTTGCTCTAAATTTCTCTATGGAGGTAGGCCCACTGTCTGACTTATAATGTTTTTAGAGATCCCGCCCCCCTCATAACAAGGCCTGTAAGCGGCATCCCTTCCTCTCCAGGCAACAGAGGTGAGCTCTTTGTGATGTCATGTCCGTTGCTCTCCACTTTCTCTGTGGAGATAGGCCCACTGTCTTACTTATAATGTTTTTAGAGATCCTCCCGCCCATACCTAGGCCTGTTAGAGGCATCCCTTCCTCTCCAGGCAACAGAGGTGAGCTCTTTGTGATGTCATGTCCGTTGCTCTCCACTTTTTCTGTGGAGATAGGCCCACTGTCTTACTTATAATGTTTTTAGAGATCCTCCCGCCCATACCTAGGCCTGTTAGTGGCATCCCTTCCTCTCCAGGCAAAAGAGGTGAGCTCTTTGTGATGTCATGTCCGTTGCTCTCCACTTTTTCTGTGGAGGTAGGCCCACTGTCTGACTTATAATGTTTTTAGATTCCCCCTCTCCCCATAACAAGTCCTGTAAGCGGCATCCCTTCCTCTCCAGGCAACAGAGGTGAGCTCTTTGTGATGTCATGTCCGTTGCTCTCCACTTTTTCTGTGGAGATAGGCCCACTGTCTTACTTATAATGTTTTTAGAGATCCTCCCGCCCATACCAAGGCCAGTAAGCGGCATCCCTTCCTCTCCAGGCAACACAGGTGAGCTCTTTGTGATGTCATGTCCGTTGCTCTCCACTTTCTCTGTGGAGGTAGGCCCACTGTCTGACTTATAATGTTTTTAGAGTCCCCCTCTCCCCATAACAAGTCCTGTAAGCGGCATCCCTTCCTCTCCAGGCAACAGAGGTGAGCTCTTTGTGATGTCATGTCCGTTGCTCTCCACTTTTTCTGTGGAGATACGCCCACTGTCTTACTTATAATGTTTTTAGAGATCCTCCCCCCCATACCAAGGCCTGTTAGAGGCATCCCTTCCTCTCCAGGCAACACAGGTGAGCTCTTTGTGATGTCATGTCCGTTGCTCTCCACTTTTTCTGTGGAGATAGGCCCACTGTCTTACTTATAATGTTTTTAGAGATCCTCCCGCCCATACCAAGGCCAGTAAGCGGCATCCCTTCCTCTCCAGGCAACAGAGGTGAGGTCTTTGTGATGTCAAGTCCGTTGCTCTCCACTTTTTCTGTGGAGATAGGCCCACTGTCTTTCTTATAATGTTTTTAGAGATCCTCCCGCCCATACCTAGGCCTCTTAGAGGCATCCCTTCCTCTCCAGGCAACACAGGTGAGCTCTTTGTGATGTCATGTCCGTTGCTCTCCACTTTTTCTGTGGAGATAGGCCCACCGTCTTACTTATAATGTTTTTAGAGATCCTCCCGCCCATACCTAGGCCTGTTAGAGGCATCCCTTCGTCTCCAGGCAACAGAGGTGAGCTCTTTGTGATGTCATGTCCGTTGCTCTCCACTTTCTCTGTGGAGGTAGGCCCACTGTCTGACTTATAATGTTTTTAGAGTCCCCCCCCCCCCATACCAAGGCCAGTAAGCGGCATCCCTTCCTCTCCAGGCAACAGAGGTAAGCTTTTTGTGATGTCATGTTCGTTGCTCTCCACTTTCTCTGTGGAGGTTGGCCCACTGTCTGACTTATAATGTTTTTAGAGATCCCACCCCCTCCTTAACAAGGCCTGTAAGCGGCATCCCTTCCTCTCCAGGCAACAGAGGTGAGCTCTTTGTGATGTCATGTCCGTTGCTCTAAATTTCTCTATGGAGGTAGGCCCACTGTCTTACTTATAATGTTTTTAGAGATCCCGCCCCCCTCATAACAAGGCCTGTAAGCGGCATCCCTTCCTCTCCAGGCAACAGAGGTGAGCTCTTTGTGATGTCATGTCCGTTGCTCTCCACTTTCTCTGTGGAGGTTGGCCCACTTTCTGACTTATAATGTTTTTAGAATTCCTCCCGCCCATACCAAGGCCTGTTAGAGGCATCCCTTCCTCTCCAGGCAACAGAGGTGAGCTCTTTGTGATGTCATGTCCGTTGCTCTCCACTTTTTCTGTGGAGATAGGCCCACTGTCTTACTTATAATGTTTTTAGAGGTCCTCCCGCCCATACCTAGGCCTGGAAGCGGCATCCCTTCCTCTCCAGGCAACAGAGGTGAGCTCTTTGTGATCTCATGTCCGTTGCTCTCCACTTTTTCTGTGGAGATAGGCCCACTGTCTTACTTATAATGTTTTTAGAGATCCTCCCGCCCATACCAAGGCCTGTAAGCGGCATCCCTTCCTCTCCAGGCAACAGAGGTGAGCTCTTTGTGATGTCATGTCCGTTGCTCTCCACTTTCTCTGTGGAGGTAGGCCCACTGTCTGACTTATAATGTTTTTAGAGTCCCCCCCCCTCTTTAACAAGGCCTGTAAGCGGCATCCCTTCCTCTCCAGGCAACAGAGGTGAGCTCTTTGTGATGTCATGTCCGTTGCTCTAAATTTCTCTATGGAGGTAGGCCCACTGTCTGACTTATAATGTTTTTAGAGATCCCGCCCCCCTCATAACAAGGCCTGTAAGCGGCATCCCTTCCTCTCCAGGCAACAGAGGTGAGCTCTTTGTGATGTCATGTCCGTTGCTCTCCACTTTCTCTGTGGAGATAGGCCCACTGTCTTACTTATAATGTTTTTAGAGATCCTCCCGCCCATACCTAGGCCTGTTAGAGGCATCCCTTCCTCTCCAGGCAACAGAGGTGAGCTCTTTGTGATGTCATGTCCGTTGCTCTCCACTTTTTCTGTGGAGATAGGCCCACTGTCTTACTTATAATGTTTTTAGAGATCCTCCCGCCCATACCTAGGCCTGTTAGTGGCATCCCTTCCTCTCCAGGCAACAGAGGTGAGCTCTTTGTGATGTCATGTCCGTTGCTCTCCACTTTTTCTGTGGAGGTAGGCCCACTGTCTGACTTATAATGTTTTTAGATTCCCCCTCTCCGCATAACAAGTCCTGTAAGCGGCATCCCTTCCTCTCCAGGCAACAGAGGTGAGCTCTTTGTGATGTCATGTCCGTTGCTCTCCACTTTTTCTGTGGAGATAGGCCCACTGTCTTACTTATAATGTTTTTAGAGATCCTCCCGCCCATACCAAGGCCAGTAAGCGGCATCCCTTCCTCTCCAGGCAACACAGGTGAGCTCTTTCTGATGTCATGTCCGTTGCTCTCCACTTTCTCTGTGGAGGTAGGCCCACTGTCTGACTTATAATGTTTTTAGAGTCCCCCTCTCCCCATAACAAGTCCTGTAAGCGGCATCCCTTCCTCTCCAGGCAACAGAGGTGAGCTCTTTGTGATGTCATGTCCGTTGCTCTCCACTTTTTCTGTGGAGATACGCCCACTGTCTTACTTATAATGTTTTTAGAGATCCTCCCCCCCATACCAAGGCCTGTTAGAGGCATCCCTTCCTCTCCAGGCAACACAGGTGAGCTCTTTGTGATGTCATGTCCGTTGCTCTCCACTTTTTCTGTGGAGATAGGCCCACTGTCTTACTTATAATGTTTTTAGAGATCCTCCCGCCCATACCAAGGCCAGTAAGCGGCATCCCTTCCTCTCCAGGCAACAGAGGTGAGGTCTTTGTGATGTCATGTCCGTTGCTCTCCACTTTTTCTGTGGAGATAGGCCCACTGTCTTTCTTATAATGTTTTTAGAGATCCTCCCGCCCATACCTAGGCCTCTTAGAGGCATCCCTTCCTCTCCAGGCAACACAGGAGAGCTCTTTGTGATGTCATGTCCGTTGCTCTCCACTTTTTCTGTGGATATAGGCCCACTGTCTTACTTATAATGTTTTTAGAGATCCTCCCGCCCATACCTAGGCGTGTTAGATGCATCCCTTCCTCTCCAGGCAACAGAGGTGAGCTCTTTGTGATGTCATGTCCGTTGCTCTCCACTTTTTCTGTGGAGATAGGCCCACTGTCTTACTTATAATGTTTTTAGAGATCCTCCCGCCCATACCAAGGCCAGTAAGCGGCATCCCTACCTCTCCAGGCAACACAGGTGAGCTCTTTGTGATGTCATGTCCATTGCTCTCCACTTTTTCTGTGGAGATAGGCCCACTGTCTTACTTATAATGTTTTTAGAGATCCTCCCGCCCATACCTAGGCCTGTTAGAGGCATCCCTTCCTCTCCAGGCAACAGAGGTGAGCTCTTTGTGATGTCATGTCCGTTGCTCTCCACTTTCTCTGTGGAGGTAGGACCACTGTCTGACTTATAATGTTTTTAGAGTCCCCCCCCCCCATACCAAGGCCAGTAAGCGGCATCCCTTCCTCTCCAGGCAACAGAGGTAAGCTTTTTGTGATGTCATGTTCGTTGCTCTCCACTTTCTCTGTGGATGTTGGCCCACTGTCTGACTTATAATGTTTTTAGAGATCCCACCCCCTCCTTAACAAGGCCTGTAAGCGGCATCCCTTCCTCTCCAGGCAACAGAGGTGAGCTCTTTGTGATGTCATGTCCGTTGCTCTAAATTTCTCTATGGAGGTAGGCCCACTGTCTTACTTATAATGTTTTTAGAGATCCCGCCCCCCTCATAACAAGGCCTGTAAGCGGCATCCCTTCCTCTCCACGCAACAGAGGTGAGCTCTTTGTGATGTCATGTCCGTTGCTCTCCACTTTCTCTGTGGAGGTTGGCCCACTTTCTGACTTATAATGTTTTTAGAATTCCTCCCGCCCATACCAAGGCCTGTTAGAGGCATCCCTTCCTCTCCAGGCAACAGAGGTGAGCTCTTTGTGATGTCATGTCCGTTGCTCTCCACTTTTTCTGTGGAGATAGGCCCACTGTCTTACTTATAATGTTTTTAGAGGTCCTCCCGCCCATACCTAGGCCTGGAAGCGGCATCCCTTCCTCTCCAGGCAACAGAGGTGAGCTCTTTGTGATCTCATGTCCGTTGCTCTCCACTTTTTCTGTGGAGATAGGCCCACTGTCTTACTTATAATGTTTTCAGAGATCCTCCCGCCCATACCAAGGCCTGTTAGAGGCATCCCTTCCTCTCCAGGCAACAGAGGTGAGCTCTTTGTGATGTCATGTCCGTTGCTCTCCACTTTTTCTGTGGAGATAGGCCCACCGTCTTACTTATAATGTTTTTAGAGATCCTCCCGCCCATACCTAGGCCTGTTAGAGGCATCCCTTCCTCTCCAGGCAACAGAGGTGAGCTCTTTGTGATGTCATGTCCGTTGCTCTCCACTTTCTCTGTGGAGGTAGGCCCACTGTCTGACTTATAATGTTTTTAGAGTCCCCCCCCCCATACCAAGGCCAGTAAGCGGCATCCCTTCCTCTCCAGGCAACAGAGGTAAGCTTTTTGTGATGTCATGTCCGTTGCTCTCCACTTTCTCTGTGGAGGTTGGCCCACTGTCTGACTTATAATGTTTTTAGAGATCCCACCCCCCTCCTTAACAAGGCCTATAAGCGGCATCCCTTCCTCTCCAGGCAACAGAGGTGAGCTCTTTGTGATGTCATGTCCGTTGCTCTAAATTTCTCTATGGAGGTAGGCCCACTGTCTTACTTATAATGTTTTTAGAGATCCCGCCCCCCTCATAACAAGGCCTGTAAGCGGCATCCCTTCCTCTCCAGGCAACAGAGGTGAGCTCTTTGTGATGTCATGTCCGTTGCTCTCCACTTTTTCTGTGGAGGTTGGCCCACTGTCTGACTTATAATGTTTTTAGAATTCCTTCCTCCCATACCAAGGCCTGTTAGAGGCATCCCTTCCTCTCCAGGCAACAGAGGTGAGCTCTTTGTGATGTCATGTCCGTTGCTCTCCACTTTTTCTGTGGAGATAGGCCCACTGTCTTACTTATAATGTTTTTAGAGATCCTCCCGCCCATACCTAGGCCTGGAAGCGGCATCCCTTCCTCTCCAGGCAACAGAGGTGAGCTCTTTGTGATGTCATGTCCGTTGCTCTCCACTTTTTCTGTGGAGATAGGCCCACTGTCTTACTTATAATGTTTTTAGAGATCCTCCCGCCCATACCAAGGCCTGTTAGAGGCATCCCTTCCTCTCCAGGCAACAGAGGTGAGCTCTTTGTGATGTCATGTCCGTTGCTCTCCACTTTTTCTGTGGAGATAGGCCCACCGTCTTACTTATAATGTTTTTAGAGATCCTCCCGCCCATACCTAGGCATGGAAGCGGCATCCCTTCCTCTCCAGGCAACAGAGGTGAGCTCTTTGTGATGTCATGTCCGTTGCTCTCCACTTTTTCTGTGGAGATAGGCCCACTGTCTTACTTATAATGTTTTTAGAGATCCTCCCTCCCATACCAAGGCCTGTTAGAGGCATCCCTTCCTCTCCAGGCAACAGAGGTGAGCTCTTTGTGATGTCATGTCCGTTGCTCTCCACTTTTTCTGTGGAGATAGGCCCACCGTCTTACTTATAATGTTTTTAGAGATCCTCCCGCCCATACCAAGGCCAGTAAGCGGCATCCCTTCCTCTCCAGGCAACACAGGTGAGCTCTTTGTGATGTCATGTCCGTTGCTCTCCACTTTTTCTGTGGAGATAGGCCCACCGTCTTACTTATAATGTTTTTAGAGATCCTCCCGCCCATAACAAGGCAGTAAGCGGCATCCCTTCCTCTCCAGGCAACAGAGGTGAGCTCTTTGTGATGTCATGTCCATTGCTCTCCACTTTCTCTGTGGAGGTAGGCCCACTGTCTGACTTATAATGTTTTTAGAGTCCCCCCCCCCCATACCACTTTTTCTGTGGAGATAGGCCCACTGTCTTACTTATAATGTTTTTAGAGATCCTCCCGCCCATACCTAGGCCTGTTAGAGGCATCCCTTCCTCTCCAGGCAACAGAGGTGAGCTCTTTGTGATGTCATGTCCGTTGCTCTCCACTTTTTCTGTGGAGATAGGCCCACTGTCTTACTTATAATGTTTTTAGAGATCCTCCCGCCCATACCTAGGCCTGGAAGCGGCATCCCTTCCTCTCCAGGCAACAGAGGTGAGCTCTTTGTGATGTCATGTCCGTTGCTCTCCACTTTTTCTGTGGAGATAGGCCCACTGTCTTACTTATAATGTTTTTAGAGATCCTCCCGCCCATACCAAGGCCTGTTAGAGGCATCCCTTCCTCTCCAGGCAACAGAGGTGAGCTCTTTGTGATGTCATGTCCGTTGCTCTCCACTTTTTCTGTGGAGATAGGCCCACCGTCTTACTTATAATGTTTTTAGAGATCCTCCCGCCCATACCTAGGCATGGAAGCGGCATCCCTTCCTCTCCAGGCAACAGAGGTGAGCTCTTTGTGATGTCATGTCCGTTGCTCTCCACTTTTTCTGTGGAGATAGGCCCACTGTCTTACTTATAATGTTTTTAGAGATCCTCCCTCCCATACCAAGGCCTGTTAGAGGCATCCCTTCCTCTCCAGGCAACAGAGGTGAGCTCTTTGTGATGTCATGTCCGTTGCTCTCCACTTTTTCTGTGGAGATAGGCCCACCGTCTTACTTATAATGTTTTTAGAGATCCTCCCGCCCATACCAAGGCCAGTAAGCGGCATCCCTTCCTCTCCAGGCAACACAGGTGAGCTCTTTGTGATGTCATGTCCGTTGCTCTCCACTTTTTCTGTGGAGATAGGCCCACCGTCTTACTTATAATGTTTTTAGAGATCCTCCCGCCCATAACAAGGCAGTAAGCGGCATCCCTTCCTCTCCAGGCAACAGAGGTGAGCTCTTTGTGATGTCATGTCCATTGCTCTCCACTTTCTCTGTGGAGGTAGGCCCACTGTCTGACTTATAATGTTTTTAGAGTCCCCCCCCCCCATACCACTTTTTCTGTGGAGATAGGCCCACTGTCTTACTTATAATGTTTTTAGAGATCCTCCCGCCCATACCTAGGCCTGTTAGAGGCATCCCTTCCTCTCCAGGCAACAGAGGTGAGCTCTTTGTGATGTCATGTCCGTTGCTCTCCACTTTTTCTGTGGAGATAGGCCCACTGTCTTACTTATAATGTTTTTAGAGATCCTCCCGCCCATACCTAGGCCTGTTAGTGGCATCCCTTCCTCTCCAGGCAACAGAGGTGAGCTCTTTGTGATGTCATGTCCGTTGCTCTCCACTTTTTCTGTGGAGGTAGGCCCACTGTCTGACTTATAATGTTTTTAGATTCCCCCTCTCCCCATAACAAGTCCTGTAAGCGGCATCCCTTCCTCTCCAGGCAACAGAGGTGAGCTCTTTGTGATGTCATGTCCGTTGCTCTCCACTTTTTCTGTGGAGATAGGCCCACTGTCTTACTTATAATGTTTTTAGAGATCCTCCCGCCCATACCAAGGCCAGTAAGCGGCATCCCTTCCTCTCCAGGCAACACAGGTGAGCTCTTTGTGATGTCATGTCCGTTGCTCTCCACTTTCTCTGTGGAGGTAGGCCCACTGTCTGACTTATAATGTTTTTAGAGTCCCCCTCTCCCCATAACAAGTCCTGTAAGCGGCATCCCTTCCTCTCCAGGCAACAGAGGTGAGCTCTTTGTGATGTCATGTCCGTTGCTCTCCACTTTTTCTGTGGAGATACGCCCACTGTCTTACTTATAATGTTTTTAGAGATCCTCCCCCCCATACCAAGGCCTGTTAGAGGCATCCCTTCCTCTCCAGGCAACACAGGTGAGCTCTTTGTGATGTCATGTCCGTTGCTCTCCACTTTTTCTGTGGAGATAGGCCCACTGTCTTACTTATAATGTTTTTAGAGATCCTCCCGCCCATACCAAGGCCAGTAAGCGGCATCCCTTCCTCTCCAGGCAACAGAGGTGAGGTCTTTGTGATGTCAAGTCCGTTGCTCTCCACTTTTTCTGTGGAGATAGGCCCACTGTCTTTCTTATAATGTTTTTAGAGATCCTCCCGCCCATACCTAGGCCTCTTAGAGGCATCCCTTCCTCTCCAGGCAACACAGGTGAGCTCTTTGTGATGTCATGTCCGTTGCTCTCCACTTTTTCTGTGGAGATAGGCCCACCGTCTTACTTATAATGTTTTTAGAGATCCTCCCGCCCATACCTAGGCCTGTTAGAGGCATCCCTTCGTCTCCAGGCAACAGAGGTGAGCTCTTTGTGATGTCATGTCCGTTGCTCTCCACTTTCTCTGTGGAGGTAGGCCCACTGTCTGACTTATAATGTTTTTAGAGTCCCCCCCCCCCCATACCAAGGCCAGTAAGCGGCATCCCTTCCTCTCCAGGCAACAGAGGTAAGCTTTTTGTGATGTCATGTTCGTTGCTCTCCACTTTCTCTGTGGAGGTTGGCCCACTGTCTGACTTATAATGTTTTTAGAGATCCCACCCCCTCCTTAACAAGGCCTGTAAGCGGCATCCCTTCCTCTCCAGGCAACAGAGGTGAGCTCTTTGTGATGTCATGTCCGTTGCTCTAAATTTCTCTATGGAGGTAGGCCCACTGTCTTACTTATAATGTTTTTAGAGATCCCGCCCCCCTCATAACAAGGCCTGTAAGCGGCATCCCTTCCTCTCCAGGCAACAGAGGTGAGCTCTTTGTGATGTCATGTCCGTTGCTCTCCACTTTCTCTGTGGAGGTTGGCCCACTTTCTGACTTATAATGTTTTTAGAATTCCTCCCGCCCATACCAAGGCCTGTTAGAGGCATCCCTTCCTCTCCAGGCAACAGAGGTGAGCTCTTTGTGATGTCATGTCCGTTGCTCTCCACTTTTTCTGTGGAGATAGGCCCACTGTCTTACTTATAATGTTTTTAGAGGTCCTCCCGCCCATACCTAGGCCTGGAAGCGGCATCCCTTCCTCTCCAGGCAACAGAGGTGAGCTCTTTGTGATCTCATGTCCGTTGCTCTCCACTTTTTCTGTGGAGATAGGCCCACTGTCTTACTTATAATGTTTTTAGAGATCCTCCCGCCCATACCAAGGCCTGTAAGCGGCATCCCTTCCTCTCCAGGCAACAGAGGTGAGCTCTTTGTGATGTCATGTCCGTTGCTCTCCACTTTCTCTGTGGAGGTAGGCCCACTGTCTGACTTATAATGTTTTTAGAGTCCCCCCCCCTCTTTAACAAGGCCTGTAAGCGGCATCCCTTCCTCTCCAGGCAACAGAGGTGAGCTCTTTGTGATGTCATGTCCGTTGCTCTAAATTTCTCTATGGAGGTAGGCCCACTGTCTGACTTATAATGTTTTTAGAGATCCCGCCCCCCTCATAACAAGGCCTGTAAGCGGCATCCCTTCCTCTCCAGGCAACAGAGGTGAGCTCTTTGTGATGTCATGTCCGTTGCTCTCCACTTTCTCTGTGGAGATAGGCCCACTGTCTTACTTATAATGTTTTTAGAGATCCTCCCGCCCATACCTAGGCCTGTTAGAGGCATCCCTTCCTCTCCAGGCAACAGAGGTGAGCTCTTTGTGATGTCATGTCCGTTGCTCTCAACTTTTTCTGTGGAGATAGGCCCACTGTCTTACTTATAATGTTTTTAGAGATCCTCCCGCCCATACCAAGGCCAGTAAGCGGCATCCCTTCCTCTCCAGGCAACACAGGTGATCTCTTTCTGATGTCATGTCCGTTGCTCTCCACTTTCTCTGTGGAGGTAGGCCCACTGTCTGACTTATAATGTTTTTAGAGTCCCCCTCTCCCCATAACAAGTCCTGTAAGCGGCATCCCTTCCTCTCCAGGCAACAGAGGTGAGCTCTTTGTGATGTCATGTCCGTTGCTCTCCACTTTTTCTGTGGAGATACGCCCACTGTCTTACTTATAATGTTTTTAGAGATCCTCCCCCCCATACCAAGGCCTGTTAGAGGCATCCCTTCCTCTCCAGGCAACACAGGTGAGCTCTTTGTGATGTCATGTCCGTTGCTCTCCACTTTTTCTGTGGAGATAGGCCCACTGTCTTACTTATAATGTTTTTAGAGATCCTCCCGCCCATACCAAGGCCAGTAAGCGGCATCCCTTCCTCTCCATGCAACAGAGGTGAGGTCTTTGTGATGTCATGTCCGTTGCTCTCCACTTTTTCTGTGGAGATAGGCCCACTGTCTTTCTTATAATGTTTTTAGAGATCCTCCCGCCCATACCTAGGCCTCTTAGAGGCATCCCTTCCTCTCCAGGCAACACAGGAGAGCTCTTTGTGATGTCATGTCCGTTGCTCTCCACTTTTTCTGTGGATATAGGCCCACTGTCTTACTTATAATGTTTTTAGAGATCCTCCCGCCCATACCTAGGCGTGTTAGATGCATCCCTTCCTCTCCAGGCAACAGAGGTGAGCTCTTTGTGATGTCATGTCCGTTGCTCTCCACTTTTTCTGTGGAGATAGGCCCACTGTCTTACTTATAATGTTTTTAGAGATCCTCCCGCCCATACCAAGGCCAGTAAGCGGCATCCCTACCTCTCCAGGCAACACAGGTGAGCTCTTTGTGATGTCATGTCCATTGCTCTCCACTTTTTCTGTGGAGATAGGCCCACTGTCTTACTTATAATGTTTTTAGAGATCCTCCCGCCCATACCTAGGCCTGTTAGAGGCATCCCTTCCTCTCCAGGCAACAGAGGTGAGCTCTTTGTGATGTCATGTCCGTTGCTCTCCACTTTCTCTGTGGAGGTAGGACCACTGTCTGACTTATAATGTTTTTAGAGTCCCCCCCCCCCATACCAAGGCCAGTAAGCGGCATCCCTTCCTCTCCAGGCAACAGAGGTAAGCTTTTTGTGATGTCATGTTCGTTGCTCTCCACTTTCTCTGTGGATGTTGGCCCACTGTCTGACTTATAATGTTTTTAGAGATCCCACCCCCTCCTTAACAAGGCCTGTAAGCGGCATCCCTTCCTCTCCAGGCAACAGAGGTGAGCTCTTTGTGATGTCATGTCCGTTGCTCTAAATTTCTCTATGGAGGTAGGCCCACTGTCTTACTTATAATGTTTTTAGAGATCCCGCCCCCCTCATAACAAGGCCTGTAAGCGGCATCCCTTCCTCTCCACGCAACAGAGGTGAGCTCTTTGTGATGTCATGTCCGTTGCTCTCCACTTTCTCTGTGGAGGTTGGCCCACTTTCTGACTTATAATGTTTTTAGAATTCCTCCCGCCCATACCAAGGCCTGTTAGAGGCATCCCTTCCTCTCCAGGCAACAGAGGTGAGCTCTTTGTGATGTCATGTCCGTTGCTCTCCACTTTTTCTGTGGAGATAGGCCCACTGTCTTACTTATAATGTTTTTAGAGGTCCTCCCGCCCATACCTAGGCCTGGAAGCGGCATCCCTTCCTCTCCAGGCAACAGAGGTGAGCTCTTTGTGATCTCATGTCCGTTGCTCTCCACTTTTTCTGTGGAGATAGGCCCACTGTCTTACTTATAATGTTTTCAGAGATCCTCCCGCCCATACCAAGGCCTGTTAGAGGCATCCCTTCCTCTCCAGGCAACAGAGGTGAGCTCTTTGTGATGTCATGTCCGTTGCTCTCCACTTTTTCTGTGGAGATAGGCCCACCGTCTTACTTATAATGTTTTTAGAGATCCTCCCGCCCATACCTAGGCCTGTTAGAGGCATCCCTTCCTCTCCAGGCAACAGAGGTGAGCTCTTTGTGATGTCATGTCCGTTGCTCTCCACTTTCTCTGTGGAGGTAGGCCCACTGTCTGACTTATAATGTTTTTAGAGTCCCCCCCCCCATACCAAGGCCAGTAAGCGGCATCCCTTCCTCTCCAGGCAACAGAGGTAAGCTTTTTGTGATGTCATGTCCGTTGCTCTCCACTTTCTCTGTGGAGGATGGCCCACTGTCTGACTTATAATGTTTTTAGAGATCCCACCCCCCTCCTTAACAAGGCCTATAAGCGGCATCCCTTCCTCTCCAGGCAACAGAGGTGAGCTCTTTGTGATGTCATGTCCGTTGCTCTAAATTTCTCTATGGAGGTAGGCCCACTGTCTTACTTATAATGTTTTTAGAGATCCCGCCCCCCTCATAACAAGGCCTGTAAGCGGCATCCCTTCCTCTCCAGGCAACAGAGGTGAGCTCTTTGTGATGTCATGTCCGTTGCTCTCCACTTTTTCTGTGGAGGTTGGCCCACTGTCTGACTTATAATGTTTTTAGAATTCCTTCCTCCCATACCAAGGCCTGTTAGAGGCATCCCTTCCTCTCCAGGCAACAGAGGTGAGCTCTTTGTGATGTCATGTCCGTTGCTCTCCACTTTTTCTGTGGAGATAGGCCCACTGTCTTACTTATAATGTTTTTAGAGATCCTCCCGCCCATACCTAGGCCTGGAAGCGGCATCCCTTCCTCTCCAGGCAACAGAGGTGAGCTCTTTGTGATGTCATGTCCGTTGCTCTCCACTTTTTCTGTGGAGATAGGCCCACTGTCTTACTTATAATGTTTTTAGAGATCCTCCCGCCCATACCAAGGCCTGTTAGAGGCATCCCTTCCTCTCCAGGCAACAGAGGTGAGCTCTTTGTGATGTCATGTCCGTTGCTCTCCACTTTTTCTGTGGAGATAGGCCCACCGTCTTACTTATAATGTTTTTAGAGATCCTCCCGCCCATACCTAGGCATGGAAGCGGCATCCCTTCCTCTCCAGGCAACAGAGGTGAGCTCTTTGTGATGTCATGTCCGTTGCTCTCCACTTTTTCTGTGGAGATAGGCCCACTGTCTTACTTATAATGTTTTTAGAGATCCTCCCTCCCATACCAAGGCCTGTTAGAGGCATCCCTTCCTCTCCAGGCAACAGAGGTGAGCTCTTTGTGATGTCATGTCCGTTGCTCTCCACTTTTTCTGTGGAGATAGGCCCACCGTCTTACTTATAATGTTTTTAGAGATCCTCCCGCCCATACCAAGGCCAGTAAGCGGCATCCCTTCCTCTCCAGGCAACACAGGTGAGCTCTTTGTGATGTCATGTCCGTTGCTCTCCACTTTTTCTGTGGAGATAGGCCCACCGTCTTACTTATAATGTTTTTAGAGATCCTCCCGCCCATAACAAGGCAGTAAGCGGCATCCCTTCCTCTCCAGGCAACAGAGGTAAGCTTTTTGTGATGTCATGTTCGTTGCTCTCCACTTTCTCTGTGGAGGTTGGCCCACTGTCTGACTTATAATGTTTTTAGAGATCCCACCCCCTCCTTAACAAGGCCTGTAAGCGGCATCCCTTCCTCTCCAGGCAACAGAGGTGAGCTCTTTGTGATGTCATGTCCGTTGCTCTAAATTTCTCTATGGAGGTAGGCCCACTGTCTTACTTATAATGTTTTTAGAGATCCCGCCCCCCTCATAACAAGGCCTGTAAGCGGCATCCCTTCCTCTCCAGGCAACAGAGGTGAGCTCTTTGTGATGTCATGTCCGTTGCTCTCCACTTTCTCTGTGGAGGTTGGCCCACTTTCTGACTTATAATGTTTTTAGAATTCCTCCCGCCCATACCAAGGCCTGTTAGAGGCATCCCTTCCTCTCCAGGCAACAGAGGTGAGCTCTTTGTGATGTCATGTCCGTTGCTCTCCACTTTTTCTGTGGAGATAGGCCCACTGTCTTACTTATAATGTTTTTAGAGGTCCTCCCGCCCATACCTAGGCCTGGAAGCGGCATCCCTTCCTCTCCAGGCAACAGAGGTGAGCTCTTTGTGATCTCATGTCCGTTGCTCTCCACTTTTTCTGTGGAGATAGGCCCACTGTCTTACTTATAATGTTTTTAGAGATCCTCCCGCCCATACCAAGGCCTGTAAGCGGCATCCCTTCCTCTCCAGGCAACAGAGGTGAGCTCTTTGTGATGTCATGTCCGTTGCTCTCCACTTTCTCTGTGGAGGTAGGCCCACTGTCTGACTTATAATGTTTTTAGAGTCCCCCCCCCTCTTTAACAAGGCCTGTAAGCGGCATCCCTTCCTCTCCAGGCAACAGAGGTGAGCTCTTTGTGATGTCATGTCCGTTGCTCTAAATTTCTCTATGGAGGTAGGCCCACTGTCTGACTTATAATGTTTTTAGAGATCCCACCCCCTCCTTAACAAGGCCTGTAAGCGGCATCCCTTCCTCTCCAGGCAACAGAGGTGAGCTCTTTGTGATGTCATGTCCGTTGCTCTAAATTTCTCTATGGAGGTAGGCCCACTGTCTTACTTATAATGTTTTTAGAGATCCCGCCCCCCTCATAACAAGGCCTGTAAGCGGCATCCCTTCCTCTCCAGGCAACAGAGGTGAGCTCTTTGTGATGTCATGTCCGTTGCTCTCCACTTTCTCTGTGGAGGTTGGCCCACTTTCTGACTTATAATGTTTTTAGAATTCCTCCCGCCCATACCAAGGCCTGTTAGAGGCATCCCTTCCTCTCCAGGCAACAGAGGTGAGCTCTTTGTGATGTCATGTCCGTTGCTCTCCACTTTTTCTGTGGAGATAGGCCCACTGTCTTACTTATAATGTTTTTAGAGGTCCTCCCGCCCATACCTAGGCCTGGAAGCGGCATCCCTTCCTCTCCAGGCAACAGAGGTGAGCTCTTTGTGATCTCATGTCCGTTGCTCTCCACTTTTTCTGTGGAGATAGGCCCACTGTCTTACTTATAATGTTTTTAGAGATCCTCCCGCCCATACCAAGGCCTGTAAGCGGCATCCCTTCCTCTCCAGGCAACAGAGGTGAGCTCTTTGTGATGTCATGTCCGTTGCTCTCCACTTTCTCTGTGGAGGTAGGCCCACTGTCTGACTTATAATGTTTTTAGAGTCCCCCCCCCTCTTTAACAAGGCCTGTAAGCGGCATCCCTTCCTCTCCAGGCAACAGAGGTGAGCTCTTTGTGATGTCATGTCCGTTGCTCTAAATTTCTCTATGGAGGTAGGCCCACTGTCTGACTTATAATGTTTTTAGAGATCCCGCCCCCCTCATAACAAGGCCTGTAAGCGGCATCCCTTCCTCTCCAGGCAACAGAGGTGAGCTCTTTGTGATGTCATGTCCGTTGCTCTCCACTTTCTCTGTGGAGATAGGCCCACTGTCTTACTTATAATGTTTTTAGAGATCCTCCCGCCCATACCTAGGCCTGTTAGAGGCATCCCTTCCTCTCCAGGCAACAGAGGTGAGCTCTTTGTGATGTCATGTCCGTTGCTCTCCACTTTTTCTGTGGAGATAGGCCCACTGTCTTACTTATAATGTTTTTAGAGATCCTCCCGCCCATACCTAGGCCTGTTAGTGGCATCCCTTCCTCTCCAGGCAACAGAGGTGAGCTCTTTGTGATGTCATGTCCGTTGCTCTCCACTTTTTCTGTGGAGGTAGGCCCACTGTCTGACTTATAATGTTTTTAGATTCCCCCTCTCCGCATAACAAGTCCTGTAAGCGGCATCCCTTCCTCTCCAGGCAACAGAGGTGAGCTCTTTGTGATGTCATGTCCGTTGCTCTCCACTTTTTCTGTGGAGATAGGCCCACTGTCTTACTTATAATGTTTTTAGAGATCCTCCCGCCCATACCAAGGCCAGTAAGCGGCATCCCTTCCTCTCCAGGCAACACAGGTGAGCTCTTTCTGATGTCATGTCCGTTGCTCTCCACTTTCTCTGTGGAGGTAGGCCCACTGTCTGACTTATAATGTTTTTAGAGTCCCCCTCTCCCCATAACAAGTCCTGTAAGCGGCATCCCTTCCTCTCCAGGCAACAGAGGTGAGCTCTTTGTGATGTCATGTCCGTTGCTCTCCACTTTTTCTGTGGAGATACGCCCACTGTCTTACTTATAATGTTTTTAGAGATCCTCCCCCCCATACCAAGGCCTGTTAGAGGCATCCCTTCCTCTCCAGGCAACACAGGTGAGCTCTTTGTGATGTCATGTCCGTTGCTCTCCACTTTTTCTGTGGAGATAGGCCCACTGTCTTACTTATAATGTTTTTAGAGATCCTCCCGCCCATACCAAGGCCAGTAAGCGGCATCCCTTCCTCTCCAGGCAACAGAGGTGAGGTCTTTGTGATGTCATGTCCGTTGCTCTCCACTTTTTCTGTGGAGATAGGCCCACTGTCTTTCTTATAATGTTTTTAGAGATCCTCCCGCCCATACCTAGGCCTCTTAGAGGCATCCCTTCCTCTCCAGGCAACACAGGAGAGCTCTTTGTGATGTCATGTCCGTTGCTCTCCACTTTTTCTGTGGATATAGGCCCACTGTCTTACTTATAATGTTTTTAGAGATCCTCCCGCCCATACCTAGGCGTGTTAGATGCATCCCTTCCTCTCCAGGCAACAGAGGTGAGCTCTTTGTGATGTCATGTCCGTTGCTCTCCACTTTTTCTGTGGAGATAGGCCCACTGTCTTACTTATAATGTTTTTAGAGATCCTCCCGCCCATACCAAGGCCAGTAAGCGGCATCCCTACCTCTCCAGGCAACACAGGTGAGCTCTTTGTGATGTCATGTCCATTGCTCTCCACTTTTTCTGTGGAGATAGGCCTACTGTCTTACTTATAATGTTTTTAGAGATCCTCCCGCCCATACCTAGGCCTGTTAGAGGCATCCCTTCCTCTCCAGGCAACAGAGGTGAGCTCTTTGTGATGTCATGTCCGTTGCTCTCCACTTTCTCTGTGGAGGTAGGACCACTGTCTGACTTATAATGTTTTTAGAGTCCCCCCCCCCCCATACCAAGGCCAGTAAGCGGCATCCCTTCCTCTCCAGGCAACAGAGGTAAGCTTTTTGTGATGTCATGTTCGTTGATCTCCACTTTCTCTGTGGATGTTGGCCCACTGTCTGACTTATAATGTTTTTAGAGATCCCACCCCCTCCTGAACAAGGCCTGTAAGCGGCATCCCTTCCTCTCCAGGCAACAGAGGTGAGCTCTTTGTGATGTCATGTCCGTTGCTCTAAATTTCTCTATGGAGGTAGGCCCACTGTCTTACTTATAATGTTTTTAGAGATCCCGCCCCCCTCATAACAAGGCCTGTAAGCGGCATCCCTTCCTCTCCACGCAACAGAGGTGAGCTCTTTGTGATGTCATGTCCGTTGCTCTCCACTTTCTCTGTGGAGGTTGGCCCACTTTCTGACTTATAATGTTTTTAGAATTCCTCCCGCCCATACCAAGGCCTGTTAGAGGCATCCCTTCCTCTCCAGGCAACAGAGGTGAGCTCTTTGTGATGTCATGTCCGTTGCTCTCCACTTTTTCTGTGGAGATAGGCCCACTGTCTTACTTATAATGTTTTTAGAGGTCCTCCCGCCCATACCTAGGCCTGGAAGCGGCATCCCTTCCTCTCCAGGCAACAGAGGTGAGCTCTTTGTGATCTCATGTCCGTTGCTCTCCACTTTTTCTGTGGAGATAGGCCCACTGTCTTACTTATAATGTTTTCAGAGATCCTCCCGCCCATACCAAGGCCTGTTAGAGGCATCCCTTCCTCTCCAGGCAACAGAGGTGAGCTCTTTGTGATGTCATGTCCGTTGCTCTCCACTTTTTCTGTGGAGATAGGCCCACCGTCTTACTTATAATGTTTTTAGAGATCCTCCCGCCCATACCTAGGCCTGTTAGAGGCATCCCTTCCTCTCCAGGCAACAGAGGTGAGCTCTTTGTGATGTCATGTCCGTTGCTCTCCACTTTCTCTGTGGAGGTAGGCCCACTGTCTGACTTATAATGTTTTTAGAGTCCCCCCCCCCCATACCAAGGCCAGTAAGCGGCATCCCTTCCTCTCCAGGCAACAGAGGTAAGCTTTTTGTGATGTCATGTCCGTTGCTCTCCACTTTCTCTGTGGAGGTTGGCCCACTGTCTGACTTATAATGTTTTTAGAGATCCCACCCCCCTCCTTAACAAGGCCTATAAGCGGCATCCCTTCCTCTCCAGGCAACAGAGGTGAGCTCTTTGTGATGTCATGTCCGTTGCTCTAAATTTCTCTATGGAGGTAGGCCCACTGTCTTACTTATAATGTTTTTAGAGATCCCGCCCCCCTCATAACAAGGCCTGTAAGCGGCATCCCTTCCTCTCCAGGCAACAGAGGTGAGCTCTTTGTGATGTCATGTCCGTTGCTCTCCACTTTTTCTGTGGAGGTTGGCCCACTGTCTGACTTATAATGTTTTTAGAATTCCTTCCTCCCATACCAAGGCCTGTTAGAGGCATCCCTTCCTCTCCAGGCAACAGAGGTGAGCTCTTTGTGATGTCATGTCCGTTGCTCTCCACTTTTTCTGTGGAGATAGGCCCACTGTCTTACTTATAATGTTTTTAGAGATCCTCCAGCCCATACCTAGGCCTGGAAGCGGCATCCCTTCCTCTCCAGGCAACAGAGGTGAGCTCTTTGTGATGTCATGTCCGTTGCTCTCCACTTTTTCTGTGGAGATAGGCCCACTGTCTTACTTATAATGTTTTTAGAGATCCTCCCGCCCATACCAAGGCCTGTTAGAGGCATCCCTTCCTCTCCAGGCAACAGAGGTGAGCTCTTTGTGATGTCATGTCCGTTGCTCTCCACTTTTTCTGTGGAGATAGGCCCACCGTCTTACTTATAATGTTTTTAGAGATCCTCCCGCCCATACCTAGGCATGGAAGCGGCATCCCTTCCTCTCCAGGCAACAGAGGTGAGCTCTTTGTGATGTCATGTCCGTTGCTCTCCACTTTTTCTGTGGGGATAGGCCCACTGTCTTACTTATAATGTTTTTAGAGATCCTCCCTCCCATACCAAGGCCTGTTAGAGGCATCCCTTCCTCTCCAGGCAACAGAGGTGAGCTCTTTGTGATGTCATGTCCGTTGCTCTCCACTTTTTCTGTGGAGATAGGCCCACCGTCTTACTTATAATGTTTTTAGAGATCCTCCCGCCCATACCAAGGCCAGTAAGCGGCATCCCTTCCTCTCCAGGCAACACAGGTGAGCTCTTTGTGATGTCATGTCCGTTGCTCTCCACTTTTTCTGTGGAGATAGGCCCACCGTCTTACTTATAATGTTTTTAGAGATCCTCCCGCCCATAACAAGGCAGTAAGCGGCATCCCTTCCTCTCCAGGCAACAGAGGTGAGCTCTTTGTGATGTCATGTCCATTGCTCTCCACTTTCTCTGTGGAGGTAGGCCCACTGTCTGACTTATAATGTTTTTAGAGTCCCCCCCCCCCCCCATACCACTTTTTCTGTGGAGATAGGCCCACTGTCTTACTTATAATGTTTTTAGAGATCCTCCCGCCCATACCAAGGCCTGTTAGAGGCATCCCTTCCTCTCCAGGCAACACAGGTGAGCTCTTTGTGATGTCATGTCCGTTGCTCTCCACTTTTTCTGTGGAGATAGGCCCACTGTCTTACTTATAATGTTTTTAGAGATCCTCCCGCCCATACCAAGGCCTGTTAGAGGCATCCCTTCCTCCCCAGGCAACAGAGGTGAGCTCTTTGTGATGTCATGTCCGTTGCTCTCCACTTTTTCTGTGGAGATAGGCCCACTGTCTTACTTATAATGTTTTTAGAGATCCTCCCGCCCATACCTAGGCCACTCAGCGGCATCCCTTCCTCTCCAGGCAACAGAGGTGAGCTCTTTGTGATGTCATGTCCGTTGCTCTCCACTTTTTCTGTGGAGGTAGGCCCACTGTCTGACTTATAATGTTTTTAGAGTCCCCCTCTCCCCATAACAAGTCCTGTAAGCGGCATCCCTTCCTCTCCAGGCAACAGAGGTGAGCTCTTTGTGATGTCATGTCCGTTGCTCTCCACTTTTTCTGTGGAGATACGCCCACTGTCTTACTTATAATGTTTTTAGAGATCCTCCCCCCCATACCAAGGCCTGTTAGAGGCATCCCTTCCTCTCCAGGCAACACAGGTGAGCTCTTTGTGATGTCATGTCCGTTGCTCTCCACTTTTTCTGTGGAGATAGGCCCACTGTCTTACTTATAATGTTTTTAGAAGATCCTCCCGCCCATACCAAGGCCAGTAAGCGGCATCCCTTCCTCTCCAGGCAACAGAGGTGAGGTCTTTGTGATGTCATGTCCGTTGCTCTCCACTTTTTCTGTGGAGATAGGCCCACTGTCTTTCTTATAATGTTTTTAGAGATCCTCCCGCCCATACCTAGGCCTCTTAGAGGCATCCCTTCCTCTCCAGGCAACACAGGTGAGCTCTTTGTGATGTCATGTCCGTTGCTCTCCACTTTTTCTGTGGAGATAGGCCCACTGTCTTACTTATAATGTTTTTAGAGATCCTCCCGCCCATACCAAGGCCAGTAAGCGGCATCCCTACCTCTCCAGGCAACACAGGTGAGCTCTTTGTGATGTCATGTCCATTGCTCTCCACTTTTTCTGTGGAGATAGGCCCACTGTCTTACTTATAATGTTTTTAGAGATCCTCCCGCCCATACCTAGGCCTGTTAGAGGCATCCCTTCCTCTCCAGGCAACCGAGGTGAGCTCTTTGTGATGTCATGTCCGTTGCTCTCCACTTTCTCTGTGGAGGTAGGCCCACTGTCTGACTTATAATGTTTTTAGAGTCCCCCCCCCCCCATACCAAGGCCAGTAAGCGGCATCCCTTCCTCTCCAGGCAACAGAGGTAAGCTTTTTGTGATGTCATGTCCGTTGCTCTCCACTTTCTCTGTGGACGTTGGCCCACTGTCTGACTTATAATGTTTTTAGAGATCCCACCCCCTCCTTAACAAGGCCTGTAAGCGGCATCCCTTCCTCTCCAGGCAACAGAGGTGAGCTCTTTGTGATGTCATGTCCGTTGCTCTCCACTTTCTCTGTGGAGGTTGGCCCACTGTCTGACTTATAATGTTTTTAGAGATCCCACCCCCCTCCTTAACAAGGCCTATAAGCGGCATCCCTTCCTCTCCAGGCAACAGAGGTGAGCTCTTTGTGATGTCATGTCCGTTGCTCTAAATTTCTCTATGGACGTAGGCCCACTGTCTTACTTATAATGTTTTTAGAGATCCCGCCCCCCTCATAACAAGGCCTGTAAGCGGCATCCCTTCCTCTCCAGGCAACAGAGGTGAGCTCTTTGTGATGTCATGTCCGTTGCTCTCCACTTTTTCTGTGGAGGTTGGCCCACTGTCTGACTTATAATGTTTATAGAATTCCTTCCTCCCATACCAAGGCCTCTTAGAGGCATCCCTTCCTCTCCAGGCAACAGAGGTGAGCTCTTTGTGATGTCATGTCCGTTGCTCTCCACTTTTTCTGTGGAGATAGGCCTACTGTCTTACTTATAATGTTCTTAGAGATCCTCCCGCCCATACCTAGGCCTGGAAGCGGCATCCCTTCCTCTCCAGGCAACAGAGGTGAGCTCTTTGTGATGTCATGTCCGTTGCTCTCCACTTTTTCTGTGGAGATAGGCCCACTGTCTTACTTATAATGTTTTTAGAGATCCTCCCGCCCATACCAAGGCCTGTTAGAGGCATCCCTTCCTCTCCAGGCAACAGAGGTGAGCTCTTTGTGATGTCATGTCCATTGCTCTCCACTTTTTCTGTGGAGATAGGCCCACCGTCTTACTTATAATGTTTTTAGAGATCCTCCCGCCCATACCTAGGCATGGAAGCGGCATCCCTTCCTCTCCAGGCAACAGAGGTGAGCTCTTTGTGATGTCATGTCCGTTGCTCTCCACTTTTTCTGTGGAGATAGGCCCACTGTCTTACTTATAATGTTTTTAGAGATCCTCCCTCCCATACCAAGGCCTGTTAGAGGCATCCCTTCCTCTCCAGGCAACAGAGGTGAGCTCTTTGTGATGTCATGTCCGTTGCTCTCCACTTTTTCTGTGGAGATAGGCCCACCGTCTTACTTATAATGTTTTTAGAGATCCTCCCGCCCATACCAAGGCCAGTAAGCGGCATCCCTTCCTCTCCAGGCAACACAGGTGAGCTCTTTGTGATGTCATGTCCGTTGCTCTCCACTTTTTCTGTGGAGATAGGCCCACCGTCTTACTTATAATGTTTTTAGAGATCCTCCCGCCCATAACAAGGCCAGTAAGCGGCATCCCTTCCTCTCCAGGCAACAGAGGTGAGCTCTTTGTGATGTCATGTCCGTTGCTCTCCACTTTTTCTGTGGAGATAGGCCCACTGTCTTACTTATAATGTTTTTAGAGATCCTCCCGCCCATACCTAGGCCTGGAAGCGGCATCCCTTCCTCTCCAGGCAACAGAGGTGAGCTCTTTGTGATGTCATGTCCGTTGCTCTCCACTTTTTCTGTGGAGATAGGCCCACTGTCTTACTTATAATGTTTTTAGAGATCCTCCCGCCCATACCAAGGCCTGTTAGAGGCATCCCTTCCTCTCCAGGCAACACAGGTGAGCTCTTTGTGATGTCATGTCCGTTGCTCTCCACTTTTTCTGTGGAGATAGGCCCACCGTCTTACTTATAATGTTTTTAGAGATCCTCCCGCCCATACCTAGGCCTGTTAGAGGCATCCCTTCCTCTCCAGGCAACAGAGGTGAGCTCTTTGTGATGTCATGTCCGTTGCTCTCCACTTTCTCTGTGGAGGTAGGCCCACTGTCTGACTTATAATGTTTTTAGAGTCCCCCCCCCCCCCCATACCAAGGCCAGTAAGCGGCATCCCTTCCTCTCCAGGCAACAGAGGTAAGCTTTTTGTGATGTCATGTCCGTTGCTCTCCACTTTCTCTGTGGAGGTTGGCCCACTGTCTGACTTATAATGTTTTTAGAGATCCCACCCCCCTCCTTAACAAGGCCTATAAGCGGCATCCCTTCCTCTCCAGGCAACAGAGGTGAGCTCTTTGTGATGTCATGTCCGTTGCTCTAAATTTCTCTATGGAGGTAGGCCCACTGTCTTACTTATAATGTTTTTAGAGATCCCGCCCCCCTCATAACAAGGCCTGTAAGCGGCATCCCTTCCTCTCCAGGCAACAGAGGTGAGCTCTTTGTGATGTCATGTCCGTTGCTCTCCACTTTTTCTGTGGAGGTTGGCCCACTGTCTGACTTATAATGTTTTTAGAATTCCTTCCTCCCATACCAAGGCCTGTTAGAGGCATCCCTTCCTCTCCAGGCAACAGAGGTGAGCTCTTTGTGATGTCATGTCCGTTGCTCTCCACTTTTTCTGTGGAGATAGGCCCACTGTCTTACTTATAATGTTTTTAGAGATCCTCCCGCCCATACCTAGGCCTGGAAGCGGCATCCCTTCCTCTCCAGGCAACAGAGGTGAGCTCTTTGTGATGTCATGTCCGTTGCTCTCCACTTTTTCTGTGGAGATAGGCCCACTGTCTTACTTATAATGTTTTTAGAGATCCTCCCGCCCATACCAAGGCCTGTTAGAGGCATCCCTTCCTCTCCAGGCAACAGAGGTGAGCTCTTTGTGATGTCATGTCCATTGCTCTCCACTTTTTCTGTGGAGATAGGCCCACCGTCTTACTTATAATGTTTTTAGAGATCCTCCCGCCCATACCTAGGCATGGAAGCGGCATCCCTTCCTCTCCAGGCAACAGAGGTGAGCTCTTTGTGATGTCATGTCCGTTGCTGTCCACTTTTTCTGTGGAGATAGGCCCACTGTCTTACTTATAATGTTTTTAGAGATCCTCCCTCCCATACCAAGGCCTGTTAGAGGCATCCCTTCCTCTCCAGGCAACAGAGGTGAGCTCTTTGTGATGTCATGTCCGTTGCTCTCCACTTTTTCTGTGGAGATAGGCCCACCGTCTTACTTATAATGTTTTTAGAGATCCTCCCGCCCATACCAAGGCCAGTAAGCGGCATCCCTTCCTCTCCAGGCAACACAGGTGAGCTCTTTGTGATGTCATGTCCGTTGCTCTCCACTTTTTCTGTGGAGATAGGCCCACCGTCTTACTTATAATGTTTTTAGAGATCCTCCCGCCCATAACAAGGCCAGTAAGCGGCATCCCTTCCTCTCCAGGCAACAGAGGTGAGCTCTTTGTGATGTCATGTCCGTTGCTCTCCACTTTTTCTGTGGAGATAGGCCCACTGTCTTACTTATAATGTTTTTAGAGATCCTCCCGCCCATACCTAGGCCTGGAAGCGGCATCCCTTCCTCTCCAGGCAACAGAGGTGAGCTCTTTGTGATGTCATGTCCGTTGCTCTCCACTTTTTCTGTGGAGATAGGCCCACTGTCTTACTTATAATGTTTTTAGAGATCCTCCCGCCCATACCAAGGCCTGTTAGAGGCATCCCTTCCTCTCCAGGCAACAGAGGTGAGCTCTTTGTGATGTCATGTCCGTTGCTCTCCACTTTTTCTGTGGAGATAGGCCCACTGTCTTACTTATAATGTTTTTAGAGATCCTCCCGCCCATACCTAGGCCACTCAGCGGCATCCCTTCCTCTCCAGGCAACAGAGGTGAGCTCTTTGTGATGTCATGTCCGTTGCTCTCCACTTTCTCTGTGGAGGTAGGCCCACTGTCTGACTTATAATGTTTTTAGAGTCCCCCTCTCCCCATAACAAGTCCTGTAAGCGGCATCCCTTCCTCTCCAGGCAACAGAGGTGAGCTCTTTGTGATGTCATGTCCGTTGCTCTCCACTTTTTCTGTGGAGATAGGCCCACTGTCTTACTTATAATGTTTTTAGAGATCCTCCCGCCCATACCTAGAACTCTTAGAGGCATCCCTTCCTCTCCAGGCAACAGAGGTGAGCTCTTTGTGATGTCATGTCCGTTGCTCTCCACTTTTTCTGTGGAGATAGGCCCACTGTCTTTCTTATAATGTTTTTAGAGATCCTCCCGCCCATACCTAGGCCTCTTAGAGGCATCCCTTCCTTTCCAGGCAACACAGGTGAGCTCTTTGTGATGTCATGTCCGTTGCTCTCCACTTTTTCTGTGGAGATAGGCCCACTGTCTTACTTATAATGTTTTTAGAGATCCTCCCGCCCATACCAAGGCCAGTAAGCGGCATCCCTACCTCTCCAGGCAACACAGGTGAGCTCTTTGTGATGTCATGTCCGTTGCTCTCCACTTTTTCTGTGGAGATAGGCCCACTGTCTTACTTATAATGTTTTTAGAGATCCTCCCGCCCATACCTAGGCCTGTTAGAGGCATCCCTTCCTCTCCAGGCAACAGAGGTGAGCTCTTTGTGATGTCATGTCCATTGCTCTCCACTTTCTCTGTGGAGGTAGGCCCACTGTCTGACTTATAATGTTTTTAGAGTCCCCCTCTCCCCATAACAAGTCCTGTAAGCGGCATCCCTTCCTCTCCAGGCAACAGAGGTGAGCTCTTTGTGATGTCATGTCCGTTGCTCTCCACTTTTTCTGTGGAGATAGGCCCACTGTCTTACTTATAATGTTTTTAGCGATCCTCCCGCCCATACCTAGGCCTGTTAGAGGCATCCCTTCCTCTCCAGGCAACACAGGTGAGGTCTTTGTGATGTCATGTCCGTTGCTCTCCACTTTTTCTGTGGAGATAGGCCCACTGTCTTACTTATAATGTTTTTAGAGATCCTCCCGCCCATACCAAGGCCAGTAAGCGGCATCCCTTCCTCTCCAGGCAACAGAGGTGAGGTCTTTGTGATGTCATGTCCGTTGCTCTCCACTTTTTCTGTGGAGATAGGCCCACTGTCTTTCTTATAATGTTTTTAGAGATCCTCCCGCCCATACCTAGGCCTCTTAGAGGCATCCCTTCCTCTCCAGGCAACACAGGAGAGCTCTTTGTGATGTCATGTCCGTTGCTCTCCACTTTTTCTGTGGATATAGGCCCACTGTCTTACTTATAATGTTTTTAGAGATCCTCCCGCCCATACCTAGGCGTGTTAGATGCATCCCTTCCTCTCCAGGCAACAGAGGTGAGCTCTTTGTGATGTCATGTCCGTTGCTCTCCACTTTTTCTGTGGAGATAGGCCCACTGTCTTACTTATAATGTTTTTAGAGATCCTCCCGCCCATACCAAGGCCAGTAAGCGGCATCCCTACCTCTCCAGGCAACACAGGTGAGCTCTTTGTGATGTCATGTCCATTGCTCTCCACTTTTTCTGTGGAGATAGGCCCACTGTCTTACTTATAATGTTTTTAGAGATCCTCCCGCCCATACCTAGGCCTGTTAGAGGCATCCCTTCCTCTCCAGGCAACAGAGGTGAGCTCTTTGTGATGTCATGTCCGTTGCTCTCCACTTTCTCTGTGGAGGTAGGACCACTGTCTGACTTATAATGTTTTTAGAGTCCCCCCCCCCCATACCAAGGCCAGTAAGCGGCATCCCTTCCTCTCCAGGCAACAGAGGTAAGCTTTTTGTGATGTCATGTTCGTTGCTCTCCACTTTCTCTGTGGATGTTGGCCCACTGTCTGACTTATAATGTTTTTAGAGATCCCACCCCCTCCTTAACAAGGCCTGTAAGCGGCATCCCTTCCTCTCCAGGCAACAGAGGTGAGCTCTTTGTGATGTCATGTCCGTTGCTCTAAATTTCTCTATGGAGGTAGGCCCACTGTCTTACTTATAATGTTTTTAGAGATCCCGCCCCCCTCATAACAAGGCCTGTAAGCGGCATCCCTTCCTCTCCACGCAACAGAGGTGAGCTCTTTGTGATGTCATGTCCGTTGCTCTCCACTTTCTCTGTGGAGGTTGGCCCACTTTCTGACTTATAATGTTTTTAGAATTCCTCCCGCCCATACCAAGGCCTGTTAGAGGCATCCCTTCCTCTCCAGGCAACAAAGGTGAGCTCTTTGTGATGTCATGTCCGTTGCTCTCCACTTTTTCTGTGGAGATAGGCCCACTGTCTTACTTATAATGTTTTTAGAGATCCTCCCGCCCATACCAAGGCCAGTAAGCGGCATCCCTTCCTCTCCAGGCAACACAGGTGAGCTCTTTGTGATGTCATGTCCGTTGCTCTCCACTTTCTCTGTGGAGGTAGGCCCACTGTCTGACTTATAATGTTTTTAGAGTCCCCCTCTCCCCATAACAAGTCCTGTAAGCGGCATCCCTTCCTCTCCAGGCAACAGAGGTGAGCTCTTTGTGATGTCATGTCCGTTGCTCTCCACTTTTTCTGTGGAGATACGCCCACTGTCTTACTTATAATGTTTTTAGAGATCCTCCCCCCCATACCAAGGCCTGTTAGAGGCATCCCTTCCTCTCCAGGCAACACAGGTGAGCTCTTTGTGATGTCATGTCCGTTGCTCTCCACTTTTTCTGTGGAGATAGGCCCACTGTCTTACTTATAATGTTTTTAGAGATCCTCCCGCCCATACCAAGGCCAGTAAGCGGCATCCCTTCCTCTCCAGGCAACAGAGGTGAGGTCTTTGTGATGTCATGTCCGTTGCTCTCCACTTTTTCTGTGGAGATAGGCCCACTGTCTTTCTTATAATGTTTTTAGAGATCCTCCCGCCCATACCTAGGCCTCTTAGAGGCATCCCTTCCTCTCCAGGCAAAACAGGAGAGCTCTTTGTGATGTCATGTCCGTTGCTCTCCACTTTTTCTGTGGATATAGGCCCACTGTCTTACTTATAATGTTTTTAGAGATCCTCCCGCCCATACCTAGGCGTGTTAGATGCATCCCTTCCTCTCCAGGCAACAGAGGTGAGCTCTTTGTGATGTCATGTCCGTTGCTCTCCACTTTTTCTGTGGAGATAGGCCCACTGTCTTACTTATAATGTTTTTAGAGATCCTCCCGCCCATACCAAGGCCAGTAAGCGGCATCCCTACCTCTCCAGGCAACACAGGTGAGCTCTTTGTGATGTCATGTCCATTGCTCTCCACTTTTTCTGTGGAGATAGGCCCACTGTCTTACTTATAATGTTTTTAGAGATCCTCCCGCCCATACCTAGGCCTGTTAGAGGCATCCCTTCCTCTCCAGGCAACAGAGGTGAGCTCTTTGTGATGTCATGTCCGTTGCTCTCCACTTTCTCTGTGGAGGTAGGACCACTGTCTGACTTATAATGTTTTTAGAGTCCCCCCCCCCCATACCAAGGCCAGTAAGCGGCATCCCTTCCTCTCCAGGCAACAGAGGTAAGCTTTTTGTGATGTCATGTTCGTTGCTCTCCACTTTCTCTGTGGAGGTTGGCCCACTGTCTGACTTATAATGTTTTTAGAGATCCCACCCCCTCCTTAACAAGGCCTGTAAGCGGCATCCCTTCCTCTCCAGGCAACAGAGGTGAGCTCTTTGTGATGTCATGTCCGTTGCTCTAAATTTCTCTATGGAGGTAGGCCCACTGTCTTACTTATAATGTTTTTAGAGATCCCGCCCCCCTCATAACAAGGCCTGTAAGCGGCATCCCTTCCTCTCCACGCAACAGAGGTGAGCTCTTTGTGATGTCATGTCCGTTGCTCTCCACTTTCTCTGTGGAGGTTGGCCCACTTTCTGACTTATAATGTTTTTAGAATTCCTCCCGCCCATACCAAGGCCTGTTAGAGACATCCCTTCCTCTCCAGGCAACAGAGGTGAGCTCTTTGTGATGTCATGTCCGTTGCTCTCCACTTTTTCTGTGGAGATAGGCCCACTGTCTTACTTATAATGTTTTTAGAGGTCCTCCCGCCCATACCTAGGCCTGGAAGCGGCATCCCTTCCTCTCCAGGCAACAGAGGTGAGCTCTTTGTGATCTCATGTCCGTTGCTCTCCACTTTTTATGTGGAGATAGGCCCACTGTCTTACTTATAATGTTTTCAGAGATCCTCCCGCCCATACCAAGGCCTGTTAGAGGCATCCCTTCCTCTCCAGGCAACAGAGGTGAGCTCTTTGTGATGTCATGTCCGTTGCTCTCCACTTTTTCTGTGGAGATAGGCCCACCGTCTTACTTATAATGTTTTTAGAGATCCTCCCGCCCATACCTAGGCCTGTTAGAGGCATCCCTTCCTCTCCAGGCAACAGAGGTGAGCTCTTTGTGATGTCATGTCCGTTGCTCTCCACTTTCTCTGTGGAGGTAGGCCCACTGTCTGACTTATAATGTTTTTAGAGTCCCCCCCCCCATACCAAGGCCAGTAAGCGGCATCCCTTCCTCTCCAGGCAACAGAGGTAAGCTTTTTCTGATGTCATGTCCGTTGCTCTCCACTTTCTCTGTGGAGGTTGGCCCACTGTCTGACTTATAATGTTTTTAGAGATCCCACCCCCCTCCTTAACAAGGCCTATAAGCGGCATCCCTTCCTCTCCAGGCAACAGAGGTGAGCTCTTTGTGATGTCATGTCCGTTGCTCTAAATTTCTCTATGGAGGTAGGCCCACTGTCTTACTTATAATGTTTTTAGAGATCCCGCCCCCCTCATAACAAGGCCTGTAAGCGGCATCCCTTCCTCTCCAGGCAACAGAGGTGAGCTCTTTGTGATGTCATGTCCGTTGCTCTCCACTTTTTCTGTGGAGGTTGGCCCACTGTCTGACTTATAATGTTTTTAGAATTCCTTCCTCCCATACCAAGGCCTGTTAGAGGCATCCCTTCCTCTCCAGGCAACAGAGGTGAGCTCTTTGTGATGTCATGTCCGTTGCTCTCCACTTTTTCTGTGGAGATAGGCCCACTGTCTTACTTATAATGTTTTTAGAGATCCTCCCGCCCATACCTAGGCCTGGAAGCGGCATCCCTTCCTCTCCAGGCAACAGAGGTGAGCTCTTTGTGATGTCATGTCCGTTGCTCTCCACTTTTTCTGTGGAGATAGGCCCACTGTCTTACTTATAATGTTTTTAGAGATCCTCCCGCCCATACCAAGGCCTGTTAGAGGCATCCCTTCCTCTCCAGGCAACAGAGGTGAGCTCTTTGTGATGTCATGTCCGTTGCTCTCCACTTTTTCTGTGGAGATAGGCCCACCGTCTTACTTATAATGTTTTTAGAGATCCTCCCGCCCATACCTAGGCATGGAAGCGGCATCCCTTCCTCTCCAGGCAACAGAGGTGAGCTCTTTGTGATGTCATGTCCGTTGCTCTCCACTTTTTCTGTGGAGATAGGCCCACTGTCTTACTTATAATGTTTTTAGAGATCCTCCCTCCCATACCAAGGCCTGTTAGAGGCATCCCTTCCTCTCCAGGCAACAGAGGTGAGCTCTTTGTGATGTCATGTCCGTTGCTCTCCACTTTTTCTGTGGAGATAGGCCCACCGTCTTACTTATAATGTTTTTAGAGATCCTCCCGCCCATACCAAGGCCAGTAAGCGGCATCCCTTCCTCTCCAGGCAACACAGGTGAGCTCTTTGTGATGTCATGTCCGTTGCTCTCCACTTTTTCTGTGGAGATAGGCCCACCGTCTTACTTATAATGTTTTTAGAGATCCTCCCGCCCATAACAAGGCAGTAAGCGGCATCCCTTCCTCTCCAGGCAACAGAGGTGAGCTCTTTGTGATGTCATGTCCATTGCTCTCCACTTTCTCTGTGGAGGTAGGCCCACTGTCTGACTTATAATGTTTTTAGAGTCCCCCCCCCCCCCATACCACTTTTTCTGTGGAGATAGGCCCACTGTCTTACTTATAATGTTTTTAGAGATCCTCCCGCCCATACCAAGGCCTGTTAGAGGCATCCCTTCCTCTCCAGGCAACACAGGTGAGCTCTTTGTGATGTCATGTCCGTTGCTCTCCACTTTTTCTGTGGAGATAGGCCCACTGTCTTACTTATAATGTTTTTAGAGATCCTCCCGCCCATACCAAGGCCTGTTAGAGGCATCCCTTCCTCCCCAGGCAACAGAGGTGAGCTCTTTGTGATGTCATGTCCGTTGCTCTCCACTTTTTCTGTGGAGATAGGCCCACTGTCTTACTTATAATGTTTTTAGAGATCCTCCCGCCCATACCTAGGCCACTCAGCGGCATCCCTTCCTCTCCAGGCAACAGAGGTGAGCTCTTTGTGATGTCATGTCCGTTGCTCTCCACTTTTTCTGTGGAGGTAGGCCCACTGTCTGACTTATAATGTTTTTAGAGTCCCCCTCTCCCCATAACAAGTCCTGTAAGCGGCATCCCTTCCTCTCCAGGCAACAGAGGTGAGCTCTTTGTGATGTCATGTCCGTTGCTCTCCACTTTTTCTGTGGAGATACGCCCACTGTCTTACTTATAATGTTTTTAGAGATCCTCCCCCCCATACCAAGGCCTGTTAGAGGCATCCCTTCCTCTCCAGGCAACACAGGTGAGCTCTTTGTGATGTCATGTCCGTTGCTCTCCACTTTTTCTGTGGAGATAGGCCCACTGTCTTACTTATAATGTTTTTAGAGATCCTCCCGCCCATACCAAGGCCAGTAAGCGGCATCCCTTCCTCTCCAGGCAACAGAGGTGAGGTCTTTGTGATGTCATGTCCGTTGCTCTCCACTTTTTCTGTGGAGATAGGCCCACTGTCTTTCTTATAATGTTTTTAGAGATCCTCCCGCCCATACCTAGGCCTCTTAGAGGCATCCCTTCCTCTCCAGGCAACACAGGTGAGCTCTTTGTGATGTCATGTCCGTTGCTCTCCACTTTTTCTGTGGAGATAGGCCCACTGTCTTACTTATAATGTTTTTAGAGATCCTCCCGCCCATACCAAGGCCAGTAAGCGGCATCCCTACCTCTCCAGGCAACACAGGTGAGCTCTTTGTGATGTCATGTCCATTGCTCTCCACTTTTTCTGTGGAGATAGGCCCACTGTCTTACTTATAATGTTTTTAGAGATCCTCCCGCCCATACCTAGGCCTGTTAGAGGCATCCCTTCCTCTCCAGGCAACCGAGGTGAGCTCTTTGTGATGTCATGTCCGTTGCTCTCCACTTTCTCTGTGGAGGTAGGCCCACTGTCTGACTTATAATGTTTTTAGAGTCCCCCCCCCCCATACCAAGGCCAGTAAGCGGCATCCCTTCCTCTCCAGGCAACAGAGGTAAGCTTTTTGTGATGTCATGTCCGTTGCTCTCCACTTTCTCTGTGGACGTTGGCCCACTGTCTGACTTATAATGTTTTTAGAGATCCCACCCCCTCCTTAACAAGGCCTGTAAGCGGCATCCCTTCCTCTCCAGGCAACAGAGGTGAGCTCTTTGTGATGTCATGTCCGTTGCTCTCCACTTTCTCTGTGGAGGTTGGCCCACTGTCTGACTTATAATGTTTTTAGAGATCCCACCCCCCTCCTTAACAAGGCCTATAAGCGGCATCCCTTCCTCTCCAGGCAACAGAGGTGAGCTCTTTGTGATGTCATGTCCGTTGCTCTAAATTTCTCTATGGACGTAGGCCCACTGTCTTACTTATAATGTTTTTAGAGATCCCGCCCCCCTCATAACAAGGCCTGTAAGCGGCATCCCTTCCTCTCCAGGCAACAGAGGTGAGCTCTTTGTGATGTCATGTCCGTTGCTCTCCACTTTTTCTGTGGAGGTTGGCCCACTGTCTGACTTATAATGTTTATAGAATTCCTTCCTCCCATACCAAGGCCTCTTAGAGGCATCCCTTCCTCTCCAGGCAACAGAGGTGAGCTCTTTGTGATGTCATGTCCGTTGCTCTCCACTTTTTCTGTGGAGATAGGCCTACTGTCTTACTTATAATGTTCTTAGAGATCCTCCCGCCCATACCTAGGCCTGGAAGCGGCATCCCTTCCTCTCCAGGCAACAGAGGTGAGCTCTTTGTGATGTCATGTCCGTTGCTCTCCACTTTTTCTGTGGAGATAGGCCCACTGTCTTACTTATAATGTTTTTAGAGATCCTCCCGCCCATACCAAGGCCTGTTAGAGGCATCCCTTCCTCTCCAGGCAACAGAGGTGAGCTCTTTGTGATGTCATGTCCATTGCTCTCCACTTTTTCTGTGGAGATAGGCCCACCGTCTTACTTATAATGTTTTTAGAGATCCTCCCGCCCATACCTAGGCATGGAAGCGGCATCCCTTCCTCTCCAGGCAACAGAGGTGAGCTCTTTGTGATGTCATGTCCGTTGCTCTCCACTTTTTCTGTGGAGATAGGCCCACTGTCTTACTTATAATGTTTTTAGAGATCCTCCCGCCCATACCTAGGCCTGGAAGCGGCATCCCTTCCTCTCCAGGCAACAGAGGTGAGCTCTTTGTGATGTCATGTCCGTTGCTCTCCACTTTTTCTGTGGAGATAGGCCCACTGTCTTACTTATAATGTTTTTAAACATCCTCCCGCCCATACCAAGGCCTGTTAGAGGCATCCCTTCCTCTCCAGGCAACACAGGTGAGCTCTTTGTGATGTCATGTCCGTTGCTCTCCACTTTTTCTGTGGAGATAGGCCCACCGTCTTACTTATAATGTTTTTAGAGATCCTCCCGCCCATACCTAGGCCTGTTAGAGGCATCCCTTCCTCTCCAGGCAACAGAGGTGAGCTCTTTGTGATGTCATGTCCGTTGCTCTCCACTTTCTCTGTGGAGGTAGGCCCACTGTCTGACTTATAATGTTTTTAGAGTCCCCCCCCCCCCCATACCACGGCCAGTAAGCGGCATCCCTTCCTCTCCAGGCAACAGAGGTAAGCTTTTTGTGATGTCATGTCCGTTGCTCTCCACTTTCTCTGTGGAGGTTGGCCCACTGTCTGACTTATAATGTTTTTAGAGATCCCACCCCCCTCCTTAACAAGGCCTATAAGCGGCATCCCTTCCTCTCCAGGCAACAGAGGTGAGCTCTTTGTGATGTCATGTCCGTTGCTCTAAATTTCTCTATGGAGGTAGGCCCACTGTCTTACTTATAATGTTTTTAGAGATCCCGCCCCCCTCATAACAAGGCCTGTAAGCGGCATCCCTTCCTCTCCAGGCAACAGAGGTGAGCTCTTTGTGATGTCATGTCCGTTGCTCTCCACTTTTTCTGTGGAGGTTGGCCCACTGTCTGACTTATAATGTTTTTAGAATTCCTTCCTCCCATACCAAGGCCTGTTAGAGGCATCCCTTCCTCTCCAGGCAACAGAGGTGAGCTCTTTGTGATGTCATGTCCGTTGCTCTCCACTTTTTCTGTGGAGATAGGCCCACTGTCTTACTTATAATGTTTTTAGAGATCCTCCCGCCCATACCTAGGCCTGGAAGCGGCATCCCTTCCTCTCCAGGCAACAGAGGTGAGCTCTTTGTGATGTCATGTCCGTTGCTCTCCACTTTTTCTGTGGAGATAGGCCCACTGTCTTACTTATAATGTTTTTAGAGATCCTCCCGCCCATACCAAGGCCTGTTAGAGGCATCCCTTCCTCTCCAGGCAACAGAGGTGAGCTCTTTGTGATGTCATGTCCATTGCTCTCCACTTTTTCTGTGGAGATAGGCCCACCGTCTTACTTATAATGTTTTTAGAGATCCTCCCGCCCATACCTAGGCATGGAAGCGCCATCCCTTCCTCTCCAGGCAACAGAGGTGAGCTCTTTGTGATGTCATGTCCGTTGCTCTCCACTTTTTCTGTGGAGATAGGCCCACTGTCTTACTTATAATGTTTTTAGAGATCCTCCCTCCCATACCAAGGCCTGTTAGAGGCATCCCTTCCTCTCCAGGCAACAGAGGTGAGCTCTTTGTGATGTCATGTCCGTTGCTCTCCACTTTTTCTGTGGAGATAGGCCCACCGTCTTACTTATAATGTTTTTAGAGATCCTCCCGCCCATACCAAGGCCAGTAAGCGGCATCCCTTCCTCTCCAGGCAACACAGGTGAGCTCTTTGTGATGTCATGTCCGTTGCTCTCCACTTTTTCTGTGGAGATAGGCCCACCGTCTTACTTATAATGTTTTTAGAGATCCTCCCGCCCATAACAAGGCCAGTAAGCGGCATCCCTTCCTCTCCAGGCAACAGAGGTGAGCTCTTTGTGATGTCATGTCCGTTGCTCTCCACTTTTTCTGTAGAGATAGGCCCACTGTCTTACTTATAATGTTTTTAGAGATCCTCCCGCCCATACCTAGGCCTGGAAGCGGCATCCCTTCCTCTCCAGGCAACAGAGGTGAGCTCTTTGTGATGTCATGTCCGTTGCTCTCCACTTTTTCTGTGGAGATAGGCCCACTGTCTTACTTATAATGTTTTTAGAGATCCTCCCGCCCATACCAAGGCCTGTTAGAGGCATCCCTTCCTCTCCAGGCAACACAGGTGAGCTCTTTGTGATGTCATGTCCGTTGCTCTCCACTTTTTCTGTGGAGATAGGCCCACTGTCTTACTTATAATGTTTTTAGAGATCCTCCCGCCCATACCTAGGCCACTCAGCGGCATCCCTTCCTCTCCAGGCAACAGAGGTGAGCTCTTTGTGATGTCATGTCCGTTGCTCTCCACTTTCTCTGTGGAGGTAGGCCCACTGTCTGACTTATAATGTTTTTAGAGTCCCCCTCTCCCCATAACAAGTCCTGTAAGCGGCATCCCTTCCTCTCCAGGCAACAGAGGTGAGCTCTTTGTGATGTCATGTCCGTTGCTCTCCACTTTTTCTGTGGAGATAGGCCCACTGTCTTACTTATAATGTTTTTAGAGATCCTCCCGCCCATACCTAGAACTCTTAGAGGCATCCCTTCCTCTCCAGGCAACAGAGGTGAGCTCTTTGTGATGTCATGTCCGTTGCTCTCCACTTTTTCTGTGGAGATAGGCCCACTGTCTTTCTTATAATGTTTTTAGAGATCCTCCCGCCCATACCTAGGCCTCTTAGAGGCATCCCTTCCTTTCCAGGCAACACAGGTGAGCTCTTTGTGATGTCATGTCCGTTGCTCTCCACTTTTTCTGTGGAGATAGGCCCACTGTCATACTTATAATGTTTTTAGAGATCCTCCCGCCCATACCAAGGCCAGTAAGCGGCATCCCTACCTCTCCAGGCAACACAGGTGAGCTCTTTGTGATGTCATGTCCGTTGCTCTCCACTTTTTCTGTGGAGATAGGCCCACTGTCTTACTTATAATGTTTTTAGAGATCCTCCCGCCCATACCTAGGCCTGTTAGAGGCATCCCTTCCTCTCCAGGCAACAGAGGTGAGCTCTTTGTGATGTCATGTCCATTGCTCTCCACTTTCTCTGTGGAGGTAGGCCCACTGTCTGACTTATAATGTTTTTAGAGTCCCCCTCTCCCCATAACAAGTCCTGTAAGCGGCATCCCTTCCTCTCCAGGCAACAGAGGTGAGCTCTTTGTGATGTCATGTCCGTTGCTCTCCACTTTTTCTGTGGAGATAGGCCCACTGTCTTACTTATAATGTTTTTAGCGATCCTCCCGCCCATACCTAGGCCTGTTAGAGGCATCCCTTCCTCTCCAGGCAACAGAGGTGAGCTCTTTGTGATGTCATGTCCGTTGCTCTCCACTTTTTCTGTGGAGATAGGCCCACTGTCTTACTTATAATGTTTTTAGAGATCCTCCCGCCCATACCTGGGCCTGTTAGAGGCATCCCTTCCTCTCCAGGCAACAGAGGTGAGCTCTTTGTGATGTCATGTCCGTTGCTCTCCACTTTCTCTGTGGAGGTAGGCCCACTGTCTGACTTATAATGTTTTTAGAGTCCCCCTCTCCCCATAACAAGTCCTGTAAGCGCATCCCTTCCTCTCCGGGCAACAAAGGTGAGCTCTTTGTGATGTCATGTCCGTTGCTCTCCACTTTCTCTATGGAGGTAGGCCCACTGTCTGACTTATAATGTTTTTATAGATCCCGCCCCCCTCATAACAAGGCCTGGAAGCGGCATCCCTTCCTCTCCAGGCAACAGAGGTGAGCTCTTTGTGATGTCATGTCCGTTGCTCTCCACTTTCTCTGGGGAGGTAGGCCCACTGTCTGACTTATAATGTTTTTAGAGATCCCCCCCCCCCATAACAAGGCCTGTAAGCGGCATCCCTTCCTCTCCAGGCAACAAAGGTAAGCTCTTTGTGATGTCATGTCCGTTGCTCTCCACTTTCTCTGTGGAGGTGGGACCACTGTCTGACTTATAATGTTTTTAGAGTCCCCCCCCCCATACCAAGGCCAGTAAGCGGCATCCCTTCCTCTCCAGGCAACAGAGGTGAGCTCTTTGTGATGTCATGTCCGTTGCTCTCCACTTTCTCTGTGGAGGTAGGCCCACTGTCTGACTTATAATGTTTTTAGAGTCCCCCTCTCCCCATAACAAGTCCTGTAAGCGGCATCCCTTCCTCTCCAGGCAACAGAGGTGAGCTCTTTGTGATGTCATGTCCGTTGCTCTCCACTTTTTCTGTGGAGATAGGCCCACTGTCTTACTTATAATGTTTTTAGAGATCCTCCCGCCCATACCTAGAACTCTTAGAGGCATCCCTTCCTCTCCAGGCAACAGAGGTGAGCTCTTTGTGATGTCATGTCCGTTGCTCTCCACTTTTTCTGTGGAGATAGGCCCACTGTCTTTCTTATAATGTTTTTAGAGATCCTCCCGCCCATACCTAGGCCTCTTAGAGGCATACCTTATTTTCCAGGCAACACAGGTGAGCTCTTTGTGATGTCATGTCCGTTGCTCTCCACTTTTTCTGTGGAGATAGGCCCACTGTCTTACTTATAATGTTTTTAGAGATCCTCCCGCCCATACCAAGGCCAGTAAGCGGCATCCCTACCTCTCCAGGCAACACAGGTGAGCTCTTTGTGATGTCATGTCCGTTGCTCTCCACTTTTTCTGTGGAGATAGGCCCACTGTCTTACTTATAATGTTTTTAGAGATCCTCCCGCCCATACCTAGGCCTGTTAGAGGCATCCCTTCCTCTCCAGGCAACAGAGGTGAGCTCTTTGTGATGTCATGTCCATTGCTCTCCACTTTCTCTGTGGAGGTAGGCCCACTGTCTGACTTATAATGTTTTTAGAGTCCCCCTCTCCCCATAACAAGTCCTGTAAGCGGCATCCCTTCCTCTCCAGGCAACAGAGGTGAGCTCTTTGTGATGTCATGTCCGTTGCTCTCCACTTTTTCTGTGGAGATAGGCCCACTGTCTTACTTATAATGTTTTTAGCGATCCTCCCGCCCATACCTAGGCCTGTTAGAGGCATCCCTTCCTCTCCAGGCAACAGAGGTGAGCTCTTTGTGATGTCATGTCCGTTGCTCTCCACTTTTTCTGTGGAGATAGGCCCACTGTCTTACTTATAATGTTTTTAGAGATCCTCCCGCCCATACCTGGGCCTGTTAGAGGCATCCCTTCCTCTCCAGGCAACAGAGGTGAGCTCTTTGTGATGTCATGTCCGTTGCTCTCCACTTTCTCTGTGGAGGTAGGCCCACTGTCTGACTTATAATGTTTTTAGAGTCCCCCTCTCCCCATAACAAGTCCTGTAAGCGCATCCCTTCCTCTCCAGGCAACAAAGGTGAGCTCTTTGTGATGTCATGTCCGTTGCTCTCCACTTTCTCTATGGAGGTAGGCCCACTGTCTGACTTATAATGTTTTTATAGATCCCGCCCCCCTCATAACAAGGCCTGGAAGCGGCATCCCTTCCTCTCCAGGCAACAGAGGTGAGCTCTTTGTGATGTCATGTCCGTTGCTCTCCACTTTCTCTGTGGAGGTAGGCCCATTGTCTGACTTATAATGTTTTTAGAGATCCCCCCCCCCCATAACAAGGCCTGTAAGCGGCATCCCTTCCTCTCCAGGCAACAAAGGTAAGCTCTTTGTGATGTCATGTCCGTTGCTCTCCACTTTCTCTGTGGAGGTGGGACCACTGTCTGACTTATAATGTTTTTAGAGTCCCCCCCCCCATACCAAGTCCAGTAAGCGGCATCCCTTCCTCTACAGGCAACAAAGGTAAGCTGTTTGTGATGTCATGTCCGTTGCTCTCCACTTTCTCTGTGGAGGTTGGACCACTGTCTGACTTATAATGTTTTTAGAGTCCCCCCCCCATACCAAGGCCAGTAAGCGGCATCCCTTCCTCTCCAGGCAACACAGGTGAGCTCTTTGTGATGTCACGTCCGTTGCTCTCCACTTTTTCTGTGGAGATAGGCCCACTGTCTTACTTATAATGTTTTTAGAGATCCTCCCGCCCATACCTAGGCCTGTAAGCGGCATCCCTTCCTCTCCAGGCAACACAGGTGAGCTCTTTGTGATGTCATGTCCGTTGCTCTCCACTTTTTCTGTGGAGATAGGCCCACCGTCTTACTTATAATGTTTTTAGAGATCCTCCCGCCCATAACAAGGCCAGTAAGCGGCATCCCTTCCTCTCCAGGCAACAGAGGTGAGCTCTTTGTGATGTCACGTCCGTTGCTCTCCACTTTTTCTGGGGAGATAGGCCCACTGTCTTACTTATAATGTTTTTAGAGATCCTCCCGCCCATACCTGGGCCTGGAAGCGGCATCCCTTCCTCTCCAGGCAACAGAGGTGAGCTCTTTGTGATGTCATGTCCGTTGCTCTCCACTTTTTCTGTGGAGATAGGCCCACTGTCTTACTTATAATGTTTTTAGAGATCCTCCCGCCCATACCAAGGCCTGTTAGAGGCATCCCTTCCTCTCCAGGCAACACAGGTGAGCTCTTTGTGATGTCATGTCCGTTGCTCTCCACTTTTTCTGTGGAGATAGGCCCACTGTCTTACTTATAATGTTTTTAGAGATCCTCCCGCCCATACCTAGGCCACTCAGCGGCATCCCTTCCTCTCCAGGCAACAGAGGTGAGCTCTTTGTGATGTCATGTCCGTTGCTCTCCACTTTCTCTGTGGAGGTAGGCCCACTGTCTGACTTATAATGTTTTTAGAGTCCCCCTCTCCCCATAACAAGTCCTGTAAGCGGCATCCCTTCCTCTCCAGGCAACAGAGGTGAGCTCTTTGTGATGTCATGTCCGTTGCTCTCCACTTTTTCTGTGGAGATAGGCCCACTGTCTTACTTATAATGTTTTTAGAGATCCTCCCGCCCATACCTAGAACTCTTAGAGGCATCCCTTCCTCTCCAGGCAACAGAGGTGAGCTCTTTGTGATGTCATGTCCGTTGCTCTCCACTTTTTCTGTGGAGATAGGCCCACTGTCTTTCTTATAATGTTTTTAGAGATCCTCCCGCCCATACCTAGGCCTCTTAGAGGCATCCCTTCCTTTCCAGGCAACACAGGTGAGCTCTTTGTGATGTCATGTCCGTTGCTCTCCACTTTTTCTGTGGAGATAGGCCCACTGTCTTACTTATAATGTTTTTAGAGATCCTCCCGCCCATACCAAGGCCAGTAAGCGGCATCCCTACCTCTCCAGGCAACACAGGTGAGCTCTTTGTGATGTCATGTCCGTTGCTCTCCACTTTTTCTGTGGAGATAGGCCCACTGTCTTACTTATAATGTTTTTAGAGATCCTCCCGCCCATACCTAGGCCTGTTAGAGGCATCCCTTCCTCTCCAAGCAACAGAGGTGAGCTCTTTGTGATGTCATGTCCATTGCTCTCCACTTTCTCTGTGGAGGTAGGCCCACTGTCTGACTTATAATGTTTTTAGAGTCCCCCTCTCCCCATAACAAGTCCTGTAAGCGGCATCCCTTCCTCTCCAGGCAACAGAGGTGAGCTCTTTGTGATGTCATGTCCGTTGCTCTCCACTTTTTCTGTGGAGATAGGCCCACTGTCTTACTTATAATGTTTTTAGCGATCCTCCCGCCCATACCTAGGCCTGTTAGAGGCATCCCTTCCTCTCCAGGCAACAGAGGTGAGCTCTTTGTGATGTCATGTCCGTTGCTCTCCACTTTTTCTGTGGAGATAGGCCCACTGTCTTACTTATAATGTTTTTAGAGATCCTCCCGCCCATACCTGGGCCTGTTAGAGGCATCCCTTCCTCTCCAGGCAACAGAGGTGAGCTCTTTGTGATGTCATGTCCGTTGCTCTCCACTTTCTCTGTGGAGGTAGGCCCACTGTCTGACTTATAATGTTTTTAGAGATCCCCCCCCCCTCATAACAAGGCCTGTAAGCGGCATCCCTTCCTCTCCAGGCAACAAAGGTAAGCTCTTTGTGATGTCATGTCCGTTGCTCTCCACTTTCTCTGTGGAGGTGGGACCACTGTCTGACTTATAATGTTTTTAGAGTCCCCCCCCCCCATACCAAGGCCAGTAAGCGGCATCCCTTCCTCTCCAGGCAACAAAGGTGAGCTCTTTGTGATGTCATGTCCGTTGCTCTCCACTTTCTCTATGGAGGTAGGCCCACTGTCTGACTTATAATGTTTTTATAGATCCCGCCCCCCTCATAACAAGGCCTGGAAGTGGCATCCCTTCCTCTCCAGGCAACAGAGGTGAGCTCTTTGTGATGTCATGTCCGTTGCTCTCCACTTTCTCTGTGGAGGTAGGCCCACTGTCTGACTTATAATGTTTTTAGAGATCCCCCCCCCCCATAACAAGGCCTGTAAGCGGCATCCCTTCCTCTCCAGGCAACAAAGGTAAGCTCTTTGTGATGTCATGTCCGTTGCTCTCCACTTTCTCTGTGGAGGTGGGACCACTGTCTGACTTATAATGTTTTTAGAGTCCCCCCCCCCATACCAAGGCCAGTAAGCGGCATCCCTTCCTCTCCAGGCAACAAAGGTAAGCTCTTTGTGATGTCATGTCCGTTGCTCTCCACTTTCTCTGTGGAGGTTGGACCACTGTCTGACTTATAATGTTTTTAGAGTCCCCCCCCCATACCAAGGCCAGTAAGCGGCATCCCTTCCTCTCCAGGCAACAAAGGTAAGCTCTTTGTGATGTCATGTCCGTTGCTCTCCACTTTCTCTGTGGAGGTTGGACCACTGTCTGACTTATAATGTTTTTAGAGTCCCCCCCCCCATACCAAGGCCAGTAAGCGGCATCCCTTCCTCTCCAGGCAACACAGGTGAGCTCTTTGTGATGTCACGTCCGTTGCTCTCCACTTTTTCTGTGGAGATAGGCCCACTGTCTTACTTATAATGTTTTTAGAGATCCTCCCGCCCATACCTAGGCCTGTAAGCGGCATCCCTTCCTCTCCAGGCAACAGAGGTGAGCTCTTTGTGATGTCACGTCCGTTGCTCTCCACTTTTTCTGGGGAGATAGGCCCACTGTCTTACTTATAATGTTTTTAGAGATCCTCCCGCCCATACCTAGGCCTGTTAGAGGCATCCCTTCCTCTCCAGGCAACAGAGGTGAGCTCTTTGTGATGTCATGTCCGTTGCTCTCCACTTTCTCTGTGGAGGTAGGCCCACTATCTGACTTATAATGTTTTTAGAGTCCCCATCTCCCCATAACAAGTCCTGTAAGCGGCATCCCTTCCTCTCCAGGCAACAGAGGTGAGCTCTTTGTGATGTCATGTCCGTTGCTCTCCACTTTTTCTGTGGAGATAGGCCCACTGTCTTATTTATAATGTTTTTAGAGATCCTCCCGCCCATACCTAGGTCTCTTAGAGGCATCCCTTCCTCTCCAGGCAACAGAGGTGAGGTGTTTGTGATGTCATGTCCGTTGCTCTCCACTTTTTCTGTGGAGATAGGCCCACTGTCTTTCTTATAATGTTTTTAGAGATCCTCCCGCCCATACCTAGGCCTCTTAGAGGCATCCCTTCCTCTCCAGGCAACACAGGTGAGCTCTTTGTGATGTCATGTCCGTTGCTCTCCACTTTTTCTGTGGAGATAGGCCCACTGTCTTACTTATAATGGTTTTAGAGATCCTCCCGCCCATACCTAAGCCTCTTAGAGGCATCCCTTCCTCTCCAGGCAACAGAGGTGAGGTGTTTGTGATGTCATGTCCGTTGCTCTCCACTTTTTCTGTGGAGATAGGCCCACTGTCTTTCTTATAATGTTTTTAGAGATCCTCCCGCCCATACCTAGGCCTCTTAGAGGCATCCCTACCTCTCCAGGCAACACAGGTGAGCTCTTTGTGATGTCATGTCCGTTGCGCTCCAATTTTTCTGTGGAGATAGGCCCACTGTCTTACTTATAATGTTTTTAGAGATCCTCCCGCCCATACCTAGGCCTGTTAGAGGCATCCCTTCCTCTCCAGGCAACAGAGGTGAGCTCTTTGTGATGTCATGTCCGTTGCTCTCCACTTTCTCTGTGGAGGTTGGACCACTGTCTGACTTATAATGTTTTTAGAGTCCCCCCCCCCCCATACCAAGGCCAGTAAGCGGCATCCCTTCCTCTCCAGGCAACACAGGTGAGCTCTTTGTGATGTCACGTCCGTTGCTCTCCACTTTTTCTGTGGAGATAGGCCCACTGTCTTACTTATAATGTTTTTAGAGATCCTCCCGCCCATACCTACGCCTGTAAGCGGCATCCCTTCCTCTCCAGGCAACAGAGGTGAGCTCTTTGTGATGTCACGTCCGTTGCTCTCCACTTTTTCTGGGGAGATAGGCCCACTGTCTTACTTATAATGTTTTTAGAGATCCTCCCGCCCATACCTAGGCCTGTTAGAGGCATCCCTTCCTCTCCAGGCAACAGAGGTGAGCTCTTTGTGATGTCATGTCCGTTGCTCTCCACTTTCTCTGTGGAGGTAGGCCCACTGTCTGACTTATAATGTTTTTAGAGTCCCCATCTCCCCATAACAAGTCCTGTAAGCGGCATCCCTTCCTCTCCAGGCAACAAAGGTAAGCTCTTTGTGATGTCATGTCCGTTGCTCTCCACTTTCTCTGTGGAGGTAGGCCCACTGTCTGACTTATAATGTTTTTATAGATCCCGCCCCCCTCATAACAAGGCCTGGAAGCGGCATCCCTTCCTCTCCAGGCAACAGAGGTGAGCTCTTTGTGATGTCATGTCCGTTGCTCTCCACTTTCTCTGTGGAGGTAGGCCCACTGTCTGACTTATAATGTTTTTAGAGATCCCGCCCCCCCATAACAAGGCCTGTAAGCGGCATCCCTTCCTCTCCAGGCAACAAAGGTAAGCTCTTTGTGATGTCATGTCCGTTGCTCTCCACTTTCTCTGTGGAGGTTGGACCACTGTATGACTTATAATGTTTTTAGAGTCCCCCCCCCATACCAAGGCCAGTAAGCGGCATCCCTTCCTCTCCAGGCAACAAAGGTAAGCTCTTTGTGATGTCATGTCCGTTGCTCTCCACTTTTTCTGTGGTTGTTGGCCCACTGTCTGACTTATTATGTTTTTAGAGATCCCCCCCCCCATACCAAGGCCAGTAAGCGGCATCCCTTCCTCTCCAGGCAACACAGGTGAGCTCTTTGTGATGTCATGTCCGTTGCTCTCCACTTTCTCTGTGGAGGTAGGCCCACTATCTGACTTATAATGTTTTTAGAGTCCCCATCTCCCCATAACAAGTCCTGTAAGCGGCATCCCTTCCTCTCCAGGCAACAGAGGTGAGCTCTTTGTGATGTCATGTCCGTTGCTCTCCACTTTTTCTGTGGAGATAGGCCCACTGTCTTACTTATAATGTTTTTAGAGATCCTCCCGCCCATACCTAGGTTTCTTAGAGGCATCCCTTCCTCTCCAGGCAACAGAGGTGAGGTGTTTGTGATGTCATGTCCGTTGCTCTCCACTTTTTCTGTGGAGATAGGCCCACTGTCTTTCTTATAATGTTTTTAGAGATCCTCCCGCCCATACCTAGGCCTCTTAGAGGCATCCCTTCCTCTCCAGGCAACACAGGTGAGCTCTTTGTGATGTCATGTCCGTTGCTCTCCACTTTTTCTGTGGAGATAGGCCCACTGTCTTACTTATAATGTTTTTAGAGATCCTCCCGCCCATACCTAAGCCTCTTAGAGGCATCCCTTCCTCTCCAGGCAACAGAGGTGAGGTGTTTGTGATGTCATGTCCGTTGCTCTCCACTTTTTCTGTGGAGATAGGCCCACTGTCTTTCTTATAATGTTTTTAGAGATCCTCCCGCCCATACCTAGGCCTCTTAGAGGCATCCCTACCTCTCCAGGCAACACAGGTGAGCTCTTTGTGATGTCATGTCCGTTGCTCTCCACTTTTTCTGTGGAGATAGGCCCACTGTCTTACTTATAATGTTTTTAGAGATCCTCCCGCCCATACCTAGGCCTGTTAGAGGCATCCCTTCCTCTCCAGGCAACAGAGGTGAGCTCTTTGTGATGTCATGTCCGTTGCTCTCCACTTTCTCTGTGGAGGTTGGACCACTGTCTGACTTATAATGTTTTTAGAGTCCCCCACCCCATACCAAGGCCAGTAAGCGGCATCCCTTCCTCTCCAGGCAACACAGGTGAGCTCTTTGTGATGTCACGTCCGTTGCTCTCCACTTTTTCTGTGGAGATAGGCCCACTGTCTTACTTATAATGTTTTTAGAGATCCTCCCGCCCATACCTAGGCCTGTAAGCGGCATCCCTTCCTCTCCAGGCAACAGAGGTGAGCTCTTTGTGATGTCACGTCCGTTGCTCTCCACTTTTTCTGGGGAGATAGGCCCACTGTCTTACTTATAATGTTTTTAGAGATCCTCCCGCCCATACCTAGGCCTGTTAGAGGCATCCCTTCCTCTCCAGGCAACAGAGGTGAGCTCTTTGTGATGTCATGTCCGTTGCTCTCCACTTTCTCTGTGGAGGTAGGCCCACTGTCTGACTTATAATGTTTTTAGAGTCCCCATCTCCCCATAACAAGTCCTGTAAGCGGCATCCCTTCCTCTCCAGGCAACAAAGGTAAGCTCTTTGTGATGTCATGTCCGTTGCTCTCCACTTTCTCTATGGAGGTAGGCCCACTGTCTGACTTATAATGTTTTTATAGATCCCGCCCCCCTCATAACAAGGCCTGGAAGCGGCATCCCTTCCTCTCCAGGCAACAGAGGTGAGCTCTTTGTGATGTCATGTCCGTTGCTCTCCACTTTCTCTGTGGAGGTAGGCCCACTGTCTGACTTATAATGTTTTTAGAGATCCCCCCCCCCCATAACAAGGCCTGTAAGCGGCATCCCTTCCTCTCCAGGCAACAAAGGTAAGCTCTTTGTGATGTCATGTCCGTTGCTCTCCACTTTCTCTGTGGAGGTTGGCCCACTGTCTGACTTATTATGTTTTTAGAGATCCCCCCCCCCATACCAAGGCCAGTAAGCGGCATCCCTTCCTCTCCAGGCAACACAGGTGAGCTCTTTGTGATGTCATGTCCGTTGCTCTCCACTTTCTCTGTGGAGGTAGGCCCACTATCTGACTTATAATGTTTTTAGAGTCCCCATCTTCCCATAACAAGTCCTGTAAGCGGCATCCCTTCCTCTCCAGGCAACAGAGGTGAGCTCTTTGTGATGTCATGTCCGTTGCTCTCCACTTTTTCTGTGGAGATAGGCCCACTGTCTTACTTATAATGTTTTTAGAGATCCTCCCGCCCATACCTAGGTTTCTTAGAGGCATCCCTTCCTCTCCAGGCAACAGAGGTGAGGTGTTTGTGATGTCATGTCCGTTGCTCTCCACTTTTTCTGTGGAGATAGGCCCACTGTCTTTCTTATAATGTTTTTAGAGATCCTCCCGCCCATACCTAGGCCTCTTAGAGGCATCCCTTCCTCTCCAGGCAACACAGGTGAGCTCTTTGTGATGTCATGTCCGTTGCTCTCCACTTTTTCTGTGGAGATAGGCCCACTGTCTTACTTATAATGTTTTTAGAGATCCTCCCGCCCATACCTAAGCCTCTTAGAGGCATCCCTTCCTCTCCAGGCAACAGAGGTGAGGTGTTTGTGATGTCATGTCCGTTGCTCTCCACTTTTTCTGTGGAGATAGGCCCACTGTCTTTCTTATAATGTTTTTAGAGATCCTCCCGCCCATACCTAGGCCTCTTAGAGGCATCCCTACCTCTCCAGGCAACACAGGTGAGCTCTTTGTGATGTCATGTCCGTTGCTCTCCACTTTTTCTGTGGAGATAGGCCCACTGTCTTACTTATAATGTTTTTAGAGATCCTCCCGCCCATACCTAGGCCTGTTAGAGGCATCCCTTCCTCTCCAGGCAACAGAGGTGAGCTCTTTGTGATGTCATGTCCGTTGCTCTCCACTTTCTCTGTGGAGGTTGGACCACTGTCTGACTTATAATGTTTTTAGAGTCCCCCCCCCCATACCAAGGCCAGTAAGCGGCATCCCTTCCTCTCCAGGCAACACAGGTGAGCTCTTTGTGATGTCACGTCCGTTGCTCTCCACTTTTTCTGTGGAGATAGGCCCACTGTCTTACTTATAATGTTTTTAGAGATCCTCCCGCCCATACCTAGGGCTGTAAGCGGCATCCCTTCCTTTCCAGGCAACAGAGGTGAGCTCTTTGTTATGTCACGTCCGTTGCTCTCCACTTTTTCTGGGGAGATAGGCCCACTGTCTTACTTATAATGTTTTTAGAGTCCCCATCTCCCCATAACAAGTCCTGTAAGCGGCATCCCTTCCTCTCCAGGCAACAAAGGTAAGCTCTTTGTGATGTCATGTCCGTTGCTCTCCACTTTCTCTATGGAGGTAGGCTCACTGTCTGACTTATAATGTTTTTATAGATCCCGCCCCCCTCATAACAAGGCCTGGAAGCGGCATCCCTTCCTCTCCAGGCAACAGAGGTGAGCTCTTTGTGATGTCATGTCCGTTGCTCTCCACTTTCTCTGTGGAGGTAGGCCCACTATCTGACTTATAATGTTTTTAGAGATTCCCCCCCCCCCCATAACAAGGCCTGTAAGCGGCATCCCTTCCTCTCCAGGCAACAAAGGTAAGCTCTTTGTGATGTCATGTCCGTTGCTCTCCACTTTCTCTGTGGAGGTTGGACCACTGTCTGACTTATAATGTTTTTAGAGTCCCCCCCCCATACCAAGGCCAGTAAGCGGCATCCCTTCCTCTCCAGGCAACAAAGGTAAGCTCTTTGTGATGTCATGTCCATTGCTCTCCACTTTTTCTGTGGAGGTTGGCCCACTGTCTGACTTATTATGTTTTTAGAGATCCCCCCCTCCCATACCAAGGCCAGTAAGCGGCATCCCTTCCTCTCCAGGCAACACAGGTGAGCTCTTTGTGATGTCATGTCCGTTGCTCTCCACTTTTTCTGTGGAGATAGGCCCACTGTCTTACTTATAATGTTTTTAGTGATCCTCCCGCCCATACCTAGGCCTGTTAGAGGCATCCCTTCCTCTCCAGGCAACAGAGGTGAGCTCTTTGTGATGTCATGTCCGTTGCTCTCCGCTTTCTCTGTGGAGGTTGGACCACTGTCTGACTTATAATGTTTTTAGAGTCCCCCCCCCCCCATACCAAGGCCAGTAAGCGGCATCCCTTCCTCTCCAGGCAACAGAGGTGAGCTCTTTGTGATGTCACGTCCGTTGCTCTCCACTTTTTCTGTGGAGATAGGCCCACTGTCTTACTTATAATGTTTTTAGAGATCCTCCCGCCCATACCTAGGCCTGTAAGCGGCATCCCTTCCTCTCCAGGCAACAGAGGTGAGCTCTTTGTGATGTCACGTCCGTTGCTCTCCACTTTTTCTGGGGAGATAGGCCCACTGTCTTACTTATAATGTTTTTAGAGATCCTCCCGCCCATACCTAGGCCTGTTAGAGGCATCCCTTCCTCTCCAGGCAACAGAGGTGAGCTCTTTGTGATGTCATGTCCGTTGCTCTCCACTTTTTCTGTGGAGATAGGCCCACTGTCTTACTTATAATGTTTTTAGCGATCCTCCCGCCCATACCTAGGCCTGTTAGAGGCATCCCTTCCTCTCCAGGCAACATAGGTGAGCTCTTTGTGATGTCATGTCCGTTCCTCTCCACTTTCTCTGTGGAGGTAGGCCCACTGTCTGTCTTATAGTGTTTTTAGAGTCCCCCTCTCCCCATAACAAGTCCTGTAAGCAGCATCCCTTCCTCTCCAGGCAACAAAGGTGAGCTCTTTGTGATATCATGTCCGTTGCTCTCCACTTTCTCTATGGAGGTAGGCCCACTGTCTGACTTATAATGTTTTTAGAGATCCCGCCCCCCTCATAACAAGGCCTGGAAGCGGCATCCCTTCCTCTCCAGGCAACAGAGGTGAGCTCTTTGTGATGTCATGTCCGTTGCTCTCCACTTTCTCTGTGGAGGTAGGCCCACTGTCTTACTTATAATGTTTTTAGAGATCCTCCCGCCCATACCTAGGCCTGTTAGAGGCATCCCTTCCTCTCCAGGCAACAGAGGTGAGCTCTTTGTGATGTCATGTCCGTTGCTCTCCACTTTTTCTGTGGAGATAGGCCCACTGTCTTACTTATAATGTTTTTAGAGATCCTCCCGCCCATACCTAGGCCTGTTAGAGGCATCCCTTCCTCTCCAGGCAACAGAGGTGAGCTCTTTGTGATGTCATGTCCGTTGCTCTCCACTTTTTCTGTGGAGATAGGCCCACTGTCTTACTTATAATGTTTTTAGAGATCCTCCCGCCCATACCTAGGCCTGTAAGCGGCATCCCTTCCTCTCCAGGCAACAGAGGTGAGCTCTTTGTGATGTCACGTCCGTTGCTCTCCACTTTTTCTGTGGAGATAGGCCCACTGTCTTACTTATAATGTTTTTAGAGATCCTCCCGCCCATACCTAGGCCTCTTAGAGGCATCCCTTCCTCTCCAGGCAACAGAGGTGAGGTGTTTGTGATGTCATGTCCGTTGCTCTCCACTTTTTCTGTGGAGATAGGCCCACTGTCTTTCTTATAATGTTTTTAGAGATCCTCCCGCCCATACCTAGGCCTCTTAGAGGCATCCCTTCCTCTCCAGGCAACACAGGTGAGCTCTTTGTGATGTCATGTCCGTTGCTCTCCACTTTTTCTGTGGAGATAGGCCCACTGTCTTACTTATAATGTTTTTAGAGATCCTCCCGCCCATACCAAGGCCAGTAAGCGGCATCCCTACCTCTCCAGGCAACACAGATGAGCTCTTTGTGATGTCATGTCCGTTGCTCTCCACTTTTTCTGTGGAGATAGGCCCACTGTCTTACTTATAATGTTTTTAGAGATCCTCCCGCCCATACCTAGGCCTGTTAGAGGCATCCCTTCCTCTCCAGGCAACAGAGGTGAGCTCTTTGTGATGTCATGTCCGTTGCTCTCCACTTTCTCTGTGGAGGTAGGCCCACTGTCTGACTTATAATGTTTTTAGAGTCCCCCTCTCCCCATAACAAGTCCTGTAAGCGGCATCCCTTCCTCTCCAGGCAACAGAGGTGAGCTCTTTGTGATGTCATGTCCGTTGCTCTCCACTTTTTCTGTGAAGATAGGCCCACTGTCTTACTTATAATGTTTTTAGAGATCCTCCCGCCCATACCAAGGCCTGTTAGAGGCATCCCTACCTCTCCAGGCAACACAGGTGAGCTCTTTGTGATGTCATGTCCGTTGCTCTCCACTTTTTCTGTGGAGATAGGCCCACTGTCTTACTTATAATGTTTTTAGAGATCCTCCCGCCCATACCTAGGCCTGTTAGAGGCATCCCTTCCTCTCCAGGCAACAGAGGTGAGCTCTTTGTGATGTCATGTCCGTTGCTCTCCACTTTCTCTGTGGAGGTAGGCCCACTGTCTTACTTATAATGTTTTTAGAGTCCCCCTCTCCCCATAACAAGTCCTGTAAGCGGCATCCCTTCCTCTCCAGGCAACAGAGGTGAGGACTTTGTGATGTCATGTCCGTTGCTCTCCACTTTTTCTGTGGAGATAGGCCCACTGTCTTTCTTATAATGTTTTTAGAGATCCTCCCGCCCATACCTAGGCCTGTTAGAGGCATCCCTTCCTCTCCAGGCAACAGAGGTGAGCTCTTTGTGATGTCATGTCCGTTGCTCTCCACTTTTTCTGTGGAGATAGGCCCACTGTCTTACTTATAATGTTTTTAGCGATCCTCCCGCCCATACCTAGGCCTGTTAGAGGCATCCCTTCCTCTCCAGGCAACATAGGTGAGCTCTTTGTGATGTCATGTCCGTTCCTCTCCACTTTCTCTGTGGAGGTAGGCCCACTGTCTGTCTTATAGTGTTTTTAGAGTCCCCCTCTCCCCATAACAAGTCCTGTAAGCAGCATCCCTTCCTCTCCAGGCAACAAAGGTGAGCTCTTTGTGATATCATGTCCGTTGCTCTCCACTTTCTCTATGGAGGTAGGCCCACTGTCTGACTTATAATGTTTTTAGAGATCCCGCCCCCCTCATAACAAGGCCTGGAAGCGGCATCCCTTCCTCTCCAGGCAACAGAGGTGAGCTCTTTGTGATGTCATGTCCGTTGCTCTCCACTTTCTCTGTGGAGGTAGGCCCACTGTCTTACTTATAATGTTTTTAGAGATCCTCCCGCCCATACCTAGGCCTGTTAGAGGCATCCCTTCCTCTCCAGGCAACAGAGGTGAGCTCTTTGTGATGTCATGTCCGTTGCTCTCCACTTTTTCTGTGGAGATAGGCCCACTGTCTTACTTATAATGTTTTTAGAGATCCTCCCGCCCATACCTAGGCCTGTTAGAGGCATCCCTTCCTCTCCAGGCAACAGAGGTGAGCTCTTTGTGATGTCATGTCCGTTGCTCTCCACTTTTTCTGTGGAGATAGGCCCACTGTCTTACTTATAATGTTTTTAGAGATCCTCCCGCCCATACCTAGGCCTGTAAGCGGCATCCCTTCCTCTCCAGGCAACAGAGGTGAGCTCTTTGTGATGTCACGTCCGTTGCTCTCCACTTTTTCTGTGGAGATAGGCCCACTGTCTTACTTATAATGTTTTTAGAGATCCTCCCGCCCATACCTAGGCCTCTTAGAGGCATCCCTTCCTCTCCAGGCAACAGAGGTGAGGTGTTTGTGATGTCATGTCCGTTGCTCTCCACTTTTTCTGTGGAGATAGGCCCACTGTCTTTCTTATAATGTTTTTAGAGATCCTCCCGCCCATACCTAGGCCTCTTAGAGGCATCCCTTCCTCTCCAGGCAACACAGGTGAGCTCTTTGTGATGTCATGTCCGTTGCTCTCCACTTTTTCTGTGGAGATAGGCCCACTGTCTTACTTATAATGTTTTTAGAGATCCTCCCGCCCATACCAAGGCCAGTAAGCGGCATCCCTACCTCTCCAGGCAACACAGGTGAGCTCTTTGTGATGTCATGTCCGTTGCTCTCCACTTTTTCTGTGGAGATAGGCCCACTGTCTTACTTATAATGTTTTTAGAGATCCTCCCGCCCATACCTAGGCCTGTTAGAGGCATCCCTTCCTCTCCAGGCAACAGAGGTGAGCTCTTTGTGATGTCATGTCCGTTGCTCTCCACTTTCTCTGTGGAGGTAGGCCCACTGTCTGACTTATAATGTTTTTAGAGTCCCCCTCTCCCCATAACAAGTCCTGTAAGCGGCATCCCTTCCTCTCCAGGCAACAGAGGTGAGCTCTTTGTGATGTCATGTCCGTTGCTCTCCACTTTTTCTGTGGAGATAGGCCCACTGTCTTACTTATAATGTTTTTAGAGATCCTCCCGCCCATACCAAGGCCTGTTAGAGGCATCCCTACCTCTCCAGGCAACACAGGTGAGCTCTTTGTGATGTCATGTCCGTTGCTCTCCACTTTTTCTGTGGAGATAGGCCCACTGTCTTACTTATAATGTTTTTAGAGATCCTCCCGCCCATACCTAGGCCTGTTAGAGGCATCCCTTCCTCTCCAGGCAACAGAGGTGAGCTCTTTGTGATGTCATGTCCGTTGCTCTCCACTTTCTCTGTGGAGGTAGGCCCACTGTCTGACTTATAATGTTTTTAGAGTCCCCCTCTCCCCATAACAAGTCCTGTAAGCGGCATCCCGTCCTCTCCAGGCAACAAAGGTGAGCTCTTTGTGATGTCATGTCCGTTGCTCTCCACTTTCTCTATGGAGGTAGGCCCACTGTCTGACTTATAATGTTTTTATAGATCCCGCTCCCCTCATAACAAGGCCTGGAAGCGGCATCCCTTCCTCTCCAGGCAACAGAGGTGAGCTCTTTGTGATGTCATGTCCGTTGCTCTCCACTTTCTCTGTGGAGGTAGGCCCACTGTCTGACTTATAATGTTTTTAGAGATCCCCCCCCCCCATAACAAGGCCTGTAAGCGGCATCCCTTCCTCTCCAGGCAACAAAGGTAAGCTCTTTGTGATGTCATGTCCGTTGCTCTCCACTTTCTCTGTGGAGGTTGGACCACTGTCTGACTTATAATGTTTTTAGAGTCCCCCCCCCCCATACCAAGGCCAGTAAGCGGCATCCCTTCCTCTCCAGGCAACAAAGGTAAGCTCTTTGTGATGTCATGTCCGTTGCTCTCCACTTTCTCTGTGGAGGTTGGACCACTGTCTGACTTATAATGTTTTTAGAGTCCCCCCCCCCCATACCAAGGCCAGTAAGCGACATCCCTTCCTCTCCAGGCAACAAAGGTAAGCTCTTTGTGATGTCATGTCCGTTGCTCTCCACTTTTTCTGTGGAGGTTGGCCCACTGTTTGACTTATTATGTTTTTAGAGATCCCCCCCCCCCATACCAAGGCCAGTAAGCGGCATCCCTTCCTCTCCAGGCAACAGAGGTGAGCTCTTTGTGATGTCATGTCCGTTGCTCTCCACTTTTTCTGTGGAGATAGGCCCACTGTCTTACTTATAATGTTTTTAGAGATCCTCCCGCCCATACCTAGGCCTCTTAGAGGCATCCCTTCCTCTCCAGGCAACAGAGGTGAGGTGTTTGTGATGTCATGTCCGTTGCTCTCCACTTTTTCTGTGGAGATAGGCCCACTGTCTTTCTTATAATGTTTTTAGAGATCCTCCCGCCCATACCTAGGCCTCTTAGAGGCATCCCTTCCTCTCCAGGCAACACAGGTGAGCTCTTTGTGATGTCATGTCCGTTGCTCTCCACTTTTTCTGTGGAGATAGGCCCACTGTCTTACTTATAATGTTTTTAGAGATCCTCCCGCCCATACCAAGGCCAGTAAGCGGCATCCCTACCTCTCCAGGCAACACAGGTGAGCTCTTTGTGATGTCATGTCCGTTGCTCTCCACTTTTTCTGTGGAGATAGGCCCACTGTCTTACTTATAATGTTTTTAGAGATCCTCCCGCCCATACCTAGGCCTGTTAGAGGCATCCCTTCCTCTCCAGGCAACAGAGGTGAGCTCTTTGTGATGTCATGTCCGTTGCTCTCCACTTTCTCTGTGGAGGTAGGCCCACTGTCTTACTTATAATGTTTTTAGAGTCCCCCTCTCCCCATAACAAGTCCTGTAAGCGGCATCCCTTCCTCTCCAGGCAACAGAGGTGAGCTCTTTGTGATGTCATGTCCGTTTCTCTCCACTTTTTCTTTGGAGATAGGCCCACTGACTTACTTATAATGTTTTTATAGATCCTCCCGCCCATACCTAGGCCTGTTAGAGGCATCCCTTCCTCTCCAGGCAACAGAGGTGAGGACTTTGTGATGTCATGTCCGTTGCTCTCCACTTTTTCTGTGGAGATAGGCCCACTGTCTTTCTTATAATGTTTTTAGAGATCCTCCCGCCCATACCTAGGCCTGTTAGAGGCATCCCTTCCTCTCCAGGCAACAGAGGTGAGCTCTTTGTGATGTCATGTCCGTTGCTCTCCACTTTTTCTGTGGAGATAGGCCCACTGTCTTACTTATAATGTTTTTAGCGATCCTCCCGCCCATACCTAGGCCTGTTAGAGGCATCCCTTCCTCTCCAGGCAACATAGGTGAGCTCTTTGTGATGTCATGTCCGTTCCTCTCCACTTTCTCTGTGGAGGTAGGCCCACTGTCTGTCTTATAGTGTTTTTAGAGTCCCCCTCTCCCCATAACAAGTCCTGTAAGCAGCATCCCTTCCTCTCCAGGCAACAAAGGTGAGCTCTTTGTGATATCATGTCCGTTGCTCTCCACTTTCTCTATGGAGGTAGGCCCACTGTCTGACTTATAATGTTTTTAGAGATCCCGCCCCCCTCATAACAAGGCCTGGAAGCGGCATCCCTTCCTCTCCAGGCAACAGAGGTGAGCTCTTTGTGATGTCATGTCCGTTGCTCTCCACTTTCTCTGTGGAGGTAGGCCCACTGTCTTACTTATAATGTTTTTAGAGATCCTCCCGCCCATACCTAGGCCTGTTAGAGGCATCCCTTCCTCTCCAGGCAACAGAGGTGAGCTCTTTGTGATGTCATGTCCGTTGCTCTCCACTTTTTCTGTGGAGATAGGCCCACTGTCTTACTTATAATGTTTTTAGAGATCCTCCCGCCCATACCTAGGCCTGTTAGAGGCATCCCTTCCTCTCCAGGCAACAGAGGTGAGCTCTTTGTGATGTCATGTCCGTTGCTCTCCACTTTTTCTGTGGAGATAGGCCCACTGTCTTACTTATAATGTTTTTAGAGATCCTCCCGCCCATACCTAGGCCTGTAAGCGGCATCCCTTCCTCTCCAGGCAACAGAGGTGAGCTCTTTGTGATGTCACGTCCGTTGCTCTCCACTTTTTCTGTGGAGATAGGCCCACTGTCTTACTTATAATGTTTTTAGAGATCCTCCCGCCCATACCTAGGCCTCTTAGAGGCATCCCTTCCTCTCCAGGCAACAGAGGTGAGGTGTTTGTGATGTCATGTCCGTTGCTCTCCACTTTTTCTGTGGAGATAGGCCCACTGTCTTTCTTATAATGTTTTTAGAGATCCTCCCGCCCATACCTAGGCCTCTTAGAGGCATCCCTTCCTCTCCAGGCAACACAGGTGAGCTCTTTGTGATGTCATGTCCGTTGCTCTCCACTTTTTCTGTGGAGATAGGCCCACTGTCTTACTTATAATGTTTTTAGAGATCCTCCCGCCCATACCAAGGCCAGTAAGCGGCATCCCTACCTCTCCAGGCAACACAGGTGAGCTCTTTGTGATGTCATGTCCGTTGCTCTCCACTTTTTCTGTGGAGATAGGCCCACTGTCTTACTTATAATGTTTTTAGAGATCCTCCCGCCCATACCTAGGCCTGTTAGAGGCATCCCTTCCTCTCCAGGCAACAGAGGTGAGCTCTTTGTGATGTCATGTCCGTTGCTCTCCACTTTCTCTGTGGAGGTAGGCCCACTGTCTGACTTATAATGTTTTTAGAGTCCCCCTCTCCCCATAACAAGTCCTGTAAGCGGCATCCCTTCCTCTCCAGGCAACAGAGGTGAGCTCTTTGTGATGTCATGTCCGTTGCTCTCCACTTTTTCTGTGGAGATAGGCCCACTGTCTTACTTATAATGTTTTTAGAGATCCTCCCGCCCATACCAAGGCCTGTTAGAGGCATCCCTACCTCTCCAGGCAACACAGGTGAGCTCTTTGTGATGTCATGTCCGTTGCTCTCCACTTTTTCTGTGGAGATAGGCCCACTGTCTTACTTATAATGTTTTTAGAGATCCTCCCGCCCATACCTAGGCCTGTTAGAGGCATCCCTTCCTCTCCAGGCAACAGAGGTGAGCTCTTTGTGATGTCATGTCCGTTGCTCTCCACTTTCTCTGTGGAGGTAGGCCCACTGTCTGACTTATAATGTTTTTAGAGTCCCCCTCTCCCCATAACAAGTCCTGTAAGCGGCATCCCGTCCTCTCCAGGCAACAAAGGTGAGCTCTTTGTGATGTCATGTCCGTTGCTCTCCACTTTCTCTATGGAGGTAGGCCCACTGTCTGACTTATAATGTTTTTATAGATCCCGCTCCCCTCATAACAAGGCCTGGAAGCGGCATCCCTTCCTCTCCAGGCAACAGAGGTGAGCTCTTTGTGATGTCATGTCCGTTGCTCTCCACTTTTTCTGTGGAGATAGGCCCACTGTCTTTCTTATAATGTTTTTAGAGATCCTCCCGCCCATACCTAGGCCTCTTAGAGGCATCCCTTCCTCTCCAGGCAACACAGGTGAGCTCTTTGTGATGTCATGTCCGTTGCTCTCCACTTTTTCTGTGGAGATAGGCCCACTGTCTTACTTATAATGTTTTTAGAGATCCTCCCGCCCATACCAAGGCCAGTAAGCGGCATCCCTACCTCTCCAGGCAACACAGGTGAGCTCTTTGTGATGTCATGTCCGTTGCTCTCCACTTTTTCTGTGGAGATAGGCCCACTGTCTTACTTATAATGTTTTTAGAGATCCTCCCGCCCATACCTAGGCCTGTTAGAGGCATCCCTTCCTCTCCAGGCAACAGAGGTGAGCTCTTTGTGATGTCATGTCCGTTGCTCTCCACTTTCTCTGTGGAGGTAGGCCCACTGTCTGACTTATAATGTTTTTAGAGTCCCCCTCTCCCCATAACAAGTCCTGTAAGCGGCATCCCTTCCTCTCCAGGCAACAGAGGTGAGCTCTTTGTGATGTCATGTCCGTTGCTCTCCACTTTTTCTGTGGAGATAGGCCCACTGTCTTACTTATAATGTTTTTAGAGATCCTCCCGCCCATACCAAGGCCTGTTAGAGGCATCCCTACCTCTCCAGGCAACACAGGTGAGCTCTTTGTGATGTCATGTCCGTTCTCCACTTTTTCTGTGGAGATAGGCCCACTGTCTTACTTATAATGTTTTTAGAGATCCTCCCGCCCATACCTAGGCCTGTTAGAGGCATCCCTTCCTCTCCAGGCAACAGAGGTGAGCTCTTTGTGATGTCATGTCCGTTGCTCTCCACTTTCTCTGTGGAGGTAGGCCCACTGTCTGACTTATAATGTTTTTAGAGTCCCCCTCTCCCCATAACAAGTCCTGTAAGCGGCATCCCGTCCTCTCCAGGCAACAAAGGTGAGCTCTTTGTGATGTCATGTCCGTTGCTCTCCACTTTCTCTATGGAGGTAGGCCCACTGTCTGACTTATAATGTTTTTATAGATCCCGCTCCCCTCATAACAAGGCCTGGAAGCGGCATCCCTTCCTCTCCAGGCAACAGAGGTGAGCTCTTTGTGATGTCATGTCCGTTGCTCTCCACTTTCTCTGTGGAGGTAGGCCCACTGTCTGACTTATAATGTTTTTAGAGACCCCCCCCCCCCATAACAAGGCCTGTAAGCGGCATCCCTTCCTCTCCAGGCAACAAAGGTAAGCTCTTTGTGATGTCATGTCCGTTGCTCTCCACTTTCTCTGTGGAGGTTGGACCACTGTCTGACTTATAATGTTTTTAGAGTCCCCCCCCCATACCAAGGCCAGTAAGCGGCATCCCTTCCTCTCCAGGCAACAAAGGTAAGCTCTTTGTGATGTCATGTCCGTTGCTCTCCACTTTCTCTGTGGAGGTTGGACCACTGTCTGACTTATAATGTTTTTAGAGTCCCCCCCCCCCATACCAAGGCCAGTAAGCGACATCCCTTCCTCTCCAGGCAACAAAGGTAAGCTCTTTGTGATGTCATGTCCGTTGCTCTCCACTTTTTCTGTGGAGGTTGGCCCACTGTCTGACTTATTATGTTTTTAGAGATCCCCCCCCCCCATACCAAGGCCAGTAAGCGGCATCCCTTCCTCTCCAGGCAACACAGGTGAGCTCTTTGTGATGTCATGTCCGTTGCTCTCCACTTTTTCTGTGGAGATAGGCCCACTGTCTTACTTATAATGTTTTTAGAGATCCTCCCGCCCATACCTAGGCCTGTTAGAGGCATCCCTTCCTCTCCAGGCAACAGAGGTGAGCTCTTTGTGATGTCATGTCCGTTGCTCTCCACTTTTTCTGTGGAGATAGGCCCACTGTCTTACTTATAATGTTTTTAGAGATCCTCCCGCCCATACCTAGGCCTGTAAGCGGCATCCCTTCCTCTCCAGGCAACAGAGGTGAGCTCTTTGTGATGTCACGTCCGTTGCTCTCCACTTTTTCTGTGGAGCTAGGCCCACTGTCTTACTTATAATGTTTTTAGAGATCCTCCCGCCCATACCTAGGCCTCTTAGAGGCATCCCTTCCTCTCCAGGCAACAGAGGTGAGGTGTTTGTGATGTCATGTCCGTTGCTCTCCACTTTTTCTGTGGAGATAGGCCCACTGTCTTTCTTATAATGTTTTTAGAGATCCTCCCGCCCATACCTAGGCCTCTTAGAGGCATCCCTTCCTCTCCAGGCAACACAGGTGAGCTCTTTGTGATGTCATGTCCGTTGCTCTCCACTTTTTCTGTGGAGATAGGCCCACTGTCTTACTTATAATGTTTTTAGAGATCCTCCCGCCCATACCAAGGCCAGTAAGCGGCATCCCTACCTCTCCAGGCAACACAGGTGAGCTCTTTGTGATGTCATGTCCGTTGCTCTCCACTTTTTCTGTGGAGATAGGCCCACTGTCTTACTTATAATGTTTTTAGAGATCCTCCCGCCCATACCTAGGCCTGTTAGAGGCATCCCTTCCTCTCCAGGCAACAGAGGTGAGCTCTTTGTGATGTCATGTCCGTTGCTCTCCACTTTCTCTGTGGAGGTAGGCCCACTGTCTGACTTATAATGTTTTTAGAGTCCCCCTCTCCCCATAACAAGTCCTGTAAGCGGCATCCCTTCCTCTCCAGGCAACAGAGGTGAGCTCTTTGTGATGTCATGTCCGTTGCTCTCCACTTTTTCTGTGGAGATAGGCCCACTGTCTTACTTATAATGTTTTTAGAGATCCTCCCGCCCATACCAAGGCCTGTTAGAGGCATCCCTACCTCTCCAGGCAACACAGGTGAGCTCTTTGTGATGTCATGTCCGTTGCTCTCCACTTTTTCTGTGGAGATAGGCCCACTGTCTTACTTATAATGTTTTTAGAGATCCTCCCGCCCATACCTAGGCCTGTTAGAGGCATCCCTTCCTCTCCAGGCAACAGAGGTGAGCTCTTTGTGATGTCATGTCCGTTGCTCTCCACTTTCTCTGTGGAGGTAGGCCCACTGTCTGACTTATAATGTTTTTAGAGTCCCCCTCTCCCCATAACAAGTCCTGTAAGCGGCATCCCGTCCTCTCCAGGCAACAAAGGTGAGCTCTTTGTGATGTCATGTCCGTTGCTCTCCACTTTCTCTATGGAGGTAGGCCCACTGTCTGACTTATAATGTTTTTATAGATCCCGCTCCCCTCATAACAAGGCCTGGAAGCGGCATCCCTTCCTCTCCAGGCAACAGAGGTGAGCTCTTTGTGATGTCATGTCCGTTGCTCTCCACTTTCTCTGTGGAGGTAGGCCCACTGTCTGACTTATAATGTTTTTAGAGATCCCCCCCCCCCCATAACAAGGCCTGTAAGCGGCATCCCTTCCTCTCCAGGCAACAAAGGTAAGCTCTTTGTGATGTCATGTCCGTTGCTCTCCACTTTCTCTGTGGAGGTTGGACCACTGTCTGACTTATAATGTTTTTAGAGTCCCCCCCCCCCCATACCAAGGCCAGTAAGCGGCATCCCTTCCTCTCCAGGCAACAAAGGTAAGCTCTTTGTGATGTCATGTCCGTTGCTCTCCACTTTCTCTGTGGAGGTTGGACCACTGTCTGACTTATAATGTTTTTAGAGTCCCCCCCCCCCATACCAAGGCCAGTAAGCGACATCCCTTCCTCTCCAGGCAACAAAGGTAAGCTCTTTGTGATGTCATGTCCGTTGCTCTCCACTTTTTCTGTGGAGGTTGGCCCACTGTCTGACTTATTATGTTTTTAGAGATCCCCCCCCCCATACCAAGGCCAGTAAGCGGCATCCCTTCCTCTCCAGGCAACACAGGTGAGCTCTTTGTGATGTCATGTCCGTTGCTCTCCACTTTTTCTGTGGAGATAGGCCCACTGTCTTACTTATAATGTTTTTAGAGATCCTCCCGCCCATACCTAGGCCTGTTAGAGGCATCCCTTCCTCTCCAAGCAACAGAGGTGAGCTCTTTGTGATGTCATGTCCGTAGCTCTCCACTTTTTCTGTGGAGATAGGCCCACTGTCTTACTTATAATATTTTTAGAGATCCTCCCGCCCATACCTAGGCCTGTTAGAGGCATCCCTTCCTCTCCAGGCAACAGAGGTGACCTCTTTGTGATGTCATGTCCGTTGGTCTCCACTTTCTCTGTGGAGGTAGGCCCACTGTCTGACTTATAATGTTTTTAGAGTCCCCCTCTCCCCATAACAAGTCCTGTAAGCGGCATCCCTTCCTCTCCAGGCAACAAAGGTGAGCTCTTTGTGATGTCATGTCCGTTGCTCTCCACTTTCTCTATGGAGGTAGGCCCACTGTCTGACTTATAATGTTTTTATAGATCCCGCCCCCCTCATAACAAGGCCTGGAAGCGGCATCCCTTCCTCTCCAGGCAACAGAGGTCAGCTCTTTGTGATGTCATGTCCGTTGCTCTCCACTTTCCCTGTGGACGTAGGCCCACTGTCTGACTTATAATGTTTTTAGAGATCCCCCCCCCCATAACAAGGCCTGTAAGCGGCATCCCTTCCTCTCCAGGCAACAAAGGTAAGCTCTTTGTGATGTCATCTCCGTTGCTCTCCACTTTCTCTGTGGAGATTGGACCACTGTCTGACTTATAATGTTTTTAGAGTCCCCCCCCCATACCAAGGCCAGTAAGCGGCATCCCTTCCTCTCCAGGCAACAAAGGTAAGCTCTTTGTGATGTCATGTCCGTTGCTCTCCACTTTTTCTGTGGAGGTTGGACCACTGTCTGACTTATAATGTTTTTAGAGTCCCCCCCCCCATACCAAGACCAGTAAGCGGCATCCCTTCCTCTCCAGGCAACAAAGGTAAGCTCTTTGTGATGTCATGTCCGTTGCTCTCCACTTTTTCTGTGGAGGTTGGCCCACTGTCTGACTTATAATGTTTTTAGAGATCCCCCCCCCCCATACCAAGGCCAGTAAGCGGCATCCCTTCCTCTCCAGGCAACAGAGGTGAGCTTTTTGTGATGTCATGTCCGTTGCTCTCCACTTTTTCTCTGGAGATAGGCCCACTGTCTTACTTATAATGTTTTTAGAGATCCTCCCGCCCATACCTAGGCCTGTTAGAGGCATCCCTTCCTCTCCAGGCAACAGAGGTGAGCTCTTTGTGATGTCATGTCCGTTGCTCTCCACTTTCTCTGTGGAGGTAGGCCCACTGTCTGACTTATAATGTTTTTAGAGTCCCCCTCTCCCCATAACAAGTCCTGTAAGCGGCATCCCTTCCTCTCCAGGCAACAGAGGTGAGCTCTTTGTGATGTCATGTCCGTTGCTCTCCACTTTTTCTGTGGAGATAGGCCCACTGTCTTACTTATAATGTTTTTAGCGATCCTCCCGCCCATACCTAGGCCTGTTAGAGGCATCCCTTCCTCTCCAGGCATCAGAGGTGAGCTCTTTGTGATGTCATGTCCGTTGCTCTCCACTTTCTCTGTGGAGGTAGGCCCACTGTCTGACTTATAATGTTTTTAGAGTCCCCCCCCCCCCATACCAAGGCCAGTAAGCGGCATCCCTTCCTCTCCAGGCAACAAAGGTAAGCTCTATGTGATGTCATGTCCGTTGCTCTCCACTTTCTCTGTGGAGGTTGGACCACTGTCTGACTTATAATGTTTTTAGAGATCCCCCCCCCCATACCTAAGCCTGTTAGAGGCATCCCTTCCTCTCCAGGCAACAAAGGTAAGCTCTTTGTGATGTCATGTCCGTTGCTCTCCACTTTCTCTGTGGAGGTTGGACCACTGTCTGACTTATAATGTTTTTAGAGATCCCCCCCCCATACCTAGGCCTGTTAGAGGCATCCCTTCCTTTCCAGGCAACAAAGGTAAGCTGTTTGTGATGTCATGTCCGTTGCTCTCCACTTTCTCTGTGTAGGTTGGACCACTGTCTGACTTATAATGTTTTTAGAGATCCCCCCCCCCATACCTAGGCCTGTTAGAGGCATCCCTTCCTCTCCAGGCAACAAAGGTAAGCTCTTTGTGATGTCATGTCCGTTGCTCTCCACTTTCTCTGTGGAGGTTGGACCACTGTCTGACATAATGTTTTTAGAGATCCCCCCCCCCCCATAACAAGGCCTGTAAGCGGCATCCCTTCCTCTCCAGGCAACAAAGGTAAGCTCTTTGTGATGTCATGTCCGTTGCTCTCCACTTTCTCTGTGGAGGTTGGCCCACTGTCTGACTTATAATGTTTTTAGAGATCCCCCCCCCCCCCATAACAAGGCCTGTAAGCGGCATCCCTTCCTCTCCAGGCAACAGAGGTGAGCTCTTTGTGATGTCATGTCCGTTGCTCTCCACTTTCTCTGTGGAGCTTGGCCCACTGTCTGACTTATAACGTTTTTAGAGTCCCCCTCTGCCCACACCAAGGCCAGTAAGCGGCATCCCTTCCTCTCCAGGCAACAGAGGTGAGCTCTTTGTGATGTCATCTCCGTTGCTCTCCACTTTTTCTGGGGAGATAGGCCCACTGTCTTACTTATAATGTTTTTAGAGTCCCCCTCTCCCCATAACAAGTCCTGTAAGCGGCATCCCTTCCTCTCCAGGCAACAGAGGTGAGCTCTTTGTGATGTCATGTACGTTGCTCTCCACTTTCTCTGTGGAGGTTGGACCACTGTCTGACTTATAATGTTTTTAGAATCCCCCTCTCCCCATAACAAGTCCTGTAAGCGGCATCCCTTCCTCTCCAGGCAACAGAGGTGAGCTCTTTGTGATGTCATGTCCGTTGCTCTCCACTTTTTCTGTGGAGATAGGCCCACTATCTTACTTATAATGTTTTTAGCGATCCTCCCGCCCATACCTAGGCCTGTTAGAGGCATCCCTTCCTCTCCAGGCATCAGAGGTGAGCTCTTTGTGATGTCATGTCCGTTGCTCTCCACTTTCTCTGTGGAGGTAGGCCCACTGTCTGACTTATAATGTTTTTAGAGTCCCCCCCCCCCCCATACCAAGGCCAGTAAGCGGAATCCCTTCCTCTCCAGGCAACAAAGGTAAGCTCTATGTGATGTCATGTCCGTTGCTCTCCACTTTCTCTGTGGAGGTTGGACCACTGTCTGACTTATAATGTTTTTAGAGATCCCCCCCCCCATACCTAAGCCTGTTAGAGGCATCCCTTCCTCTCCAGGCAACAACGGTAAGCTCTTTGTGATGTCATGTCCGTTGCTCTCCACTTTCTCTGTGGAGGTTGGACCACTGTCTGACTTATAATGTTTTTAGAGATCCCCCCCCATACCTAGGCCTGTTAGAGGCATCTCTTCCTCTCCAGGCAACAAAGGTAAGCTCTTTGTGATGTCATGTCCGTTGCTCTCCACTTTCTCTGTGTAGGTTGGACCACTGTCTGACTTATAATGTTTTTAGAGATCCCGCCCCCCATACCTAGGCCTGTTAGAGGCATCCCTTCCTCTCCAGGCAACAAAGGTAAGCTCTTTGTGATGTCATGTCCGTTGCTCTCCACTTTCTCTGTGGAGGTTGGACCACTGTCTGACATAATGTTTTTAGAGATCCCCCCCCCCCATAACAAGGCCTGTAAGCGGCATCCCTTCCTCTCCAGGCAACAAAGGAAAGCTCTGTGTGATGTCATGTCCGTTGCTCTCCACTTTCTCTGCGGAGGTTGGCCCACTGTCTGACTTATAATGTTTTTAGAGATCCCCCCCCCCCATAACAAGGCCTGTAAGCGGCATCCCTTCTCCTCCAGGCAACAGAGGTGAGCTCTTTGTGATGTCATGTCCGTTGCTCTCCACTTTCTCTGTGGAGCTTGGCCCACTGTCTGACTTATAATGTTTTTAGAGTCCCCCTCTGCCCATACCAAGGCCAGTAAGCGGCATCCCTTCCTCTCCAGGCAACAGAGGTGAGCTCTTTGTGATGTCATCTCCGTTGCTCTCCACTTTTTGTGGGGAGATAGGCCCACTGTCTTCCTTATAATGTTTTTAGAGTCCCCCTCTCCCCATAACAAGTCCTGTAAGCGGCATCCCTTCCTCTCCAGGCAACAGAGGTGAGCTCTTTGTGATGTCATGTCCGTTTCTCTCCACTTTTTCTGTGGAGATAGGCCCACTGACTTACTTATAATGTTTTTATAGATCCTCCCGCCCATACCTAGGCCTGTTAGAGGCATCCCTTCCTCTCCAGGCAACAGAGGTGAGGTCTTTGTGATGTCATGTCCGTTGCTCTCCACTTTTTCTGTGGAGATAGGCCCACTGTCTTTCTTATAATGTTTTTAGAGATCCTCCCGCCCATACCTAGGCCTGTTAGAGGCATCCCTTCCTCTCCAGGCCACAGAGGTGAGCTCTTTGTGATGTCATGTCCGTTGCTCTCCACTTTTTCTGTGGAGATAGGCCCACTGTCTTACTTATAATGTTTTTAGCGATCCTCCCGCCCATACCTAGGCATGTTAGAGGCATCCCTTCCTCTCCAGGCAACAGAGGTGAGCTCTTTGTGATGTCATGTCCGTTGCTCTCCACTTTTTCTGTGGAGATAGGCCCACTGTCTTACTTATAATGTTTTTAGAGATCCCCCCCCCCCATAAGAAGGCCTGTAAGCGGCATCCCTTCCTCTCCAGGCAACAAAGGAAAGCTCTGTGTGATGTCATGTCCGTTGCTCTCCACTTTCTCTGTGGAGGTTGGCCCACTGTCTGACTTACAATGTTTTTAGAGATCCCCCCCCCCATAACAAGGCCTGTAAGCGGCATCCCTTCCTCTCCAGGCAACAGAGGTGAGCTCTTTGTGATGACATGTCCATTGCTCTCCACTTTCTCTGTGGAGCCTGGCCCACTGTCTGACTTATAATGTTTTTAGAGTCCCCCTCTGCCCATACCAAGGCCAGTAAGCGGCATCCCTTCCTCTCCAGGCAACAGAGGTGAGCTCTTTGTGATGTCATCTCCGTTGCTCTCCACTTTTTGTGGGGAGATAGGCCCACTGTCTTACTTATAATGTTTTTAGAGTCCCCCTCTCCCCATAACAAGTCCTGTAAGCGGCATCCCTTCCTCTCCAGGCAACAGAGGTGAGCTCTTTGTGATGTCATGTCCGTTTCTCTCCACTTTTTCTGTGGAGATAGGCCCACTGTCTTTCTTATAATGTTTTTAGAGATCCTCCCGCCCATACCTAGGCCTGTTAGAGGCATCCCTTCCTCTCCAGGCAACAGAGGTGAGCTCTTTGTGATGTCATGTCCGTTGCTCTCCACTTTTTCTGTGGAGATAGGCCCACTGTCTTACTTATAATGTTTTTAGCGATCCTCCCGCCCATACCTAGGCCTGTTAGAGGCATCCCTTCCTCTCCAGGCAACAGAGGTGAGCTCTTTGTGATGTCATGTCCGTTCCTCTCCACTTTCTCTGTGGAGGTAGGCCCACTGTCTGACTTATAATGTTTTTAGAGTCCCCCTCTCCCCATAAGAAGGCCTGTAAGCGGCATCCCTTCCTCTACAGGCAACAGAGGTGAGCTCTTTGTGATGTCATGTCCGTTGCTCTCCACTTTTTCTGTGGAGATAGGCCCACTGTCTTACTTATAATGTTTTTAGCGATCCTCCCGCCCATACCTAGGCCTGTTAGAGGCATCCCTTCCTCTCCAGGCAACATAGGTGAGCTCTTCGTGATGTCATGTCCGTTCCTCTCCACTTTCTCTGTGGAGGTAGGCCCACTGTCTGACTTATAGTGTTTTTAGAGTCCCCCTCTCCCCATAACAAGTCCTGTAAGCGGCATCCCTTCCTCTCCAGGCAACAAAGGTGAGCTCTTTGTGATATCATGTCCGTTGCTCTCCACTTTCTCTATGGAGGTAGGCCCACTGTCTGACTTATAATGTTTTTAGAGATCCCCCCCCTCATAACAAGGCCTGGAAGCGGCATCCCTTCCTCTCCAGGCAACAGAGGTGAGCTCTTTGTGATGTCATGTCCGTTGCTCTCCACTTTCTCTGTGGAGGTAGGCCCACTGTCTGACTTATAATGTTTTTAGAGATCCCCCCCCCCCCATAACAAGGCCTGTAAGCGGCATCCCTTCCTCTCCAGGCAACAAAGGTAAGCTATTTGTGATGTCATGTCCGTTGCTCTCCACTTTCTCTGTGGAGGTTGGACCACTATCTGACTTATGTTTTTAGAGATCCCCCCCCCCATACCTAAGCCTGTTAGAGGCATCCCTTCCTCTCCAGGCAACAAAGGTAAGCTCTTTGTGATGTCATGTCCGTTCCTCTCCACTTACTCTGTGGAGGTAGGCCCACTGTCTGACTTATAGTGTTTTTAGAGTCCCCCTCTCCCCATAACAAGTCCTGTAAGCGGCATCCCTTCCTCTCTAGGCAACAAAGGTGAGCTCTTTGTGATATCATGTCCGTTGCTCTCCACTTTCTCTATGGAGGTAGGCCCACTGTCTGACTTATAATGTTTTTAGAGATCCCCCCCCCCATAACAAGGCCTGTAAGCGGCATCCCTTCCTCTCCAGGCAACAAAGGAAAGCTCTGTGTGATGTCATGTCCGTTGCTCTCCACTTTCTCTGTGGAGGTTGGCCCACTGTCTGACTTATAATGTTTTTAGAGATCCCCCCCCCCCCATAACAAGGCCTGTAAGCGGCATCCCTTCCTCTCCAGGCAACAGAGGTGAGCTCTTTGTGATGTCATGTCCGTTGCTCTCCACTTTCTCTGTGGAGCTTGGCCCACTGTCTGACTTATAATGTTTTTAGAGTCCCCCTCTGCCCATACCAAGGCCAGTAAGCGGCATCCCTTCCTCTCCAGGCAACAGAGGTGAGCTCTTTGTGATGTCATCTCCGTTGCTCTCCACTTTTTGTGGGGAGATAGGCCCACTGTCTTACTTATAATGTTTTTAGAGTCCCCCTCTCCCCATAACAAGTCCTGTAAGCGGCATCCCTTCCTCTCCAGGCAACAGAGGTGAGCTCTTTGTGATGTCATGTCCGTTTCTCTCCACTTTTTCTGTGGAGATAGGCCCACTGACTTACTTATAATTTTTTTATAGATCCTCCCGCCCATACCTAGGCCTGTTAGAGGCATCCCTTCCTCTCCAGGCAACAGAGGTGAGGTCTTTGTGATGTCATGTCCGTTGCTCTCCACTTTTTCTGTGGAGATAGGCCCACTGTCTTTCTTATAATGTTTTTAGAGATCCTCCCGCCCATACCTAGGCCTGTTAGAGGCATCCCTTCCTCTCCAGGCAACAGAGGTGAGCTCTTTGTGATGTCATGTCCGTTGCTCTCCACTTTTTCTGTGGAGATAGGCCCACTGTCTTACTTATAATGTTTTTAGCGATCCTCCCGCCCATACCTAGGCCTGTTAGAGGCATCCCTTCCTCTCCAGGCAACAGAGGTGAGCTCTTTGTGATGTCATGTCCGTTCCTCTCCACTTTCTCTGTGGAGGTAGGCCCACTGTCTGACTTATAATGTTTTTAGAGTCCCCCTCTCCCCATAAGAAGGCCTGTAAGCGGCATCCCTTCCTCTACAGGCAACAGAGGTGAGCTCTTTGTGATGTCATGTCCGTTGCTCTCCACTTTTTCTGTGGAGATAGGCCCACTGTCTTACTTATAATGTTTTTAGCGATCCTCCCGCCCATACCTAGGCCTGTTAGAGGCATCCCTTCCTCTCCAGGCAACATAGGTGAGCTCTTCGTGATGTCATGTCCGTTCCTCTCCACTTTCTCTGTGGAGGTAGGCCCACTGTCTGACTTATAGTGTTTTTAGAGTCCCCCTCTCCCCATAACAAGTCCTGTAAGCGGCATCCCTTCCTCTCCAGGCAACAAAGGTGAGCTCTTTGTGATATCATGTCCGTTGCTCTCCACTTTCTCTATGGAGGTAGGCCCACTGTCTGACTTATAATGTTTTTAGAGATCCCCCCCCTCATAACAAGGCCTGGAAGCGGCATCCCTTCCTCTCCAGGCAACAGAGGTGAGCTCTTTGTGATGTCATGTCCGTTGCTCTCCACTTTCTCTGTGGAGGTAGGCCCACTGTCTGACTTATAATGTTTTTAGAGATCCCCCCCCCCCATAACAAGGCCTGTAAGCGGCATCCCTTCCTCTCCAGGCAACAAAGGTAAGCTATTTGTGATGTCATGTCCGTTGCTCTCCACTTTCTCTGTGGAGGTTGGACCACTATCTGACTTATGTTTTTAGAGATCCCCCCCCCCATACCTAAGCCTGTTAGAGGCATCCCTTCCTCTCCAGGCAACAAAGGTAAGCTCTTTGTGATGTCATGTCCGTTCCTCTCCACTTACTCTGTGGAGGTAGGCCCACTGTCTGACTTATAGTGTTTTTAGAGTCCCCCTCTCCCCATAACAAGTCCTGTAAGCGGCATCCCTTCCTCTCTAGGCAACAAAGGTGAGCTCTTTGTGATATCATGTCCGTTGCTCTCCACTTTCTCTATGGAGGTAGGCCCACTGTCTGACTTATAATGTTTTTAGAGATCCCCCCCCCCCCATAACAAGGCCTGTAAGCGGCATCCCTTCCTCTCCAGGCAACAAAGGTAAGCTATTTGTGATGTCATGTCCGTTGCTCTCCACTTTCTCTGTGGAGGTTGGACCACTATCTGACTTATAATGTTTTTAGAGATCCCCCCCCCCCCATACCTAAGCCTGTTAGAGGCATCCCTTCCTCTCCAGGCAACAAAGGTAAGCTCTTTGTGATGTCATGTCCGTTGCTCTCCACTTTCTCTGTGGAGGTTGGACCACTGTCTGACTTATAATGTTTTTAGAGTTCCCCCCCCCCCCATACCTAGGCCTGTGAGAGGCATCCCTTCCTCTCCAGGCAACAAAGGTAAGCTCTTTGTGATGTCATGTCCGTTGCTCTCCACTTTCTCTGTGGAGGTTGGACCACTGTCTGACATAATGTTTTTAGAGATCCCCCCCCCCATACCAAGGCCTGTTAGAGGCATCACTTCCTCTCCAGGCAACAGAGGTGAGCTCTTTGTGATGTCATGTCCGTTGCTCTCCACTTTCTCTGTGGAGCTTGGCCCACTGTCTGACTTTTAATGTTTTTAGAGTCCCCCTCTGCCCATACCAAGGCCAGTAAGCGGCATCCCTTCCTCTCCAGGCAACAGAGGTGAGCTCTTTGTGATGTCATGTCCGTTGCTCTCCACTTTTTCTCTGGAGATAGGCCCACTGTCTTACTTATAATGTTTTTAGCGATCCTCCCGCCCATACCTACGCCTGTTAGAGGCATCCCTTCCTCTCCAGGCAACAGAGGTGAGCTCTTTGTGATGTCATGTCCGTTGCTCTCCACTTTTTCTGTGGAGGTTGGCCCACTGTCTTACTTATAATGTTTTTAGAGATCCTCCCGCCCATACCAAGGCCAGTAAGCGGCATCCCTTCCTCTCCAGGCAACACAGGTGAGCTCTTTGTGATGTCATGTCCGTTGCTCTCCACTTTTTCTGTGGAGGTTGGCCCACTGTCTTACTTATAATGTTTTTAGAGATCCTCCCGCCCATACCAAGGCCAGTAAGCGGCATCCCTTCCTCTCCAGGCAACACAGGTGAGCTCTTTGTGATGTCATGTCCGTTGCTCTCCACTTTCTCTGTGGAGGTTGGCCCACTGTCTGACTTATAATGTTTTTAGAGATCCCCCCCCCCCATAACAAGGCCTGTAAGCGGCATCCCTTCCTCTCCAGGCAACAGAGGTGAGCTCTTTGTGATGTCATGTCCGTTGCTCTCCACTTTCTCTGTGGAGCTTGGCCCACTGTCTGACTTATAATGTTTTTAGAGTCCCCCTCTGCCCATACCAAGGCCAGTAAGCGGCATCCCTTCCTCTCCAGGCAACAGAGGTGAGCTCTTTGTGATGTCATGTCCGTTGCTCTCCACTTTTTCTGGGAAGATAGGCCCACTGTCTTACTTATAATGTTTTTAGAGTCCCCCTCTCCCCATAACAAGTCCTGTAAGCGGCATCCCTTCCTCTCCAGGCAACAGAGGTGAGCTCTTTGTGATGTCATGTCCGTTGCTCTCCACTTTCTCTGTGGAGCTTGGCCCACTGACTTACTTATAATGTTTTTATAGATCCTCCCGCCCATACCTAGGCCTGTTAGAGGCATCCCTTCCTCTCCAGGCAACAGAGGTGAGGTCTTTGTGATGTCATGTCCGTTGCTCTCCACTTTTTCTGTGGAGATAGGCCCACTGTCTTTCTTATAATGTTTTTAGAGATCCTCCCGCCCATACCTAGGCCTGTTAGAGGCATCCCTTCCTATCCAGGCAACAGAGGTGAGCTCTTTGTGATGTCATGTCCGTTGCTCTCCACTTTTTCTGTGGAGATAGGCCCACTGTCTTACTTATAATGTTTTTAGCGATCCTCCCGCCCATACCTAGGCCTGTTAGAGGCATCCCTTCCTCTCCAGGCAACAGAGGTGAGCTCTTTGTGATGTCATGTCCGTTCCTCTCCACTTTCTCTGTGGAGGTAGGCCCACTGTCTGACTTATAATGTTTTTAGAGTCCCCCTCTCCCCATAACAAGTCCTGTAAGCAGCATCCCTTCCTCTCCAGGCAACAGAGGTGAGCTCTTTGTGATGTCATGTCCGTTGCTCTCCACTTTTTCTGTGGAGGTTGGCCCACTGTCTTACTTATAATGTTTTTAGAGATCCTCCCGCCCATACCAAGGCCAGTAAGCGGCATCCCTTCCTCTCCAGGCAACATAGGTGAGCTCTTTGTGATGTCATGTCCGTTGCTCTCCACTTTTTCTGTGGAGGTTGGCCCACTGTCTTACTTATAATGTTTTTAGAGATCCTCCCGCCCATACCAAGGCCAGTAAGCGGCATCCCTTCCTCTCCAGGCAACACAGGTGAGCTCTTTGTGATGTCATGTCCGTTGCACTCCACTTTCTCTGTGGAGGTTGGCCCACTGTCTGACTTATAATGTTTTTAGAGATCCCCCCCCCCATACCTAAGCCTGTTAGAGGCATCCCTTCCTCTCCAGGCAACAACGGTAAGCTCTTTGTGATGTCATGTCCGTTGCTCTCCACTTTCTCTGTGGAGGTTGGACCACTGTCTGACTTATAATGTTTTTAGAGATCCCCCCCCCCCATACCTAGGTCTGTTAGAGGCATCCCTTCCTCTCCAGGCAACAAAGGTAAGCTCTTTGTGATGTCATGTCCGTTGCTCTCCACTTTCTCTGTGTAGGTTGGACCACTGTCTGACTTATAATGTTTTTATAGATCCCCCCCCCCATACCTAGGCCTGTTAGAGGCATCCCTTCCTCTCCAGGCAACAAAGGTAAGCTCTTTGTGATGTCATGTCCGTTGCTCTCCACTTTCTCTGTGGAGGTTGGACCACTGTCTGACATAATGTTTTTAGAGATCCCCCCCCCATAACAAGGCCTGTAAGCGGCATCCCTTCCTCTCCAGGCAACAAAGGTAAGCTCTTTGTGATGTCATGTCCGTTGCTCTCCACTTTCTCTGTGGAGGTTGGCCCACTGTCTGACTTATAATGTTTTTAGAGATCCCCCCCCCCCATAACAAGGCCTGTAAGCGGCATCCCTTCCTCTCCAGGCAACAGAGGTGAGCTCTTTGTGATGTCATGTCCGTTGCTCTCCACTTTCTCTGTGGAGCTTGGCCCACTGTCTGACTTATAATGTTTTTAGAGTCCCCCTCTGCCCATACCAAGGCCAGTAAGCGGCATCTTTTCCTCTCCAGGCAACAGAGGTGAGCTCTTTGTGATGTCATGTCCGTTGCTCTCCACTTTTTCTGGGGAGATAGGCCCACTGTCTTACTTATAATGTTTTTAGAGTCCCCCTCTCCCCATAACAAGTCCTGTAAGCGGCATCCCTTCCTCTCCAGGCAACAGAGGTGAGCTCTTTGTGATGTCATGTCCGTTTCTCTCCACTTTTTCTGTGGAGATAGGCCCACTGTCTTTCTTATAATGTTTTTAGAGATCCTCCCGCCCATACCTAGGCCTGTTAGAGGCATCCCTTCCTCTCCAGGCAACAGAGGTGAGCTCTTTGTGATGTCATGTCCGTTGCTCTCCACTTTTTCTGTGGAGATAGGCCCACTGTCTTTCTTATAATGTTTTTAGAGATCCTCCCGCCCATACCTAGGCCTGTTAGAGGCATCCCTTCCTCTCCAGGCAACAGAGGTGAGCTCTTTGTGATGTCATGTCCGTTGCTCTCCACTTTTTCTGTGGAGATAGGCCCACTGTCTTACTTATAATGTTTTTAGCGATCCTCCCGCCCATACCTAGGCCTGTTAGAGGCATCCCTTCCTCTCCAGGCAACAGAGGTGAGCTCTTTGTGATGTCATGTCCGTTCCTCTCCACTTTCTCTGTGGAGGTAGGCCCACTGTCTGACTTATAATGTTTTTAGAGTCCCCCTCTCCCCATAACAAGTCCTGTAAGCAGCATCCCTTCCTCTCCAGGCAACAGAGGTGAGCTCTTTGTGATGTCATGTCCGTTGCTCTCCACTTTTTCTGTGGAGATAGGCCCACTGTCTTACTTATAATGTTTTTAGCGATCCTCCCGCCCATACCTAGGCCTGTTAGAGGCATCGCTTCCTCTCCAGGCAACATAGGTGAGCTCTTTGTGATGTCATGTCCGTTGCTCTCCACTTTCTCTGTGGAGGTAGGCCCACTGTCTGACTTATAGTGTTTTTAGAGTCCCCCTCTCCCCATAACAAGTCCTGTAAGCGGCATCCCTTCCTCTCCAGGCAACAAAGGTGAGCTCTTTGTGATATCATGTCCGTTGCTCTCCACTTTCTCTATGGAGGTAAGCCCACTGTCTGACTTATAATGTTTTTAGAGATCCCGCCCCCCTCATAACAAGGCCTGGAAGCGGCATCACTTCCTCTCCAGGCAACAGAGGTGAGCTCTTTGTGATGTCATGTCCCTTGCTCTCCACTTTCTCTGTGGAGGTAGGCCCACTGTCTGACTTATAATGTTTTTAGAGATCCCCCCCCCCCCCATAACAAGGCCTGTAAGCGGCATCCCTTCCTCTCCAGGCAACAAAGGTAAGCTCTTTGTGATGTCATGTCCGTTGCTCTCCACTTTCTCTGTGGAGGTTGGACCACTATCTGACTTATAATGTTTTTAGAGATCCCCCCCCCCCCATACCTAGGCCTGTGAGAGGCATCCCTTCCTCTCCAGGCAACAAAGGTAAGCTCTTTGTGATGTCATGTCCGTTGCTCTCCACTTTCTCTGTGGAGGTTGGACCACTGTCTGACATAATGTTTTTAGAGATCCCCCCCCCATACCAAGGCCTGTTAGAGGCATCCCTTCCTCTCCAGGCAACAGAGGTGAGCTCTTTGTGATGTCATGTCCGTTGCTCTCCACTTTCTCTGTGGAGGTTGGCCCACTGTCTGACTTATAATGTTTTTAGAGATCCCCCCCCCCCCATAACAAGGCCTGTAAGCGGCATCCCTTCCTCTCCAGGAAACAGAGGTGAGCTCTTTGTGATGTCATGTCCGTTGCTCTCCACTTTTTCTGTGGAGATAGGCCCACTGTCTTACTTATAATGTTTTTAGAGATCCTCCCGCCCATACCTAGGCCTCTTAGAGGCATCCCTTCCTCTCCAGGCAACAGAGGTGAGGTGTTTGTGATGTCATGTCCGTTGCTCTCCACTTTTTCTGTGGAGATAGGCCCACTGTCTTTCTTATAATGTTTTTAGAGATCCTCCCGCCCATACCTAGGCCTCTTAGAGGCATCCCTTCCTCTCCAGGCAACAGAGGTGAGGTGTTTGTGATGTCATGTACGTTGCTCTCCACTTTCTCTGTGGAGGTAGGCCCACTGTCTGACTTATAATGTTTTTAGAGTCCCCCTCTCCCCATAACAAGTCCTGTAAGCGGCATCCCTTCCTCTCCAGGCAACAGAGGTGAGCTCTTTGTGATGTCATGTCCGTTGCTCTCCACTTTTTCTGTGGAGATAGGCCCACTGTCTTACTTATAATGGTTTTAGATTCCCCCCCCCCCCATAACAAGGCCAGTAAGCGGCATCCCTTCCTCTCCAGGCAACAGAGGTGAGCTCTTTGTGATGTCATGTCCGTTGCTCTCCACTTTCTCTATGGAGGTAGGTCCACTGTCTGACTTATAATGTTTTTAGAGTCCGGGCCCTCCTTAACAAGGCCTGTAAGCGGCATCCTTTCCTCTCCAGGCAACAGAGGTGAGCTCTTTGTGATGTCATGTCCGTTGCTCTCCTCTTTCTCTATGGAGGTAGGTCCACTGTCTGACTTATAATGTTTTTAGAGTCCGGGCCCTCCTTAACAAGGCCTGTAAGCGGCATCCCTTCCTCTCCAGGCAACAGAGGTGAGCTCTTTGTGATGTCATGTCCGTTGCTCTCCACTTTCTCTGTGGAGGTTGGCCCACTGTCTGACTTATAATGTTTTAGAGATTCTCCCCCCACCCCATAACAAGGCCAGTAAGCGGCATCCCTTCCTCTCCAGGCAACAGAGGTGAGTTCTTTGTGATGTCATGTCCGTTGCTCTCCACTTTCTCTATGGAGGTAGGTCCACTGTCTGACTTATAATGTTTTAGAGATTCTCCCCCCACCCCATAACAAGGCCAGTAAGCGGCATCCCTTCCTCTCCAGGCAACAGAGGTGAGCTCTTTGTGATGTCATGTCCGTTGCTCTCCACTTTCTCTGTGGAGGTTGGCCCACTGTCTGACTTATAATGTTTTAGAGATTCTCCCCCCACCACATAAGAAGGCCTGTAAGCGGCATCCCTTCCTCTCCAGGCGAGTTCTTTGTGATGTCATGTCCGTTGCTCTCCACTTTCTCTATGGAGGTAGGGTCCACTGTCTGACTTATAATGGTTTTAGAGTCCCCCCCCCCCCATAACAAGGCCAGTAAGCGGCATCCCTTCCTCTCCAGGCAACAGAGGTGAGCTCTTTGTGATGTCATGTCCGTTGCTCTCCACTTACTCTATGGAGGTAGGTCCACTGTCTGACTTATAATGTTTTTAGAGTCCGGGCCCTCCTTAACAAGGCCTGTAAGCGGCATCCCTTCCTCTCCAGGCAACAGAGGTGAGCTCTTTGTGATGTCATGTCCGTTGCTCTCCACTTTCTCTATGGAGGTAGGTCCACTGTCTGACTTATAATGTTTTTAGAGTCCGGGCCCTCCTTAACAAGGCCTGTAAGCGGCATCCCTTCCTCTCCAGGCAACAGAGGTGAGCTCTTTGTGATGTCATGTCCGTTGCTCTCCACTTTCTCTGTGGAGGTTGGCCCACTGTCTGACTTATAATGTTTTAGAGATTCTCCCCCCACCCCATAACAAGGCAGTAAGCGGCATCCCTTCCTCTCCAGGCAACAGAGGTGAGTTCTTTGTGATGTCATGTCCGTTGCTCTCCACTTTCTCTATGGAGGTAGGTCCACTGTCTGACTTATAATGTTTTTAGAGTCCGGGCCCTCCTTAACAAGGCCTGTAAGCGGCATCCCTTCCTCTCCAGGCAACAGAGGTGAGCTCTTTGTGATGTCATGTCCGTTGCTCTCCACTTTCTCTGTGGAGGTTGGCCCACTGTCTGACTTTTAATGTTTTAGAGATTCTCCCCCCACCCCATAACAAGGCCAGTAAGCGGCATCCCTTCCTCTCCAGGCAACAGAGGTGAGCTCTTTGTGATGTCATGTCCGTTGCTCTCCACTTTCTCTGTGGAGGTTGGCCCACTGTCTGACTTATAATGTTTTAGAGATTCTCCCCCCACCCCATAAGAAGGCCTGTAAGCGGCATCCCTTCCTCTCCAGGCGAGTTCTTTGTGATGTCATGTCCGTTGCTCTCCACTTTCCCTATGGAGGTAGGTCCACTGTCTGACTTATAATGGTTTTAGAGTTCCCCCCCCCCATAACAAGGCCAGTAAGCGGCATCCCTTCCTCTCCAGGCAACAGAGGTGAGCTCTTTGTGATGTCATGTCCGTTGCTCTCCACTTTCTCTATGGAGGTAGGTCCACTGTCTGACTTATAATGTTTTTAGAGTCCGGGCCCTCCTTAACAAGGCCTGTAAGCGGCATCCTTTCCTCTCCAGGCAACAGAGGTGAGCTCTTTGTGATGTCATGTCCGTTGCTCTCCACTTTCTCTATGGAGGTAGGTCCACTGTCTGACTTATAATGTTTTTAGAGTCCGGGCCCTCCTTAACAAGGCCTGTAAGCGGCATCCCTTCCTCTCCAGGCAACAGAGGTGAGCTCTTTGTGATGTCATGTCCGTTGCTCTCCACTTTCTCTGTGGAGGTTGGCCCACTGTCTGACTTATAATGTTTTAGAGATTCTCTCCCCACCCCATAACAAGGCCAGTAAGCGGCATCCCTTCCTCTCCAGGCAACAGAGGTGAGTTCTTTGTGATGTCATGTCCGTTGCTCTCCACTTTCTCTATGGAGGTAGGTCCACTGTCTGACTTATAATGTTTTTAGAGTCCGGGCCCTCCTTAACAAGGCCTGTAAGCGGCATCCCTTCCTCTCCAGGCAACAGAGGTGAGCTCTTTGTGATGTCATGTCCGTTGCTCTCCACTTTCTCTGTGGAGGTTGGCCCACTGTCTGACTTATAATGTTTTAGAGATTCTCCCCCCACCCCATAAGAAGGCCTGTAAGCGGCATCCCTTCCTCTCCAGGCGAGTTCTTTGTGATGTCATGTCCGTTGCTCTCCACTTTCTCTATGGAGGTAGGTCCACTGTCTGACTTATAATGGTTTTAGAGTCCCCCCCCCCATAACAAGGCCAGTAAGCGGCATCCCTTCCTCTCCAGGCAACAGAGGTGAGCTCTTTGTGATGTCATGTCCGTTGCTCTCCACTTACTCTATGGAGGTAGGTCCACTGTCTGACTTATAATGTTTTTAGAGTCCGGGCCCTCCTTAACAAGGCCTGTAAGCGGCATCCCTTCCTCTCCAGGCAACAGAGGTGAGCTCTTTGTGATGTCATGTCCGTTGCTCTCCACTTTCTCTATGGAGGTAGGTCCACTGTCTGACTTATAATGTTTTTAGAGTCCGGGCCCTCCTTAACAAGGCCTGTAAGCGGCATCCCTTCCTCTCCAGGCAACAGAGGTGAGCTCTTTGTGATGTCATGTCCGTTGCTCTCCAATTTCTCTGTGGAGGTTGGCCCACTGTCTGACTTATAATGTTTTAGAGATTCTCCCCCCACCCCATAACAAGGCCAGTAAGCGGCATCCCTTCCTCTCCAGGCAACAGAGGTGAGTTCTTTGTGATGTCATGTCCGTTGCTCTCCACTTTCTCTATGGAGGTAGGTCCACTGTCTGACTTATAATGTTTTTAGAGTCCGGGCCCTCCTTAACAAGGCCTGTAAGCGGCATCCCTTCCTCTCCAGGCAACAGAGGTGAGCTCTTTGTGATGTCATGTCCGTTGCTCTCCACTTTCTCTGTGGAGGTTGGCCCACTGTCTGACTTTTAATGTTTTAGAGATTCTCCCCCCACCCCATAACAAGGCCAGTAAGCGGCATCCCTTCCTCTCCAGGCAACAGAGGTGAGCTCTTTGTGATGTCATGTCCGTTGCTCTCCACTTTCTCTGTGGAGGTTGGCCCACTGTCTGACTTATAATGTTTTAGAGATTCTCCCCCCACCCCATAAGAAGGCCTGTAAGCGGCATCCCTTCCTCTCCAGGCGAGTTCTTTGTGATGTCATGTCCGTTGCTCTCCACTTTCTCTATGGAGGTAGGTCCACTGTCTGACTTATAATGGTTTTAGAGTCCCCCCCCCATAACAAGGCCAGTAAGCGGCATCCCTTCCTCTCCAGGCAACAGAGGTGAGCTCTTTGTGATGTCATGTCCGTTGCTCTCCACTTTCTCTATGGAGGTAGGTCCACTGTCTGACTTATAATGTTTTTAGAGTCCGGGCCCTCCTTAACAAGGCCTGTAAGCGGCATCCTTTCCTCTCCAGGCAACAGAGGTGAGCTCTTTGTGATGTCATGTCCGTTGCTCTCCACTTTCTCTATGGAGGTAGGTCCACTTTCTGACTTATAATGTTTTTAGAGTCCGGGCCCTCCTTAACAAGGCCTGTAAGCGGCATCCCTTCCTCTCCAGGCAACAGAGGTGAGCTCTTTGTGATGTCATGTCCGTTGCTCTCCACTTTCTCTGTGGAGGTTGGCCCACTGTCTGACTTATAATGTTTTAGAGATTCTCCCCCCACCCCATAACAAGGCCAGTAAGCGGCATCCCTTCCTCTCCAGGCAACAGAGGTGAGTTCTTTGTGATGTCATGTCCGTTGCTCTCCACTTTCTCTATGGAGGTAGGTCCACTGTCTGACTTATAATGTTTTTAGAGTCCGGGCCCTCCTTAACAAGGCCTGTAAGCGGCATCCCTTCCTCTCCAGGCAACAGAGGTGAGCTCTTTGTGATGTCATGTCCGTTGCTCTCCACTTTCTCTGTGGAGGTTGGCCCACTGTCTGACTTATAATGTTTTAGAGATTCTCCCCCCACCCCATAAGAAGGCCTGTAAGCGGCATCCCTTCCTCTCCAGGCGAGTTCTTTGTGATGTCATGTCCGTTGCTCTCCACTTTCTCTATGGAGGTAGGTCCACTGTCTGACTTATAATGGTTTTAGAGTCCCCCCCCCCATAACAAGGCCAGTAAGCGGCATCCCTTCCTCTCCAGGCAACAGAGGTGAGCTCTTTGTGATGTCATGTCCGTTGCTCTCCACTTTCTCTATGGAGGTAGGTCCACTGTCTGACTTATAATGTTTTTAGAGTCCGGGCCCTCCTTAACAAGGCCTGTAAGCGGCATCCTTTCCTCTCCAGGCAACAGAGGTGAGCTCTTTGTGATGTCATGTCCGTTGCTCTCCACTTTCTCTATGGAGGTAGGTCCACTGTCTGACTTATAATGTTTTTAGAGTCCGGGCCCTCCTTAACAAGGCCTGTAAGCGGCATCCCTTCCTCTCCAGGCAACAGAGGTGAGCTCTTTGTGATGTCATGTCCGTTGCTCTCCACTTTCTCTGTGGAGGTTGGCCCACTGTCTGACTTATAATGTTATAGAGATTCTCCCCCCACCCCATAACAAGGCCAGTAAGCGGCATCCCTTCCTCTCCAGGCAACAGAGGTGAGTTCTTTGTGATGTCATGTCCGTTGCTCTCCACTTTCTCTATGGAGGTAGGTCTACTGTCTGACTTATAATGTTTTTAGAGTCCCCCCCCCATAACAAGGCCAGTAAGCGGCATCCCTTCCTCTCCAGGCAACAGAGGTGAGCTCTGTGTGATGTCATGTCCGTTGCTCTCCACTTTCTCTGTGGAGGTAGGTCCACTGTCTGACTTATAATGTTTTTAGAGTCCGGGCCCTCCTTAACAAGGCCTGTAAGCGGCATCCCTTCCTCTCCAGGCAACAGAGGTGATCTCTTTGTGATGTCATGTCCGTTGCTCTCCACTTTCTCTATGGAGGTAGGTCCACTGTCTGACTTATAATGTTTTTAGAGTCCGGGCCCTCCTTAACAAGGCCTGTAAGCGGCATCCCTTCCTCTCCAGGCAACAGAGGTGAGCTCTTTGTGATGTCATGTCCGTTGCTCTCCACTTTCTCTATGGAGGTAGGTCCACTGTCTGACTTATAATGGTTTTAGAGTCCCCCCCCCCATAACAAGGCCAGTAAGCGGCATCCCTTCCTCTCCAGGCAACAGAGGTGAGCTCTTTGTGATGTCATGTCCGTTGCTCTCCACTTTCTCTATGGAGGTAGGTCCACTGTCTGACTTATAATGTTTTTAGAGTCCGGGCCCTCCTTAACAAGGCCTGTAAGCGGCATCCCTTCCTCTCCAGGCAACAGAGGTGAGCTCTTTGTGATGTCATGTCCGTTGCTCTCCACTTTCTCTGTGGAGGTTGGCCCACTGTCTGACTTATAATGTTTTAGAGATTCTCCCCCCACCCCATAACAAGGCCAGTAAGCGGCATCCCTTCCTCTCCAGGCAACCGAGGTGAGTTCTTTGTGATGTCATGTCCGTTGCTCTCCACTTTCTCTATGGAGGTAGGTCCACTGTCTGACTTATAATGTTTTTAGAGTCCCCCCCCCATAAGAAGGCCTGTAAGCGGCATCCCTTCCTCTCCAGGCAACAGAGGTGAGCTCTTTGTGATGTCATGTCCGTTGCTCTCCACTTTCTCTATGGAGGTAGGTCCACTGTCTGACTTATAATGTTTTTAGAGTCCGGGCCCTCCTTAACAAGGCCTGTAAGCGGCATCCCTTCCTCTCCAGGCAACAGAGGTGAGCTCTTTGTGATGTCATGTCCGTTGCTCTCCACTTTCTCTGTGGAGGTTGGCCCACTGTCTGACTTATAATGTTTTAGAGATTCTCCCCCCACCCCATAACAAGGCCAGTAAGCGGCATCCCTTCCTCTCCAGGCAACAGAGGTGAGCTCTTTGTGATGTCATGTCCGTTGCTCTCCACTTTCTCTGTGGAGGTTGGCCCACTGTCTTACTTATAATGTTTTAGAGATTCTCCCCCCACCCCATAAGAAGGCCTGTAAGCGGCATCCCTTCCTCTCCAGGCGAGTTCTTTGTGATGTCATGTCCGTTGCTCTCCACTTTCTCTATGGAGGTAGGTCCACTGTCTGACTTATAATGGTTTTAGAGTCCCCCCCCCATAACAAGGCCAGTAAGCGGCATCCCTTCCTCTCCAGGCAACAGAGGTGAGCTCTTTGTGATGTCATATCCGTTGCTCTCCACTTTCTCTATGGAGGTAGGTCCACTGTCTGACTTATAATGTTTTTAGAGTCCGGGCCCTCCTTAACAAGGCCTGTAAGCGGCATCCCTTCCTCTCCAGGCAACAGAGGTGAGCTCTTTGTGATGTCATGTCCGTTGCTCTCCACTTTCTCTGTGGAGGTTGGCCCACTGTCTGACTTATAATGTTTTAGAGATTCTCCCCCCACCCCATAACAAGGCCAGTAAGCGGCATCCCTTCCTCTCCAGGCAACCGAGGTGAGTTCTTTGTGATGTCATGTCCGTTGCTCTCCACTTTCTCTATGGAGGTAGGTCCACTGTCTGACTTATAATGTTTTTAGAGTCCCCCCCCCATAACAAGGCCAGTAAGCGGCATCCCTTCCTCTCCAGGCAACAGAGGTGAGCTCTTTGTGATGTCATGTCCGTTGCTCTCCACTTTCTCTATGGAGGTAGGTCCACTGTCTGACTTATAATGTTTTTAGAGTCCGGGCCCTCCTTAACAAGGCCTGTAAGCGGCATCCCTTCCTCTCCAGGCAACAGAGGTGAGCTCTTTGTGATGTCATGTCCGTTGCTCTCCACTTTCTCTGTGGAGGTTGGCCCACTGTCTGACTTATAATGTTTTAGAGATTCTCCCCCCACCCCATAACAAGGCCAGTAAGCGGCATCCCTTCCTCTCCAGGCAACAGAGGTGAGCTCTTTGTGATGTCATGTCCGTTGCTCTCCACTTTCTCTGTGGAGGTTGGCCCACTGTCTGACTTATAATGTTTTAGAGATTCTCCCCCCACCCCATAAGAAGGCCTGTAAGCGGGATCCCTTCCTCTCCAGGCGAGTTCTTTGTGATGTCATGTCCGTTGCTCTCCACTTTCTCTATGGAGGTAGGTCCACTGTCTGACTTATAATGGTTTTAGAGTCCCCCCCCCCCATAACAAGGCCAGTAAGCGGCATCCCTTCCTCTCCAGGCAACAGAGGTGAGCTCTTTGTGATGTCATGTCCGTTGCTCTCCACTTTCTCTATGGAGGTAGGTCCACTGTCTGACTTATAATGTTTTTAGAGTCCGGGCCCTCCTTAACAAGGCCTGTAAGCGGCATCCCTTCCTCTCCAGGCAACAGAGGTGAGCTCTTTGTGATGTCATGTCCGTTGCTCTCCACTTTCTCTATGGAGGTAGGTCCACTGTCTGACTTATAATGTTTTTAGAGTCCGGGCCCTCCTTAACAAGGCCTGTAAGCGGCATCCCTTCCTCTCCAGGCAACAGAGGTGAGCTCTTTGTGATGTCATGTCCGTTTGTCTCCACTTTCTCTGTGGAGGTTGGCCCACTGTCTGACTTATAATGTTTTAGAGATTCTCCCCCCACCCCATAACAAGGCCAGTAAGCGGCATCCCTTCCTCTCCAGGCAACAGAGGTGAGTTCTTTGTGATGTCATGTCCGTTGCTCTCCACTTTCTCTATGGAGGTAGGTCCACTGTCTGACTTATAATGTTTTTAGAGTCCGGGCCCTCCTTAACAAGGCCTGTAAGCGGCATCCCTTCCTCTCCAGGCAACAGAGGTGAGCTCTTTGTGATGTCATGTCCGTTGCTCTCCACTTTCTCTGTGGAGGTTGGCCCACTGTCTGACTTATAATGTTTTAGAGATTCTCCCCCCACCCCATAACAAGGCCAGTAAGCGGCATCCCTTCCTCTCCAGGCAACAGAGGTGAGCTCTTTGTGATGTCATGTCCGTTGCTCTCCACTTTCTCTGTGGAGGTTGGCCCACTGTCTGACTTATAATGTTTTAGAGATTCTCCCCCCACCCCATAAGAAGGCCTGTAAGCGGCATCCCTTCCTCTCCAGGCGAGTTCTTTGTGATGTCATGTCCGTTGCTCTCCACTTTCTCTATGGAGGTAGGTCCACTGTCTGACTTATAATGGTTTTAGAGTCCCCCCCCCCCATAACAAGGCCAGTAAGCGGCATCCCTTCCTCTCCAGGCAACAGAGGTGAGCTCTTTGTGATGTCATGTCCGTTGCTCTCCACTTTCTCTATGGAGGTCGGTCCACTGTCTGACTTATAATGTTTTTAGAGTCCGGGCCCTCCTTAACAAGGCCTGTAAGCGGCATCCCTTCCTCTCCAGGCAACAGAGGTGAGCTCTTTGTGATGTCATGTCCGTTGCTCTCCACTTTCTCTGTGGAGGTTGGCCCACTGTCTGACTTATAATGTTTTAGAGATTCTCCCCCCACCCCATAACAAGGCCAGTAAGCGGCATCCCTTCCTCTCCAGGCAACAGAGGTGAGTTCTTTGTGATGTCATGTCCGTTGCTCTCCACTTTCTCTATGGAGGTAGGTCCACTGTCTGACTTATAATGTTTTTAGAGTCCGGGCCCTCCTTAACAAGGCCTGTAAGCGGCATCCCTTCCTCTCCAGGCAACAGAGGTGAGCTCTTTGTGATGTCATGTCCGTTGCTCTCCACTTTCTCTGTGGAGGTTGGCCCACTGTCTGACTTATAATGTTTTAGAGATTCTCCCCCCACCCCATAAGAAGGCCTGTAAGCGGCATCCCTTCCTCTCCAGGCGAGTTCTTTGTGATGTCATGTCCGTTGCTCTCCACTTTCTCTATGGAGGTAGGTCCACTGTCTGACTTATAATGGTTTTAGAGTCCCCCCCCCCCATAACAAGGCCAGTAAGCGGCATCCCTTCCTCTCCAGGCAACAGAGGTGAGCTCTTTGTGATGTCATGTCCGTTGCTCTCCACTTTCTCTATGGAGGTCGGTCCACTGTCTGACTTATAATGTTTTTAGAGTCCGGGCCCTCCTTAACAAGGCCTGTAAGCGGCATCCCTTCCTCTCCAGGCAACAGAGGTGAGCTCTTTGTGATGTCATGTCCGTTGCTCTCCACTTTCTCTGTGGAGGTTGGCCCACTGTCTGACTTATAATGTTTTAGAGATTCTCCCCCCACCCCATAACAAGGCCAGTAAGCGGCATCCCTTCCTCTCCAGGCAACAGAGGTGAGCTCTTTGTGATGTCATGTCCGTTGCTCTCCACTTTCTCTGTGGAGGTTGGCCCACTGTCTGACTTATAATGTTTTAGAGATTCTCCCCCCACCCCATAAGAAGGCCTGTAAGCGGCATCCCTTCCTCTCCAGGCGAGTTCTTTGTGATGTCATGTCCGTTGCTCTCCACTTTCTCTATGGAGGTAGGTCCACTGTCTGACTTATAATGGTTTTAGAGTCCCCCCCCCCCATAACAAGGCCAGTAAGCGGCATCCCTTCCTCTCCAGGCAACAGAGGTGAGCTCTTTGTGATGTCATGTCCGTTGCTCTCCACTTTCTCTATGGAGGTAGGTCCACTGTCTGACTTATAATGTTTTTAGAGTCCAGGCCCTCCTTAACAAGGCCTGTAAGCCGCATCCCTTCCTCTCCAGGCAACAGAGGTGAGCTCTTTGTGATGTCATGTCCGTTGCTCTCCACTTTCTCTATGGAGGTAGGTCCACTGTCTGACTTATAATGTTTTTAGAGTCCGGGCCCTCCTTAACAAGGCCTGTAAGCGGCATCCCTTCCTCTCCAGGCAACAGAGGTGAGCTCTTTGTGATGTCATGTCCGTTGCTCTCCACTTTCTCTGTGGAGGTTGGCCCACTGTCTGACTTATAATGTTTTAGAGATTCTCCCCCCACCCCATAACAAGGCCAGTAAGCGGCATCCCTTCCTCTCCAGGCAACCGAGGTGAGTTCTTTGTGATGTCATGTCCGTTGCTCTCCACTTTCTCTATGGAGGTAGGTCCACTGTCTGACTTATAATGTTTTTAGAGTCCCCCCCCCATAACAAGGCCAGTAAGCGGCATCCCTTCCTCTCCAGGCAACAGAGGTGAGCTCTTTGTGATGTCATGTCCGTTGCTCTCCACTTTCTCTATGGAGGTAGGTCCACTGTCTGACTTATAATGTTTTTAGAGTCCGGGCCCTCCTTAACAAGGCCTGTAAGCGGCATCCCTTCCTCTCCAGGCAACAGAGGTGAGCTCTTTGTGATGTCATGTCCGTTGCTCTCCACTTTCTCTGTGGAGGTTGGCCCACTGTCTGACTTATAATGTTTTAGAGATTCTCCCCCCACCCCATAACAAGGCCAGTAAGCGGCATCCCTTCCTCTCCAGGCAACAGAGGTGAGCTCTTTGTGATGTCATGTCCGTTGCTCTCCACTTTCTCTGTGGAGGTTGGCCCACTGTCTGACTTATAATGTTTTAGAGATTCTCCCCCCACCCCATAAGAAGGCCTGTAAGCGGCATCCCTTCCTCTCCAGGCGAGTTCTTTGTGATGTCATGTCCGTTGCTCTCCACTTTCTCTATGGTGGTAGGTCCACTGTCTGACTTATAATGGTTTTAGAGTCCCCCCCCCCCCATAACAAGGCCAGTAAGCGGCATCCCTTCCTCTCCAGGCAACAGAGGTGAGCTCTTTGTGATGTCATGTCCGTTGCTCTCCACTTTCTCTATGGAGGTAGGTCCACTGTCTGACTTATAATGTTTTTAGAGTCCGGGCCCTCCTTAACAAGGCCTGTAAGCGGCATCCCTTCCTCTCCAGGCAACAGAGGTGAGCTCTTTGTGATGTCATGTCCGTTGCTCTCCACTTTCTCTATGGAGGTAGGTCCACTGTCTGACTTATAATGTTTTTAGAGTCCGGGCCCTCCTTAACAAGGCCTGTAAGCGGCATCCCTTCCTCTCCAGGCAACAGAGGTGAGCTCTTTGTGATGTCATGTCCGTTTGTCTCCACTTTCTCTGTGGAGGTTGGCCCACTGTCTGACTTATAATGTTTTAGAGATTCTCCCCCCACCCCATAACAAGGCCAGTAAGCGGCATCCCTTCCTCTCCAGGCAACAGATGTGAGTTCTTTGTGATGTCATGTCCGTTGCTCTCCACTTTCTCTATGGAGGTAGGTCCACTGTCTGACTTATAATGTTTTTAGAGTCCGGGCCCTCCTTAACAAGGCCTGTAAGCGGCATCCCTTCCTTTCCAGGCAACAGAGGTGAGCTCTTTGTGATGTCATGTCCGTTGCTCTCCACTTTCTCTGTGGAAGTTGGCCCACTGTCTGACTTATAATGTTTTAGAGATTCTCCCCCCACCCCATAACAAGGCCAGTAAGCGGCATCCCTTCCTCTCCAGGCAACAGAGGTGAGCTCTTTGTGATGTCATGTCCGTTGCTCTCCACTTTCTCTGTGGAGGTTGGCCCACTGTCTGACTTATAATGTTTTAGAGATTCTCCCCCCACCCCATAAGAAGGCCTGTAAGCGGCATCCCTTCCTCTCCAGGCGAGTTCTTTGTGATGTCATGTCCGTTGCTCTCCACTTTCTCTATGGAAGTAGGTCCACTGTCTGACTTATAATGGTTTTAGAGTCCCCCCCCCCCATAACAAGGCCAGTAAGCGGCATCCCTTCCTCTCCAGGCAACAGAGGTGAGCTCTTTGTGATGTCATGTCCGTTGCTCTCCACTTTCTCTATGGAGGTCGGTCCACTGTCTGACTTATAATGTTTTTAGAGTCCGGGCCCTCCTTAACAAGGCCTGTAAGCGGCATCCCTTCCTCTCCAGGCAACAGAGGTGAGCTCTTTGTGATGTCATGTCCGTTGCTCTCCACTTTCTCTGTGGAGGTTGGCCCACTGTCTGACTTATAATGTTTTAGAGATTCTCCCCCCACCCCATAACAAGGCCAGTAAGCGGCATCCCTTCCTCTCCAGGCAACAGAGGTGAGTTCTTTGTGATGTCATGTCCGTTGCTCTCCACTTTCTCTATGGAGGTAGGTCCACTGTCTGACTTATAATGTTTTTAGAGTCCGGGCCCTCCTTAACAAGGCCTGTAAGCGGCATCCCTTCCTCTCCAGGCAACAGAGGTGAGCTCTTTGTGATGTCATGTCCGTTGCTCTCCACTTTCTCTGTGGAGGTTGGCCCACTGTCTGACTTATAATGTTTTAGAGATTCTCCCCCCACCCCATAAGAAGGCCTGTAAGCGGCATCCCTTCCTCTCCAGGCGAGTTCTTTGTGATGTCATGTCCGTTGCTCTCCACTTTCTCTATGGAGGTAGGTCCACTGTCTGACTTATAATGGTTTTAGAGTCCCCCCCCCCATAACAAGGCCAGTAAGCGGCATCCCTTCCTCTCCAGGCAACAGAGGTGAGCTCTTTGTGATGTCATGTCCGTTGCTCTCCACTTTCTCTATGGAGGTCGGTCCACTGTCTGACTTATAATGTTTTTAGAGTCCGGGCCCTCCTTAACAAGGCCTGTAAGCGGCATCCCTTCCTCTCCAGGCAACAGAGGTGAGCTCTTTGTGATGTCATGTCCGTTGCTCTCCACTTTCTCTGTGGAGGTTGGCCCACTGTCTGACTTATAATGTTTTAGAGATTCTCCCCCCACCCCATAACAAGGCCAGTAAGCGGCATCCCTTCCTCTCCAGGCAACAGAGGTGAGCTCTTTGTGATGTCATGTCCGTTGCTCTCCACTTTCTCTATGGAGGTAGGTCCACTGTCTGACTTATAATGTTTTTAGAGTCCGGGCCCTCCTTAACAAGGCCTGTAAGCGGCATCCCTTCCTCTCCAGGCAACAGAGGTGAGCTCTTTGTGATGTCATGTCCGTTGCTCTCCACTTTCTCTGTGGAGGTTGGCCCACTGTCTGACTTATAATGTTTTAGAGATTCTCCCCCCACCCCATAAGAAGGCCTGTAAGCGGCATCCCTTCCTCTCCAGGCGAGTTCTTTGTGATGTCATGTCCGTTGCTCTCCACTTTCTCTATGGAGGTAGGTCCACTGTCTGACTTATAATGGTTTTAGAGTCCCCCCCCCCTAACAAGGCCAGTAAGCGGCATCCCTTCCTCTCCAGGCAACAGAGGTGAGCTCTTTGTGATGTCATGTCCGTTGCTCTCCACTTTCTCTATGGAGGTAGGTCCACTGTCTGACTTATAATGTTTTTAGAGTCCGGGCCCTCCTTAACAAGGCCTGTAAGCGGCATCCGTTCCTCTCCAGGCAACAGAGGTGAGCTCTTTGTGATGTCATGTCCGTTGCTCTCCACTTTCTCTATGGAGGTAGGTCCACTGTCTGACTTATAATGTTTTTAGAGTCCGGGCCCTCCTTAACAAGGCCTGTAAGCGGCATCCCTTCCTCTCCAGGCAACAGAGGTGAGCTCTTTGTGATGTCATGTCCGTTGCTCTCCACTTTCTCTGTGGAGGTTGGCCCACTGTCTGACTTATAATGTTATAGAGATTCTCCCCCCACCCCATAACAAGGCCCGTAAGCGGCATCCCTTCCTCTCCAGGCAACAGAGGTGAGTTCTTTGTGATGTCATGTCCGTTGCTCTCCACTTTCTCTATGGAGGTAGGTCCACTGTCTGACTTATAATGTTTTTAGAGTCCCCCCCCCATAACAAGGCCAGTAAGCGGCATCCCTTCCTCTCCAGGCAACAGAGGTGAGCTCTTTGTGATGTCATGTCCGTTGCTCTCCACTTTCTCTATGGAGGTAGGTCCACTGTCTGACTTATAATGTTTTTAGAGTCCGGGCCCTCCTTAACAAGGCCTGTAAGCGGCATCCCTTCCTCTCCAGGAAACAGAGGTGAGCTCTTTGTGATGTCATGTCCGTTGCTCTCCACTTTCTCTGTGGAGGTTGGCCCACTGTCTGACTTATAATGTTTTAGAGATTCTCCCCCCACCCCATAACAAGGCCAGTAAGCGGCATCCCTTCCTCTCCAGGCAACAGAGGTGAGTTCTTTGTGATGTCATGTCCGTTGCTCTCCACTTTCTCTATGGAGGTAGGTCCACTGTCTGACTTATAATGTTTTTAGAGTTCCCCCCCCCCCCATAACAAGGCCAGTAAGCGGCATCCCTTCCTCTCCAGGCAACAGAGGTGAGCTCTTTGTGATGTCATGTCCGTTGCTCTCCACTTTCTCTGTGGAGGTTGGCCCACTGTCTGACTTATAATGTTTTAGAGATTCCCCCCCCCCCATAACAAGGCCAGTAAGTGGCATCCCTTCCTCTCCAGGCAACAGACGTGAGTTCTTTGTGATGTCATGTCCGTTGCTCTCCACTTTCTCTGTGGAGGTTGGACCACTGTCTGACTTATAATGTTTTTAGAGTCCCCCCCCCCTCCTTAACAAGGCCTGTAAACGGCATCCCTTTCTCTCCAGGCAACAGAGGTGAGCTCTTTGTGATGTCATGTCCGTTGCTCTCCACTTTCTCTGTGGAGGTTGGCCCACTGTCTGACTTATAATGGTTTTAGAGTCCCCCCCCCCCCATAACAAGGCCAGTAAGCGGCATCCCTTCCTCTCCAGGCAACAGAGGTGAGCTCTTTGTGATGTCATGTCCGTTGCTCTCCACTTTCTCTATGGAGGTCGGTCCACTGTCTGACTTATAATGTTTTTAGAGTCCGGGCCCTCCTTAACAAGGCCTGTAAGCGGCATCCCTTCCTCTCCAGGCAACAGAGGTGAGCTCTTTGTGATGTCATGTCCGTTGCTCTCCACTTTCTCTGTGGAGGTTGGCCCACTGTCTGACTTATAATGTTTTAGAGATTCTCCCCCCACCCCATAACAAGGCCAGTAAGCGGCATCCCTTCCTCTCCAGGCAACAGAGGTGAGCTCTTTGTGATGTCATGTCCGTTGCTCTCCACTTTCTCTATGGAGGTAGGTCCACTGTCTGACTTATAATGTTTTTAGAGTCCGGGCCCTCCTTAACAAGGCCTGTAAGCGGCATCCCTTCCTCTCCAGGCAACAGAGGTGAGCTCTTTGTGATGTCATGTCCGTTGCTCTCCACTTTCTCTGTGGAGGTTGGCCCACTGTCTGACTTATAATGTTTTAGAGATTCTCCCCCCACCCCATAAGAAGGCCTGTAAGCGGCATCCCTTCCTCTCCAGGCGAGTTCTTTGTGATGTCATGTCCGTTGCTCTCCACTTTCTCTATCGAGGTAGGTCCACTGTCTGACTTATAATGGTTTTAGAGTCCCCCCCCCCCATAACAAGGCCAGTAAGCGGCATCCCTTTCTCTCCAGGCAACAGAGGTGAGCTCTTTGTGATGTCATGTCCGTTGCTCTCCACTTTCTCTATGGAGGTAGGTCCACTGTCTGACTTATAATGTTTTAGAGATTCCCCCCCCTCCTTAACAAGGCCTGTAAGCGGCATCCCTTCCTCTCCAGGCTACAGAGGTGAGCTCTTTGTGATGTCATGTCCGTTGCTCTCCACTTTCTCTGTGGAGGTTGGCCCACTTTCTGACTTATAATGTTTTAGAGATTCCCCCCCCTCCTTAACAAGGCCTGTAAGCGGCATCCCTTCCTCTCCAGGCAACAGAGGTGAGCTCTTTGTGACATCATGTCCGTTGCTCTCCACTTTCTCTGTGGAGGTAGGCCCACTGTCTGACTTGTAATGTTTTTAGAGTCCGGGCCCTCCTTAACAAGGCCTGTAAGCGGCATCCCTTCCTCTCCAGGCAACAGAGGTGAGCTCTTTGTGATGTCATGTCCGTTGCTCTCCACTTTCTCTGTGGAGGTTGGCCCACTGTCTGACTTATAATGTTTTAGAGATTCTCCCCCCACCCCATAAGAAGGCCTGTAAGCGGCATCCCTTCCTCTCCAGGCAACAGAGGTGAGTTCTTTGTGATGTCATGTCCGTTGCTCTCCACTTTCTCTATGGAGGTAGGTCCACTGTCTGAATTATAATGGTTTTAGAGTCCCCCCCCCCATAACAAGGCCAGTAAGCGGCATCCCTTCCTCTCCAGGCAACAGAGGTGAGCTCTTTGTGATGTCATGTCCGTTGCTCTCCACTTTCTCTATGGAGGTAGGTCCACTGTCTGACTTATAATGTTTTTAGAGTCCGGGCCCTCCTTAACAAGGCCTGTAAGCGGCATCCCTTCCCCTCCAGGCAACAGAGATGAGCTCTTTGTGATGTCATGTCCGTTGCTCTCCACTTTCTCTATGGAGGTAGGTCCACTGTCTGACTTATAATGTTTTTAGAGTCCGGGCCCTCCTTAACAAGGCCTGTAAGCGGCATCCCTTCCTCTCCAGGCAACAGAGGTGAGCTCTTTGTGATGTCATGTCCGTTGCTCTCCACTTTCTCTGTGGAGGTTGGCCCACTGTCTGACTTATAATGTTTTAGAGATTCTCCCCCCACCCCATAACAAGGCCAGTAAGCGGCATCCCTTCCTCTCCAGGCAACAGAGGTGAGCTCTTTGTGATGTCATGTCCGTTGCTCTCCACTTTCTCTGTGGAGGTTGGCCCACTGTCTGACTTATAATGTTTTAGAGATTCTCCCCCCACCCCATAAGAAGGCCTGTAAGCGGCATCCCTTCCTCTCCAGGCGAGTTCTTTGTGATGTCATGTCCGTTGCTCTCCACTTTCTCTATGGAGGTAGGTCCACTGTCTGACTTATAATGGTTTTAGAGTCCCCCCCCCCATAACAAGGCCAGTAAGCGGCATCCCTTTCTCTCCAGGCAACAGAGGTGAGCTCTTTGTGATGTCATGTCCGTTGCTCTCCACTTTCTCTATGGAGGTAGGTCCACTGTCTGACTTATAATGTTTTTAGAGTCCGGGCCCTCCTTAACAAGGCTTGTAAGCGGCATCCCTTCCTCTCCAGGCAACAGAGGTGAGCTCTTTGTGATGTCATGTCCGTTGCTCTCCACTTTCTCTATGGAGGTAGGTCCACTGTCTGACTTATAATGTTTTTAGAGTCCGGGCCCTCCTTAACAAGGCCTGGAGAGGAAGGGATGCCACTTACAGGCAAAGAGATCACCTGTGTTGCCTGGAGAGGAAGGGATGCCGCTTACTGGCCTAGGTATGGGCGGGAGGATCTCTAAAAACATTATAAGTAAGACAGTGGGCCTATCTCTAAATAGAATCTCTAAAACAAGGCATCCCTTCCTCTCCAGGCAACAGAGGTGAGCTCTTTGTGATGTCATGTCCGTTGCTCTCCACTTTCTCTGTGGAGGTTGGCCCACTGTCTGACTTACAATGTTTTAGAGATTCTCCCCCCACCCCATAACAAGGCCAGTAAGCGGCATCCCTTCCTCTCCAGGCAACAGAGGTGAGCTCTTTGTGATGTCATGTCCGTTGCTCTCCACTTTCTCTGTGGAGGTTGGCCCACTGTCTGACTTATAATGTTTTAGAGATTCTCCCCCCACCCCATAAGAAGGCCTGTAAGCGGCATCCCTTCCTCTCCAGGCGAGTTCTTTGTGATGTCATGTCCGTTGCTCTCCACTTTCTCTATGGAGGTAGGTCCACTGTCTGACTTATAATGGTTTTAGAGTCCCCCCCCCCATAACAAGGCCAGTAAGCGGCATCCCTTTCTCTCCAGGCAACAGAGGTGAGCTCTTTGTGATGTCATGTCCGTTGCTCTCCACTTTCTCTATGGAGGTAGGTCCACTGTCTGACTTATAATGTTTTTAGAGTCCGGGCCCTCCTTAACAAGGCTTGTAAGCGGCATCCCTTCCTCTCCAGGCAACAGAGGTGAGCTCTTTGTGATGTCATGTCCGTTGCTCTCCACTTTCTCTATGGAGGTAGGTCCACTGTCTGACTTATAATGTTTTTAGAGTCCGGGCCCTCCTTAACAAGGCCTGGAGAGGAAGGGATGCCGCTTACAGGCAAAGAGATCACCTGTGTTGCCTGGAGAGGAAGGGATGCCGCTTACTGGCCTAGGTATGGGCGGGAGGATCTCTAAAAACATTATAAGTAAGACAGTGGGCCTATCTCTAAATAGAATCTCTAAAACAAGGCATCCCTTCCTCTCCAGGCAACAGAGGTGAGCTCTTTGTGATGTCATGTCCGTTGCTCTCCACTTTCTCTGTGGAGGTTGGCCCACTGTCTGACTTATAATGTTTTAGAGATTCTCCCCCCACCCCATAACAAGGCCAGTAAGCGGCATCCCTTCCTCTCCAGGCAACAGAGGTGAGCTCTTTGTGATGTCATGTCCGTTGCTCTCCACTTTCTCTGTGGAGGTTGGCCCACTGTCTGACTTATAATGTTTTAGAGATTCTCCCCCCACCCCATAAGAAGGCCTGTAAGCGGCATCCCTTCCTCTCCAGGCGAGTTCTTTGTGATGTCATGTCCGTTGCTCTCCACTTTCTCTATGGAGGTAGGTCCACTGTCTGACTTATAATGGTTTTAGAGTCCCCCCCCCCCCATAACAAGGCCAGTAAGCGGCATCCCTTCCTCTCCAGGCAACAGAGGTGAGCTCTTTGTGATGTCATGTCCGTTGCTCTCCACTTTCTCTATGGAGGTAGGTCCACTGTCTGACTTATAATGTTTTTAGAGTCCGGGCCCTCCTTAACAAGGCCTGTAAGCGGCATCCCTTCCTCTCCAGGCAACAGAGGTGAGCTCTTTGTGATGTCATGTCCGTTGCTCTCCACTTTCTCTGTGGAGGTTGGCCCACTGTCTGACTTATGTTTTAGAGATTCTCCCCCCACCCCATAACAAGGCCAGTAAGCGGCATCCCTTCCTCTCCAGGCAACAGAGGTGAGTTCTTTGTAATATCATGTCCGTTGCTCTCCACTTTCTCTATGGAGGTAGGTCCACTGTCTGACTTATAATGTTTTTAGAGTCCCCCCCCCATAACAAGGCCAGTAAGCGGCATCCCTTCCTCTCCAGGCAACAGAGGTGAGCTCTTTGTGATGTCATGTCCGTTGCTCTCCACTTTCTCTATGGAGGTAGGTCCACTGTCTGACTTATAATGTTTTTAGAGTCCGGGCCCTCCTTAACAAGTTCTGTAAGCGGCATCCTTTCCTCTCCAGGCAACAGAGGTGTGCTCTTTGGATTGTCATGTCCGTTGCTCTCCACTTTCTCTGTGGAGGTTGGCCCACTGTCTGACTTATAATGTTTTAGAGATTCCCCCCCCCCCCCATAACAAGGCCAGTAAGTGGCATCCCTTCCTCTCCAGGCAACAGAGGTGAGTTCTTTGTGATGTCATGTCCGTTGCTCTCCACTTTCTCTGTGGAGGTTGGACCACTGTCTGACTTATAATGTTTTTAGAGTCCCCCCCCCCCCCTCCTTAACAAGGCCTGTAAACGGCATCCCTTCCTCTCCAGGCAACAGAGGTGAGCTCTTTGTGATGTCATGTCCGTTGCTCTCCACTTTCTCTGTGGAGGTTGGCCCACTGTCTGACTTATAATGTTTTAGAGATTCTCCCCCCACCCCATAAGAAGGCCTGTAAGCGGCATCCCTTCCTCTCCAGGCGAGTTCTTTGTGATGTCATGTCCGTTGCTCTCCACTTTCTCTATGGAGGTAGGTCCACTGTCTGACTTATAATGGTTTTAGAGTCCCCCCCCCCCCCATAACAAGGCCAGTAAGCGGCATCCCTTTCTCTCCAGGCAACAGAGGTGAGCTCTTTGTGATGTCATGTCCGTTGCTCTCCACTTTCTCTATGGAGGTAGGTCCACTGTCTGACTTATAATGTTTTTAGAGTCCGGGCCCTCCTTAACAAGGCTTGTAAGCGGCATCCCTTCCTCTCCAGGCAACAGAGGTGAGCTCTTTGTGATGTCATGTCCGTTGCTCTCCACTTTCTCTATGGAGGTAGGTCCACTGTCTGACTTATAATGTTTTTAGAGTCCGGGCCCTCCTTAACAAGGCCTGGAGAGGAAGGGATGCCGCTTACAGGCAAAGAGATCACCTGTGTTGCCTGGAGAGGAAGGGATGCCGCTTACTGGCCTAGGTATGGGCGGGAGGATCTCTAAAAACATTATAAGTAAGACAGTGGGCCTATCTCTAAATAGAATCTCTAAAACAAGGAATCCCTTCCTCTCCAGGCAACAGAGGTGAGCTCTTTGTGATGTCATGTCCGTTGCTCTCCACTTTCTCTGTGGAGGTTGGCCCACTGTCTGACTTATAATGTTTTAGAGATTCTCCCCCCACCCCATAACAAGGCCAGTAAGCGGCATCCCTTCCTCTCCAGGCAACAGAGGTGAGCTCTTTGTGATGTCATGTCCGTTGCTCTCCACTTTCTCTGTGGAGGTTGGCCCACTGTCTGACTTATAATGTTTTAGAGATTCTCCCCCCACCCCATAAGAAGGCCTGTAAGCGGCATCCCTTCCTCTCCAGGCGAGTTCTTTGTGATGTCATGTCCGTTGCTCTCCACTTTCTCTATGGAGGTAGGTCCACTGTCTGACTTATAATGGTTTTAGAGTCCCCCCCCCCATAACAAGGCCAGTAAGCGGCATCCCTTCCTCTCCAGGCAACAGAGGTGAGCTCTTTGTGATGTCATGTCCGTTGCTCTCCACTTTCTCTATGGAGGTAGGTCCACTGTCTGACTTATAATGTTTTTAGAGTCCGGGCCCTCCTTAACAAGGCCTGTAAGCGGCATCCCTTCCTCTCCAGGCAACAGAGGTGAGCTCTTTGTGATGTCATGTCCGTTGCTCTCCACTTTCTCTGTGGAGGTTGGCCCACTGTCTGACTTATGTTTTAGAGATTCTCCCCCCACCCCATAACAAGGCCAGTAAGCGGCATCCCTTCCTCTCCAGGCAACAGAGGTGAGTTCTTTGTGATGTCATGTCCGTTGCTCTCCACTTTCTCTATGGAGGTAGGTCCACTGTCTGACTTATAATGTTTTTAGAGTCCCCCCCCCATAACAAGGCCAGTAAGCGGCATCCCTTCCTCTCCAGGCAACAGAGGTGAGCTCTTTGTGATGTCATGTCCGTTGCTCTCCACTTTCTCTATGGAGGTAGGTCCACTGTCTGACTTATAATGTTTTTAGAGTCCGGGCCCTCCTTAACAAGGCCTGTAAGCGGCATCCGTTCCTCTCCAGGCAACAGAGGTGAGCTCTTTGTGATGTCATGTCCGTTGCTCTCCACTTTCTCTATGGAGGTAGGTCCACTGTCTGACTTATAATGTTTTTAGAGTCCGGGCCCTCCTTAACAAGGCCTGTAAGCGGCATCCCTTCCTCTCCAGGCAACAGAGGTGAGCTCTTTGTGATGTCATGTCCGTTGCTCTCCACTTTCTCTGTGGAGGTTGGCCCACTGTCTGACTTATAATGTTATAGAGATTCTCCCCCCACCCCATAACAAGGCCCGTAAGCGGCATCCCTTCCTCTCCAGGCAACAGAGGTGAGTTCTTTGTGATGTCATGTCCGTTGCTCTCCACTTTCTCTATGGAGGTAGGTCCACTGTCTGACTTATAATGTTTTTAGAGTCCCCCCCCCATAACAAGGCCAGTAAGCGGCATCCCTTCCTCTCCAGGCAACAGAGGTGAGCTCTTTGTGATGTCATGTCCGTTGCTCTCCACTTTCTCTATGGAGGTAGGTCCACTGTCTGACTTATAATGTTTTTAGAGTCCGGGCCCTCCTTAACAAGGCCTGTAAGCGGCATCCCTTCCTCTCCAGGAAACAGAGGTGAGCTCTTTGTGATGTCATGTCCGTTGCTCTCCACTTTCTCTGTGGAGGTTGGCCCACTGTCTGACTTATAATGTTTTAGAGATTCTCCCCCCACCCCATAACAAGGCCAGTAAGCGGCATCCCTTCCTCTCCAGGCAACAGAGGTGAGTTCTTTGTGATGTCATGTCCGTTGCTCTCCACTTTCTCTATGGAGGTAGGTCCACTGTCTGACTTATAATGTTTTTAGAGTTCCCCCCCCCCCCATAACAAGGCCAGTAAGCGGCATCCCTTCCTCTCCAGGCAACAGAGGTGAGCTCTTTGTGATGTCATGTCCGTTGCTCTCCACTTTCTCTGTGGAGGTTGGCCCACTGTCTGACTTATAATGTTTTAGAGATTCCCCCCCCCCCATAACAAGGCCAGTAAGTGGCATCCCTTCCTCTCCAGGCAACAGACGTGAGTTCTTTGTGATGTCATGTCCGTTGCTCTCCACTTTCTCTGTGGAGGTTGGACCACTGTCTGACTTATAATGTTTTTAGAGTCCCCCCCCCCCTCCTTAACAAGGCCTGTAAACGGCATCCCTTTCTCTCCAGGCAACAGAGGTGAGCTCTTTGTGATGTCATGTCCGTTGCTCTCCACTTTCTCTGTGGAGGTTGGCCCACTGTCTGACTTATAATGGTTTTAGAGTCCCCCCCCCCCCCATAACAAGGCCAGTAAGCGGCATCCCTTCCTCTCCAGGCAACAGAGGTGAGCTCTTTGTGATGTCATGTCCGTTGCTCTCCACTTTCTCTATGGAGGTCGGTCCACTGTCTGACTTATAATGTTTTTAGAGTCCGGGCCCTCCTTAACAAGGCCTGTAAGCGGCATCCCTTCCTCTCCAGGCAACAGAGGTGAGCTCTTTGTGATGTCATGTCCGTTGCTCTCCACTTTCTCTGTGGAGGTTGGCCCACTGTCTGACTTATAATGTTTTAGAGATTCTCCCCCCACCCCATAACAAGGCCAGTAAGCGGCATCCCTTCCTCTCCAGGCAACAGAGGTGAGCTCTTTGTGATGTCATGTCCGTTGCTCTCCACTTTCTCTATGGAGGTAGGTCCACTGTCTGACTTATAATGTTTTTAGAGTCCGGGCCCTCCTTAACAAGGCCTGTAAGCGGCATCCCTTCCTCTCCAGGCAACAGAGGTGAGCTCTTTGTGATGTCATGTCCGTTGCTCTCCACTTTCTCTGTGGAGGTTGGCCCACTGTCTGACTTATAATGTTTTAGAGATTCTCCCCCCACCCCATAAGAAGGCCTGTAAGCGGCATCCCTTCCTCTCCAGGCGAGTTCTTTGTGATGTCATGTCCGTTGCTCTCCACTTTCTCTATCGAGGTAGGTCCACTGTCTGACTTATAATGGTTTTAGAGTCCCCCCCCCCCATAACAAGGCCAGTAAGCGGCATCCCTTTCTCTCCAGGCAACAGAGGTGAGCTCTTTGTGATGTCATGTCCGTTGCTCTCCACTTTCTCTATGGAGGTAGGTCCACTGTCTGACTTATAATGTTTTAGAGATTCCCCCCCCTCCTTAACAAGGCCTGTAAGCGGCATCCCTTCCTCTCCAGGCTACAGAGGTGAGCTCTTTGTGATGTCATGTCCGTTGCTCTCCACTTTCTCTGTGGAGGTTGGCCCACTTTCTGACTTATAATGTTTTAGAGATTCCCCCCCCTCCTTAACAAGGCCTGTAAGCGGCATCCCTTCCTCTCCAGGCAACAGAGGTGAGCTCTTTGTGACATCATGTCCGTTGCTCTCCACTTTCTCTGTGGAGGTAGGCCCACTGTCTGACTTGTAATGTTTTTAGAGTCCGGGCCCTCCTTAACAAGGCCTGTAAGCGGCATCCCTTCCTCTCCAGGCAACAGAGGTGAGCTCTTTGTGATGTCATGTCCGTTGCTCTCCACTTTCTCTGTGGAGGTTGGCCCACTGTCTGACTTATAATGTTTTAGAGATTCTCCCCCCACCCCATAAGAAGGCCTGTAAGCGGCATCCCTTCCTCTCCAGGCAACAGAGGTGAGTTCTTTGTGATGTCATGTCCGTTGCTCTCCACTTTCTCTATGGAGGTAGGTCCACTGTCTGAATTATAATGGTTTTAGAGTCCCCCCCCCCATAACAAGGCCAGTAAGCGGCATCCCTTCCTCTCCAGGCAACAGAGGTGAGCTCTTTGTGATGTCATGTCCGTTGCTCTCCACTTTCTCTACGGAGGTAGGTCCACTGTCTGACTTATAATGTTTTTAGAGTCCGGGCCCTCCTTAACAAGGCCTGTAAGCGGCATCCCTTCCCCTCCAGGCAACAGAGATGAGCTCTTTGTGATGTCATGTCCGTTGCTCTCCACTTTCTCTATGGAGGTAGGTCCACTGTCTGACTTATAATGTTTTTAGAGTCCGGGCCCTCCTTAACAAGGCCTGTAAGCGGCATCCCTTCCTCTCCAGGCAACAGAGGTGAGCTCTTTGTGATGTCATGTCCGTTGCTCTCCACTTTCTCTGTGGAGGTTGGCCCACTGTCTGACTTATAATGTTTTAGAGATTCTCCCCCCACCCCATAACAAGGCCAGTAAGCGGCATCCCTTCCTCTCCAGGCAACAGAGGTGAGCTCTTTGTGATGTCATGTCCGTTGCTCTCCACTTTCTCTGTGGAGGTTGGCCCACTGTCTGACTTATAATGTTTTAGAGATTCTCCCCCCACCCCATAAGAAGGCCTGTAAGCGGCATCCCTTCCTCTCCAGGCGAGTTCTTTGTGATGTCATGTCCGTTGCTCTCCACTTTCTCTATGGAGGTAGGTCCACTGTCTGACTTATAATGGTTTTAGAGTCCCCCCCCCCATAACAAGGCCAGTAAGCGGCATCCCTTTCTCTCCAGGCAACAGAGGTGAGCTCTTTGTGATGTCATGTCCGTTGCTCTCCACTTTCTCTATGGAGGTAGGTCCACTGTCTGACTTATAATGTTTTTAGAGTCCGGGCCCTCCTTAACAAGGCTTGTAAGCGGCATCCCTTCCTCTCCAGGCAACAGAGGTGAGCTCTTTGTGATGTCATGTCCGTTGCTCTCCACTTTCTCTATGGAGGTAGGTCCACTGTCTGACTTATAATGTTTTTAGAGTCCGGGCCCTCCTTAACAAGGCCTGGAGAGGAAGGGATGCCACTTACAGGCAAAGAGATCACCTGTGTTGCCTGGAGAGGAAGGGATGCCGCTTACTGGCCTAGGTATGGGCGGGAGGATCTCTAAAAACATTATAAGTAAGACAGTGGGCCTATCTCTAAATAGAATCTCTAAAACAAGGCATCCCTTCCTCTCCAGGCAACAGAGGTGAGCTCTTTGTGATGTCATGTCCGTTGCTCTCCACTTTCTCTATGGAGGTAGGTCCACTGTCTGACTTATAATGGTTTTAGAGTCCCCCCCCCCCCCATAACAAGGCCAGTAAGCGGCATCCCTTCCTCTCCAGGCAACAGAGGTGAGCTCTTTGTGATGTCATGTCCGTTGCTCTCCACTTTCTCTATGGAGGTAGGTCCACTGTCTGACTTATAATGTTTTTAGAGTCCGGGCCCTCCTTAACAAGGCCTGTAAGCGGCATCCCTTCCTCTCCAGGCAACAGAGGTGAGCTCTTTGTGATGTCATGTCCGTTGCTCTCCACTTTCTCTGTGGAGGTTGGCCCACTGTCTGACTTATGTTTTAGAGATTCTCCCCCCACCCCATAACAAGGCCAGTAAGCGGCATCCCTTCCTCTCCAGGCAACAGAGGTGAGTTCTTTGTAATATCATGTCCGTTGCTCTCCACTTTCTCTATGGAGGTAGGTCCACTGTCTGACTTATAATGTTTTTAGAGTCCCCCCCCCCATAACAAGGCCAGTAAGCGGCATCCCTTCCTCTCCAGGCAACAGAGGTGAGCTCTTTGTGATGTCATGTCCGTTGCTCTCCACTTTCTCTATGGAGGTAGGTCCACTGTCTGACTTATAATGTTTTTAGAGTCCGGGCCCTCCTTAACAAGTTCTGTAAGCGGCATCCTTTCCTCTCCAGGCAACAGAGGTGTGCTCTTTGGATTGTCATGTCCGTTGCTCTCCACTTTCTCTGTGGAGGTTGGCCCACTGTCTGACTTATAATGTTTTAGAGATTCCCCCCCCCCCCCATAACAAGGCCAGTAAGTGGCATCCCTTCCTCTCCAGGCAACAGAGGTGAGTTCTTTGTGATGTCATGTCCGTTGCTCTCCACTTTCTCTGTGGAGGTTGGACCACTGTCTGACTTATAATGTTTTTAGAGTCCCCCCCCCCTCCTTAACAAGGCCTGTAAACGGCATCCCTTCCTCTCCAGGCAACAGAGGTGAGCTCTTTGTGATGTCATGTCCGTTGCTCTCCACTTTCTCTGTGGAGGTTGGCCCACTGTCTGACTTATAATGTTTTAGAGATTCTCCCCCCACCCCATAAGAAGGCCTGTAAGCGGCATCCCTTCCTCTCCAGGCGAGTTCTTTGTGATGTCATGTCCGTTGCTCTCCACTTTCTCTATGGAGGTAGGTCCACTGTCTGACTTATAATGGTTTTAGAGTCCCCCCCCCCCCATAACAAGGCCAGTAAGCGGCATCCCTTTCTCTCCAGGCAACAGAGGTGAGCTCTTTGTGATGTCATGTCCGTTGCTCTCCACTTTCTCTATGGAGGTAGGTCCACTGTCTGACTTATAATGTTTTTAGAGTCCGGGCCCTCCTTAACAAGGCTTGTAAGCGGCATCCCTTCCTCTCCAGGCAACAGAGGTGAGCTCTTTGTGATGTCATGTCCGTTGCTCTCCACTTTCTCTATGGAGGTAGGTCCACTGTCTGACTTATAATGTTTTTAGAGTCCGGGCCCTCCTTAACAAGGCCTGGAGAGGAAGGGATGCCGCTTACAGGCAAAGAGATCACCTGTGTTGCCTGGAGAGGAAGGGATGCCGCTTACTGGCCTAGGTATGGGCGGGAGGATCTCTAAAAACATTATAAGTAAGACAGTGGGCCTATCTCTAAATAGAATCTCTAAAACAAGGAATCCCTTCCTCTCCAGGCAACAGAGGTGAGCTCTTTGTGATGTCATGTCCGTTGCTCTCCACTTTCTCTGTGGAGGTTGGCCCACTGTCTGACTTATAATGTTTTAGAGATTCTCCCCCCACCCCATAACAAGGCCAGTAAGCGGCATCCCTTCCTCTCCAGGCAACAGAGGTGAGCTCTTTGTGATGTCATGTCCGTTGCTCTCCACTTTCTCTGTGGAGGTTGGCCCACTGTCTGACTTATAATGTTTTAGAGATTCTCCCCCCACCCCATAAGAAGGCCTGTAAGCGGCATCCCTTCCTCTCCAGGCGAGTTCTTTGTGATGTCATGTCCGTTGCTCTCCACTTTCTCTATGGAGGTAGGTCCACTGTCTGACTTATAATGGTTTTAGAGTCCCCCCCCCCATAACAAGGCCAGTAAGCGGCATCCCTTCCTCTCCAGGCAACAGAGGTGAGCTCTTTGTGATGTCATGTCCGTTGCTCTCCACTTTCTCTATGGAGGTAGGTCCACTGTCTGACTTATAATGTTTTTAGAGTCCGGGCCCTCCTTAACAAGGCCTGTAAGCGGCATCCCTTCCTCTCCAGGCAACAGAGGTGAGCTCTTTGTGATGTCATGTCCGTTGCTCTCCACTTTCTCTGTGGAGGTTGGCCCACTGTCTGACTTATGTTTTAGAGATTCTCCCCCCACCCCATAACAAGGCCAGTAAGCGGCATCCCTTCCTCTCCAGGCAACAGAGGTGAGTTCTTTGTGATGTCATGTCCGTTGCTCTCCACTTTCTCTATGGAGGTAGGTCCACTGTCTGACTTATAATGTTTTTAGAGTCCCCCCCCCATAACAAGGCCAGTAAGCGGCATCCCTTCCTCTCCAGGCAACAGAGGTGAGCTCTTTGTGATGTCATGTCCGTTGCTCTCCACTTTCTCTATGGAGGTAGGTCCACTGTCTGACTTATAATGTTTTTAGAGTCCGGGCCCTCCTTAACAAGGCCTGTAAGCGGCATCCTTTCCTCTCCAGGCAACAGAGGTGTGCTCTTTGTGATGTCATGTCCGTTGCTCTCCACTTTCTCTGTGGAGGTTGGCCCACTGTCTGACTTATAATGTTTTAGAGATTCCCCCCCCCCCCCCATAACAAGGCCAGTAAGTGGCATCCCTTCCTCTCCAGGCAACAGAGGTGAGTTCTTTGTGATGTCATGTCCGTTGCTCTCCACTTTCTCTGTGGAGGTTGGACCACTGTCTGACTTATAATGTTTTTAGAGTCCCCCCCCCTCCTTAACAAGGCCTGTAAACGGCATCCCTTCCTCTCCAGGCAACAGAGGTGAGCTCTTTGTGATGTCATGTCCGTTGCTCTCCACTTTCTCTGTGGAGGTTGGCCCACTGTCTGACTTATAATGTTTTAGAGATTCCCCCCCCCCACCATAACAAGGCGAGTAAGTGGCATCCCTTCCTCTCCAGGCTACAGAGGTGAGCTCTTTGTGATGTCATGTCCGTTCCTCTCCACTTTCTCTGTGGAGGTTGGACCACTGTCTGACTTATAATGTTTTTAGAGTCCCCCCCCCCTCCTTAACAAGGCCTGTAAGCGGCATCCCTTCCTCTCCAGGCAACAGAGGTGAGCTCTGTGTGATGTCATGTCCGTTGCTCTCCACTTTCTCTGTGGAGGTAGGCCCACTGTCTGACTTATAATGTTTTTAGAGTCCGGGCCCTCCTTAACAAGGCCTGTAAGCGGCATCCCTTCCTCTCCAGGCAACAGAGGTGAGCTCTTTGTGACGTCATGTCCGTAGCTCTCCACTTTCTCTGTGGAGGTAGGCCCACTGTCTGACTTATAATGTTTTTAGAGTCCGGGCCCTCCTTAACAAGGCCTGTAAGCGGCATCCCTTCCTCTCCAGGCAACAGAGGTGAGCTCTTTGTGACGTCATGTCCGTTGCTCTCCACTTTCTCTGTGGAGGTTGGCCCACTTTCTGACTTATAATGTTTTAGAGATTCCCCCCCCTCCTTAACAAGGCCTGTAAGCGGCATCCCTTCCTCTCCAGGCAACAGAGGTGAGCTCTTTGTGATGTCATGTCCGTTGCTCTCCACTTTCTCTGTGGAGGTTGGCCCACTGTCTGACTTATAATGTTTTTAGAATCCGGGCCCTCCTTAACAAGGCCTGTAAGCGGCATCCCTTCCTCTCCAGGCAACAGAGGTGAGCTCTGTGTGATGTCATGTCCGTTGCTCTCCACTTTCTCTGTGGAGGTAGGCCCACTGTCTGACTTATAATGTTTTTAGAGTCCGGGCCCTCCTTAACAAGGCCTGTAAGCGGCATCCCTTCCTCTCCAGGCAACAGAGGTGAGCTCTTTGTGATGTCATGTCCGTTGCTCTCCACTTTCTCTGTGGAGGTTGGCCCACTGTCTGACTTATAATGTTTTAGAGATTCTCCCCCCACCCCATAAGAAGGCCTGTAAGCGGCATCCCTTCCTCTCCAGGCAACAGAGGTGAGTTCTTTGTGATGTCATGTCCGTTGCTCTCCACTTTCTCTATGGAGGTAGGTCCACTGTCTGAATTATAATGGTTTTAGAGTCCCCCCCCCCCATAACAAGGCCAGTAAGCGGCATCCCTTCCTCTCCAGGCAACAGAGGTGAGCTCTTTGTGATGTCATGTCCGTTGCTCTCCACTTTCTCTGTGGAGGTTGGCCCACTGTCTGACTTATAATGTTTTAGAGATTCTCCCCCCACCCCATAAGAAGGCCTGTAAGCGGCATCCCTTCCTCTCCAGGCGAGTTCTTTGTGATGTCATGTCCGTTGCTCTCCACTTTCTCTATGGAGGTAGGTCCACTGTCTGACTTATAATGGTTTTAGAGTCCCCCCCCCCATAACAAGGCCAGTAAGCGGCATCCCTTCCTCTCCAGGCAACAGAGGTGAGCTCTTTGTGATGTCATGTCCGTTGCTCTCCACTTTCTCTATGGAGGTAGGTCCACTGTCTGACTTACAATGTTTTTAGAGTCCGGGCCCTCCTTAACAAGGCCTGTAAGCGGCATCCCTTCCTCTCCAGGCAACAGAGGTGAGCTCTTTGTGATGTCATGTCCGTTGCTCTCCACTTTCTCTATGGAGGTAGGTCCACTGTCTGACTTATAATGTTTTTAGAGTCCGGGCCCTCCTTAACAAGGCCTGTAAGCGGCATCCCTTCCTCTCCAGGCAACAGAGGTGAGCTCTTTGTGATGTCATGTCCGTTGCTCTCCACTTTCTCTGTGGAGGTAGGTCCACTGTCTGTCTTATAATGTTTTTAGAGTCCCCCCCCCCATAACAAGGCCAGTAAGCGGCATCCCTTCCTCTCCAGGCAACAGAGGTGAGCTCTTTGTGATGTCATGTCCGTTGCTCTCCACTTTCTCTATGGAGGTAGGTCCACTGTCTGACTTATAATGTTTTTAGAGTCCGGGCCCTCCTTAACAAGGCCTGTAAGCGGCATCCCTTCCTCTCCAGGCAACAGAGGTGAGCTCTTTGTGATGTCATGTCCGTTGCTCTCCACTTTCTCTGTGGAGGTTGGCCCACTGTCTGACTTATAATGTTTTAGAGATTCTCCCCCCACCCCATAACAAGGCCAGTAAGCGGCATCCCTTCCTCTCCAGGCAACAGAGGTGAGCTCTTTGTGATGTCATGTCCGTTCCTCTCCACTTTCTCTGTGGAGGTTGGACCACTGTCTGAGTTATAATGTTTTTAGAGTCCCCCCCCCCTCCTTAACAAGGCCTGTAAGCGGCATCCCTTCCTCTCCAGGCAACAGAGGTGAGCTCTTTGTGATGTCATGTCCGTTGCTCTCCACTTTCTCTGTGGAGGTTGGCCCACTGTCTGACTTATAATGTTTTAGAGATTCCCCCCCCTCCTTAACAAGGCCTGTAAGCGGCATCCCTTCCTCTCCAGGCAACAGAGGTGAGCTCTTTGTGATGTCATGTCCGTTGCTCTCCACTTTCTCTGTGGAGGTTGGCCCACTGTCTGACTTATAATGTTTTAGAGATTCTCCCCCCACCCCATAACAAGGCCAGTAAGCGGCATCCCTTCCTCTCCAGGCAACAGAGGTGAGTTCTTTGTGATGTCATGTCCGTTGCTCTCCACTTTCTCTGTGGAGGTTGGCCCACTGTCTGACTTACAATGTTTTAGAGATTCTACCCCCACCCCATAACAAGGCCAGTAAGCGGCATCCCTTCCTCTCCAGGCAACAGAGGTGAGCTCTTTGTGATGTCATGTCCGTTGCTCTCCACTTTCTCTATGGAGGTAGGTCCACTGTCTGACTTATAATGTTTTTAGAGTCCCCCCCCCCCCCATAACAAGGCCAGTAAGCGGCATCCCTTCCTCTCCAGGCAACAGAGGTGAGCTCTTTGTGATGTCATGTCCGTTGCTCTCCACTTTCTCTGTGGAGGTTGGCCCACTGTCTGACTTATAATGTTTTTAGAGTCCCCCCCCCCCCTCCTTAACAAGACCTGTAAACGGCATCCATTCCTCTCCAGGCAACAGAGGTGAGCTCTTTGTGATGTCATGTCCGTTGCTCTCCACTTTCTCTGTGGAGGTTGGCCCACTGTCTGACTTATAATGTTTTTAGAGTCCCCCCCCCTCCTTAACAAGGCCTGTAAACGGCATCCCTTCCTCTCCAGGCAACAGAGGTGAGCTCTTTGTGATGTCATGTCCGTTGCTCACCACTTTCTCTGTGGAGGTTGGCCCACTGTCTGACTTATAATGTTTTAGAGATTCTCCCCCCACCCCATAAGAAGGCCTGTAAGCGGCATCCCTTCCTCTCCAGGCGAGTTCTTTGTGATGTCATGTCCGTTGCTCTCCACTTTCTCTATGGAGGTAGGTCCACTGTCTGACTTATAATGGTTTTAGAGTCCCCCCCCCCATAACAAGGCCAGTAAGCGGCATCCCTTCCTCTCCAGGCAACAGAGGTGAGCTCTTTTTGATGTCATGTCCGTTGCTCTCCACTTTCTCTATGGAGGTAGGTCCACTGTCTGACTTATAATCATTTTACAGTCCGGGCCCTCCTTAACAAGGCCTGTAAGCGGCATCCCTTCCTCTCCAGGCAACAGAGGTGAGCTCTTTGTGATGTCATGTCCGATGCTCTCCACTTTCTCTATGGAGGTAGGTCCACTGTCTGACTTATAATGTTTTTAGAGTCCGGGCCCTCCTTAACAAGACCTGTAAGCGGCATCCCTTCCTCTCCAGGCAACAGAGGTGAGCTCTTTGTGATGTCATGTCCGTTGCTCTCCACTTTCTCTGTGGAGGTTGGCCCACTGTCTGACTTATAATGTTTTTAGAGTCCCCCCCCCCTCCTTAACAAGGCCTGTAAACGGCATCCCTTCCTCTCCAGGCAACAGAGGTGAGCTCTTTGTGATGTCATGTCCGTTGCTCTCCACTTTCTCTGTGGAGGTTGGCCCACTGTCTGACTTATAATGTTTTAGAGATTCCCCCCCGCCCCACCATAACAAGGCCAGTAAGCGGCATCCCTTCCTCTCCAGGCAACAGAGGTGAGCTCTTTGTGATGTCATGTCCGTTCCTCTCCACTTTCTCTGTGGAGGTTGGACCACTGTCTGACTTATAATGTTTTTAGAGTCCCCCCCCCCTCCTTAACAAGGCCTGTAAGCGGCATCCCTTCCTCTCCAGGCAACAGAGGTGAGCTCTTTGTGATGTCATGTCCGTTGCTCTCCACTTTCTCTGTGGAGGTTGGCCCACTGTCTGACTTATAATGTTTTAGAGATTCCCCCCCCTCCTTAACAAGGCCTGTAAGCGGCATCCCTTCCTCTCCAGGCAACAGAGGTGAGCTCTTTGTGATGTCATGTCCGTTGCTCTCCACTTTCTCTGTGGAGGTTGGCCCACTGTCTGACTTATAATGTTTTTAGAGTACGGGCCCTCCTTAACAAGGCCTGTAAGCGGCATCCCTTCCTCTCCAGGCAACAGAGGTGAGCTCTGTGTGATGTCATGTCCGTTGCTCTCCACTTTCTCTGTGGAGGTAGGCCCACTGTCTGACTTATAATGTTTTTAGAGTCTGGGCCCTCCTTAACAAGGTCTGTAAGCGGCATCGCTTCCTCTCCAGGCAACAGAGGTGAGCTCTTTGTGACGTCATGTCCGTTGCTCTCCACTTTCTCTGTGGAGGTTGGCCCACTGTCTGACTTATAATGTTTTAGAGATTCTCCCCCCACCCCATAAGAAGGCCTGTAAGCGGCATCCCTTCCTCTCCAGGCAACAGAGGTGAGTACTTTGTGATGTCATGTCCGTTGCTCTCCACTTTCTCTATGGAGGTAGGTCCACTGTCTGACTTATAATGGTTTTAGAGTCCGGGCCCTCCTTAACAAGGCCTGTAAGCGGCATCCCTTCCTCTCCAGGCAACAGAGGTGAGCTCTTTGTGATGTCATGTCCGTTGCTCTCCACTTTCTCTATGGAGGTAGGTCCACTGTCTGACTTATAATGTTTTTAGAGTCCGGGCCCTCCTTAACAAGGCCTGTAAGCGGCATCCCTTCCTCTCCAGGCAACAGAGGTGAGCTCTTTGTGATGTCATGTCCGTTGCTCTCCACTTTCTCTGTGGAGGTTGGCCCACTGTCTGACTTATAATGTTTTTAGAGTACGGGCCCTCCTTAACAAGGCCTGTAAGCGGCATCCCTTCCTCTCCAGGCAACAGAGGTGAGCTCTGTGTGATGTCATGTCCGTTGCTCTCCACTTTCTCTGTGGAGGTAGGCCCACTGTCTGACTTATAATGTTTTTAGAGTCTGGGCCCTCCTTAACAAGGTCTGTAAGCGGCATCGCTTCCTCTCCAGGCAACAGAGGTGAGCTCTTTGTGACGTCATGTCCGTTGCTCTCCACTTTCTCTGTGGAGGTTGGCCCACTGTCTGACTTATAATGTTTTAGAGATTCTCCCCCCACCCCATAAGAAGGCCTGTAAGCGGCATCCCTTCCTCTCCAGGCAACAGAGGTGAGTACTTTGTGATGTCATGTACGTTGCTCTCCACTTTCTCTATGGAGGTAGGTCCACTGTCTGACTTATAATGGTTTTAGAGTCCGGGCCCTCCTTAACAAGGCCTGTAAGCGGCATCCCTTCCTCTCCAGGCAACAGAGGTGAGCTCTTTGTGATGTCATGTCCGTTGCTCTCCACTTTCTCTATGGAGGTAGGTCCACTGTCTGACTTATAATGTTTTTAGAGTCCGGGCCCTCCTTAACAAGGCCTGTAAGCGGCATCCCTTCCTCTCCAGGCAACAGAGGTGAGCTCTTTGTGATGTCATGTCCGTTGCTCTCCACTTTCTCTGTGGAGGTTGGCCCACTGTCTGACTTATAATGTTTTAGAGATTCTCCCCCCACCCCATAACAAGGCCAGTAAACGGCATCCCTTCCTCTCCAGGCAACAGAGGTGAGCTCTTTGTGATGTCATGTCCGTTGCTCTCCACTTTCTCTATAGAGGTTGGCCCACTGTCTGACTTATAATGTTTTAGAGATTCTCCCCCCACCCCATAAGAAGGCCTGTAAGCGGCATCCCTTCCTCTCCAGGCGAGTTCTTTGTGATGTCATGTCCGTTGCTCTCCACTTTCTCTATGGAGGTAGGTCCACTGTCTGACTTATAATGGTTTTAGAGTCCCCCCCCCCATAACAAGGCCAGTAAGCGGCATCCCTTCCTCTCCAGGCAACAGAGGTGAGCTCTTTGTGACGTCATGTCCGTTGCTCTCCACTTTCTCTGTGGAGGTTGGCCCACTGTCTGACTTATAATGTTTTAGAGATTCTCCCCCCACCCCATAAGAAGGCCTGTAAGCGGCATCCCTTCCTCTCCAGGCAACAGAGGTGAGTTCTTTGTGATGTCATGTCCGTTGCTCTCCACTTTCTCTATGGAGGTAGGTCCACTGTCTGACTTATAATGGTTTTAGAGTCCCCCCCCCCCATAACAAGGCCAGTAAGCGGCATCCCTTCCTCTCCAGGCAACAGAGGTGAGCTCTTTGTGATGTCATGTCCGTTGCTCTCCACTTTCTCTATGGAGGTAGGTCCACTGTCTGACTTATAATGTTTTTAGAGTCCGGGCCCTCCTTAACAAGGCCTGTAAGCGGCATCCCTTCCTCTCCAGGCAACAGAGGTGAGCTCTTTGTGATGTCATGTCTGTTGCTCTCCACTTTCTCTGTGGAGGTTGGCCCACTGTCTGACTTATAATGTTTTAGAGATTCTCCCCCCACCCCATAAGAAGGCCTGTAAGCGGCATCCCTTCCTCTCCAGGCGAGTTCTTTGTGATGTCATGTCCGTTGCTCTCCACTTTCTCTATGGAGGTAGGTCCACTGTCTGACTTATAATGGTTTTAGAGTCCCCCCCCCCCATAACAAGGCCAGTAAGCGGCATCCCTTCCTCTCCAGGCAACAGAGGTGAGCTCTTTGTGATGTCATGTCCGTTGCTCTCCACTTTCTCTATGGAGGTAGGTCCACTGTCTGACTTATAATGTTTTTAGAGTCCGGGCCCTCCTTAACAAGGCCTGTAAGCGGCATCCCTTCCTCTCCAGGCAACAGAGGTGAGCTCTTTGTGATGTCATGTCCGTTGCTCTCCACTTTCTCTGTGGAGGTTGGCCCACTGTCTGACTTATAATGTTTTAGAGATTCTACCCCCACCCCATAACAAGGCCAGTAAGCGGCATCCCTTCCTCTCCAGGCAACAGAGGTGAGCTCTTTGTGATGTCATGTCCGTTGCTCTCCACTTTCTCTATGGAGGTAGGTCCACTGTCTGACTTATAATGTTTTTAGAGTCCCCCCCCCATAACAAGGCCAGTAAGCGGCATCCCTTCCTCTCCAGGCAACAGAGGTGAGCTCTTTGTGATGTCATGTCCGTTGCTCTCCACTTTCTCTGTGGAGGTTGGCCCACTGTCTGACTTATAATGTTTTTAGAGTCCCCCCCCCCTCCTTAACAAGGCCTGTAAACGGCATCCCTTCCTCTCCAGGCAACAGAGGTGAGCTCTTTGTGATGTCATGTCCGTTGCTCTCCACTTTCTCTGTGGAGGTTGGCCCACTGTCTGACTTATAATGTTTTTAGAGTCCCCCCCCCCTCCTTAACAAGGCCTGTAAGCGGCATCCCTTCCTCTCCAGGCAACAGAGGTGAGCTCTTTGTGATGTCATGTCCGTTGCTCTCCACTTTCTCTGTGGAGGTTGGCCCACTGTCTGACTTATAATGTTTTAGAGATCCCCCCCCCTCCTTAACAAGGCCTGTAAGCGGCATCCCTTCCTCTCCAGGCAACAGAGGTGAGCTCTTTGTGATGTCATGTCCGTTGCTCTCCACTTTCTCTGTGGAGGTTGGCCCACTGTCTGACTTATAATGTTTTTAGAGTCCGGGCCCTCCTTAACAAGGCCTGTAAGCGGCATCCCTTCCTCTCCAGGCAACAGAGGTGAGCTCTGTGTGATGTCATGTCCGTTGCTCTCCACTTTCTCTGTGGAGGTAGGCCCACTGTCTGACTTATAATGTTTTTAGAGTCCGGGCCCTCCTTAACAAGGCCTGTAAGCGGCATCCCTTCCTCTCCAGGCAACAGAGGTGAGCTCTTTGTGACGTCATGTCCGTTGCTCTCCACTTTCTCTGTGGAGGTAGGCCCACTGTCTGACTTATAATGTTTTTAGAGTCCGGGCCCTCCTTAACAAGGCCTGTAAGCGGCATCCCTTCCTCTCCAGGCAACAGAGGTGAGCACTTTGTGACGTCATGTCCGTTGCTCTCCACTTTCTCTGTGGAGGTTGGCCCACTGTCTGACTTATAATGTTTTTGAGATTCTCCCCCCACCCCATAAGAAGGCCTGTAAGCGGCATCCCTTCCTCTCCAGGCAACAGCGGTGAGTTCTTTGTGATGTCATGTCCGTTGCACTCCACTTTCTCTATGGAGGTAGGTCCACTGTCTGACTTATAATGGTTTTAGAGTCCCCCCCCCCCATAACGAGGCCAGTAAGCGGCATCCCTTCCTCTCCAGGCAACAGAGGTGAGCTCTTTGTGATGTCATGTCCGTTGCTCTCCACTTTCTCTATGGAGGTAGGTCCACTGTCTGACTTATAATGTTTTTAGAGTCCGGGCCCTCCTTAACAAGGCCTGTAAGCCGCATCCCTTGCTCTCCAGGCAACAGAGGTGAGCTCTTTGTGATGTCATGTCCGTTGCTCTCCACTTTCTCTATGGAGGTAGGTCCACTGTCTGACTTATAATGTTTTTAGAGTCCGGGCCCTCCTTAACAAGGCCTGTAAGCGGCATCCCTTCCTCTCCAGGCAACAGAGGTGAGCTCTTTGTGATGTCATGTCCGTTTCTCTCCACTTTCTCTGTGGAGGTTGGCCCACTGTCTGACTTATAATGTTTTAGAGATTCTCCCCCCACCCCATAAGAAGGCCTGTAAGCGGCATCCCTTCCTCTCCAGGCGAGTTCTTTGTGATGTCATGTCCGTTGCTCTCCACTTTCTCTATGGAGGTAGGTCCACTGTCTGACTTATAATGGTTTTAGAGTCCCCCCCCCCCATAACAAGGCCAGTAAGCGGCATCCCTTCCTCTCCAGGCAACAGAGGTGAGCTCTTTGTGACGTCATTTCCGTTGCTCTCCACTTTCTCTGTGGAGGTTGGCCCACTGTCTGACTTATAATGTTTTAGAGATTCTCCCCCCACCCCATAAGAAGGCCTGTATGCGGCATCCCTTCCTCTCCAGGCAACAGAGGTGAGTTCTTTGTGATGTCATGTCCGTTGCTCTCCACTTTCTCTATGGAGGTAGGTCCACTGTCTGACTTATAATGGTTTTAGAGTCCCCCCCCCCATAACAAGGCCAGTAAGCGGCATCCCTTCCTCTCCAGGCAACAGAGGTGAGCTCTTTGTGATGTCATGTCCGTTGCTCTCCACTTTCTCTATGGAGGTAGGTCCACTGTCTGACTTATAATGTTTTTAGAGTCCGGGCCCTCCTTAACAAGGCCTGTAAGCGGCATCCCTTCCTCTCTAGGCAACAGAGGTGAGCTCTTTGTGATGTCATGTCCGTTGCTCTCCACTTTCTCTATGGAGGTAGGTCCACTGTCTGACTTATGTTTTAGAGATTCTCCCCCCACCCCATAACAAGGCCAGTAAGCGGCATCCCTTCCTCTCCAGGTAACAGAGGTGAGCTCTTTGTGATGTCATGTCCGTTGCTCTCCACTTTCTCTATGGAGGTAGGTCCACTGTCTGACTTATAATGTTTTTAGAGTCCGGGCCCTCCTTAACAAGGCCTGTAAGCGGCATCCCTTCCTCTCCAGGCAACAGAGGTGAGCTCTTTGTGATGTCATGTCCGTTGCTCTCCACTTTCTCTATGGAGGTAGGTCCACTGTCTGACTTATAATGTTTTTAGAGTCCGGGCCCTCCTTAACAAGGCCTGTAAGCGGCATCCCTTCCTCTCCAGGCAACAGAGGTGAGCTCTTTGTGATGTCATGTCCGTTGCTCTCCACTTTCTCTGTGGAGGTTGGCCCACTGTCTGACTTATAATGTTTTAGAGATTCTACCCCCACCCCATAACAAGGCCAGTAAGCGGCATCCCTTCCTCTCCAGGCAACAGAGGTGAGTTCTTTGTGATGTCATGTCCGTTGCTCTCCACTTTCTCTATGGAGGTAGGTCCACTGTCTGACTTATAATGTTTTTAGAGTCCCCCCCCCCCCATAACAAGGCCAGTAAGCGGCATCCCTTCCTCTCCAGGCAACAGAGGTGAGCTCTTTGTGATGTCATGTCCGTTGCTCTCCACTTTCTCTGTGGAGGTTGGCCCACTGTCTGACTTATAATGTTTTTAGAGCCCCCCCCCCCTTAACAAGGCCTGTAAACGGCATCCCTTCCTCTCCAGGCAACAGAGGTGAGCTCTTTGTGATGTCATGTCCGTTGCTCTCCACTTTCTCTGTGGAGGTTGGCCCACTGTCTGACTTATAATGTTTTAGAGATTCCCCCCCCCCACCAAAACAAGGCGAGTAAGTGGCATCCCTTCCTCTCCAGGCAACAGAGGTGAGCTCTTTGTGATGTCATGTCCGTTCCTCTCCACTTTCTCTGTGGAGGTTGGACCACTGTCTGACTTATAATGTTTTTAGAGTCCCCCCCCCCCTCCTTAACAAGGCCTGTAAGCGGCATCCCTTCCTCTCCAGGCAACAGAGGTGAGCTCTTTGTGATGAGATGTCCGTTGCTCACCACTTTCTCTGTGGAGGTTGGCCCACTGTCTGACTTATAATGTTTTTAGAGTCCCCCCGCCCCCTCCTTAACAAGGCCTGTAAGCGGCATCCCTTCCTCTCCAGGCAACAGAGGTGAGCTCTTTGTGATGTCATGTCCGTTGCTCTCCACTTTCTCTGTGGAGGTAGGCCCACTGTCTGACTTATAATGTTTTTAGAGTCCGGGCCCTCCTTAACAAGGCCTGTAAGCGGCATCCCTTCCTCTCCAGGCAACAGAGATGAGCTCTTTGTGATGTCATGTCCGTTGCTCACCACTTTCTCTGTGGAGGTTGGCCCACTGTCTGACTTATAATGTTTTTAGAGTCCCCCTCTGCCCATAACAAGGCCTGTAAGCGGCATCCCTTCCTCTCCAGGCAACAGAAGTGAGCTCTTTGTGATGTCATGTCCGTTGCTCACCACTTTCTCTGTGGAGGTTGGCCCACTGTCTGACATGTTTTTAGAGTCCCCCCCCCTCCTTAACAAGGCCTGTAAGCGGCATCCCTTCCTCTCCAGGCAACAGAGGTGAGCTCTTTGTGATGTCATGTCCGTTGCTCTCCACTTTCTCTGTGGAGGTAGGTCCACTGTCTGACTTATAATGTTTTTAGAGTCCCCCCACCCCATAAGAAGGCCTGTAAGCGGCATCCCTTCCTCTCCAGGCAACAGAGGTGAGCTCTTTGTGATGTCATGTCCGTTGCTCTCCACTTTCTCTGTGGAGGTAGGCCCACTGTCTGACTTATAATGTTTTTAGAGTCCGGGCCCTCCTTAACAAGGCCTGTAAGCGGCATCCCTTCCTCTCCAGGCAACAGAGGTGAGCTCTTTGTGATGTCATGTCCGTTGCTCTCCCCTTTCTCTGTGGAGGTAGGTCCACTGTCTGACTTATAATGTTTTTAGAGTCCCCCCACCCCATAAGAAGGCCTGTAAGCGGCATCCCTTCCACTCCAGGCAACAAAGGTGAGCTCTTTGTGATGTCATGTCCGTTGCTCTCCACTTTCTCTGTGGAGGTAGGCCCACTGTCTGACTTATAATGTTTTTAGAGTCCGGGCCCTCCTTAACAAGGCCTGTAAGCGGCATCCCTTCCTCTCCAGGCAACAGAGGTGAGCTCTTTGTGATGTCATGTCCGTTGCTCTCCACTTTCTCTGTGGAGGTTGGCCCACTGTCTGACTTATAATGTTTTAGAGATTCTCCCCCCACCCCATAAGAAGGCCTGTAAGCGGCATCCCTTCCTCTCCAGGCAACAGAGGTGAGTTCTTTGTGATGTCATGTCCGTTGCTCTCCACTTTCTCTATGGAGGTAGGTCCACTGTCTGACTTATAATGTTTTAGAGATTCCCCCCCCCCATAACAAGGTCAGTAAGCGGCATCCCTTCCTCTCCAGGCAACAGAGGTGAGCTCTTTGTGATGTCATGTCCGTTGCTCTCCACTTTCTCTGTGGAGGTTGGCCCACTGTCTGACTTATAATGTTTTAGAGATTCTCCCCCCACCCCATAACAAAGCCTGTAAGCGGCATCCCTTCCTCTCCAGGCAACAGAGGTGAGCTCTTTGTGATGTCATGTCCGTTGCTCTCCACTTTCTCTGTGGAGGTTGGCCCACTGTCTGACTTATAATGTTTTTAGAGTCCGGGACCTCCTTAACAAGGCCTGTAAGCGGCATCCCTTCCTCTCCAGGCAACAGAGGTGAACTCTTTGTGATGTCATGTCCGTTGCTCTCCACTTTCTCTGTGGAGGTAGGCCCACTGTCTGACTTATAATGTTTTTAGAGTCCGGGCCCTCCTTAACAAGGCCAGTAAGCGGCATCCCTTCCTCTCCAGGCAACAGAGGTGAGCTCTTTGTGATGTCATGTCCGTTGCTCTCCCCTTTCTCTGTGGAGGTAGGTCCACTGTCTGACTTATAATGTTTTTAGAGTCCCCCCACCCCATAAGAAGGCCTGTAAGCGGCATCCCTTCCTCTCCAGGCAACAAAGGTGAGCTCTTTGTGACGTCATGTCCGTTGCTCTCCACTTTCTCTGTGGAGGTAGGCCCACTGTCTGACTTATAATGTTTTTAGAGTCCGGGCCCTCCTTAACAAGGCCTGTAAGCGGCATCCCTTCCTCTCCAGGCAACAGAGGTGAGCTCTTTGTGATGTCATGTCCGTTGCTCTCCACTTTCTCTGTGGAGGTAGGCCCACTGTCTGACTTATAATGTTTTTAGAGTCCGGGCCCTCCTTAACAAGGCCTGTAAGCGGCATCCCTTCCTCTCCAAGCAACAGAGGTGAGCTCTGTGTGATGTCATGTCCGTTGCTCTCCACTTTCTCTGTGGAGGTAGGCCCACTGTCTGACTTATAATGTTTTTAGAGTCCGGGCCCTCCTTAACAAGGCCTGTAAGCGGCATCCCTTCCTCTCCAGGCTACAGAGGTGAGCTCTTTGTGACGTCATGTCCGTTGCTCTCCACTTTCTCTGTGGAGGTAGGCCCACTGTCTGACTTATAATGTTTTTAGAGTCCGGGCCCTCCTTAACAAGGCCTGTAAGCGGCATCCCTTCCTCTCCAGGCAACAGAGGTGAGCTCTTTGTGATGTCATGTCCGTTGCTCTCCACTTTCTCTGTGGAGGTAGGCCCACTGTCTGACTTATAATGTTTTTAGAGTCCGGGCCCTCCTTAACAAGGCCTGTAAGCGGCATCCCTTCCTCTCCAAGCAACAGAGGTGAGCTCTGTGTGATGTCATGTCCGTTGCTCTCCACTTTCTCTGTGGAGGTAGGCCCACTGTCTGACTTATAATGTTTTTAGAGTCCGGGCCCTCCTTAACAAGGCCTGTAAGCGGCATCCCTTCCTCTCCAGGCTACAGAGGTGAGCTCTTTGTGACGTCATGTCCGTTGCTCTCCACTTTCTCTGTGGAGGTAGGCCCACTGTCTGACTTATAATGTTTTTAGAGTCCGGGCCCTCCTTAACAAGGCCTGTAAGCGGCATCCCTTCCTCTCCAGGCAACAGAGGTGAGCTCTTTGTGATGTCATGTCCGTTGCTCTCCACTTTCTCTGTGGAGGTTGGCCCACTGTCTGACTTATAATGTTTTAGAGATTCTCCCCCCACCCCATAAGAAGGCCTGTAAGCGGCATCCCTTCCTCTCCAGGCAACAGAGGTGAGTTCTTTGTGATGTCATGTCCGTTGCTCTCCACTTTCTCTATGGAGGTAGGTCCACTGTCTGACTTATAATGTTTTAGAGATTCCCCCCCCCCATAACAAGGTCAGTAAGCGGCATCCCTTCCTCTCCAGGCAACAGAGGTGAGCTCTTTGTGATGTCATGTCCGTTGCTCTCCACTTTCTCTGTGGAGGTTGGCCCACTGTCTGACTTATAATGTTTTAGAGATTCTCCCCCCACCCCATAACAAGGCCAGTAAGCGGCATCCCTTCCTCTCCAGGCAACAGAGGTGAGCTCTTTGTGATGTCATGTCCGTTGCTCTCCACTTTCTCTGTGGAGGTAGGTCCACTGTCTGACTTATAATGTTTTTAGAGTCCCCCCACCCCATAAGAAGGCCTGTAAGCGGCATCCCTTCCTCTCCAGGCAACAGAGGTGAGCTCTTTGTGATGTCATGTCCGTTGCTCTCCACTTTCTCTGTGGAGGTAGGCCCACTGTCTGACTTATAATGTTTTTAGAGTCCGGGCCCTCCTTAACAAGGCCTGTAAGCGGCATCCCTTCCTCTCCAGGCAACAGAGGTGAGCTCTTTGTGATGTCATGACCGTTGCTCTCCCCTTTCTCTGTGGAGGTAGGTCCACTGTCTGACTTATAATGTTTTTAGAGTCCCCCCACCCCATAAGAAGGCCTGTAAGCGGCATCCCTTCCTCTCCAGGCAACAAAGGTGAGCTCTTTGTGATGTCATGTCCGTTGCTCTCCACTTTCTCTGTGGAGGTAGGCCCACTGTCTGACTTATAATGTTTTTAGAGTCCGGGCCCTCCTTAACAAGGCCTGTAAGCGGCATCCCTTCCTCTCCAGGCAACAGAGGTGAGCTCTTTGTGATGTCATGTCCGTTGCTCTCCACTTTCTCTGTGGAGGTAGGCCCACTGTCTGACTTATAATGTTTTTAGAGTCCGGGCCCTCCTTAACAAGGCCTGTAAGCGGCATCCCTTCCTCTCCAGGCAACAGAGGTGAGCTCTTTGTGACGTCATGTCCGTTGCTCTCCCCTTTCTCTGTGGAGGTAGGTCCACTGTCTGACTTATAATGTTTTTAGAGTCCCCCCACCCCATAAGAAGGCCTGTAAGCGGCATCCCTTCCTCTCCAGGCAACAAAGGTGAGCTCTTTGTGATGTCATGTCCGTTGCTCTCCACTTTCTCTGTGGAGGTAGGCCCACTGTCTGACTTATAATGTTTTTAGAGTCCGGGCCCTCCTTAACAAGGCCTGTAAGCGGCATCCCTTCCTCTCCAGGCAACAGAGGTGAGCTCTTTGTGATGTCATGTCCGTTGCTCTCCACTTTCTCTGTGGAGGTAGGCCCACTATCTGACTTATGTTTTTAGAGTCCGGGCCCTCCTTAACAAGGCCTGTAAGCGGCATCCCTTCCTCTCCAGGCAACAGAGGTGAGCTCTTTGTGATGTCATGTCCGTTGCTCTCCACTTTCTCTGTGGAGGTTGGCCCACTGTCTGACTTATAATGTTTTAGAGATTCTCCCCCCACCCCATAAGAAGGCCTGTAAGCGGCATCCCTTCCTCTCCAGGCAACAGAGGTGAGTTCTTTGTGATGTCATGTCCGTTGCTCTCCACTTTCTCTATGGAGGTAGGTCCACTGTCTGACTTATAATGTTTTAGAGATTCCCCCCCCCCATAACAAGGTCAGTAAGCGGCATCCCTTCCTCTCCAGGCAACAGAGGTGAGCTCTTTGTGATGTCATGTCCGTTGCTCTCCACTTTCTCTGTGGAGGTTGGCCCACTGTCTGACTTATAATGTTTTAGAGATTCTCCCCCCACCCCATAACAAAGCCTGTAAGCGGCATCCCTTCCTCTCCAGGCAACAGAGGTGAGCTCTTTGTGATGTCATGTCCGTTGCTCTCCACTTTCTCTGTGGAGGTTGGCCCACTGTCTGACTTATAATGTTTTTAGAGTCCGGGACCTCCTTAACAAGGCCTGTAAGCGGCATCCCTTCCTCTCCAGGCAACAGAGGTGAACTCTTTGTGATGTCATGTCCGTTGCTCTCCACTTTCTCTGTGGAGGTAGGCCCACTGTCTGACTTATAATGTTTTTAGAGTCCGGGCCCTCCTTAACAAGGCCAGTAAGCGGCATCCCTTCCTCTCCAGGCAACAGAGGTGAGCTCTTTGTGATGTCATGTCCGTTGCTCTCCCCTTTCTCTGTGGAGGTAGGTCCACTGTCTGACTTATAATGTTTTTAGAGTCCCCCCACCCCATAAGAAGGCCTGTAAGCGGCATCCCTTCCTCTCCAGGCAACAAAGGTGAGCTCTTTGTGATGTCATGTCCGTTGCTCTCCACTTTCTCTGTGGATGTAGGCCCACTGTCTGACTTATAATGTTTTTAGAGTCCGGGCCCTCCTTAACAAGGCCTGTAAGCGGCATCCCTTCCTCTCCAGGCAACAGAGGTGAGCTCTTTGTGATGTCATGTCCGTTGCTCTCCACTTTCTCTGTGGAGGTAGGCCCACTGTCTGACTTATAATGTTTTTAGAGTCCGGGCCCTCCTTAACAAGGCCTGTAAGCGGCATCCCTTCCTCTCCAAGCAACAGAGGTGAGCTCTGTGTGATGTCATGTCCGTTGCTCTCCACTTTCTCTGTGGAGGTAGGCCCACTGTCTGACTTATAATGTTTTTAGAGTCCGGGCCCTCCTTAACAAGGCCTGTAAGCCGCATCCCTTCCTCTCCAGGCTACAGAGGTGAGCTCTTTGTGACGTCATGTCCGTTGCTCTCCACTTTCTCTGTGGAGGTAGGCCCACTGTCTGACTTATAATGTTTTTAGAGTCCGGGCCCTCCTTAACAAGGCCTGTAAGCGGCATCCCTTCCTCTCCAGGCAACAGAGGTGAGCTCTTTGTGATGTCATTTCCGTTGCTCTCCACTTTCTCTGTGGAGGTTGGCCCACTGTCTGACTTATAATGTTTTAGAGATTCTCCCCCCACCCCATAAGAAGGCCTGTAAGCGGCATCCCTTCCTCTCCAGGCAACAGAGGTGAGTTCTTTGTGATGTCATGTCCGTTGCTCTCCACTTTCTCTATGGAGGTAGGTCCACTGTCTGACTTATAATGTTTTAGAGATTCCCCCCCCCCATAACAAGGTCAGTAAGCGGCATCCCTTCCTCTCCAGGCAACAGAGGTGAGCTCTTTGTGATGTCATGACCGTTGCTCTCCACTGTCTCTGTGGAGGTTGGCCCACTGTCTGACTTATAATGTTTTAGAGATTCTCCCCCCACCCCATAACAAGGCCAGTAAGCGGCATCCCTTCCTCTCCAGGCAACAGAGGTGAGCTCTTTGTGATGTCATGTCCGTTGCTCTCCACTTTCTCTGTGGAGGTAGGTCCACTGTCTGACTTATAATGTTTTTAGAGTCCCCCCACCCCATAAGAAGGCCTGTAAGCGGCATCCCTTCCTCTCCAGGCAACAGAGGTGAGCTCTTTGTGATGTCATGTCCGTTGCTCTCCACTTTCTCTGTGGAGGTAGGCCCACTGTCTGACTTATAATGTTTTTAGAGTCCGGGCCCTCCTTAACAAGGCCTGTAAGCGGTATCCCTTCCTCTCCAGGCAACAGAGGTGAGCTCTTTGTGATGTCATGTCCGTTGCTCTCCCCTTTCTCTGTGGAGGTAGGTCCACTGTCTGACTTATAATGTTTTTAGAGTCCCCCCACCCCATAAGAAGGCCTGTAAGCGGCATCCCTTCCTCTCCAGGCAACAAAGGTGAGCTCTTTGTGATGTCATGTCCGTTGCTCTCCACTTTCTCTGTGGAGGTTGGCCCACTGTCTGACTTATAATGTTTTAGAGATTCTCCCCCCACCCCATAAGAAGGCCTGTAAGCGGCATCCCTTCCTCTCCAGGCAACAGAGGTGAGTTCTTTGTGATGTCATGTCCGTTGCTCTCCACTTTCTCTATGGAGGTAGGTCCACTGTCTGACTTATAATGTTTTAGAGATTCCCCCCCCCCATAACAAGGTCAGTAAGCGGCATCCCTTCCTCTCCAGGCAACAGAGGTGAGCTCTTTGTGATGTCATGTCCGTTGCTCTCCACTTTCTCTGTGGAGGTTGGCCCACTGTCTGACTTATAATGTTTTAGAGATTCTCCCCCCACCCCATAACAAGGCCTGTAAGCGGCATCCCTTCCTCTCCAGGCAACAGAGGTGAGCTCTTTGTGATGTCATGTCCGTTGCTCTCCACTTTCTCTGTGGAGGTTGGCCCACTGTCTGACTTATAATGTTTTTAGAGTCCGGGACCTCCTTAACAAGGCCTGTAAGCGGCATCCCTTCCTCTCCAGGCAACAGAGGTGAACTCTTTGTGATGTCATGTCCGTTGCTCTCCACTTTCTCTGTGGAGGTAGGCCCACTGTCTGACTTATAATGTTTTTAGAGTCCGGGCCCTCCTTAACAAGGCCAGTAAGCGGCATCCCTTCCTCTCCAGGCAACAGAGGTGAGCTCTTTGTGATGTCATGTCCGTTGCTCTCCCCTTTCTCTGTGGAGGTAGGTCCACTGTCTGACTTATAATGTTTTTAGAGTCCCCCCACCCCATAAGAAGGCCTGTAAGCGGCATCCCTTCCTCTCCAGGCAACAAAGGTGAGCTCTTTGTGATGTCATGTCCGTTGCTCTCCACTTTCTCTGTGGAGGTAGGCCCACTGTCTGACTTATAATGTTTTTAGAGTCCGGGCCCTCCTTAACAAGGCCTGTAAGCGGCATCCCTTCCTCTCCAGGCAACAGAGGTGAGCTCTTTGTGATGTCATGTCCGTTGCTCTCCACTTTCTCTGTGGAGGTAGGCCCACTGTCTGACTTATAATGTTTTTAGAGTCCGGGCCCTCCTTAACAAGGCCTGTAAACGGCATCCCTTCCTCTCCAAGCAACAGAGGTGAGCTCTGTGTGATGTCATGTCCGTTGCTCTCCACTTTCTCTGTGGAGGTAGGTCCACTGTCTGACTTATAATGTTTTTAGAGTCCGGGCCCTCCTTAACAAGGCCTGTAAGCGGCATCCCTTCCTCTCCAGGCTACAGAGGTGAGCTCTTTGTGACGTCATATCCGTTGCTCTCCACTTTCTCTGTGGAGGTAGGCCCACTGTCTGACTTATAATGTTTTTAGAGTCCGGGCCCTCCTTAACAAGGCCTGTAAGCGGCATCCCTTCCTCTCCAGGCAACAGAGGTGAGCTCTTTGTGATGTCATGTCCGTTGCTCTCCACTTTCTCTATGGAGGTTGGCCCACTGTCTGACTTATAATGTTTTAGAGATTCTCCCCCCACCCCATAAGAAGGCCTGTAAGCGGCATCCCTTCCTCTCCAGGCAACAGAGGTGAGTTCTTTGTGATGTCATGTCCGTTGCTCTCCACTTTCTCTATGGAGGTAGGTCCACTGTCTGACTTATAATGTTTTAGAGATTCCCCCCCCCCATAACAAGGTCAGTAAGCGGCATCCCTTCCTCTCCAGGCAACAGAGGTGAGCTCTTTGTGATGTCATGACCGTTGCTCTCCACTGTCTCTGTGGAGGTTGGCCCACTGTCTGACTTATAATGTTTTAGAGATTCTCCCCCCACCCCATAACAAGGCCAGTAAGCGGCATCCCTTCCTCTCCAGGCAACAGAGGTGAGCTCTTTGTGATGTCATGTCCGTTGCTCTCCACTTTCTCTGTGGAGGTAGGTCCACTGTCTGACTTATAATGTTTTTAGAGTCCCCCCACCCCATAAGAAGGCCTGTAAGCGGCATCCCTTCCTCTCCAGGCAACAGAGGTGAGCTCTTTGTGATGTCATGTCCGTTGCTCTCCACTTTCTCTGTGGAGGTAGGCCCACTGTCTGACTTATAATGTTTTTAGAGTCCGGGCCCTCCTTAACAAGGCCTGTAAGCGGTATCCCTTCCTCTCCAGGCAACAGAGGTGAGCTCTTTGTGATGTCATGTCCGTTGCTCTCCCCTTTCTCTGTGGAGGTAGGTCCACTGTCTGACTTATAATGTTTTTAGAGTCCCCCCACCCCATAAGAAGGCCTGTAAGCGGCATCCCTTCCTCTCCAGGCAACAAAGGTGAGCTCTTTGTGATGTCATGTCCGTTGCTCTCCACTTTCTCTGTGGAGGTTGGCCCACTGTCTGACTTATAATGTTTTAGAGATTCTCCCCCCACCCCATAAGAAGGCCTGTAAGCGGCATCCCTTCCTCTCCAGGCAACAGAGGTGAGTTCTTTGTGATGTCATGTCCGTTGCTCTCCACTTTCTCTATGGAGGTAGGTCCACTGTCTGACTTATAATGTTTTAGAGATTCCCCCCCCCCCATAACAAGGTCAGTAAGCGGCATCCCTTCCTCTCCAGGCAACAGAGGTGAGCTCTTTGTGATGTCATGTCCGTTGCTCTCCACTTTCTCTGTGGAGGTTGGCCCACTGTCTGACTTATAATGTTTTAGAGATTCTCCCCCCACCCCATAACAAGGCCTGTAAGCGGCATCCCTTCCTCTCCAGGCAACAGAGGTGAGCTCTTTGTGATGTCATGTCCGTTGCTCTCCACTTTCTCTGTGGAGGTTGGCCCACTGTCTGACTTATAATGTTTTTAGAGTCCGGGACCTCCTTAACAAGGCCTGTAAGCGGCATCCCTTCCTCTCCAGGCAACAGAGGTGAGCTCTTTGTGATGTCATGTCCGTTGCTCTCCCCTTTCTCTGTGGAGGTAGGTCCACTGTCTGACTTATAATGTTTTTAGAGTCCCCCCACCCCATAAGAAGGCCTGTAAGCGGCATCCCTTCCTCTCCAGGCAACAAAGGTGAGCTCTTTGTGATGTCATGTCCGTTGCTCTCCACTTTCTCTGTGGAGGTAGGCCCACTGTCTGACTTATAATGTTTTTAGAGTCCGGGCCCTCCTTAACAAGGCCTGTAAGCGGCATCCCTTCCTCTCCAGGCAACAGAGGTGAGCTCTTTGTGATGTCATGTCCGTTGCTCTCCACTTTCTCTGTGGAGGTAGGCCCACTGTCTGACTTATAATGTTTTTAGAGTCCGGGCCCTCCTTAACAAGGCCTGTAAACGGCATCCCTTCCTCTCCAAGCAACAGAGGTGAGCTCTGTGTGATGTCATGTCCGTTGCTCTCCACTTTCTCTGTGGAGGTAGGTCCACTGTCTGACTTATAATGTTTTTAGAGTCCGGGCCCTCCTTAACAAGGCCTGTAAGCGGCATCCCTTCCTCTCCAGGCTACAGAGGTGAGCTCTTTGTGACGTCATGTCCGTTGCTCTCCACTTTCTCTGTGGAGGTAGGCCCACTGTCTGACTTATAATGTTTTTAGAGTCCGGGCCCTCCTTAACAAGGCCTGTAAGCGGCATCCCTTCCTCTCCAGGCAACAGAGGTGAGCTCTTTGTGATGTCATGTCCGTTGCTCTCCACTTTCTCTGTGGAGGTTGGCCCACTGTCTGACTTATAATGTTTTAGAGATTCTCCCCCCACCCCATAAGAAGGCCTGTAAGCGGCATCCCTTCCTCTCCAGGCAACAGAGGTGAGTTCTTTGTGATGTCATGTCCGTTGCTCTCCACTTTCTCTATGGAGGTAGGTCCACTGTCTGACTTATAATGTTTTAGAGATTCCCCCCCCCCCATAACAAGGTCAGTAAGCGGCATCCCTTCCTCTCCAGGCAACAGAGGTGAGCTCTTTGTGATGTCATGTCCGTTGCTCTCCACTTTCTCTATTAAGTTAGGTCCACTGTCTGACTTATAATGTTTTTAGAGTCCCTCCCCCCCCCATAACAAGGCCAGTAAGCGGCATCCCTTCCTCTCCAGGCAACAGAGGTGAGCTCTGTGTGATGTCATGTCCGTTGCTCTCCACTTTCTCTGTCGAGGTAGGCCCACTGTCTGACTTATAATGTTTTTAGAGTCCGGGCCCTCCTTAACAAGGCCTGTAAGCGGCATCCCTTCCTCTCCAGGCAACAGAGGTGAGCTCTTTGTGATGTCATGTCCGTTGCTCTCCACTTTCTCTGTGGAGGTTGGCCCACTGTCTGACTTATAATGTTTTAGAGATTCCCCCCCCCCCCATAACAAGGTCAGTAAGCGGCATCCCTTCCTCTCCTGGCAACAGAGGTGAGTTCTTTGTGATGTCATGTCCGTTGCTCTCCACTTTCTCTATGGAGGTAGGTCCACTGTCTGACTTATAATGTTTTTAGAGTCCGGGGCCTTCTTAACAAGGCCTGTAAGCGGCATCCCTTCCTCTCCAGGCAACAGAGGTGAGTTCTTTGTGATGTCATGTCCGTTGCTCTCCACTTTCTCTATTAAGGTAGGTCCACTGTCTGACTTATAATGTTTTTAGAGTCCCTCCCCCCCCCCATAACAAGGCCAGTAAGCGGCATCCCTTCCTCTCCAGGCAACAGAGGTGAGCTCTTTGTGATGTCATGTCCGTTGCTCTCCACTTTCTCTGTGGAGGTTGGACCACTGTCTGACTTATAATGTTTTAGAGATTCCCCCCCCCCATAACAAGGCCAGTAAGCTGCATCCCTTCCTCTCTAGGCAACAGAGGTGAGCTCTTTGTGATGTCATGTCCGTTGCTCTCCACTTTCTCTATGGAGGTAGGTCCACTGTCTGACTTATAAAGTTTTTAGAGTCCCCCCCCCCCCATAACAAGGCCAGTAAGCGGCATCCCTTCCTCTCCTGGCAACAGAGGTGAGTTCTTTGTGATGTCATGTCCGTTGCTCTCCACTTTCTCTGTGGAGGTTGGCCCACTGTCTGACTTATAATGTTTTTAGAGTCCGGGCCCTCCTTAACAAGGCCTGTAAGCGGCATCCCTTCCTCTCCAGGCAACAGAGGTGAGCTCTTTGTGATGTCATGTCCGTTGCTCTCCACTTTCTCTATGGAGGTAGGTCCACTGTCTGACTTATAATGTTTTTAGAGTCCGGGCCCTCCTTAACAAGGCCTGTAAGTGGCATCCCTTCCTCTCCAGGAAACAGAGGTGAGCTCTTTGTGATGTCATGTCCGTTGCTCTCCACTTTCTCTGTGCAGGTTGGCCCACTGTCTGACTTATAATGTTTTAGAGATTCTCCCCCCACCCCATAACAAGGCCAGTAAGCGGCATCCCTTCCTCTCCAGGCAACAGAGGTGAGTTCTTTGTGATGTCATGTCCGTTGCTCTCCACTTTCTCTATGGAGGTAGGTCCACTGTCTGACTTATAATGTTTTTAGAGTCCCCCCCCCCCATAACAAGGCCAGTAAGCGGCATCCCTTCCTCTCCAGGCAACAGAGGTGAGCTCTTTGTGATGTCATGTCCGTTGCTCTCCACTTTCTCTGTGGAGGTTGGCCCACTGTCTGACTTATAATGTTTTAGAGATTCCCCCCCCCCCACCATAACAAGGCGAGTAAGTGGCATCCCTTCCTCTCCAGGCAACAGAGGTGAGCTCTTTGTGATGTCATGTCCGTTCCTCTCCACTTTCTCTATGGAGGTAGGTCCACTGTGTGACTTATAATGTTTTTAGAGTCCCCCCCCCCCATAACAAGGCCAGTAAGCGGCATCCCTTCCTCTCCAGGCAACAGAGGTGAGCTCTTTGTGATGTCATGTCCATTGCTCTCCACTTTCTCTGTGGAGGTTGGCCCACTGTCTGACTTATAATGTTTTTAGAGTCCCCCCCCCCCATTAACAAGGCCAGTAAGCGGCATCCCTTCCTCTCCAAGCAACAGAGGTGAGCTTTTTGTGATGTCATGTCCGTTGCTCTCCACTTTCTCTATGGAGGTAATTCCACTGTCTGACTTATAATGTTTTTAGAGTCCGGGCCCTCCTTAACAAGGCCTGTAAGCGGCATCCCTTCCTCTCCAGGCAACAGAGTTGAGCTCTTTGTGATGTCATGTCCGTTGCTCTCCACTTTCTCTGTGGAGGTAGGTCCACTGTCTGACTTATAATGTTTTTAGAGTCCCCCCACCCCATAAGAAGGCCTGTAAGTGGCATCCCTTCCTCTCCAGGCAACAGAGGTGAGCTCTTTGTGATGTCATGTCCGTTGCTCTCCACTTTCTCTGTGGAGGTAGGCCCACTGTCTGACTTATAATGTTTTTAGAGTCCGGGCCCTCCTTAACAAGGCCTGTAAGCGGCATCCCTTCCTCTCCAGGCAACAGAGGTGAGCTCTTTGTGATGTCATGTCCGTTGCTCTCCACTTTCTCTGTGGAGGTAGGCCCACTGTCTGACTTATAATGTTTTTAGAGTCCGGGCCCTCCTTAACAAGGCCTGTAAGCGGCATCCCTTCCTCCCCAGGCAACAGAGGTGAGCTCTTTGTGATGTCATGTCCGTTGCTCTCCACTTTCTCTGTGGAGGTTGGCCCACTGTCTGACTTATAATGTTTTAGAGATTCTCCCCCCCCCCCCATAACAAGGCCAGTAAGCGGCATCCCTTCCTCTCCAGGCAACAGAGGTGAGTTCTTTGTGATGTCATGTCCGTTGCTCTCCACTTTCTCTATGGAGGTAGGTCCACTGTGTGACTTATAATGTTTTTAGAGTCCCCCCCCCATAACAAGGCCAGTAAGCGGCATCCCTTCCTCTCCAGGCAACAGAGGTGAGCTCTTTGTGATGTCATGTCCGTTGCTCTCCACTTTCTCTATGGAGGTAGGTCCACTGTGTGACTTATAATGTTTTTAGAGTCCCCCCCCCATAACAAGGCCAGTAAGCGGCATCCCTTCCTCTCCAGGCAACAGAGGTGAGTTCTTTGTGATGTCATGTCCGTTGCTCTCCACTTTCTCTATGGAGGTAGGTCCACTGTGTGACTTATTATTTTTTTAGAGTACCCCCACCCCATAACAAGGCCAGTAAGCGGCATCCCTTCCTCTCCAGGCAACAGAGGTGAGTTCTTTGTGATGTCATGTCCGTTGCTCTCCACATTCTCTATGGAGGTAGGTCCACTGTGTGACTTATAATGTTTTTAGAGTCCCCCCCCCCATAACAAGGCCAGTAAGCGGCATCCCTTCCTCTCCAGGCAACAGAGGTGAGCTCTTTGTGATGTCATGTCCATTGCTCTCCACTTTCTCTGTGGAGGTTGGCCCACTGTCTGACTTATAATGTTTTAGAGATTCCCCCCCCCCGCCCCATAACAAGGCCAGTAAGCGGCATCCCTTCCTCTCCAGGCAACAGAGGTGAGTTCTTTGTGATGTCATGTCCGTTGCTCTCCACATTCTCTATGGAGGTAGGTCCACTGTGTGACTTATAATGTTTTTAGAGTCCCCCCCCCCATAACAAGGCCAGTAAGCGGCATCCCTTCCTCTCCAGGCAACAGAGGTGAGCTCTTTGTGATGTCATGTCCATTGCTCTCCACTTTCTCTGTGGAGGTTGGCCCACTGTCTGACTTATAATGTTTTTAGAGTCCCCCCCCCCCATTAACAAGGCCAGTAAGCGGCATCCCTTCCTCTCCAAGCAACAGAGGTGAGCTTTTTGTGATGTCATGTCCGTTGCTCTCCACTTTCTCTATGGAGGTAATTCCACTGTCTGACTTATAATGTTTTTAGAGTCCGGGCCCTCCTTAACAAGGCCTGTAAGCGGCATCCCTTCCTCTCCAGGCAACAGAGTTGAGCTCTTTGTGATGTCATGTCCATTGCTCACCACTTTCTCTGTGGAGGTTGGCCCACTGTCTGACTTATAATGTTTTTAGAGTCCCCCCCCCCCTCCTTAACAAGGCCAGTAAGCGGCATCCCTTCCTGTCCAGGCAACAGAGGTGAGCTCTTTGTGATGTCATGTCCGTTGCTCTCCACTTTCTCTGTGGAGGTAGGTCCACTGTCTGACTTATAATGTTTTTAGAGTCCCCCCACCCCATAAGAAGGCCTGTAAGTGGCATCCCTTCCTCTCCAGGCAACAGAGGTGAGCTCTTTGTGATGTCATGTCCGTTGCTCTCCACTTTCTCTGTGGAGGTAGGCCCACTGTCTGACTTATAATGTTTTTAGAGTCCGGGCCCTCCTTAACAAGGCCTGTAAGCGGCATCCCTTCCTCTCCAGGCAACAGAGGTGAGCTCTTTGTGATGTCATGTCCGTTGCTCTCCACTTTCTCTGTGGAGGTAGGCCCACTGTCTGACTTATAATGTTTTTAGAGTCCGGGCCCTCCTTAACAAGGCCTGTAAGCGGCATCCCTTCCTCTCCAGGCAACAGAGGTGAGCTCTTTGTGATGTCATGTCCGTTGCTCTCCACTTTCTCTGTGGAGGTTGGCCCACTGTCTGACTTATAATGTTTTAGAGATTCTCCCCCCCCCCATAACAAGGCCAGTAAGCGGCATCCCTTCCTCTCCAGGCAACAGAGGTGAGTTCTTTGTGATGTCATGTCCGTTGCTCTCCACTTTCTCTATGGAGGTAGGTCCACTGTGTGACTTATAATGTTTTTAGAGTCCCCCCCCCATAACAAGGCCAGTAAGCGGCATCCCTTCCTCTCCAGGCAACAGAGGTGAGCTCTTTGTGATGTCATGTCCGTTGCACTCCACTTTCTCTATGGAGGTAGGTCCACTGTGTGACTTATAATGTTTTTAGAGTCCCCCCCCCATAACAAGGCCAGTAAGCGGCATCCCTTCCTCTCCAGGCAACAGAGGTGAGTTCTTTGTGATGTCATGTCCGTTGCTCTCCACTTTCTCTATGGAGGTAGGTCCACTGTGTGACTTATTATTTTTTTAGAGTACCCCCACCCCATAACAAGGCCAGTAAGCGGCATCCCTTCCTCTCCAGGCAACAGAGGTGAGTTCTTTGTGATGTCATGTCCGTTGCTCTCCACTTTCTCTATGGAGGTAGGTCCACTGTGTGACTTATAATGTTTTTAGAGTCCCCCCCCCATAACAAGGCCAGTAAGCGGCATCCCTTCCTCTCTAGGCAACAGAGGTGAGCTCTTTGTGATGTCATGTCCATTGCTCTCCACTTTCTCTGTGGAGGTTGGCCCACTGTCTGACTTATAATGTTTTAGAGATTCCCCCCCCCCGCCCCATAACAAGGCCAGTAAGCGGCATCCCTTCCTCTCCAGGCAACAGAGGTGAGCTCTTTGTGATGTCATGTCCATTGCTCTCCACTTTCTCTGTGGAGGTTGGCCCACTGTCTGACTTATAATGTTTTAGAGATTCCCCCCCCCCCGCCCCATAACAAGGCCAGTAAGCGGCATCCCTTCCTCTCCAGGCAACAGAGGTGAGCTCTTTGTGATGTCATGTCTGTTGCTCTCCACTTTCTCTGTGGAGGTAGGCCCACTGTCTGACTTATAATGGTTTTAGAGTCCGGGCCCTCCTTAACAAGGCCTGTAAGTGGCATCCCTTCCTCTCCAGGCAACAGAGGTGAGCTCTGTGTGATGTCATGTCCGTTGCTCTCCACTTTCTCTGTGGAGGTAGGCCCACTGTCTGACTTATAATGTTTTTAGAGTCCGGGCCCTCCTTAACAAGGCCTGTAAGCGGCATCCCTTCCTCTCCAGGCAACAGAGGTGAGCTATTTGTGACGTCATGTCCATTGCTCTCCACTTTCTCTGTGGAGGTAGGCCCACTGTCTGACTTACAATGTTTTTAGAGTCCGGGCCCTCCTTAACAAGGCCTGTAAGCGGCATCCCTTCCTCTCCAGGCAACAGAGGTGAGCTCTTTGTGATGTCATGTCCGTTGCTCTCCACTTTCTCTGTGGAGGTTGGCCCACTGTCTGACTTATAATGTTTTAGAGATTCTCCCCCCACCCCATAACAAGGCCAGTAAGCGGCATCCCTTCCTCTCCAGGCAACAGAGGTGAGTTCTTTGTGATGTCATGTCCGTTGCTCTCCACTTTCTCTATGGAGGTAGGTCCACTGTCTGACTTATAATGTTTTTAGAGTCCCCCCCCCATAACAAGGCCAGTAAGCGGCATCCCTTCCTCTCCAGGCAACAGAGGTGAGCTCTTTGTGATGTCATGTCCATTGCTCTCCACTTTCTCTGTGGAGGTTGGCCCACTGTCTGACTTATAATGTTTTTAGAGTCCCCCCCCTCCTTAACAAGGCCTGTAAGCGGCATCCCTTCCTCTCCAGGCAACAGAGGTGAGCTCTTTGTGATGTCATGTCCGTTGCTCTCCACTTTCTCTGTGGAGGTTGGCCCACTGTCTGACTTATAATGTTTTAGAGATTCCCCCCCCCCCATAACAAGGCCAGTAAGCGGCATCCCTTCCTCTCCAGGCAACAGAGGTGAGTTCTTTGTGATGTCATGTCCGTTGCTCTCCACTTTCTCTATGGAGGTAGGTCCACTGTCTGACTTATAATGTTTTTAGAGTCCCCCCCCCCCCATAACAAGGCCAGTAAGCGGCATCCCTTCCTCTCCAAGCAACAGAGGTGAGCTTTTTGTGATGTCATGTCCGTTGCTCTCCACTTTCTCTATGGAGGTAATTCCACTGTCTGACTTATAATGTTTTTAGAGTCCGGGCCCTCCTTAACAAGGCCTGTAAGCGGCATCCCTTCCTCTCTAGGCAACAGAGTTGAGCTCTTTGTGATGTCATGTCCATTGCTCACCACTTTCTCTGTGGAGGTTGGCCCACTGTCTGACTTATAATGTTTTTAGAGTCCCCCCCCCCCTCCTTAACAAGGCCAGTAAGCGGCATCCCTTCCTGTCCAGGCAACAGAGGTGAGCTCTTTGTGATGTCATGTCCGTTGCTCTCCACTTTCTCTGTGGAGGTAGGTCCACTGTCTGACTTATAATGTTTTTAGAGTCCCCCCACCCCATAAGAAGGCCTGTAAGTGGCATCCCTTCCTCTCCAGGCAACAGAGGTGAGCTCTTTGTGATGTCATGTCCGTTGCTCTCCACTTTCTCTGTGGAGGTAGGCCCACTGTCTGACTTATAATGTTTTTAGAGTCCGGGCCCTCCTTAACAAGGCCTGTAAGCGGCATCCCTTCCTCTCCAGGCAACAGAGGTGAGCTCTTTGTGATGTCATGTCCGTTGCTCTCCACTTTCTCTGTGGAGGTAGGCCCACTGTCTGACTTATAATGTTTTTAGAGTCCGGGCCCTCCTTAACAAGGCCTGTAAGCGGCATCCCTTCCTCTCCAGGCAACAGAGGTGAGCTCTTTGTGATGTCATGTCCGTTGCTCTCCACTTTCTCTGTGGAGGTTGGCCCACTGTCTGACTTATAATGTTTTAGAGATTCTCCCCCCCCCCCCATAACAAGGCCAGTAAGCGGCATCCCTTCCTCTCCAGGCAACAGAGGTGAGTTCTTTGTGATGTCATGTCCGTTGCTCTCCACTTTCTCTATGGAGGTAGGTCCACTGTGTGACTTATAATGTTTTTAGAGTCCCCCCCCCCATAACAAGGCCAGTAAGCGGCATCCCTTCCTCTCCAGGCAACAGAGGTGAGCTCTTTGTGATGTCATGTCCGTTGCTCTCCACTTTCTCTATGGAGGTAGGTCCACTGTGTGACTTATAATGTTTTTAGAGTCCCCCCCCCATAACAAGGCCAGTAAGCGGCATCCCTTCCTCTCCAGGCAACAGAGGTGAGTTCTTTGTGATGTCATGTCCGTTGCTCTCCACTTTCTCTATGGAGGTAGGTCCACTGTGTGACTTATTTTTTTAGAGTACCCCCACCCCATAACAAGGCCAGTAAGCGGCATCCCTTCCTCTCCAGGCAACAGAGGTGAGTTCTTTGTGATGTCATGTCCGTTGCTCTCCACATTCTCTATGGAGGTAGGTCCACTGTGTGACTTATAATGTTTTTAGAGTCCCCCCCCCCATAACAAGGCCAGTAAGCGGCATCCCTTCCTCTCCAGGCAACAGAGGTGAGCTCTTTGTGATGTCATGTCCATTGCTCTCCACTTTCTCTGTGGAGGTTGGCCCACTGTCTGACTTATAATGTTTTAGAGATTCCCCCCCCCCCCGCCCCATAACAAGGCCAGTAAGCGGCATCCCTTCCTCTCCAGGCAACAGAGGTGAGCTCTTTGTGATGTCATGTCCATTGCTCTCCACTTTCTCTGTGGAGGTTGGCCCACTGTCTGACTTATAATGTTTTAGAGATTCCCCCCCCCCCCGCCCCATAACAAGGCCAGTAAGCGGCATCCCTTCCTCTCCAGGCAACAGAGGTGAGCTCTTTGTGATGTCATGTCCGTTGCTCTCCACTTTCTCTGTGGAGGTTGGCCCACTGTCTGACTTATAATGTTTTTAGAGTCCGGGCCCTCCTTAACAAGGCCTGTAAGCGGCATCCCTTCCTCTCCAGGCAACAGAGGTGAGCTCTTTGTGATGTCATGTCTGTTGCTCTCCACTTTCTCTGTGGAGGTAGGCCCACTGTCTGACTTATAATGTTTTTAGAGTCCGGGCCCTCCTTAACAAGGCCTGTAAGTGGCATCCCTTCCTCTCCAGGCAACAGAGGTGAGCTCTGTGTGATGTCATGTCCGTTGCTCTCCACTTTCTCTGTGGAGGTAGGCCCACTGTCTGACTTATAATGTTTTTAGAGTCCGGGCCCTCCTTAACAAGGCCTGTAAGCGGCATCCCTTCCTCTCCAGGCAACAGAGGTGAGCTATTTGTGACGTCATGTCCATTGCTCTCCACTTTCTCTGTGGAGGTAGGCCCACTGTCTGACTTACAATGTTTTTAGAGTCCGGGCCCTCCTTAACAAGACCTGTAAGCGGCATCCCTTCCTCTCCAGGCAACAGAGGTGAGCTCTTTGTGATGTCATGTCCGTTGCTCTCCACTTTCTCTGTGGAGGTTGGCCCACTGTCTGACTTATAATGTTTTATAGATTCTCCCCCCACCCCATAACAAGGCCAGTAAGCGGCATCCCTTCCTCTCCAGGCAACAGAGGTGAGTTCTTTGTGATGTCATGTCCGTTGCTCTCCACTTTCTCTATGGAGGTAGGTCCACTGTCTGACTTATAATGTTTTTAGAGTCCCCCCCCCCCCATAACAAGGCCAGTAAGCGGCATCCCTTCCTCTCCAGGCAACAGAGGTGAGCTCTTTGTGATGTCATGTCCATTGCTCTCCACTTTCTCTGTTGAGGTTGGCCCACTGTCTGACTTATAATGTTTTAGAGATTCCACCCCCCCCCATAACAAGGCCAGTAAGCGGCATCCCTTCCTCTCCATGCAACAGAGGTGAGTTCTTTGTGATGTCATGTCCGTTGCTCTCCACTTTCTCTGTGGAGGTTAGACCACTGTCTGACTTATAATGTTTTTAGAGTCCCCCCACCCCATAAGAAGGCCTGTAAGCGGCATCCCTTCCTCTCCAGGCAACAGAGGTGAGCTCTTTGTGATGTCATGTCCGTTGCTCTCCACTTTCTCTGTGGAGGTAGGCCCACTGTCTGACTTATAATGTTTTTAGAGTCCGGGCCCTCCTTAACAAGGCCTGTAAGCGGCATCCCTTCCTCTCCAGGCAACAGAGGTGAGCTCTTTGTGATGTCATGTCCGTTGCTCTCCACTTTCTCTGTGGAGGTAGGCCCACTGTCTGACTTATAATGTTTTTAGAGTCCGGGCCCTCCTTAACAAGGCCTGTAAGCGGCATCCCTTCCTCTCCAGGCAACAGAGGTGAGCTCTGTGTGATGTCATGTCCGTTGCTCTCCACTTTCTCTGTGGAGGTAGGCCCACTGTCTGACTTATAATGTTTTTAGAGTCCGGGCCCTCCTTAACAAGGCCTGTAAGCGGCATCCCTTCCTCTCCAGGCAACAGAGGTGAGCTCTTTGTGACGTCATGTCCGTTTCTCTCCACTTTCTCTGTGGAGGTAGGCCCACTGTGTGACTTATAATGTTTTTAGAGTCCCCCCCCCCATAACAAGGCCAGTAAGCGGCATCCCTTCCTCTCCAGGCAACAGAGGTGAGTTCTTTGTGATGTCATGTCCGTTGCTCTCCACTTTCTCTATGGAGGTAGGTCCACTGTGTGACTTATTATGTTTTTAGAGTCCCCCCCCCATAACAAGGCCAGTAAGCGGCATCCCTTCCTCTCCAGGCAACAGAGGTGAGCTCTTCGTGATGTCATGTCCATTGCTCTCCACTTTCTCTGTGGAGGTTGGCCCACTGTCTGACTTATAATGTTTTAGAGATTCCCCCCCCCCACCCCATAACAAGGCCAGTAAGCGGCATCCCTTCCTCTCCAGGCAACAGAGGTGAGCTCTTTGTGATGTCATATCCATTGCTCTCCACTTTCTCTGTGGAGGTTGGCCCACTGTCTGACTTATAATGTTTTAGAGATTCCCCCCCCCCCCGCCCCATAACAAGGCCAGTAAGCGGCATCCCTTCCTCTCCAGGCAACAGAGGTGAGCTCTTTGTGATGTCATGTCCGTTGCTCTCCACTTTCTCTGTGGAGGTTGGCCCACTGTCTGACTTATAATGTTTTTAGAGTCCGGGCCCTCCTTAACAAGGCCTGTAAGCGGCATCCCTTCCTCTCCAGGCAACAGAGGTGAGCTCTTTGTGATGTCATGTCTGTTGCTCTCCACTTTCTCTGTGGAGGTAGGCCCACTGTCTGACTTATAATGTTTTTAGAGTCCGGGCCCTCCTTAACAAGGCCTGTAAGTGGCATCCCTTCCTCTCCAGGCAACAGAGGTGAGCTCTGTGTGATGTCATGTCCGTTGCTCTCCACTTTCTCTGTGGAGGTAGGCCCACTGTCTGACTTATAATGTTTTTAGAGTCCGGGCCCTCCTTAACAAGGCCTGTAAGCGGCATCCCTTCCTCTCCAGGCAACAGAGGTGAGCTATTTGTGACGTCATGTCCATTGCTCTCCACTTTCTCTGTGGAGGTAGGCCCACTGTCTGACTTACAATGTTTTTAGAGTCCGGGCCCTCCTTAACAAGGCCTGTAAGCGGCATCCCTTCCTCTCCAGGCAACAGAGGTGAGCTCTTTGTGATGTCATGTCCGTTGCTCTCCACTTTCTCTGTGGAGGTTGGCCCACTGTCTGACTTATGTTTTAGAGATTCTCCCCCCACCCCATAACAAGGCCAGTAAGCGGCATCCCTTCCTCTCCAGGCAACAGAGGTGAGTTCTTTGTGATGTCATGTCCGTTGCTCTCCACTTTCTCTATGGAGGTAGGTCTACTGTCTGACTTATAATGTTTTTAGAGTCCCCCCCCCCCATAACAAGGCCAGTAAGCGGCATCCCTTCCTCTCCAGGCAACAGAGGTGAGCTCTTTGTGATGTCATGTCCATTGCTCTCCACTTTCTCTGTGGAGGTTGGCCCACTGTCTGACTTATAATGTTTTAGAGATTCCCCCCCCCCCCATAACAAGGCCAGTAAGCGGCATCCCTTCCTCTCCATGCAACAGAGGTGAGTTCTTTGTGATGTCATGTCCGTTGCTCTCCACTTTCTCTGTGGAGGTTAGACCACTGTCTGACTTATAATGTTCTTAGAGTCCCCCCACCCCATAAGAAGGCCTGTAAGCGGCATCCCTTCCTCTCCAGGCAACATAGGTGAGCTCTTTGTGATGTCATGTCCGTTGCTCTCCACTTTCTCTGTGGAGGTAGGCCCACTGTCTGACTTATAATGTTTTTAGAGTCCGGGCCCTCCTTAACAAGGCCTGTAAGCGGCATCCCTTCCTCTCCAGGCAACAGAGGTGAGCTCTTTGTGATGTCATGTCCGTTGCTCTCCACTTTCTCTGTGGAGGTAGGCCCACTGTCTGACTTATAATGTTTTTAGAGTCCGGGCCCTCCTTAACAAGGCCTGTAAGCGGCATCCCTTCCTCTCCAGGCAACAGAGGTGAGCTCTGTGTGATGTCATGTCCGTTGCTCTCCACTTTCTCTGTGGAGGTAGGCCCACTGTCTGACTTATAATGTTTTTAGAGTCCGGGCCCTCCTTAACAAGGCCTGTAAGCGGCATCCCTTCCTCTCCAGGCAACAGAGGTGAGCTCTTTGTGACGTCATGTCCGTTTCTCTCCACTTTCTCTGTGGAGGTAGGCCCACTATCTGACTTATAATGTTTTTAGAGTCCGGGCCCTCCTTAACAAGGCCTGTAAGCGGCATCCCTTCCTCTCCAGGCAACAGAGGTGAGCTCTTTGTGATGTCATGTCCGTTGCTCTCCACTTTCTCTATGGAGGTAGGTCCACTGTCTGACTTATAATGGTTTTAGAGTCCCCCCCCCCATAACAAGTCCAGTAAGCGGCATCCCTTCCTCTCCAGGCAACAGAGGTGAGCTCTTTGTGATGTCATGTCCGTTGCTCTCCACTTTCTCTATGGAGGTAGGTCCACTGTCTGACTTATAATGTTTTTAGAGACCGGGCCCTCCTTAACAAGGCCTGTAAGCGGCATCCCTTCCTCTCCAGGCAACAGAGGTGAGCTCTTTGTGATGTCATGTCCATTGCTCTCCACTTTCTCTATGGAGGTAGGTCCACTGTCTGACTTATAATGTTTTTAGAGTCCGGGCCCTCCTTAACAAGGCCTGTAAGCGGCGTCCCTTCCTCTCCAGGCAACAGAGGTGAGCTCTTTGTGATGTCATGTCCGTTGCTCTCCACTTTCTCTGTGGAGGTTGGCCCACTGTCTGACTTATAATGTTTTAGAGATTCTCCCCCCACCCCATAACAAGTCCAGTAAGCAGCATCCCTTCCTCTCCAGGCAACAGAGTTCTTTGTGATGTCATGTCCGTTGCTCTCCACTTTCTCTATGGAGGTAGGTCCACTGTGTGACTTATAATGTTTTTAGAGTCCCTCCCCCCATAACAAGGCCAGTAAGCGGCATCCCTTCCTCTCCAGGCAACAGAGGTGAGCTCTTTGTGATGTCATGTCCATTGCTCTCCACTTTCTCTGTGGAGGTTGGCCCACTGTCTGACTTATAATGTTTTAGAGATTCCCCCCCCCCATAACAAGGCCAGTAAGCGGCATCCCTTCCTCTCCAGGCAACAGAGGTGAGTTCTTTGTGATGTCATGTCCGTTGCTCTCCACTTTCTCTGTGGAGGTTGGACCACTGTCTGACTTATAATGTTTTTAGAGTCCCCCCCCCCGCCTTAACAAGGCCTGTAAGCGGCGTCCCTTCCTCTCCAGGCAACAGAGGTGAGCTCTTTGTGATGTCATGTCCGTTGCTCTCCACTTTCTCTGTGGAGGTTGGCCCACTGTCTGACTTATAATGTTTTAGAGATTCCCCCCCCCCCACCATAACAAGGCCAGTAAGTGGCATCCCTTCCTCTCCAGGCAACAGAGGTGAGCTCTTTGTGATGTCATGTCCGTTGCTCTCCACTTTCTCTGTGGAGGTTGGACCACTGTCTGACTTATAATGTTTTTAGGGTCCCCCCCCCCTCCTTAACAAGGCCTGTAAGCGGCATCCCTTCCTCTCCAGGCAACAGAGGTGAGCTCTTTGTGATGTCATGTCCGTTGCTCTCCACTTTCTCTGTGGAGGTTGGCCCACTGTCTGACTTATAATGTTTTAGATATTCCCCCCCCCCCACCATAACAAGGCCAGTAAGCGGCATCCCTTCCTCTCCAGGCAACAGAGGTGAGCTCTGTGTGATGTCATGTCCGTTGCTCTCCACTTTCTCTATGGAGGTAGGCCCACTGTCTGTCTTATAATGTTTTTAGAGTCCGGGCCCTCCTTAACAAGGCCTGTAAGCGGCATCCCTTCCTCTCCAGGCAACAGAGGTGAGCTCTTTGTGACGTCATGTCCGTTTCTCTCCACTTTCTCTGTGGAGGTAGGCCCACTATCTGACTTATAATGTTTTTAGAGTCCGGGCCCTCCTTAACAAGGCCTGTAAGCGGCATCCCTTCCTCTCCAGGCAACAGAGGTGAGCTCTTTGTGATGTCATGTCCGTTGCTCTCCACTTTCTCTATGGAGGTAGGTCCACTGTCTGACTTATAATGGTTTTAGAGTCCCCCCCCCCCCATAACAAGTCCAGTAAGCGGCATCCCTTCCTCTCCAGGCAACAGAGGTGAGCTCTTTGTGATGTCATGTCCGTTGCTCTCCACTTTCTCTATGGAGGTAGGTCCACTGTCTGACTTATAATGTTTTTAGAGACCGGGCCCTCCTTAACAAGGCCTGTAAGCGGCATCCCTTCCTCTCCAGGCAACAGAGGTGAGCTCTTTGTGATGTCATGTCCATTGCTCTCCACTTTCTCTATGGAGGTAGGTCCACTGTCTGACTTATAATGTTTTTAGAGTCCGGGCCCTCCTTAACAAGGCCTGTAAGCGGCGTCCCTTCCTCTCCAGGCAACAGAGGTGAGCTCTTTGTGATGTCATGTCCGTTGCTCTCCACTTTCTCTGTGGAGGTTGGCCCACTGTCTGACTTATAATGTTTTAGAGATTCTCCCCCCACCCCATAACAAGTCCAGTAAGCAGCATCCCTTCCTCTCCAGGCAACAGAGTTCTTTGTGATGTCATGTCCGTTGCTCTCCACTTTCTCTATGGAGGTAGGTCCACTGTGTGACTTATAATGTTTTTAGAGTCCCTCCCCCCATAACAAGGCCAGTAAGCGGCATCCCTTCCTCTCCAGGCAACAGAGGTGAGCTCTTTGTGATGTCATGTCCATTGCTCTCCACTTTCTCTGTGGAGGTTGGCCCACTGTCTGACTTATAATGTTTTAGAGATTCCCCCCCCCCATAACAAGGCCAGTAAGCGGCATCCCTTCCTCTCCAGGCAACAGAGGTGAGTTCTTTGTGATGTCATGTCCGTTGCTCTCCACTTTCTCTGTGGAGGTTGGACCACTGTCTGACTTATAATGTTTTTAGAGTCCCCCCCCCTCCTTAACAAGGCCTGTAAGCGGCGTCCCTTCCTCTCCAGGCAACAGAGGTGAGCTCTTTGTGATGTCATGTCCGTTGCTCTCCACTTTCTCTGTGGAGGTTGGCCCACTGTCTGACTTATAATGTTTTAGAGATTCCCCCCCCCCACCATAACAAGGCCAGTAAGTGGCATCCCTTCCTCTCCAGGCAACAGAGGTGAGCTCTTTGTGATGTCATGTCCGTTGCTCTCCACTTTCTCTGTGGAGGTTGGACCACTGTCTGACTTATAATGTTTTTAGGGTCCCCCCCCCTCCTTAACAAGGCCTGTAAGCGGCATCCCTTCCTCTCCAGGCAACAGAGGTGAGCTCTTTGTGATGTCATGTCCGTTGCTCTCCACTTTCTCTGTGGAGGTTGGCCCACTGTCTGACTTATAATGTTTTAGATATTCCCCCCCCCCACCATAACAAGGCCAGTAAGCGGCATCCCTTCCTCCTCAGGCAACAGAGGTGAGTTCTTTGTGATGTCATGTCCGTTGCTCTCCACTTTCTCTATGAAGGTAGGTCCACTGTCTGACTTATAATGTTTTTAGAGTCCCCCCCCCATAACAAGGCCAGTAAGCGGCATCCCTTCCTCTCCAGGCAACAGAGGTGAGCTCTGTGTGATGTCATGTCCGTTGCTCTCCACTTTCTCTATGGAGGTAGGCCCACTGTCTGACTTATAATGTTTTTAGAGTCCGGGCCCTCCTTAACAAGGCCTGTAAGCGGCATCCCTTCCTCTCCAGGCAACAGAGGTGAGCTCTTTGTGACGTCATGTCCGTTTCTCTCCACTTTCTCTGTGGAAGTAGGCCCACTATCTGACTTATAATGTTTTTAGAGTCCGGGCCCTCCTTAACAAGGCCTGTAAGCGGCATCCCTTCCTCTCCAGGCAACAGAGGTGAGCTCTTTGTGATGTCATGTCCGTTGCTCTCCACTTTCTCTATGGAGGTAGGTCCACTGTCTGACTTATAATGGTTTTAGAGTCCCCCCCCCCCCATAACAAGTCCAGTAAGCGGCATCCCTTCCTCTCCAGGCAACAGAGGTGAGCTCTTTGTGATGTCATGTCCGTTGCTCTCCACTTTCTCTATGGAGGTAGGTCCACTGTCTGACTTATGTTTTTAGAGACCGGGCCCTCCTTAACAAGGCCTGTAAGCGGCATCCCTTCCTCTCCAGGCAACAGAGGTGAGCTCTTTGTGATGTCATGTCCATTGCTCTCCACTTTCTCTATGGAGGTAGGTCCACTGTCTGACTTATAATGTTTTTAGAGTCCGGGCCCTCCTTAACAAGGCCTGTAAGCGGCGTCCCTTCCTCTCCAGGCAACAGAGGTGAGCTCTTTGTGATGTCATGTCCGTTGCTCTCCACTTTCTCTGTGGAGGTTGGCCCACTGTCTGACTTATAATGTTTTAGAGATTCTCCCCCCACCCCATAACAAGTCCAGTAAGCAGCATCCCTTCCTCTCCAGGCAACAGAGTTCTTTGTGATGTCATGTCCGTTGCTCTCCACTTTCTCTATGGAGGTAGGTCCACTGTGTGACTTATAATGTTTTTAGAGTCCCTCCCCCCATAACAAGGCCAGTAAGCGGCATCCCTTCCTCTCCAGGCAACAGAGGTGAGCTCTTTGTGATGTCATGTCCATTGCTCTCCACTTTCTCTGTGGAGGTTGGCCCACTGTCTGACTTATAATGTTTTAGAGATTCCCCCCCCCCATAACAAGGCCAGTAAGCGGCATCCCTTCCTCTCCAGGCAACAGAGGTGAGTTCTTTGTGATGTCATGTCCGTTGCTCTCCACTTTCTCTGTGGAGGTTGGACCACTGTCTGACTTATAATGTTTTTAGAGTCCCCCCCCCCCTCCTTAACAAGGCCTGTAAGCGGCGTCCCTTCCTCTCCAGGCAACAGAGGTGAGCTCTTTGTGATGTCATGTCCGTTGCTCTCCACTTTCTCTGTGGAGGTTGGCCCACTGTCTGACTTATAATGTTTTAGAGATTCCCCCCCCCCACCATAACAAGGCCAGTAAGTGGCATCCCTTCCTCTCCAGGCAACAGAGGTGAGCTCTTTGTGATGTCATGTCCGTTGCTCTCCACTTTCTCTGTGGAGGTTGGACCACTGTCTGACTTATAATGTTTTTAGGGTCCCCCCCCCTCCTTAACAAGGCCTGTAAGCGGCATCCCTTCCTCTCCAGGCAACAGAGGTGAGCTCTTTGTGATGTCATGTCCGTTGCTCTCCACTTTCTCTGTGGAGGTTGGCCCACTGTCTGACTTATAATGTTTTAGATATTCCCCCCCCCCCCCCACCATAACAAGGCCAGTAAGCGGCATCCCTTCCTCTTCAGGCAACAGAGGTGAGTTCTTTGTGATGTCATGTCCGTTGCTCTCCACTTTCTCTATGAAGGTAGGTCCACTGTCTGACTTATAATGTTTTTAGAGTCCCCCCCCCATAACAAGGCCAGTAAGCGGCATCCCTTCCTCTCCAGGCAACAGAGGTGAGCTCTGTGTGATGTCATGTCCGTTGCTCTCCACTTTCTCTATGGAGGTAGGTCCACTGTCTGACTTATAATGTTTTTAGAGTCCGGGCCCTCCTTAACAAGGCCTGTAAGCGGCATCCCTTCCTCTCCAGGCAACAGAGGTGAGCTCTTTGTGATGTCATGTCCGTTGCTCTCCACCTTCTCTGTGGAGGTAGGCCCACTGTCTGACTTATAATGTTTTTAGAGTCCGGGCCCTCCTTAACAAGGCCTGTAAGCGGCATCCCTTCCTCTCCAGGCAACAGAGGTGAGCTCTTTGTGATGTCATGTCCGTTGCTCTCCACTTTCTCTGTGGAGGTTGGCCCACTGTCTGACTTATAATGTTTTTAGAGTCCCCCTCTGCCCATAACAAGGCCTGTAAGCGGCATCCCTTCCTCTCCAGGCAACAGAGGTGAGCTCTTTGTGATGTCATGTCCGTTGCTCACCACTTTCTCTGTGGAGGTTGGCCCACTGTCTGACTTATAATGTTTTTAGAGTCCCCCCCCCCTCCTTAACAAGGCCTGTAAGCGGCATCCCTTCCTCTCCAGGCAACAGAGGTGAGCTCTTTGTGATGTCATGTCCGTTGCTCTCCACTTTCTCTGTGGAGGTAGGTCCACTAGGTAAAGGTAAAGGTATCCCCTGTGCAAGCACCGAGTCATGTCTGACCCTTGGGGTGACGCCCTCTAGCGTTTTCATGGCAGACTCAATACGGGGTGGTTTGCCAGTGCCTTCCCCAGTCATGACCGTTTACCCCCCAGCAGCAAGCTGGGTACTCATTTTACCGACCTCGGAAGGATGGAAGGCTGAGTCAACCTTGAGCCGGCTGCTGGGATCGAACTCCCAACCTCATGAGCAAAGCTTTCAGGCGGCTGCCTTACCACTCTGCGCCACAAGAGGCTCTCTTGTGGCGCAAGAGCCTCTTGTGGCGCAGAGTGGTACGGACTATCAGGGGCTGAATGCAGTCTCCACCTGTAATGCCTACCCGTTGCCAGTCCTCCCAGTCCTCCCAGTTTGGTGCTGTCTGCAAACTTGATGAGTAGTCCTTCCACCCCCTTATCTAGATCATTAATTAATATGTTAAAAAGTACTGGACCAAGCACTGAGCCCTGAGTTACCCCGCTACTCACCTCTCTCCAGTCTGATGAAACACCATTGACAACAACTCTTTGAGTGCGGTTCTCTAACCAATTCCCTATCCACCTGACTATCTGAAAATCCAGATTGCAGTCCTTCATTTTATCCATCAGAACATCATGGGGAACCTTGTCAAAAGCTTTACTAAAAAAAGCGTCCACTACCACCCAAATCACACTTTTGCCATGACTGAGGGGCAGGTCTGTGATAAAATCCATGGAGACATCGACCAGGGTCGAGAAGGGGTGGGCAGAGGTTGTAACAAACCCTTCTTCTTACCCCCCCATCGGCTTGGAAGTCAGGTAAATTTACCCCTGAACGTAAATTTCTACATCCCTCTGCAGAGAGGGCCACCAATAATGCCGTCTAACCAGGTGGAGTGTCTTCACGAAGCCAAAATGACCCATGGGCTTTGAGTCGTGGCACAATTTTAAAACCTCTTTCCTATCGCCCAAGGGAACGTACAGGCGATTGTCCTTTAAAAACATGCCCCCCTTCTCCTCAAGGGATGGGCGTAGGTCTGAAATTCAGCGTCAGTGAGAACGTCCTTCTGAACCCACCCCCCAGGGAACGACCCGCCTCCCTTTGCCTTGCTGCGCGTCATGACCATCAGCCCCAGTTGGCACGGCGTGAAAACCGTGTCCACCAATGGATCCCTTTTACTGTCATACTGGAGGAGGCGTGAAAGTGCATCGGCCAAGAAATTAATTTTCCCCGGTAGATGTTTGAGAGTGAAGTTGAACAAGGAGAAAAACTCCGCCCACCGCATTTGCTTAGCAGAAAGCAAGCGGGGCTGCTTGAGGGCTTGCAGGTTCTTATGGTCCGTCCAGACAACAAAAGGCAGAGCCGCCCCTTCTAACCAATGCCTCCAAGTGGCCAGTGCCAATTTGACTGCAGCCGCCTCCTTTTCCCAAATTGCCCAGTTTCGCTCTGGACCAGAAAATTTCTTAGACAAGTAAGCGATTGGGTGCAGTTTGCCATCCCCCCCTTCTTGGAGAATCACCGCCCCCATTGCCACATCCGAAGAGTCTACTTGCACCGTGAATTGCTTTGAGGGGTCTGCGTGCGCGAGCACCAGCTCCGATGTAAACAGAGCCTTCAGGCGGTCAAAGGCGGTCTGGCATGCCGGCGTCCACCTTAAGGGTGTGCTTGGCCGTGCTGCCGTTTTGCAACCCTCTTTGGTTTTCAACAGGTCTGTCAGGGGCAGGGCGACTTTCGCAAAATTGGGGATGAAGGTTCTGTAGAAATTGGCGAACCCCAAGAAACTCTGGAGCTGTTTGCGTGTCTTGGGAGGTTCCCACGCCAACAAGTCTCTAACCTTGCCAGGGTCCATCTCAATCCCCCTGCCCGACACCCTGAACCCCAGAAACTCCACAGCATCCCGGTGGAATTCACACTTGGATAGTTTGGCAAACAATTGGTGCTTTCGGAGCCTCTGAAGTACCTCCCGTACCAATGACACGTGTTCAGTCAGTTTGTCTGAATACACCAAAATATCATCAATGTACACCAGGACCCCTCAGTACAATAAATCGTGCATAATTTCATTAATCATGTTCATGAACACGCACGGAGCGCCGGCGAGGCCGAACAGCATGATAGTATACTCAAATTGTCCCAGGGGCGTGTTAAATGCGGTCAAGTACTTGTGCCCCTTCTTTATGCGCACCCTGTAATAGGCCTCAGCGCAAGTCCAGTTTGGTGAAAAACCTTGCCCTCCCCAAGTGCCCCAGCAAGTCTTTGATCAAAGGCAACGGGTAGGCATTACAGGTGGAGACTGCATTCAGCCCCTGATAGTCCGTGCAGAGACGTAGCATGCCGTCCTTCTTTTTCACAAAAACAACGGGCGCTGCCAACAGGGGGGTAGCCAGCCAGATGAATCCCCGAGCCAAATTCTTGTCTAAGAAGGCTCGCAGCTCCTGCATCTCCCTCGGGCTCATGGAATACAATTTAGCCTTTGGGAGCGGTTCCCCGGGCTTGAGTTCAATTGCACTGTCAGTTTTGCGGTGTGGGGGGGGGGGGCAGTTGGTCACATTCAGTTTCTGCGAAAATGTCCTGAAAATCTCGGTACTCATGTGGCAAGCCACCCCCCCCACCTCTGCCACCACCGCCGTGATGGGAGGAGAGCTGCCCCCTGGCTCCAGAGGTTCGGCTCGCCGGTGCGCCTTACACCCCGGGTCCAGAAAGTGAACCGAGCCCTCCTTCCATTTTACGGTGGGGTCATGCTTGCCCAGCCAGTCAAGACCCAGCACACACGGGAACGCCAAGTTGGGGGCTACCACTGGCTGTATCTGTTCCCAGTGTTCCTTGACGTCCATTTCTAGCTCAGACAACTGAGAGCACGTGGAGAGAGCTACTGGGGAGAGTTGCTGCTGACCAGGTGAGGCTATTGTTCTGCCTAGGTGAGGTGATTGCTGGGTAATTGTTGGGAGGATTAAAAAGGGCTACTCCTCACCAGAGGCGCGAGCCTTTGGCAAGAGACAAAGGGCTCTTGGCCTGTGGCTCTTAGCCTGGGGTTCTTGGCCGAGCAATTAGAATCAGTAGATTATATCAGTAGATTATATTTCCCTAGTACTTGCACTGCCTAGACATTACAATGGACCTCCAGGACACTCATCCCATCATCTGCAGTGAGTGTGACATGATTGCCTTCCTCCCAGAAGACAAGATGGACTACAGCTGCCCCAAGTGTAAGCTGGTAAAACTTTTGGAGGAAAAGATTAGGGGATTAGAAAACAAAATTATTAATCTGACCCAAAGTAAGAAAGGGGAGGAGTTCGTAGTCCAGAGCTCTGCAACATGGAATAAAGAGAATAAAGAGAATACAACCAGTCCTGAAGAGGACAAGGAGATTGACCACAATAGGGAGCCTCTGCAGGCAGTTCGGAAAAAGACTGAACGGCGAAGGGCGAGACAGTTCTCGGGGCCTTTGGAGCTCCAGAATAGATTTCAGGCCCTTGCAGAGGAGGTGCAAGGGTCAACAAGGGAAGAGGTCCCAAAACAAACTCTAAGACAAAGGGAAGAGGCCACGGGGACAGAAGGAAATGGAGTTGAGAAGAAAAAAAAAAGGAGAGTACTGGTAATTGGAGACTCCCTGCTAAGAGGAATGGATCGCCACGTGGCTGGGCCCGACCCCCTAACCCGAGAGGTGTGTTGCTTGCCAGGGGCGAAAATTAAAGATGTTTCAGAAAGGCTGCCCAAACTCCTCAAATCTACGGATCGCTACCCATTTGTGATGGTCCATGTGGGAACGAATGACATGTCCCTGAATACCATCGCTCCTATTAAAAAAGACTATCAAGATCTGGGGAGGAAGCTCAAGCAAATGGGGGCACAAGTGGTATTCTCTTCAATCTTGCCTGTCAAGGGAAGAGGAATGTGTCGGGAGAGGAAGATAATGGAGGTGAATCACTGGCTGCGTAGTTGGTGCCGGCAGGAGAGATTTGGTTTCTGGGACCATGGGATAGGCTTTCTTGAGGAAGGCCTACTAGCACCTGATGGACTGCACTTATCAAAACTGGGGAAGAATGTGTTTGGCAGGAACCTGGGGAGATTCATCAGGAGAGCTTTAAACTAAAGCCACTAGGGGAAGGAGACGATCAACATAGGGAGTGTATGGAAGGAAAACTATCGGAGGCAGCCCAACCGGCAAGGCCAGCTCATAGGGAACCAAAAGTAAAAGGATTCAGATGTCTTTATACTAACGCCCGAAGCATGGGCAATAAAAAGGAAGAGCTGGAACTTCTCATGCTGATGGAAAGGTATGATCTAGTAGGCATCACAGAAACTTGGTGGAATGATTCTCATGACTGGAATGTAATGGTGGATGGATATGAACTGTTCAGAAAAAACAGAATAGATCGAAGAGGTGGAGGAGTGGCACTGTATGTGAGGAAAGGGCTTACCTGTCAGGAAATTCTAGTGAAGGAGAGCATATCTACAGTGGAAAGCATCTGGGTGAAAATAAGCGAGGGGAAAACAAACAGTGTGGTGGTTGGTGTCTGCTACCGACCGCCTGACCAACGAGAGGATGTGGATGCTGCACTTTGTGAGCAGCTTGAGAAAATATCCAAACGGCAGGACCTTGTCATCATGGGTGACTTCAATTTCCCAGATGTGTGCTGGGAAACAAACTCTGCGAAGCGTCCTCAGTCATGCAAGTTTCTGACCTGCCTGGCTGACAATTTCATTTATCAAATGGTAGATGAACCCACAAGAGGTTCAGCCATACTGGACTTAATACTGACCAACAGGCAAGAGTTGGTGGATGAGGTGAAGGAGGTGGGGACCCTAGGGGGAAGTGACCATGTCCTCATAGAATTCCTTTTGAGATGGGGAGCCAAGGAAGCTTGTAGCCAGACGCGGATGTTGGATTTTCGTAGGGCAAACTTTAATAAACTCAGAGACATGATGAGTGTCATACCATGGACGAGAATGCTGGAAGGGAAGGGAGCATGTGAAGGGTGGGCGCTACTCAAACAAGAGCTATTGCATGCTCAATCAATGACTATTCCAGAAAGACTAAAACACTGCAGGAGCTCTAAGAAGCCTATTTGGATGAACAGAGAACTTCAAGAGGAACTAAGAAAGAAAAGGAAAATGTTCAGGAAATGGAGGGAAGGACAGAGCTCTAAAGAAGAGTACCTACAGGTTACTAGGCACTGTAGATCAATCATCAGAAAGGCCAAAGCTGAGAGTGAGCTAAGATTGGCCAGGGAAGCCCATTGTAACAAGAAAAGATTTTTCAGTTACTTGAGGGGCAAACGTAAAGTAAAGGAGGCAATAGGCCCGCTGTTGGGTGCGGATGGACAAACTCTAACGAAAGATGCAGAGAAAGCAGAAAGGCTTAGTGCCTATTTTACATCTGTTTTTTCCCACAGGTCTAAGTGTTTAGGCACATCTAGAGATGGCTGTAGCCAAAGGATAGTGTCTGGGTGGCAGGTTAACATGGATAGAGAGGTGGTTGAGAGGCATTTAGCTGCACTGGATGAGTTCAAATCCCCTGGTCCAGATGAAATGCACCCGAGAGTACTCAAAGAACTTTCCAGAGAACTTGCACAGCCCTTGTCCATCATCTTCGGAACCTCTTTAAGGACTGGAGATGTCCCGGAGGACTGGAAAAGAGCAAACGTTATTCCGATCTTCAAAAAAGGGAGGAAGGATGACCCGGGAAACTACAGACCAGTGAGTCTGACCTCTGTTGTGGGGAAGATAATGGAGCAGATATTAAAGGGAGCGATCTGCAAACATCTGGAGGACAATTTGGTGATCCAAGGAAGTCAGCATGGATTTGTCTCCAACAGGTCCTGCCAGACCAACCTAGTTTCCTTTTTTGACCAAGTAACAGGTTTGCTGGATCGGGGAAATTTGGTTGATGTCATTTACTTGGATTTTAGTAAAGCTTTTGACAAGGTTCCCCATGATGTTCTGATGGATAAGTTGAAGGACTGCAATCTGGATTTTCAGATCGTTAGGTGGATAGGGAATTGGTTAGAGAACCGCACTCAAAGAGTTGTTGTCAATGGTGTTTCATCAGACTGGAGAGAGGTGAGTAGCGGGGTACCTCAGGGTTCGGTGCTCGGCCTGGTACTTTTTAACATATTTATTAATGATCTAGATGAGGGGGTGGAGGGACTACTCATCAAGTTTGCAGATGACACCAAATTGGGAGGACTGGCAAATACTCCGGAAGATAGAGACAGAGTTCAACGAGATCTGAACACAATGGAAAAATGGGCAAATGAGAACAAGATGCAATTTAATAAAGATAAGTGTAAAGTTCTGCATCTGGGTCAGAAAAATGAAAAGCATGCCTACTGGATGGGGGATACGCTTCTAGGTAGCACTGTGTGTGAACGAGACCTTGGGGTACTTGTGGATTGTAAACTAAACATGAGCAGGCAGTGTGATGCAGCGGTAAAAAAGGCAAATGCCATTTTGGGCTGTATCAACAGAGGCATCACATCAAAATCACAAGATGTCATAGTCCCATTGTATACGGCACTGGTCAGACCACACCTGGAGTACTGTGTGCAGTTCTGGAGGCCTCACTTCAAGAAGGACATCGATAAAATTGAAAGGGTACAGAGGAGAGCGACGAAGATGATCTGGGGCCAAGGGACCAAGCCCTATGAAGATAGGTTGAGGGACTTGGGAATGTTCAGCCTGGAGAAAAGGAGGTTGAGAGGGGACATGATAGCCATCTTTAAGTATTTGAAAGGTTGTCACTTGGAGGAGGGCAGGATGCTGTTTCTGCTGGCTGCAGAGGAGAGGACACGCAGTAATGGGTTTAAACTTCAAGTACAACGATATAGGCTAGATATCAGGAAAAAGTTTTTCTCAGTCAGAGTCGTTCAGCAGTGGAATAGGCTGCCTAAGGAGGTGGTGAGCTCCCCCTCACTGGAAGTCTTCAAGCAAAGGTTGGATACACACTTTTCTTGGATGCTTTAGGATGCTTAGGGCTAATCCTGCGTTGAGCAGGGGGTTGGACTAGATGGCCTGTATGGCCCCTTCCAACTCTATGATTCTATGATTCTATGATTCTATTCTAATGGGAGCGTCTTGCTGGTAGCCTCCCCCCCGGGGCGCACTTCCCATCCAACTGTGCAATGTGTAGGGGTTTCGCTAAAGACACTTTCCCCACTCCCAAAGTCTCGGCCAACAGGGGGTTAAGCAAGTTCTTAGTGCACCCCGAGTCCACAATGCACTGTACCCCCACTTGCTTCCCGGATTTGGGTTCTGTCAAAGTCACGGGGAGGAGTACCAAAGGGGGAGCACTCACCAAACGTTTGCCCCTGCCTGGGACCTGCTGGCAGGGCGTTCTCACAGCAGGTCGCCTTCGTTTCCCGAATGCTCGCTTGAGCTTGGTTCCCCAGCCGTGCCGCTGCCACTGGAACTTGGTACGGTGGAAGCGTTGCTCGCTGGTGCCAGCAATGATCACATGGTCTTCTTGGGAGCACTCTTCTTCTGCGCTGCCCCGCCGGACGGTGCTCGAGCCGTGACCGCCACCCCACTGGCCGGCCGATTCTCCACTGCAGCCGTTGCTTGCTTCTTGGTCGGGCACTGGGGGGAGGAAGTGCCCTGCTTGACCGCAGACAAGGCACAACCCCTTCTCCCTGTGGCGGGCTCATTCGGAGGCTTCCGTCCTCGCTTGCGGGGCTAGTTTCTTTGGGGTGGAAGTCTTCAGGGCTGGTTTTCCTTTCCCGCCGCCTAGCCCGGCAGCCACCAGAAGACACTGCTCAACTTCGCCCGCCAGGCGCACCCAGGTTTTTGGGTTGTCGAGGTGCAGGCATTTGCGGGCCAAACTTTCGTTTAGTCCATCATGAAAAGCGTACACCCTTTGCAGTTCGGTCCAGTCAGGCACCGGAGGCGCCAGCTTCTGGAACTCCCACTGTTTTGGAGCCTTGCTTGATCGCCTTGAGTTGGTTCTCCGCCGTCTCTCACTCGAACGGTCCACAAACATCTCGCGCATGGCTCTCAGGAAGCGGTCGTAGCTTCGCACCACCCTGGGATTGTAGCGGTAGAGGTCGATGAACCATTTAGCCACCTCTCCATCCATGCAATCACCCACGAAGTGAATGTGGTCAGCATCATCTTGGAAAGTGAGGCCCACGTCCATCATATACGCCTGGAGGTGGACGAGGAAGCCCGGAAAGCTCCCCGGGTCCCCGGTGAAGCGGGTCTTAAAACCGTAGAGGCATCTGATCTCTGCTCCCCGCAGCTGTGGAGGCAATCTTCCAGGGGTTAGGGTTAGTTTGCCCAGTCATAATCCGGTCCACGCGGACGGGGACGTGCCCTCTCCCAACTCTGGCACCGTCTCCGAGTCCTGCGCCTCTAGCCCCTGCGCCGACTCCGTCTCCATCGCCTTGGCCTCCATCCCCGGGCCATCGTCTCCTCCGTCGCCTCCACCCTGGTCGCCACTGTCTTGTCCGTTGGGGCATGGTTCCAGCCGGCCGCTGGCCGCTCCTGAGCCCAGGTCAGCATTTCCCTGCCCCTCGTCATCCGAAGATGAAGATCCTGCCGCTCCTCTAGCTCCACCGGTACCGGCTCCTGCTCCTGCCCCGCCAGAGGGCCCCACTGCCACCATCTGTACTCTGTGAGTTGAGTGCGCCGTGGGCGCGAGGAGCAGCTTCACTCCAGGTCGCCCGGAGGTTGCCTGTAAATCCCAGAGCAGACGTTGTGCCGCTCGCTGAGAATCCGGCCCTAACTCTCCGGTCACTGAGTGTAGCCACTCTCCCACGCGACTCATCTGGTCCTGGAGTTCCTGGACTTTGAGCGCTATGGCGGTCCCGTGGTCCGGGACCCCCCTGGGCAGCCCTGCAGGCCAGTATTCATCCCCAGTGGGTTTGTCATATTTGGACAGCCGCCGCCGTTCAGTGATGTGCCGCTCCAAAAACTCTGCGTGCCCCAGTGTGAAGCTTCCCAAAGCTCTCGACATCCCGGAGGCACCTCTCAGGCCGAGGGAGCCCATTGCCACGAGGTCATCCCCGATGTCACTCGAGTATTCGTCCCCCTTGTCCTCTTGATCACTAAAAAGGATGCCTTCTCCCTGCTTATCCATTGTGCCGGGAGAAAGGCGTTGTGAGATTTGACTTATTGTCAAGTGCTAAAAGAACTCACAACAAAACGTCTATAGTAAGAAAGTTTTAATGGAAGTTTACTTCAGTCACTATAACTAGCGAAGTCAAATCTAACCCACAATAGAACTGCAAGCCCTTTTCAATACAATTCTCCCACCCAAAACTTAAAGGTTCCCAAGGGGAGGGGTGCCCTCATCCCCAGGTGTCAGCCCAGGCATCCTGCCAAGGGTACCACAATTCGCACATCCTTGGACTGGCTGGCACCTATTGACAAGATACAATGTTGTTGTTACAAAAAGCAGAGACAGCAAGCAGGGATCAAAGGCAAACAGTTCAGAGCGGGCACTACAAATCATGATAACATGGAAACAGAAAGTATGTTTCGGTTACAACAAGAACAGGCTTTGGTTACACAGAAAGCCTGGAAATGAATGAGGAAATGCAGACAAAATGGGGTAACCCCTGTTCATGAACAAACCATGGCAGAGAGCAAGCACTGATCCTGACACCTACCTCCTAGGGTTGTTGTGAGAGAAGAGAGGAGAATGACATGAGCCATTTCTGGCCCCTCTGGGGGAAGAAGGCCAGTTGGCCAATGGAGCCCATAAAATAAGGAAACAGAAGATGTCATCAAGTCCATCTCCACAGGTACCTTCCCATCGCCCTTGGGTGGGGACTTGGGGATGGGGGGTGTTCTTGGGAGCCCAACATCTCTCAGGTTTTTTGCCCTATTCTGTTGGTTTATTAGAATAGCTTTGCACAGAGTGCTGTAGGAGTTGTAGCAGGGGAAGAACCGGAGTCCTGGAGGAGGTCTTCATGGTCCATCAGGTAGCAACTGTTGTGATATACCCCCAGCCAGCATCCCGTTGTCTTCAGGGCAACTTAGGCAAGTGCTTTGTGATGTCATTTCAGCAGGTCTCCCGTTTCTAGCTGGAGGTTAGCTAATCCTCTGACTACTAGTGTGTTCTGATATCCCCCCAGCCAATAGCAAGCATCCCGTTGTCTCCAGGGCAACTTAAGTGGGCACTTTGTGATGTCATTTCATAGGTCTGCACAGGTGGGCCTGGGTGGCTGGCAGCTGGTTGGTGTTTTGGAGATTGTTTCCTGGGGGGGGGGGAATTGCTGCGTTCTTCTTGGGGTGCCCAATTAGTGACCCTTTAAATAGGCAGAAAAAAACAATAGTTTCAGGAAAATATTAAAAGTGCTACTAATTTTTTAGAATAGATCGTTTCTTTCCTAAGATAGGATTGCATTTTTATAAGATAAAAGTGATTTGGGATCTAGGCTAAAAAGAACTTTCTTAGTAGTTTAAAAAACTTTAAACCAGCAGGGGCTGTGCCTTATTGAAGGCCAGCTTTCCTGGTAGAGATAGGAATTGATTTAGAGGCCAACAGGTTTAGGGGTTCTTCTTAGCAGATCAGGTGGGGGCTTGGTGCACAAATCTGCTCCAGCTTTCCTTCTAGCTAGAAACAATCAGGTAGCTTAAAACACTTTAAAAGTGTAAAAAGGTTTTTTTTCTAATTTTTCCCTGCTGTAGGTTAGCTAGGCCCAGATAGGTTCCTTAAGTTAAAAAAAAGAGAGAGAGAGAGAGAGAGAACAGGAAAACTCCACAGAAGTTAGGTCATCTTAGGGTCTATCTAAAAAAACTAAACAGGTAGCTGGTGGGAGGTTTTATAAGTTGCAAGGTTTCCTTAGAAACAGGTGGTAGGGCGGTTGGTGGTAGGGTCTCAAATTTCCCTGTCTCTTAGAACTAGAAACAGTTTGTCCAAGGGAACATGAGTGGCAAGAAGGAAGGTCAGGCAAGGGGCCCTGGGGGAAAGGCCCTACAGAAAACTAGAGGGGTGGAGGGGAGTGAGAGGGGGAAGGAAGTGTCCTTCCCCCCACCTGAGAAGAGGCCTGTCTTGGGTCGACCTTCCACCACTCCGACCTCTGTCCGGAGTGGTGCAATAAAGAGTGTCCGCAAGGGTCTCTTTATTGAGGCGGCTGCCGAGGCGCCCCCTTCTAAGGTGCGGCAGGCAGGGGTCTTTGCTGGCACTTCTGCGGGGTCTGCTGATCAGGCAGCCCCTCGTGTTGCTCCTTTTGCTAGTGAGGCATGGGGGCGTCAGGAGGAGTTGCCTGAGCTCTCCCTCGGGGTGAGCCTTGGGGACATGAGTGGCTTGTCCTTCATGTCCCCAGGCATCACCTCGGGGGTGCAGAGAGTCCTGGAGGAGATAGGTGAGGGACTGGCCCGCCAGTCTACTCCCCTTTCTCCTCCAGGATCCAGCAGGCTTCAGTTGGGGGGGGGAACAGGAGCAGATGGTAGAGGTGGTGCAAGAGGGAGAGATGGAGGTGGCACCCCCTGCCCCGCTATCTCGACCCTTTCCCCCTCTCTCACCTCCTTCTGTCCCCACCTCAGGACACAGTGTGTCCGGCCCGAGCTCCTCACAGGAGGCAGCTCAGGGGACTTCTCAGGCTGATGGCAGAAAGTGAAAAGGAACTAAATTGCCTCTTGATTCGGGTGAAGGAGGAGAGTGCAAAAGTTGGCTTGAAACTCAACATCAAGAAAACGAAGATCATGGCATCTGGCCCTCTCAATTCCTGGCAAATAGATGGGGAAGAAATGGAGGTAGTGACAGATTTTATTTTCCTGGGCTCCAAGATAACTGCAGATGGGGATTGCAGCAAAGAAATTAAAAGACGCTTGCTCCTGGGGAGGAAAGCTATGGCAAATCTAGACTGCATCCTAAAAAGCAGAGACATCACTCTGCCAACAAAAGTACATCTTGTCAAGGCTATGGTCTTCCCCGTTGCAATGTATGGCTGTGAAAGTTGGACCATAAGGAAGGCCGAGGGTCAAAGAATTGAGGCTTGTGAACTCTGGTGCTGGAGAAGACTCTTGCGAGTCCCTTGGACTGCAAGGCGAACAAACCGGTCAGTTCTAGAGGAGATCAGCCCTGACTGCTCCTTAGAAGGCCAGATCCTGATGATGAAACTCAAATACTTTGGCCACCTCATGAGAACGAAGAACTCCCTGGAGAAGAGCCTAATGCTGGGAGCGATCGAGGGCAAAAGAAGAAGATGACGACAGAGAATGAGGTGGCTGGATGGAGTCACTGAAGCAGTCGGTGTGAGCTGAAATGGACTCCGGGGAATGGTAGAGGACAGGAAGGCCTGGAGGATCATTGTCCATCGGGTTGCGATGGGTTGGACACGACTTCGCACCTAAGAACAACAACAAATAATGATGTGAAAATATTTTGATCACTTGAGGCTAAGCCATTTGGGGTCTGGTCCTTTGGCCAGCCACATCTCTGTGGCCTTTCCCCTTGGCTAGTGGCATTTCTGTGCATGTAGCCCCCTCAGCCTCTGGACAGAAAGTCACCATCTCTCTTACCATTTCCTCAGTCATTATTCTGGCAGCTACTCGAGAATATTTAGCAACCTGAAATACAGTTTTCCAAGCAGGGAGATGCGAGTCCACAATTCCGCTGACCATTGAGACTGGACCCAACTGACCAGGCCAGCGAGGTTCCGAGCTGACATCATCAAAGGTTCTGGATTTGTCCCCTGGGGAAGATTCCGTTCCAACTGGGACTGCTTTGGTCTCCCACAGAACTGCAAGGAAAGAGATGTCAATGCCTAACGCTTGAAGGAGAGCAAACTCTTATTAAAAACCATTTAACATTATTGGCCACCCATAAAATCAGCATTCTTCAAAAGAGCCAGTGGTTGATGGTATGCCATGTACCAGCCCAGACGCGCACACACAGACAGACAGATATCCAGCAGGGCATTATGCCAGGAAGCCCCTCCTCCCAAAGAACCATTTTCTGGGCATCAATTGTAGTTTGGGGACATCTCCAGACTAAGAATGCCATTCTCCAGTTGGGGCTTGAGGATCTCGCAATTACCGAGATCAGGAGCCCAAAACAGCTGCTTTGCAGGGTGGACTTGTACCCTGCTGAGGTCTCTGTCCTCCTTCTCAAGCGACTGCTGGAGCGCCTGCTGCACACAACATGGCTCCTGCAGGCTGACCATCTTGTTGGTCTCTCAGGCCCTGAGTCATGCACTTAGATGACCACTGGATGACTGTCAGTGAGAAGGCAGGGCCAGTTCTCAGGGCAGGAAGGCCAGGCATGTGAGGGATGAAAGGAAGTGGCATGGCTGGCAGGCCATTGTCAGAAAGGCTGAGGGGTGGAGGGTGGGGTGTAAGAGGACCCTGCAGGGGAGGACGGGGATCTCTGCCTCCCATCATGCCAAACCCTGGAAATGGGCTGTTGAGGTAGATGGTGAAACATCTGGAGTCTAAATGACAGAATTCTGAATTTCTGAGGCGACTTTATTGTACCACAGCCAAAAAAGTTCCCTCAGTTTACAGCCTCGATAGTGATGAGCAGGAGATTAACCGCCCCCATACCCCCCTTCCAGAGTCTTCTGAAGACAGCAAAATGGAGCAGGAAATTTCCTACCTCATGGACCACGAACACCTCCTATAGGACTCTGGGTCTTCCACAGCGTACTCCCTGTGTGACAACACATACAGCACTCTAAACGAGGCTGAGGACCCTCCCAAGCCCCCTGGCAGGAAGGATGTCGGAGTTCCGGTTGGGGACAGACTACTGGCTGGAGCCGGTAAGGGGGACAGAGGACTGGAGGCCAACCTCAGCGGGGAAGAGACACAGGAGACCCCTCAACCCCCTCAGAAGGAGTTCCTGCCACACAGCACTGAGGAAGTTTCAGCAATAAACATCAAGGTGCGTGCTGCTATCTGAGCCAAGAGGAAAGTTCTAGAAGGTTTGAGGAAGGTGGACCATGGGACGAAAAAGACAGGGATGACCATATGGGGCCTCCCACTCACATCGCCCTGGCCCTTTTCTGCATTCTGAAAGTAGGATTCTGAACGTATCCCCCCGGGTCTGTCAGGGAAAGGTGCAGGCCCTCTTTGGCTGCCTGCGCCCAACTCCAGGCACTCGGAGATAGACTGCTCCTGCATGCAAGGGTCCTACTTGGCACTCTTCCACAAACTGGTCCAATTCAGTCAGCCCGATCTTCTGCTGACACAGCCTTCTAGCAGGAAGGCCCCGGAAGGCATGGCCAATTTTGCCTCCAGCAAATACCACCACCCTGAATGGGCCCAATGGGTCAGGAGGCAGGCTCAAGTGCAGCCCTGAAACCATCTCCCTCCCCCTTCCCTCCCTTTTGAGGGGGAGATTGGCCACTCCACACTCCACAGGCCAGGCCCTCCTGAGCAGCCCGCCTGGGACACCAAGCCACTTGGAGGGAGAGCCCACATCCCTCCCTGGAGCCCCAGCCCCACAGTTGCACTCAGGGCCGTGAGGCCAGCCTTCCAACTGTATTATTCTATGCTCAGGTCAGCCTGTGGCATCTCTCATTCCTGCAGGTCTGGAAGTGGCATCAACAGACGAGGATGTGGGCTCCCCAGCGGCTCCATCCATGTCCCAACGGAGTGTCCAAAGCTTGCTCTGGTGGGTCCGCAATGTCTTTCGGCATAGCCCGGTGCCCGAAGGAGAAGGGAGAAGCAGGCCTCTGGGCAGTCAGGTTCACAGCTGGATCCAGAAGCATGTGCACCGAGCGTGGGCTTCTGAACCTGGGGAAGGCTGCCTTCTTACTTCTTGGGAAGCAACAGGTGCCTGGTCGTCCTGGTTGCGATTGCACAGGAGAGGAATTTCATTTGTGCAAGGGTTTATTGTTCAGAGTGTAACATGTTCTACTACTAACTTTTAAGGTTTTATTTTGTGCGGCAATACTTTCTTCTAATTACTGGCATTTCATTGGTATTATTAATAAAACTTTTTTAACCGAAAGACTTTACAGATTTGTTCTCCAGGCACTTTATGGGGCAGCATTTGGGGTTTGGGGGGCTGCTGGGAGGGTAGTCTCAAAATCTTCTAACAAAGAAACAAGGCCCAATGAACCAAGAGATCTGTTGGGCTCCGAAGCACCCACCCCTGGGAGCCCACCCAGGGGTGACGGGAAGGTCCCTGTGGAGATGGGCTGGATGACATCCTCTTCTGTTGGGATTTCCCCATCCAGCCTAAAATTCCTGTCAGAAGTGCGCGGGGGCCAGCCAAGCTCCTGCCAGGTAAGGAGAGGAAGAGGAAGGCCTGGGAGGAAGGGGAGATGGGGAGGCCCAGCCCTACAGCTTCTGCCCCAGTAGGGGGGGTTGCAATGGAGATACCACCAGCATATTAAGGTGATTGCAAAATGTTGTGACGTCTCCACCCCCCACAGAGCAACAAGAGCCAACATGGCTAAGGTAGGTGGGCCTGAGAGAGCTCTGCGAGAAATTTGACTGATCAAGGTCACCCAGCTCGCTGCATGGGGAGGGGGAGGGGGAGGGGGAGGGGGGGGGAGGAGTGGGGAATCCATCTCAGCTCTCCAGATCAAAGGTTTGATTCCCTATTCCTCCTTCACATGCAGCCAGCTGGGTAACCCTGGCCAGCCACAGTTCTCTCCGATCTCTCTCAGCCCCACGTCTCTGATCCAGAAGGGAAGGGCGGCTATAAAAATAAAATAATAATTATTACTACTCCTCCCCCCACAGGGAGTCTGTTGGCAGGAAGGGAAGGCATAATTAAAAGCATTGTGATGGTGATTTTGTTGCTCACAATGGCAAAAAATCCACATCCATCCACAGTCTCAAGCACAGGAATGATGCAAAAGGCACTTTGAAATATCAGCCTTTGGTGACAGCAGCTGGAAGATTTAAAGGTGCCAACATAAACCTTTTTTTCAGGGAGGGTAATGTTAATGAGGAAAGGTATTCCAAAGTCCTCCCAGCCAATGGGTATATTTTGAAATGGGAGAACACGTTCTGTGTGCTCCAGCTCCTAAAGTTTGATCGTCTTATGTCTAGAATTCCTTTCCTGATATTGCTATAAACTTCTCTCTTTTTGATTTTCCAGATGTTCTAGGGCAGTGGTCCCCAACCTTTTTATCACTGGGGACCAGTCAACGTTTGACAATATTACTGAGGCCCGGGGGGTAGTCTTTTGCCGAGGACGTTGCTGCCTGAGCCCCTGCTCCACTTGCTTCCCCGCTGGCGCCCCTGACTTCCTGCCACCCACTGGGGGGCGCTGCCAGCGGCAGCTGTGCAGTACCACGCCGAGGGGGAGCCCCAGCCACGGCGGCCGCTGGAGAGCACCAAAGGTGAGCCGGCATCAGAGTGGCAGGGCAGCCCCCGAGGCAGCAGCTGGGGAGGAGGATGAGGAGGAGCCGCAGCCCGTACCAACTGATCCACGGACCAGTACCAGTCCTCGAACCAGGGGTTGGGGACAGCTGTTCTAGGGGGAAGGTAAATGTTTTTAGTTTATTGAGAAAATTGTCATTTAACATTAAAGAAACTAATGACCCTGCTGGAGCTCTACAATTTAGCCGCAGCCAGAATTTAAAACTTCGAAACTAGGCTTGAGAGGCAAGTGATATCCAAGCAAATAGTGAATTGACACATTTGGAAAGATCAAGATGAAGTAAGAAAGAAGACTGCACTTTTTCCATATCAGAATATTCAAACCCCAGATGGGTAGGCTATAAAATAGTTTGGGTATTAATAAGTCCTCTTAGGGCTGCAGGGTGATGATTGCCCTTGGTGAAGAAAAAACAGCTTTCTGGTGTGTTAATAGAATCATAGAATCATAGAGTCGGAAGGGGCCATACAGGCCATCTAGTCCAACCCCCTGCTCAACGCAGGATCAGCCTCAAGCATTCTAAAACATCCAAGAAAAGTGTGTATCCAACCTTTGCTTGAAGACGGCCAGTGAGGGGGAGCTCACCACCTCCTTAGGCAGCCTATTCCACTGCTGAACTACTCTGTCTCTATCTTCTGGAGTATTTGCCAGTCCTCCCAATTTGGTGTCATCTGCAAACTTGATTAGTCCTTCCACCCCCTCATCTAGATCATTAATAAATATGTTAAAAAGTACCGGGCCGAGCATCGAGCCCTGAGGTACCCTGCTACTCACCTCCCTCCAGTCTGATGAAACACCATTGACAACACCTCTTTGAGTGCGGTTCTCTACCCAATTCCCTATCCACCTAACTATCTGAAAATCCAGATTGCAGTCCTTTAATTTATCCATCAGAACATCATGGGGAACCTTATCAAAAGCTTTACTAAAATCCAAGTAAACGACATCAACCGAATTTCCACGATCCAGCAAACCTGTCATTTGGTCAAAAAAGGAAACCAGGTTGGTCTGACAGGACTTGTTGGAGACAAATTCATGCTGACTTCCTTGGATCACCAAATTGTCCTCCAGATGTTTGCAGATCGCTCCCTTTAATATCTGCTCCATTATCTTCCCCACAACAGAGGTCAGACTCACTGGTCTGTAGTTTCCTGGGTCATCCTTCCTCCCTTTTTCGAAGATCGGAATAACATGTGCTCTCTTCCAGTCCTCTGGGACATCTCCAGTCCTTAAAGAGCTCCCGAAGATGATGTACAAGGGCTGTGCAAGTTCTCTGGAAAGTTCTTTGAGCACTCTCGGGTACATTTCATCCGGCCCAGGAGATTTGAACTCATCCAGTACAGCTAAATGCCTCTCAACAACCTCTCTGTCCATGTCAACCTGCCACCCAGACACTATCCCTTGGCTACTGCCATCTCTAGATGTGCCTAAACACTTTGATCTGTGGGGAAAAAACAGATGTAAAATAGGCGCTGAGCCTTTCTGCTTTCTCTGCATCCTCCGTTAGAGTTTGTCCATCCGCACCCAACAGTGGCCCTATTGCCTCCTTTACTTTACGTTTGCTCCTCACATAACTGAAAAATCTTTTCTTGTTACAGTGGGCTTCCCTGGCCAATCTTAGCTCACTCTCAGCTTTGGCCTTTCTGATGATTGATCTACAGTGCCTAGTAACCTGTAGGTACTCTTCTTTAGAGCTCTGTCCTTCCCTCCATTTCCTGAACATCTCCCTTTTCTTTCTTAGTTCCTCTTGAAGTTCTCTTTTCATCCAAATAGGCTTCTTAGAGCTCCTGCAGTGTTTTCGTCTTTCTGGGATAGTCATTGATTGAGCATGCAATAGCTCTTGTTTGAGTAGCGCCCACCCTTCACATGCTCCCTTCCCTTCCAGCATTCTTGTCCATGGTATGACGCTCATCATGTCTCTGAGTTTATTAAAGTTTGCCCTACGAAAATCCAACATCCGCATCTGGCTACAAGCTTCCTTGGCTCCCCATCTCAAAAGGAATTCTATGAGGACATGGTCGCTTCCCCCTAGGGTCCCCACCTCCTTCACCTCATCCACCAACTCTTGCCTGTTGGTCAGTATTAAGTCCAGTATGGCTGAACCCTCTTGTGGGTTCATCTACTATTTGATAAATGAAATTGTCAGCCAGGCAGGTCAGAAACTTGCATGACTGAGGACGCTTTGCAGAGTTTGTTTCATAGAATCATAGAATCATAGAGTTGGAAGAGGTCATACAGGCCATCTAGTCCAACCCCCTGCTCAACGCAGGATCAGCCCTAAGCATCCTAAAGCATCCAAGAAAAGTGTGTATCCAACCTTTGCTTGAAGACTGCCAGTGAGGGGGAGCTCACCACCACCTTAGGCAGCCTATTTCACTGCTGAACTACTCTGACTGTGAAATTTTTTTTCCTGATATCTAGCCTATATCGTTGTACTTGTACCCATTGCCCCGCACACATCTGGGAAATTGAAGTCACCCATAATGACAATGTCCTGACGCTTGGATATTTTCTCAAGCTGCTCACAAAGTGCAGCATCCACATCCTCTTGTTACAAAGTGCAGCATCCACATCCTCTCATTAAATTTAATGCTTGTTTCTAAATGCAGGGTCCATTTCAAGGTGTGATGAAAAGTGATTCCTAAATATTTGAACTGGTGCACCAGCTCCAATAATCTTCTCCATTTATTTTCCATTTTATCCATTTCCTAGATTTTGTAAAATTTATGTTGAGTTTGTTTTGCTCATAATGCATTGAGAAAGCTCATAGTAATTCAACAGCATATGAAAGCAGGACAAATGGGTATTTCTAAAACTCTTCTAATAAACTATAGGTAAAGGTCAAGGTATCCCCTGTGCAAGCACCGGGTCATGTCTGACCCTTGGGGTGGCACCCTCTAGTGTTTTCTTGGCAGACTCAATATGGGGTGGTTTGCCATTCCCTTCCCCAGTCATTACCGTTTAAATCTGCTTTAAAAAACAGAATGAGCTTTCTTTGGATATGGTTCTGCTACACTATGCTGTGGAGAAGGTGGCAACGGGGAGCGATGGCATGGCACATCCAAAGATGTACCCACCCGCACCAAACAACCTGGGTGAGTCCCATGTCCCCCACAAAAGCGGGGCCAGGCAGGGCTCTCTCCCAAAGGGCTGCTTTACGGCAGGAGTACCTGCTGCTCTGGACAGCAGGGCCACAAGGATCACTTTAGCACCGCGCTTTTTAAATCAAGACTGCTGTGGCATGTCATCATTCGATAAAGGTTGAAGAAGAGTTACAAAAGCACAGTGAAGAAAGAAAAATGGCCAATCTAGGCCAGGCACCCTCTCCGACCAGTAGCAAAGGAGAACTCTCCCCTCCTGGTGTGACTTTCTTTTTTTTTTGGGGGGGGGGAGCACTGTGTCCTGCACAGGCATGGGGGCAATCCCTTTTCAGTCTTAAGCGAGCAATTTCCTTCTCCACAACCAGCCTTCAAAGATGAACGCCTCTTCTCCCCCGCACTCGGACCTCCGCAGCATATGTGGCTCCGCCTCCTGTAGCTGTCATGTTGTGGCTGAACCGACCACCTGGGGGCAGACGTCCAAAGGTGTGCACAGGATGGTCAGTCTAGAGGAAAAAGGGCGGTACTGTGGCCACAGCTCCCAAGGAAGGTCTGCATCTCTGATTTCCTCAGCACATGAGAAACTACCTCTTCGAAGCCAAGGCATAAAGGAAGCCCTTCTCCCTCCAGAGACAGGCTAAAACACCTCAAAGTCAGCCAGAGGCTTGTGTGGGAGGGGTTGAGATCATGCTTAAAAACAGACAAATACCCAAGCAGAGCATCCTGATATGGAGGGGGGGGGGGAGGAGAATCTCACACCGGCTGAGCCCCTGCCCATTCGCTCATGTGCAAATTGCCCTCAATACCAGTTCTGATAGCCGCCCCCTACTCCCACCTCCTTCAGATTAAAAACTACAGCAACATCTAAGATGCCCACCCTAGGTTCTGGTTAAAGCCATCTTCACTGATTTCATGGAAGGCTGTCCTGAGCGAGAACTTCTGTTCAGCCCAAACATGTGTTACATCCTAGAAATCAGGCAAGGGGGGGGGGGATAACTCCAGTAACACAAGATGGCCGAGACCTTCCACCAGCAGAATTTCCCTTTATTTAGTTTATTAATAGTATACAGAAGGGAGGCACTTATGTCAAATGGGGGGAGGGGCTTTTCTCATCTAATGATGAGGGAGAGGTCCTTAGGCCCCCTTCCTCCACTCCCCTGCCCAGTAAGAACAGGAAGCAAATCATAGCAAAACCAATCTAGAGAGCAAGTCCGGCCAACCAAGCAATTGCCAGCCTTCTGGAGAAGAGGGGAGGGGAAGGATTTAGGGAAAGGCCACAATGGTGAGAGGGAGGGCGGCAGACAGAGCTGAGTCCAAGTAGAAAAGGCACAGTTAGTCTCAATCTGCGGAAGGCCTTGGCCCGCTGAGGGCCTCAAGCAAGTGGGAAGAGGCCGCCAAAAGGAAGGGTTTAAGGCCGATGGTACATGGGTTTGTGTGTTGCTCTTCCTGATGTCCCTCCTGCATTATCCCTGGCAGGGGGGCTGGGGGCTTAACTGATTAACTGTTTTTTATAAAATCCTAGAATTTATACAAGTATTAATACAGCTCGTCTTTTATGAAGAAATATATACAACCATTTGCCAGAGAGGGCAGAGCACTTGGGCGGTACTTTCAAGGAGGATTCTGCGGGGCTTTGCAATCGCTCCAGGCTCCGGCAACACAACAGCAGCTGGTGGGTGAGTGCCTTGGACTGGGGAACCCACTGCAGCCTCAAGGGAGGAAGGAGGGCCTGAAGCTCTGTGTGCGGGGGCCAAGCCCCCCTTCCGGCTTGGGAGGGAAAGACCTCCTGCAGTCCACAGAGAGGATCACCACCTGCCTTCGCAACACAAGAAGGCAGGCTGCAAGTGGCCACAGTCCAGGGAACAGGTAGCTCTACCAGCCCCCAAAGGACTACAAGGCATCCCTGAAGGGCTTTGCTGCCAGAGAGCACAGAGGGCCAGGAGCCAGTGGGCTGGAGAGGAGGGCGGAGGGTGGCCGAGCCTGCAGGGCTCCAAACCGGCTGCCTTCCCTCTTGCAGCACTTTGGCTAGCTGGACATAGAAGCCCTCGTCATCATTTCATTTCTCTTCCCTCAAAGCTATAAAAATGGAAACATGTATAAATTTGAAGTTAAATTTAAAGGGGGGGGAAGGGAGGCCAGTTTAAGGGAGAGATTTTTTTTATACAGGAGAACAAAGAAATCCACAGCAGGGGGGTGGGAGTCCAATCAACAAGAACTCGCAAGGAATTGCTGGGAAATGCAGCACCTCTCTACTCCCAGGCAACCACCCAATTGGGGGGAAAGGGGGGAGTGCATGCCTTTCGTTTCTTAACAAAGTGCAAAACAACTCCACAAAGCAGGACCCCCTCCCTGTGGGGCTACCTAGGCAATGGAGAAGAAGAAGCTGCCGCTGTCCCCTGCCCCAGAGAACTCCTCCTTAGACAAGACCCAGAGATCTGGGGGACAGAGAGGGAATCCCCAGCAAGGAATGCTTGGCTGCACGGGGCTCTGGGCAGGCCCCAGACAAAGGGCACCCATCCACCCAGGTGGCCGACACCGTGGTTGTGGTTGTGCAGGGGGGGGAGGGGGGCCTCTGCTCCAGTCCTTCGCGGTTGCAGAGAGTTCTTCCACACAAGAGATGAGGCGTGAGTTCCTTCCACAAGGCAGTTAACAAGCAACAGCTCTCCAGGGTGTTGTTGGTTAATCTAATAGGGAGGGCTCGGCTGGTCGGATAATAGTGGGCCGGTTCGGGGCGGCGGGGGGTCTTCGGCTGTGGAGAGAACAAAAGAAAAAGAGGAAGTGAACTCTGGGGAAGGGGATCAGGCAGGCAAAACATCAGGATCCATGAACATGCTCCTGGCCCCAACCCCACCCACGTAACGCTTCAGCTGGGTAATTTCTTGGCCACTTCTGTCCCCCCCGCCCCCTGTGTCCTTGCTTTCCTTCCTGACTGCTAATTCCATGCTTCTCACAATTTCCACTCTTGAGGAGCTTTGGTATTCTCCCCCCTTGAGTCTCCCATGGCCAGCTGGCCTAGTTCCACCTGTGTCTCTCAACCCACTTCCTGCTCTCCTGTTCCTCCCCAGACTTTTGCCTCTGACACCTTCCACCTTTGTCTGCCCTGCACAGCACAGGCACTAATCTCCTCTGGAGTCTCTTTTGCTTGCTATATTCAGTCCTACTTCTTCTTCCTGGGGAGGAGGGGAAGGGAAATAACAGCCCTTGTCATCACCATCCCTGGCTACAGTCCTCCTTGGGTCTCTTCTGGCTCTGAGTCAGGCAGTCTCCTTTTCTTGGATCCTCCGCTGTCTCCACTCAGTCAAGATCATCCAGCTCCTTCCTCCTGCTCCACCTCTTTAAACCCTGGTATGGCAGCCTGCTTACTCCCAGATCCAGCCCAGACTCTTTTGCGTCCCTGCTGGGCCCTTTCATGGCTACAGTCTCCCCACTTTCCACCCACTTTCCACAGCGGTCACTCCAGCTCTGCCACCCTAGCCGTCCTGTACCATTCACTGTCCTAGTCTTTCCTCTTCTTATACCCAGCGCAGCCTCCCCTCACCCCTGCCTGATGCCACCTCAACACCGTCTCCACGAGGCATCAGCACCACCCCTTAATTCCCTGAATCCTACAAGGTACCCTGGACTGGCAACCCATGGAACAAGATGGGGTACGAGCCCCTGAAATGAACGCTGATGCCAGCCTCTGTCTCCCTCATGCCAAAACTGGCATCTTGTACTTGCTGAAAGCACCAGGCTCCAGTTGATATTGCTCTGAGGAACAGTTCCTGGACAAAAAGGCAGGGACACTGCAACAAGAGAAAACTGAAAGAACAAGGACTGGCAGGAGCAGAAGAATCCGCAGAGATTCTCCATCACTTCAACTCTCTGGCTCCCTTCAGGAGCTTTCATTCTTGCTGGGTCCCTTGGGTGGAGGGAAACAGTCTGCAAATATCCTTGCCCATAAGGATGAGAGCTACTATGCGTGGGAAGAAAGACACTCAGCCCCTCCAGGGCAGAGGCCACTCAAAAGCAACCATGGTGTGGGTAGCAAGTCCCTGAGAGAGAAAGAGACAGCTTCCTGGGACTGGGATCGAGGATTCAATGGGCAGGGGCCACAAACTTATTAAGCTCACTGATGGTTCTCATTCGTGCTCATCCATCTGGGAGCAAACACCTCCTGCAGGATATGACAACTGTAGGCTTCTCCAGGGAAGAAGATGAAAGATCCTGGGGCTCAAGGTAAACTTCTGACTATTCCTTGGAAGAGGCAGAGGACTCTAAAACGAGAAGATAGGATGACTTCTGGTGGATGGCAGGCTATGCAGATGGTGTCATGGAGAGAGGTTCAATTTCAGGGACTACGTCTAGAGGCTCCTTGGCCAAAGTCTACTGGCAAGAGATGAGCTACACCTTGTTAGGAATGAGAATATGTTTGGCAGAGGGTCTGGCTATTCGGATCAAGAAGGCTTTAATCTAAATCCTGCATGGGAAGGAGAAAGGGGCCTGAAGAGTGAACATATAGATTAATGCTGGCTTGGATTATCCAGTATGGCTTCTCTTATGTTTTTAAGTACTAAAGGGAGGGATTTGAAAGGAGAAAGTGCTACAGGAAGAACTGAAGAAACTGCAACAGAAACACAAGACAGACAATCCAAGACAGACAACCAAAGTACCCTATCAGTGGCTTTCAGGGTCCATACAATAATGCTCATTGCATAAGAAAGATGCTGAGACTGAACTCATAGGAGCAATGCTTGGGGAGATCTTCAACTGCTTGAATCAAGACATGGTAGGATGATCTGCATGGTTGGAATATAGCCAGTCAATGAGATAACTTATTGTTCAAAAAGAACAGATGCAGTATAAAAGAAGGAGGTTAACATTGTGGGTAAAACAAAATGGCAACTATCAACATGGTAGACCAGTGGAGATCTGCATGGACAAAATGGCAGAGAAGCCATGAAGGTGACACACCGGGAAGGATGACAAGGAAGCCAGAATTCACCTCCCAGCAGATACCAGGGAATGCAGTTCCCTCCTTATTTCTAACTCAGCTAAGCACAGAATCTTCAACAAATTCCTGACAAACTCACTCTTTCAGAAGGTGGGAGGAGGAATGAGGGGATCAGCTATCCTGGACTTGATCCTAAAGAACAGAGAAAAGGTGGTCAAAAGTGGTGGAAGCAGGGAGAAAGTTATGACCACGTGACGCTGGAATTCTTGATTTTACAGAGTGCTCAAGGCAAGAACCACCAACCAAGTTCCTTGAGCATTTAGGAAAGCATATTTTAGTCAACTCAGCGGAAACACTACATGAGATTCCACAGCGAGATCATCCATCAGAGTCCCAGGCTTACCTGAAAACAGAAGGACTAAAGGTACACTTGACAAGACCAATGGGAGAAAGCTAAAGAAGACATTGTGGCTGCCTACAAAGCTGAGTGGCAGAGAAGTCACTGGAAAAGACGGCAGCTGAATGCCTTGGGCAGAGGCAAGGGAGGCGAAAGGGAACTCTCCAGGAAGTCCGCCTCTCAGGGGGATGCCTACATGCTGCTGGGCACTGATCTGAGCCGCAAAGGGCAGGTGCCTTGCCAAAGCAGCGGAGCCCAGGAGGCCCTTCTAGCTGCTCCTCCACCCCCCTGGAGGGAAGCTGGATTGGCTTAGCACAACATTTTTTCAGACAGAGAGCTACCTTGACTGCTTTTGGAATTAAGGTGCTCTTGGCTATTCCAATCCCAGCTGTGGACAGGCCATGGCTCAGTGGCAGAGCATCTGCTTGACATGCAGAAGGTCCCAGGTTCAATCCCAGCATCTCCAGTTAAAAGGACGAGGACGAGGCAGGAGGGGATGGGAAAGACATCCCAGCTTGAAGCCCTGGAGAACCACTGCTGGTCAAAGTAAACAAGACTGACTTCAATGGCTTGAGTCTACAGGGGGCAGCTTCATGTGTTCGCATGATTCTATGACCAACTAATAAAGGAGTATTGCTAAATAAGAATAATTGGGGGGGGGAAGATGCATCTTTATTGGGGATTCTCCCTAGCCCCCCACTACCTGAATGCTCTTCTATCTGATACTTCACCCAATAGACCAAAAATTGAATCCATTGCAAGGCTTCATTTCAGCATATATTAAGAATATTTGGCACCACGTTTTTTTCCTGGGTGGTGGTGCTGGTGGTTTAAAAACATATTAAAATGCAACCATTATTTTATTTCATAAAACATGACCTGTCTGGATATTCTTACAGACAAATAAATTAAATCAAAAGAAGTGTTACTTGGTGGTTAACGAATGTCCATAGAGAGAAGGATCTGCTTAGCTGTGAGATAAGTCAAAAAATACCCCAGAAATGCTAAAGATGGCTGAGAGAGTACAGACAGAAGCATACGCAGCATTATAGGTCAACAGCCAAGAGTAGCAGCTAAAGTTATACAGAGGAGAATTTGGAAAGGACCGTCAGGAGTCCCTGCACAGCAGCTAGATTTACCGTCTGAAAGAGCGATATTTCATCGTTTGAAGCTGACATAAGGTCAGCATTATGATTTCATAAAGAAGCTGCCATGAAATATTTTGGTATGTGCCTGTATAATCCAAGATGTATTTCCACTGGTCACCGGAAATCTTCAGTTATTTTTCTAGCACAGGAGTCCCCAACCTTTCCGAGCCAGCAGGCACCTCTGGAGTTCTGGCGGGAAGGGAGCACAATCACAAAAATGGCTGCTACGGGAAACAGAACCCACATCAGGGATGGTGATTATTTAAACATCTCATAGTAACCTCTCTTTAAATCTGCCCAGCCAATCAGAACCCCTGTTGGGAAAGCTCACACTTGGCAGGCTCCAGGAAAAGAGGCACCATGCCAGGGAGCCCTATTCTAGCATCCTGATTGGAGTCGCTGACATGGTGGCCACACACACCATGACGTCCACCAACACCTTTCTGGATACCCACCACGTTCCTCACCCCCAGCAGATCTTCTCCACTGGAGAACTAATCAGCCAGGAAAATTAAAATAATAGTGCTTAAGTGGCTGCTATAATCATACGGTTGGTTTTATTCTGCCTCATTCCTCTTTTCCAGTGTATTTTGAAAAAAAATTAATTTTAATTTTAAAAATAAGAGTTCCTGCATTGTGCAGGGTGCTGGACTAGATGACCATGAACCCCCCCCCCCTTCTAACTCTATGATTCTATTCCTCTTCTCCCCAGCATTTAGGCTTCTGCTGCATGGTTGCTCTGTGTCTGGTGGCAACCATTTTTTGCTTACGCCCACTTCCCTGGGCCGGAACCCCAAAGATGCCCACAGGCTATTTGTCTCTTCATTCCTACAGCGGTTAGAAACCTCAAATGGTCACTAAGAAGTGCTCACTCCTAGAAAGCGCACTCCTGTCATGCTTATGTGAATGACGAAAGAGGCAGTGGCCACTTGGGGCATTGTGGGAAGGCAGGAGAACACTGAGTAAAAAAAATGGATGTGAGGATCTGATTCTCAGAAAATATACGGGGGAACATCTTGGCTGGAGGGGGACTTTGGGCAGCTAAATTGTCAACCTCCAGGACAGGACAGGACAGGACAGGACAGGACAGGACGGAAGGAAGGAAGGAAGGAAGGAAGGATCGGTAACTTCCTTGGCTCTTTTCGACAATGGTCCACCCTGTCTCTGCCCAATGGCTGCCTCCGCCGCTCCTCTCCCAGAAGGCTGGCAGAAGCGTGGACTGGAGTTGGGATGAGGAAGGCGCAGTAGTGTGCAATGTCACATCTGCAGACTTCTGTTGCAGTCCGTCCTGGGGCCCCAATACAGATGTCTCCACATCCAAAATCTAGTGCTAATACAATGAAACAGGAATTGCATTCCAAGCAAAATCTATTGTGGGGAGGGCCTACAGCTCTAATCTACCATTCTAAGGCCATGGCAGCATTTACTAATGTGAAAACATCTTATGCTGCAGCCATAGGGAACATTTTTAAGGGAAGAAATTGTTGACCAGCAAAATGTTAAGGACGTAGAGACACAAACTGTAAACATCTAGGAGACAAGACTGCTTCGCTAGTGAGCCATGTTTCACATGGCACGGCCACAGGCAGCAAACAGAATGTTCCAGCACTGCATTGCGTTATCTGTTATTTTTAGGATGTTTTCAAAATTTCTAAATTAAAAAATACGGGGTTTAAATGTTTGATGTTTTCACACACATCTTACCTTCCAGGTTTTAGTTCTGGATTTCAACCCATCCCCCAATAACAAAAAGAAAACTTAAGATCAAAGGGAAAGGTCCTCCTGACTGTCCCACCCATCAAAAGTCATCTTGCGACCTTGAGAGAAGGCCTTTTTTGGTGGCAGCCCTACAGGGAGGTGCACCTGCCCTGCCCTCTCACTTTCAATCTTTAGGAGGCAATGGAAAACAGTATTATTTGGGACTGTATTTGACAAATTTAGTTTTTATTTACTGGCAGCCCTAGCTGAGATTTTAAATGGTGGTCTTTCATGTGCTTTTTATGATAAGTCGTTTTATTTACATAATAAGCTGCCTTCAGTGCGACAAAATAGGAAGGAGGCTAATAAATATTTAAAATAAATTATTGGCAGACAGCCCCACAAGCACTGCAGCCAAGACATTCCCAGCATCTGCCTCACTGCACATAGCTCAGTGGGACGCAGCTCCTGAAGGGGGAAGCCGGAACAGACCATACCTGGGCACACCTGGAGGGATACCAGGTGGAACACGTGCTGGTCGTGAAGGAATCTGAGGCGGTGCTGAGAAAGGGTCATTGTTCGCAACAAAGGCGCTTTGAGGTCCAGGGCGTGAAGGAATGGGTGGTGCCACAAAGTTAGAACCGCTTGCTGTTGTGGGCATTGGAATCAAGGGGGGCCCCGGCATGGAGCCCCTCACAGCCGGGGGGCGTCCTGGGGGCAACACTGTAGAAGTGGGCCTGCGTTGGGGTGTTGGGCTGCAAAGGAGATGGGAAGAAAAGGAGTCTCAGAATTGGGTCAAATAAGTGCAGTTTAATTCATTTCATGAAGAAAGATCACCAGGACAGCTGACAAATTAAACCATCCAAAAAGATGGCAGGAAACACAAAAACAAGCCAGTAATGGGCTATGAGTCAACACATCATCAGCCTTACTCTTTCCCTAAAACCCATGTTTGGAAAATCAGCCCCAGAACACAGCAATGTGACTGGAAACGCCCTCTGAAGGACTCCAAACATGGGAAGAACAAGGCCAAAAAGCAGCTGTCCTTAGGGACTTGCATTGGACACTGAAATTATACCAAGCTGGGCCAGGGTGGTCTTCTCCCATTTCTTCCTACAGTTCAGAAAGGAAGATTCAGGTGGGCAGCAGTGGTGGTATGAAGCGAAAGAACAAAGTTTGTGTCCAGGGGCGCCTTTAGGGCGAGCAAAGTTCAATTATGGTTATAAAATTTTGTGTGTATCTGAACAAGTGTGGATGCACACAAAAGTGTATACCCCCCAGAATTAGGTGGTCTTAAAGGTGCCACTGGACTCAGACTTTGTTCAGAAAGGAAGGAACTCTGAAAATGCCACACTCTTTGTGCCTTGCAACTGGAGACCTAGGCTGGTTTTCATACTGCTGACAAAAGAGAGGTAAAGGTAAAGGTATCCCCTGTGCAAGCACTGGGTCATGTCTGACCCTTGGGGTGATGCCCTCCAGCGTTTTCATGGCAGACTCAACACGGGGTGGTTTGCCATTCCCTTGCCCAGTCATTACCGTTTTACCCCCCAGCAAGCTGGGTACTCATTTTACCGACCTCGGAAGGATGGAAGGCTGAGTCAACCTTGAGCCGGCTGCTGGGATTGAACTCCCAGCCTCATGGGCAGAGCTTTCAGACTGCATGTCTGCTGCCTTACCACTCTGCGCCAACAAGAGGCTCTTCCCCTAGGTGCTAGTGGTCCCAAATTTAGGTATCTCAAATATCTTTTTACATATATACATGCATACATATCTTTATTACGGTCACAGACCAGCAAAATCAAAACAATTTCAGTTACACCAATAATATGGCTAAAACATGGTTTTACTCATAAAATAGCATTATATTAAACACTTAGACTATGAGTCTGCTAAAATACAAATTAAAACTGAAGGGAAATATAGGTAATTGTTCTAATTGCTCTCAGGGTCAGTTACGTTTTAGTCCACTTTCGCCGCAATTTCATGGCTGCAGCACAAAACCTGGCGACACGCTATATGATGGAGCCCTGGGACTCTATGTAACCAGGGTGTGATAAATCTGGGACGAACATCCTCATGAAACTGACCATGCAAAAGGATCTGTTCCAATGTTTCTAGCTGGCCGGAGCCACAGGGGCACTTCCTTTCACCATAGGGGGTTTTCTTGCATCTCCCGTCAAGGACAGCTGAGGGAAGGGCATTGCAGGGAGCTAAAGGGAAGGCCCTCCGGTGACTCGGCACCTCAAGATTCGTCAGATAAGCCAAGGGAGCTGTGACATACCTGTTGCCTTCACTAACAATGAAGGCAGAGGGATTTGCTAGATCAGGTTGGCGTTCTAAATCCACTACTTGCTGTTTGATAACCTCTTTATCTTGGTCATGGGCCATCTGAACCAGAAAATCCCAAAGCTGCAATTTTCCCCCTCACAGACTGTTTCCATGAAGACTGGAAATCATCTTTCATTATCAAAGAAGCTAAGCCACGGGGAAAAAAAGAGATTTTAAGCCAGTAATTGAGAATATATAACCATACTCTTGCCTCCACCTTCATAAGGCCGGTTTTAAGTCGCAAGGTGGCACTTGGGACTTGGATGGCTGCTCTTAGGAATTTGAATTGTACAGATTCCAATAATGCAAAGTTGGAATAAGGACCTACCTTTTTTAAAAAAACACCTGAAGGAGAGGCTCACCTGCTCCCTAACTTACCTGTGTCCGCTACCCGCTGCCTGAAGCCATGTATCATCCACAGGCGGGGGAACTGGGGTGGACACAGTGCTGGTACTGATGTCCCCAATTATGTTCAGAGACTCCTTCAAGGCATGGTACATCCGCAGCATGTCGTCCCGACGCTGTGCCTGGTCGGCAGACTCCTCCATCAGGCTGTTTTGGTCTGCGGAGGAGTACAGGTAGGCCAGCAGCTCTGAATGGATGAAGTCCTTGGTCTGGATGGGCACACAGAAGGAGTCAGAGCAGCTGAATGCACAGATGCACAGTCACTCATTTAAGCTATAGCGAAGGGCAGAAACACCAACCTAAATCCATTCTTAGCCTAAACTGGAATTGCTACAGTTGCAAGCAAAAGATCATTATGGGAGTCCATGCTCTTTGCAACACCTACAATACTCTTCCTTTGCCAGCTAAGGTCCCAAAAAGGCAAGAGCTACTGTAGAGGCTTGGGGAGAGCTAATTTCAGCATTATGGGGTTTAAATACATTTTGTATAAGGAATTTATTCACAAAGTGCTGGGCAAAATGAAGGAGAAAGTGCCAGCTCAGCAACTACTGGTGAGTGTTGCTTTCTTTCTTGCAGTGTGTGAGGTTACATAGGCTGCAAGAGAGTGTTTGAGTATTGTTTATTTTTTGCCTAGGTGGTGGGGGACTGCTGCTAATCACATTAGCTGATTTGCATTAGTCGGCAGTTTAGCCTCGAGCTGACTGTTAGCTCCACTCTATGTGGGCTGGGCCTTTGAACTATAAAGGGCTCTTGCTCACCAGAGGCAGTAGATCAAACAATTGGGTACTGGGCAAAATGAAGGAGAAAGTGCCAGCTCAGAAACTACTGGTGAGTGTTGCTTTCTTTCTTACAGTGTATGAAGTCAGTGTGTTTGCAGGAGAGTGAGGGCTGTTTGACTGGGTTTTACTGTCTGTTCCTTAACCAGGTGGTAGGGGACTGCAGCTAATCACTCTCTAATGTTATTGTTGTGATCATGTTAAGGTTATTGTTGTTATAATGTTATTACTGTTATCACCTGTTGTTACCATATGTTATCTGTATTTTTTTCCTGTTTCCTGTAAGCCGCCCTGAGCCTGGGGCGCTAACAACAAACAAACAAACAAACAAACAAACGAATGCATGCATGCATTAGCTGATTTGCATTAGTTGGCAGTTTTGCCTGGGGAGGACTGCTAGATCCACCCTCTGCTGGGTGGGACTTTGTGCTATAAAAGGCTCTTGCTCACCAGAGGCGTGAGCCAAAGGACTCCTGGCTTGTGAATCTAAGTGTTACAGAATTTTCAGAAGGGGTCTGGTTCTTCCCACATTGGATCAAAGAAGCACAGCTGGCGATGGGCCTGAGGCTGTGACACACACTGTCTGTGGCAGTAACATGCACCAAGAGCAAGTTAGTAGTGCTCCTGGAGGAGAAGGTACAGAAGCTAGAAAAATCCCTGTCCACACTTTATAAAGGAGGGCAAAGAGTTCTTGGAAGGAACTCCTGGAGGTGGGAAAGGTGTCTCACCAATGAGAGGAGAGCCCACTCCAAAAGGACAGCAGATGGAAGAATGTTGCCCAGGTGTATCGAAAAATAAGATGTTCTGCCCCTCTGATTCTCAGGAATCGTTTCCATGAGCTGCCTGTAGATAGTGACTCTGGGCCACAGGAACAAGGGCTATTCCCCCAACTCCCTCAAAGCTCAGATGTTTCACAGCCCCTGTGGATGAGAGGACTAGCTCTTTCTCAAGAACAAGTCATGTCTGACTAACCTTATCTCTTTTTTAAGAAAGTCTTGCTAGATCAAGGGAATGCTGTGGACATAGTTTACTTTGATTTCAGGAAGGTAAGATAAGGTTCCACATGATATTCTTATTGACAAGTTGGTAAAACACAGCATGGATCCTATTACTGTTAGGTGGAGGGAGATCTGGTTCACAATAGTTGACACATCACACCCAACGTGTGCTTGTAAATGGTTCCTCATCCTCTTGGAGAAGAGTGCCTCATGGATCTGTCCTGGGCTGTCTGTTGTTCAACATATTTATAAATGATTTGAATGAATGAATAGAGGGGGTACTTATTGAATTTGCAGGTGACACTAAGCTGGGAGGGGTAGAAAACACACCAGAAGACAGAATCAGAACACAAGATGATCAGGACTAAAATGAATAAAATGAATTTCATTAGTGACAAATGGTAAGTTCTTCATTTAGGTAGGGCAAATCATATGCATAACTATAGGATTGGTGAGACTTGTCTTGGCAGTAGTACGTGTCAAAAAGGATCTGGGGATCTTAGCAGACCAGACATTGAACATGAGTGAGCAGTGTGACTCGGTAGCTAAAAATGGAAATGGGGTTTTAGGCTGTATTAAAAGAAGTCTTTTACTGGCAGTCTTCAAGCAAAGGTTGGATACACACTTTTCTTGGATGCTTTAGGATGCTTTGGGCTGATCCTGTGTTGAGCAGGGGGTTGGACTAGATGGACTGTATGGCCCCTTCCAACTCTAAGATTCTATGATTCTAAGTATAGTGTCCAGATCACGTGAGATAATTTTACCGTTTTACTCAGCTCTAGTAAGACCCCCCCCTTCAAGGATCGCTGCCTTTCCGTGGCAAGGGGGCTTGCGTAGCTCAGTGAAGCTATGAGCTATGCCATGCAGGGCCACCCAAGACGGACAGGTCATAGCTGAGAGCTCTGACAAAAGGTGATCCACTGGAGAAGGAAATGGCAAACCACTCCAGTATCTTTGCCATGAAAACCCAATGGACAAGTTCAAAAGGCAAAACGATATGACGCCGGAAGATGAGCCCCTCAGGTCGGAAGATGTCCAATATGCTACTGGGGATGAGCAGATGGCTAGTACGAGTAGCGCCAGAATGAATGAAGCGAGTGGGCAAAAGCCGAAAGGACGCTCAGTTGTGGAAGTGGACAGGAATGGGTGAATTTAATTCAGATGACCATTAGGTATACTACTGTGGACAAGATTCTCGCAGAAGAAATGGAGTAGCCTTCATAATCAATAAGAGAATAGGAAAAGCAGTCTTGGGATACAATCCTCAAAATGACAGAATGATCTCAGTTCGAATCAAGGCAAACCATTCAACAACACAGTAATCCAGGTCTATGCCCCAACCACTGCTGCTGAAGAGGATGAAGTTGACCAGTTCTATGAAGCCCTACAACACCTTCTAGAAGCAACGCCAAAAAAGGATGTGCTTATCATCATGGGGGATTGGAATGCTAAAGTAGGAAGCCAAAAGATAACCGGGATAACAGGCAAGTTTGGCCTTGAAGTACAAAATGAAGCTGGCCACAGGCTGGTAGAATTTTCCCAAGGGAATACAATGGTCATAGCAAACACTCTTTTCCAACAACCCAAGAGACGACTCTACACATGGACAACACCAGACGGTCAACACAGAAATCAGATTGACTATGTGGAGTACTGTGTTCAGTTTTGGCCGCCCCAACTGAAGAAAAATCTAGAGAAACTGGAGCGTGTCCAGAGGAGGGCTATGAAGATGGTGAGGGGTTGGAAACCAATTCCTATGAGGAAAGGTTGAAGGAGCTTGGTCTGTTTAGCCTGGAGAGAAGGCGATTAAGAGGTAATATGATAACCATCTTCAAATACCTGAAGGGCTGTCATATACAGAAGATGCAGCAGTTATTGTCTGTTGCCTGTGAGGGTCAGAACAGAACCAATTAAGAACATTAATTCAAAAGAATTTTTGGCTAAACATCCGTAAGAAGCTCCTGTGAGTTAGAGTGTTTCCTCAGTGGAACAGGCTTCCTCGGGAGGTGGTGGGTTCTCCTTTTTAAGCAGAGGCTAGATCGTCATCTGACAGAAAAGCTGAATTCATGAACTTAGGTAGATGGTGAGTGGGTGGACAGGAAGGGATGGGCCAGTGTTTGTCTCCTGTGGCCATTTCTTGCATACCCAGGGAATTCCTATTGCCTCTGTGGAAGGTGAATTTCCTCCAGGTCATGTTGGATTCTGGAGATTTTTAGTGGGGTGATCACGAGCATGAAATTGGCGTCACTGTGGGTGGGCAGGTAGTTGTGAGTTCCTGCATTGTGCAAGGGGTTGGCTTAGATGACCCTGGAGGTCCCTTCCAACTCTATGATTCCAACTGGGACTGGACCAACAGCTAGGAATTTGCTGGGCTAAAAGAGGAAGGTGAAGTGCTGGCAGTTGCCAATAACAAGGTACAACACTGCAAGAACATGTGTTATGCTGGCTTCCTGTCAAGCTGACCACCTTCCCCCTGCCTCACACCCCATGTTACATGTCATGGGAAGTGACACCACCACCCATCTTCACAGGCAGGCTCGAGTAGGACTGAGGGAGAGAGACACGCCGTGGATTCAGGTGGGTGTAGGCATGCAGGCTCCAGCCCCTCCCGGCACAGAAAGCACAAGAGAACTCAACCTGGGAGGGGGAAGGGGGAAGTGACACGGTCCTTAGCTTGTGGCCCAGTCCATTAAGAACAATGGGGAAATGCTGCGGATCCCTGGAGAGCCACAGACCCCGGAGGGGAATTCCTGGTATGCGCTCCCATGATTCAACGCTCATTTCATCTGATGCCACATGCCTGAGAGCTTGTGCCTTGGGAAACTGCTGGTCTTCAAGGCACTTTGGGACAAGTTTGGTTCAAGCTTGAGGCTGAAACAGGTGGTCGGGAACAGCCACAGAAATGCTGGAAAGCCTCCCTCACCCACCCCCAGTCAGCTGGTGCTCACATTGTTTATCATCAGGTGCATTATTGTCTTTGGCATGAGGTCCCGGATGGACTTGTTGATGATCCCAACATAGGAGTCCACAAGATTGCGGATGGTTTCCACTTGGCGTTCTAACTGAGGATCCATGGAAAAAGTGTTCTCCTGGGCCCCATCTTCATTCTCTGCCTGCACAAAGCAGAAATGGTCAGAGGATAGAAACCAACCCTTCTACATTTCCCAGTGGTCCCCATATAGCCTTTTGCTGGCTGTTCCAGGTCTTCTGGACAGTCTGGCATTAAAACGATCATTCCTGGCCTTCTCAGCCCACTGTGACCAACTTCCTGGATCCAGAGATGCAGCTATCTCCCCATACGTCTTCCAGCTGATCTTAGGCAATCAGGGGGGTGAGGTTCAAGGCTACAGATGTCCAGAGGTGGTTTGCCTCTGCCTGCCTGCATTAGTGTAGGGGCACTGGACTTCCATGGTGGCCTTCCATCCCACCCTACTTAGCTTCCAAGATCTGACAAGATCAGGCTGGCCTAGGCCAAGTGATACGGAGATATTAAAATTCCCTTAACAGTCTGGCAATGCAGACAGTCCGTTGAGGGAAGATGCAACATTCCCGTCACCAGTAGACATGCACATCCCTTGACTGACTGCAGCAGCTGATGACACCTACCAGGCTTCCCTTCCTAAGTGTGCTCAGCTTCTCCCATCCACCTACAGATGGACGGCAAAGAGTTCAGTATAGAAACAGCCCCATTCTGGGGCTTATTACCAACAGAGCCCCTCATTGGTGCCTTGAGAAGCCACTGGGAGCTCATCTGAATGAGCCACTAGCTTGGGTTGAGACTCCGTAACAAGAGAAGCTAGCTCCTGGTTGGAAGCCAACATGGTCCAACAGGATAGGGGTGGTCAACCTTTCTGAGCCTGCAGGAACATTTGGAATTCTGATGCATCGTGGTGGGCGCGGTCACAAAATAGCTACCACAAAGGGCAGGAGATGGAGCCAGCCACAAAATGGCTGCCGCTACTGACCTCCAACCCTAGTGAAGATCCTTGTGCTCTGGTGGCTGCGGCTCCAATGGAATGTAATTTAGAATCTGAGGCACCAATCCAATCTCCACTGGCACTGGTAAACCTTGCTGGGCCAGAGTCCCCCAAGGAGATGGTTGGCACTGAAAGACCCACCTGCTACCTGCAACCCCAAGGAGGTGCTTACTTGGTCTTTTTCTGGGTAGACACCTGCTCGGAGGAAGGAGGCTTTCCAGCTGTCCACATCTTCCTGGGAGTCGCAGGCAAGCTCAATCTGGCGCAGGTCTTTGTACACATTCCTAATCCCAGGATTGGGGGGGAGGGGAGAGAAGAAAGGCAGGAGAACACAGACAGCATTCAGTCAGTAAGGGGAGGGGGGAATTCCAGGCCCTGAAAAAAGCATTATGTTACCCAAATATCGTGCAGTAGATCATGAGGGATAGAACACTGAGCTTGAGGTTGGCTGAGAAATTCAGAACAGGTTTTATCTCACTACAATCAGCAAACTCTTTCTGCTGAGAGTCTGTGTCACCGAGAGTAAGTTTCACCCAATAGTTAAGTATGATTTTACCTTAACCTGAGCACCCAGAGAAGGTAGTCCCAACATGGACCTACCTTGACCCGGAAATTGCAGCTGGCACAAAATAGGCTGCTTGAGTCCTCACAGGAACATCTTGGAGGGCCAATATCCAGCCTGTGCTGAGGCAGCTGTATTGGCTGCCACATGCGGCCCAGACAAAAGTTCAAGGTTTTGGTGTTAATCTTTAAGGCCATTTGCGGTCTGGGCCCCATATACCTGTGGGACCACCTGTCGCCCTATGCCTGATGCTCAGTGGGCATGACTTTTTTGGGAGGTCCCTGCCTCAAGGGAGGTTTGCCTGGCCTTGAACTGGCCCAGGGCCTCTTCAGTCCTGGCCCCTACCTGGTGGAAAGAGGTCCAGGGAAAGCAGCAGGCCCTGTCGAAGCTTTCAGTTCCCACGGCCTGCAAAACAGACCTCTTTTGCCAGGTTTTTGGTTGAGGCCAGGGCAAGGAAGACCAAGGGCCCTGCACACAGATCATCAGCTCCTCCTAGGAAGATCTCCCCCAAGGCTTGCTTCCAGCTGATTTGTGAGCTGGCTCCAATTTGTCCACAATACTGCAGCTTGACTATTAGAGGGGCTAGAGGGAGAATCGCTATTACTCCCGTTCTACAGGCACTTCACTGGCTGCCCATCTGTTACCAGTCTCCGTTTAAGGCTCTGGCTATCACACACAACTTAGTTCATGACCTTGTCCCTTCCTGTTGGTGAGATCACCTCTCCCCTCCTATGCACATGTAATCCATGTTATTTATTTATTCATTTATTTGTTTATTTAGATTTCTATACCACCCATTTCTTTGCAGTTCTGGGCTGTTTACATTGAACATTCTATAACTTACATGGAACGTTATACAGGCTGCAACAGCAAAACAATTTTCATAAAGCATCAAAAGATTACAAAACCACATTTATAATATAAATAACAATTAACAGTAACATTGGGAGGTTAATTCTTTCAGTCATGGGAGGCCATCTGGGGGGGACCAGTAGATGTTCTAAGTTGGTCGGCCTCACACTAATGCCTGGTGAAGGAGCTGTTTTGCAGGCCCTGCGGAATTGGGGAAGTTCGGGCAGGGCTCTGATCTCCTCAGGGAGCTCGTTCCACCAGGTGGGGGCCAGGACCGAAAAGGCTCTGGCCCTTGTTGAGGTCCGACGCGCTTCTCTGGGGCCAGGGATCTGCAGCCAGTTGGAGGTGGCGGAGCATAAGACTCTTTTGGGAGTATAGGCAGGGAAGATGTCTCTCAAATAGTTTTAATAAATTCCTGTTTTTGTAAATTCCATCAAAATTTTTAATAAATTCCATCAGTTTAGGATTTAGGCCTAGGGAGCCAAAGGTTACTGAGCATAAGCAGTAAGTTAAGTAGCGCATAGATTAGTTGCAAAAGCCCCACCCCTCAGTCAGTCTGGCCCTGCAGCAGGAGTGAGGAGAAGGCCCAAAACTTGACGGAGGGAACTGCTAATTCTTTTGCAGGCCAAGCCGGGGAGTGAGTTCTGAGCAGCAGCAGCAAGTCAACTCCTGAAGGGGAAGATCAGAAGCAGCAGCCAAGCACTTCTATAATGTCATGTTTGGACTTTCTCCTTCCAGTGTGCCAGGATTGGTTCTGTTCTGAGTGCCCTTTTTGAAGATTTTGCTCCCATTAATGTTGTTATGCTCATAGCCGTTGTGATTTTGTTATATATCTGGTTTTACAATTCTGGGGTTGATGATAAATGTTGTTATAGTTAAAATTATTCAATGTCTGAAATGGTTTCTTTCCGTTTGAAGCAATTTCTCATTCTGTCAAGCCATAAAGGTGCTGCCATTTATTGATCTGAACCCTCCCCATTAGAAAGGGTGACACACCGACCCAGGGACTTTGCTCACTTTAGCAAGCGCAAACCTACTAATGGGCAGAGCCAACCACTGCCCGCGATGTGCTTTCTTTGTTGTGGTTCCTAAGCATATTGAATGCCCTCCTCCCGTCCTGGCCTTCTGCGGACTGTGCCCAACTGAATCATTCAAGAGGGCTTCTCTGTGCAGGCAACAGAGCTGCACGGTGCAAAATACTTCCTAAACTTACTTGGATAAATAACTCAGGATAGTGGCCTATACTGTTGTGTGTAGCTTATTGTCAGTAGGATTCTATTATGTAATTTCTGTGGCACTTCATGTGTCATGTTAGTATTAATGCTATGCTGCAGTTCTTTCTGTGGCTCCAGAGTTCTAAAATCATGATGCGTTGATGACTGTCAATTGTACTGATTCACTCTGTGTCAACTACCTTGAATGCCCTGGAGTAATTTGGACTATAAATAAAGCAAATAAATCATGCATTCTAGGCAGGTCATATCTGGAACTAAAGCACGTTTGATATGCAGAGGTTGACTGCATCTTAAGAGTATTTCAGGTTCCTTGAACAAATTGCTTTTCCTTCATTCAGCCTCAAACAAGCCAGCAAAAATGAAGATCTATATTGTTTGTTGTCCAAATGCTTCGGCCAAACTAGGTCACAACTCAAAGAACAAAGCCACACAGTGGATCCAATGTCCAGAAAGGAAAGAGCGTCTACGGGAATATGCTCAGAGCAGCATAATTTCATGCTTTTAGAAGGCATGAAATCAGGAAGTCATGTGCTGACCTAACACCCATGTCAGCTGGTTGCACCCTGTATCCCCTGAATCTCAGTTCTGAAATTCAGTAAAATCCCCCCCCCCTTTTATTGACAGAAATCAGCTGGATCAGATCTGGTGGGGTGGTTGTCTTTTCGGCTGGCTACTGTAGCAACCTTACAGGGCTTTCAAGGCAAGAGATTTTCAGAGCTGCTTTGCCAATGCCTGAATTACAACCCTATTTATCTTAACACCGCCCGTGGCGCCGCGGGCGCCACGGACTAAATAAAACCGTAAGGTGTTCTGAGGCGGGATGTATCTGGGATGAGGAAGGGTCCAGATTGGACCCTTCCTCCGGACAGACAATCGGAGGGACCAATTGGCAGGCGCAAAGCGCCTGCCAATTGGTCCCTCCGATTCCCAGCCCCGAGCAACTGCGAGCCGCACTTAGCGCGGCTCGCAGTTGCTTCTTTGCTGCCCGCCTCCCTGGCCGGCGGCTTGACGCAGTGAGAGGCACAAAGCGCCTCTCGCTGCGTCAAGCCGCCAGCCTGGGATCCCCTGGCAGCCGCGCAGAGCACGGCTGCCGGGGGCTCCATGACCTCATGGCCGAAGAACAACACAGACCTCTGAGGAGCCACCGAAAGGGGGGGGGGAAACATCCTACAAGCGCCGACGAGCCGCGTCAGGAGCCGCCGAGGAGCACCCGTCCTCTGACGCATGCTCACTGGGCCCTCCCTGCCCTCATCTCTGCAAACAAACATACCTCCGAGGAGCCACCGGAAAAAAAAAACAACCCCCGACAAGCGCGCGTGCGCACAGCGCGGCTGCCGGGCCCTCCCTGCCCTCATGGGCACAGAAAGACACACCCCTCCGAGGAGCCACCGAAAGAAAGAAAAAAACCCGCCAAGCACCGCCGAGCCACTAAGGAGCACCCGTCAGGAGCCGCCGGCAGCCTCCTCTAACATGTAGCCTTCCGCCCCTCGCCTGCCCCCGTCTGCTAGCGCCCATTGTCTTCTTTATACCGTTTTCAGAGCTGCTTTGCCAGTGCCTGAATTACAACCCTATTTATCTGTACACCGCCCGTGGCGCCGCGGGTGCCACGGACTAAATAAAACAGTAAGGGGTTCTGGGGCGGGATGTGTCCGGGATGAGGAAGGGTCCGGATTGGACCCTTCCTCATGACAGACAATCAGAGGGATCAATCGGCAGGCGCGAAGCGCCTGCCGATTGGTCCCTCTGATTCCCAGACCCAGTAACTGCGAGCCGCCCGCAGCGCGGCTCGCAGTTGCTCCCGGCCTGACGCGGCGAGAGGCGCGAAGCGCCTCTCGCCGCGTCAGGCCGGCCCCTGAGGGAGCCCCCGGCAAGACTCCAGCCGCCGAGAACCTCCAGCCGCCGAGACTCCAGCTGAGGCAAGACTCCAGCCGCCGAGAGGGAATGAGGGCCAGGCCGCGCGGGTGCGGCCCGATCCCCGGGCGCGGCCCGATCCGCGGGCATGCCCCGCGGGCGCGGCCTGAAGCGTCGGCGTGGCGGGCGCGGCCCGATGCCCTGTCGGTCCCCAGCCTAATAAAGGTTGGGGACCACTGCCCCAGAACCTGCAGAAAAAAAAAAAAAACCCAGTGGAGCCTTTCGCCGCTTCCAGCCGGCGCGCCTCCGAGAAGCAGCAGAAAGAACCCACCCCCCCCCAGCCGCAGAAGATCAAAAAAACGCAGAGGAGCCGCCGCAGCCCAGCGCACCACGCCTGGGACTCCCCGCCAAAAACCACGAGACGCCGAGGAGCCGCCACCCGCCTCCTCTTTCAGGTAGCCTGTCCCTTGCTCTGTCCCTCGCCTGCCCCTCGCTCTGGTCCCCGCCTGCTAGCGCCCATTGTCTTCTGGATACAATGGGCTTTTTAACTAGTTTATTTATAATACTATAAAGCAGGGGTAGTCATAGAATCATAGAGTTGGAAGGGGCCATACAGGCATCTAGTCCAACTCCCTGCTGCTCAACGCCGGATCAGCCCAAAGCATCCTAAAGCAGGGGTAGTCAACTTGTGGTCCTCCAGATGCTCATGTACTACAATTCCCATGAGCCCCTGCCAGCATTTGCTGGCAGGGGCTCATGGGAATTGTAGTCCATGGACATCTGGAGGACCACAGGTTGACTACCCCTGTCCTAAAGCATTTGCTGGCAGGGGCTCATGGGAATTGTAGTCCATGGACATCTGGAGGACCACAGGTCGACTACCCCTGCTATAAAGCTCATTCTTGTAATCGCCCGTCGTCTCTTTTCTAGACTGAAAATAATGGCTGTTGGCTCGCCTGTTACTGCTGCTTGCTTCTGTGTTTTTACATTGACTTATTTTATAATGTTCTTTCTTACATGTTTTAATGGTTTTTCCACGTTTGCTGCCGTACGGACCATGACTGGGGTTGAGGGCAGCATTTAAATATGATTTTAAAAAGCATTTTAAAAGCTTGGTATAGGGGTGGTGGCTTCTAATCTGGAGAGATGGGTTTGATTCCCCCCTCTGTCTCCATATGCAGTGACCTTCAGCTAGTCACAGTCCGGTTAGAGCTGCTCTCACAGAGCAATTCTGTCCATGCTCTCTCAGCCCCACCTACCTCACAGGTTGTCTGTGGTGTGGAGAGGAAGGGAAAGCGATTGGAAGCCACTTTGAGACTCCTTCAGGTAGTGAAAAGCAGAGTATAAAGAACGACTCTTCTTTATCTTGAATCAATCAAATAAATAAATAAGAGAGTGGTCTTCCAGAAGGCAGCAGGGCTACACAGTCGTACTTCAGCGGTCATTTCTTACCTTTGTTCTGTGTTAAAGATGGCAAAGACATGCTTGGTGGACATGAACCCCTTCTCCACATCTCTGATTTTGAGGTTGTCCAGAGGCAGCATGTATTTCTTCTCTTTCTCCTATGAGAACACAGGGGAAACACAAACAAGCCACAGAGTCACAAGCATTGCAATCCAGAAGAAAGCATCCTTTTTTCCTTTTTTCATAGAATCATAGAGTTAGAAGGGGCCATAGAGGCCATCTAGTCCAACCCCCTGCTCAACGCAGGATTAGCCCTAAGCATCCTAAAGCATCCAAGAAAAGTGTGTATCCAACCTTTGCTTGAAGACGGCCAGTGAGGGGGAGCTCACCACCTCCTTAGGCAGCCTATTCCACTGCTGAACTACTCTGACTGTGAAAAACTTTTTCCCGATCCAGCAAACCTGTTACTTGGTCAAAAAAGGAAACTAGGTTGGTCTGGCAAGACCTGTTGGAGACAAATCCATGCTGACTTCCTTGGATCACCAAATTGTCCTCCAGATGTTTGCAGATCGCTCCCTTTAATATCTGCTCCATTATCTTCCCCACAACAGAGGTGTCGGGAACCCGCTTGCTAACTGAAAAAACAGGGTGCCCCTTGAAGAAAACGTCACGCCAGGCCTGGTGAACGATACAACAGGAACAAGCTTTATTTCAGCAACGTGGAGTCCGCTGGTATGGAGTAAGAGCTTCCACCGAACTCCAGGTGGAAGCTCTCTTTTATACAAAACCCACCTCCTTTGGCTGTATTGCCCCACCCAGTACTTCCGGAGGGAACATGCTGATGCAATCATGACTCATGCACATATGCGAGGTTTTCCGGGGTTCCCGATGGCCCATTTTCCTGGAACAAAGGGCCATCTCCGGGCCCTTGTCAAAAGGTGGAGGGGGACATTGAGGTTCTTTAGCGGCCATTGCCACCTCAACGATCGGGTGGGGCGCCCAGCTGCCGGCTTGCCTGTGATCACCATGCCCTGCCTCCGTGATCGCGGGCGCCTCTGATGGCGGGGTTCGGTCTGGTTCCCAAGCCACCAAGGACCGAACCACGACATTCTGCCCCCCCAAAGGTCCATTCCCCAACCCCCCGGGACGGCCAGGATACCGCTTGTGGAAACGTTCAGTGAGTCGGGGCGCAAGGACGTCCGCTGCCCAGACCCATTCCCGGTCCCCCAAAGCGAAGTCCTTCCATTCCACGAGGTACTGCAACTTCCCCCTGTGGAGTCTAGAGTCCAGGATATCCGCCACCTCGTGGTGCTCCCCCCCCGGCAGGACCTCGGGCGCTGGCGGGGAAAACACGGGGTGCCAAACGTCACCGTCCGGAGTTTTTTTTAGAAGGCTCACGTGAAAGACGGGATGGATGTGCCGGAGGTTCTTGGGGAGCTTGAGCTTGACCGAAACTTCGTTGATCGGGGCCAAGACCTCGAAAGGCCCCAAAAACCGAGGGCCTAGCTTCTTGCTGGGCAAATTCAACCGGAGGTTCCGGGTGGAAAGGTAAACTCGATCCCCCGGTCGGATCTCCTCAGCTGGTCGTCTCTTCCGGTCGGCGTCCTCTTTCTGCGCTGCCTTGACTTTGTGGAGCTGCTCCTGCAGCGACTTCCAGCAGCTCCCGGCACGCTTCCCCCACTCGCGAAGGTCGGCCGATTCCCGGGCGGGGACCTCTCCAAGCTCCGGGAAGTGTCTCAGGTCTGTCCCGTAGACGACGGCAAAAGGCGACATCTCCGTGCTGCTGTGGTCTGCGTTGTTGTACGCGAACTCGGCCAGGGGGAGCAGGGGCACCCAGGTGTCTTGATGATAGGAACCGAAACACCGCAAGTACTGCTCCAGTACTTGATTAACCCGCTCGGTCTGCCCGTCCGTCTGGGGGTGGTAAGCGGAGCTCAGCCCTTGCTCGATGTCTAACAGGCGCAGGAAAGCTTGCCAAAACCGGGACACGAATTGTGAGCCCCGATCGGAAATCACCTTGTCCGGCAGCCCGTGCAGTCGGAACACGTGATCCAGGAACATCCGAGCCAACTGTGAAGCACTGGGGACACTGGCGCAAGGAATGAAGTGGGCCTGTTTGGAAAATAGATCTACCACCACCCAGATCACCGTTTTCCCCTTGCTGGGAGGCAAGTCTGTTATAAAGTCCATGGAGATCACTGACCACGGCCGGGTCGGGACCTCGAGCGGGTGCAGCAGCCCTTTCGGCTTGCCAACCCCCGGCTTGCAGGTCAGGCAGACAGGACAACCACTGACGTAAGCTTTTGTGTCCCGCCGCAGACTGGGCCACCAAAACCGCCGCCGGGCCAACTTCCAGGATTTTACGAAACCGAAGTGCCCGGCGGTCTTAGCATCGTGGCAGAGGCTGAGGGCTTCCCGTCGTAGCCCTTCCGGGACGTAGACAGCCTCCCCCCTCCGCCAGAGACCGGAGTCCAAAATCAAAGAGTCCCGGAGCTCAGCCAGCTCCTCGTCTGTCCCGTAGGCTGCCACTAGGCGGTCTCGGAGCGGGGCGGTCGCCGGGTCGGGCTCCCATTCCCCCCTGGCCCGACGCCTAGTGACGACCCCCCGTCCCAGCTGCTCCTCACCGAACACAGACCTGGTGCAGGGAGCGTACCCCTCCCCATGATGCGGCAGCCGGGAGAGGGCGTCCGCGAGGAAATTCTCTTTGCCGGGGATGTGACCCAGCTTGAAATTGTACCGCGAAAAGAACTCCGCCCACCTCATCTGCTTGGCGTTCAGGGATCGCGGTTGCCGGAGCGCCTCCAGATTCTTGTGATCTGTCCAGACCTCGAACGGCTCCTCTGTTTCCTCCAGCCAATGCCGCCATTCGGTGAGGGCGAACTTAATCGCAAACGCCTCCTTCTCCCAGGTAGACCAGTTCCGCTCCGTTTCGGCGAATTTTCGTGAGAGGTAGGCCGCCGGCCTCAGCTGTCCCGCCTGGTCTCGCTGCAGGAGAACCGCCCCGGCTGCTGCGTCGCTGGCGTCGACTTGTACCACCATCGGCTGGGTTGGGTCGACGTGCAGTAGCGTGGGCTCAGACGCGAAAGCTTGCTTGAGGGCCAGGAACGCTGCCTCCGATTTCTCATTCCAGCCGAGCGCTGCGCTGGGCCGCGTGGCGCGAGGACCTCTCCCCTTGGTACCTAGCAAGTCCGTGAGAGGAGCCACTACGGAGGAGTATCTGGGGATGAAGCCTCTAAAAAAGTTAGCAAACCCCAGGAAGCTTTGTAGCTGTTTCCGGGTGCGGGGCCTTTCCCAGTCCAGCACCGCCTGCACCTTCTCGGGGTCCATAGCTATGCCCTGGGCTGAGATGCGGTAGCCCAAATAGTCCAGGGAGGGACGGTGGAATTCGCACTTAGCCAGCTTCACGTATAGGTGGTTTGCCAGCAGGCGCTTTAACACCTCCCTCACCAGGGTCACGTGCTCTTGGGGATCTTGGCTGTAGATCAGGACGTCATCCAAATAAACAACCACCCCCTGAAACAGAAGGTCCTGCAACACCTCATTAATTAGACTCATGAAAACCCCAGGTGCCCCGCTTAAACCGAACGGCATCACTTTAAATTCGAATTGTCCCAATTGACAGTTAAACGCCGTTTTCCACTCATCCCCCTCCCGGATGCGTACCCGGTAGTACGCCTCCCTTAGGTCCAGCTTAGTGAACAGAGTCCCTTTGCCCAGCCGGGCCAGCAAATCCGGGATCAGCGGGAGGGGGTAAGCGTTCCCCGCTGCGATGGCGTTGAGGCCCCGGTAGTCCTGGCACAGCCGTCGGGACCCATCCTTTTTCCGGACGAACAAGACTGGAGCTCCCATGGGACTGGAAGCGGGCCGGATGAAACCTCGGGCCAGATTTTTTCCCAAAAACTCCCGGAGGTCCTTGAGCTCACCCTCACTCATTTTGTAGATGCGCCCTTTGGGCAGTACCGCCCCCTCTGGGATGTTGATAGCGCAGTCCGTGCGGCGGTGTGGGGGTAGCTCGTCCGCTTCCCGCTCGCTGAAAACGGCTGCGAGGTCTCGGTACTCTGGCGGGACCTCGGGCTCTGGTTTCTCCTGCTGCACCACCGCCGCTCCCCTGGGACGCACCGCCGTCCTCTTGTGGCTGGAATTCTCGCGGGGGACCCGATGCCGTGCACCCACCGTCAAGTCGAACTTCAGGGTCCCCGCCCGCCAGTCCACCACGGGGTTGTGTTCCTTCAGCCAATCCAGGCCCAACACCGCCCGATATCCCGCTACGGGGACCTGGATCAGCCACCGCAGCTCTTGGTGGTCCCCTATGTGGATGGCGATAGGACCCACCTCCTCCCCGAAAGGTCCCCCCTGAATCGGGCTGCCGTCCATCTGGACGAAAACCAGGGGAACCTTCCGAATGCGCTTCGGTAGCCCCAAAGCCCGGGCTATCTGGGGGTGGACCATGCTGTGGTCGCATCCCGAGTCCAAAAGAGCCTCCCCCACCCAACTTAGTCCGTTCTCCGGGTTCCGGAGCTCTAAAATTACCACGTTCGGAGGTCGCGCCTCATGCTGTAGGGGTTTTCCCTCGCACCGCGGGACCTGCTGCCCGGCGCCGTCTACAGCAGGTCCTGGCCGTTTCCCGTCGCCTGGACGCTTCCCGGTTCGTTGCGGAGGTCCTCCGCCCGGCGTGCCTGCTGGGGGCGTGTCGCACCTCCCCCCTGGGAGAGCCCGCGGTCCTCCCCCCCTTGCCGTTGGCACGCTGCTGCGAAATGTCCTGACCCCCCGCATTTCAGGCACAGTCCTTCCCGGCGTCTCCTTTCCCGCTCGGGGTTCGGGGGTCGTTTGGGGCGAGAGTTGTCGGGGCCCGGTCTTGGCGCCTCGGCTGACCCGCCTTTGGCCTCCCGGGGGGGTGCGGCGGCCCAACCCAGGCTGGCTTCCAGCTTGGCGACCACAAAACACCACCCCTCCAGTGTAGACAGATCTTCTTCCGTCCCCTTGATCACGGCCCATTCCCTGAGCTTCGGGTTAAGGCCCTCCCGGAAGTACTCGATTTGGGTCTCCTCGTTCCAGGAGAACACCTTGCCTGCTTCCCTCCGGAAAATGTCTATATAGTCCATAACCCCCCTAGTACCCTGTCGAAGTCCCTTGATCCGACTCTTTGCCTTGTCCTCAGCCTGGGGGTCCTGGAATCGTCGGCGGAGCGCGACCACGAAGTCCTGCAGGTCCTGAGTTGCCGGGTCGCCGCGCTCGGCCAACCCCAGGTACCACTGACCCGCCTTGCCCTGGAGACACGAGGCCACCCCCCAGACCAAGTCCTCGGAGTCCTCATACCGGTCTCCATATCTCCGGGCATGCGTCAGCGCGTGGAGGAGGAACTGCGGGAGGTCGTCCGGCGTCCCGTCGAAACGCGCCTTAAGCTCTGGGGGGGAACGTTTTGGAGAGTAGTCCGACCCCCTCCGGATCCGGGATTCTCGGCGTCCGCCGTCTCGTCCTGCTCCGCTCCACCGGCTACCAACTTGCCCAACGACGCCGTGCCGCTCCCTGCCTTGCACGTCGCTCCTGCGTTGGTCCGGCTCTCGCCGCCCCGTCGGCTCACCCGCTCCCCCGAGATCCTCTGCTGTCTCGCCTCTCCGCTGGCCGTCTCGCCTACTCGGGACTGAAAACTGCTCCGGGTCGGGGTCCGGGGCCCGCTCACCAGTGCCGGGCTCGTCCTCGTCGCTGGAGGCGTCCTCACTCGACGCGATCCCCTCCGCCGTTGTATTACCAGTCCCTCCGGGCCCGGCCCGAGCTTGCTCACGGGCTTCAGCTGCCTGCAAGCGCCTGGCCAAGTCCGCCATGGCCCGCCGCAGGTCCTCTAGGGATTCCTCAGGTCTTACCGGGCGAAGCGCCTGCCTCAGCTGGGTGTCCCAGGTTGGGGCCAACCCCCCAGACCTCAGCGCGCTCCCCGCCGTGCTTGGGAACCCCATGGCCCGGCGCCTTCCCTTGGCCGCCGCTGCCGAGGGTCTCGGGGTCCCGGACAGCTGCTCCTGGCCCCCCGATTTTCGGAGGAAATCTCCCGGGGACATTAAACCCATGTTCCCGGGGTTCGTGGGGGTCGAGACCGCCTCGTTGCTTGAAAACGCCATCTCTGGATCCGTCCCGATAAGCGCTCGGATGCGATGCCGACCCTGGAGTTCGGTGGGAAGCTCTTACGATGTCGGGAACCCGCTTGCTAACTGAAAAAACAGGGTGCCCCTTGAAGAAAACGTCACGCCAGGCCTGGTGAACGATACAACAGGAACAAGCTTTATTTCAGCAACGTGGAGTCCGCTGGTATGGAGTAAGAGCTTCCACCGAACTCCAGGTGGAAGCTCTCTTTTATACAAAACCCACCTCCTTTGGCTGTATTGCCCCACCCAGTACTTCCGGAGGGAACATGCTGATGCAATCATGACTCATGCACATATGCGAGGTTTTCCGGGGTTCCCGATGGCCCATTTTCCTGGAACAAAGGGCCATCTCCGGGCCCTTGTCAAAAGGTGGAGGGGGACATTGAGGTTCTTTAGCGGCCATTGCCACCTCAACGATCGGGTGGGGCGCCCAGCTGCCGGCTTGCCTGTGATCACCATGCCCTGCCTCCGTGATCGCGGGCGCCTCTGATGGCGGGGTTCGGTCTGGTTCCCAAGCCACCAAGGACCGAACCACGACAAGAGGTCAGACTCACTGGTCTGTAGTTTCCCGGGTCATCCTTCCTCCCTTTTTTGAAGATCGGAATAACATTTGCTCTCTTCCAGTCCTCCGGGACATCTCCAGTCCTTAAAGAGCTCCCGAAGATGATGGACAAGGGCTGTGCAAGTTCCCTGGAAAGTTCTTTGAGTACTCTCGAGTGCATTTCATCCGGACCAGGGGATTTGAACTCATCCAGTGCAGCTAAATGCCTCTCGACAACCTCTCTATCCATGTTAACCTGCCACCCAGACACTGTCCTTTGGCTACGGCCATCTCTAGATGTGCCTAAACACTTTGAACTGTGGGAAAAAACAGATGTAAAATAGGCACTAAGCCTTTCTGCTTTCTCTGCATCTTCCGTTTGTCCATCCGCACCCAACAGTGGGCCTATTGCCTCCTTTACTTTACGTTTGCTCCTCACATAACTGAAAAATCTTTTCTTGTTACAATGGGGTTCCCTGGCCAATCTTAGCTCTGATGATGATTGATCTACAGTGCCTAGTAACCTGTAGGTACTCCTCTTTAGAGCTGTGTCCTTCCCTCCATTTCCTGAACATTTTCCTTTTCTTTCTTAGTTCCTCTTGAAGTTCTCTGTTCATCCAAATAGGCTTCTTAGAGCTCCTGCAGTGTTTTCGTCTTTCTGGGATAGTCATTGATTGAGCATGCAATAGCTCTTGTTTGAGTAGCGCCCACCCTTCACTTGCTCCCTTCCCTTCCAGCATTCTCGTCCATGGTATGACACTCATCATGTCTCTGAGTTTATTGAAGTTTGCCCTACGAAAATCCAACATCCGCGTCTGGCTACAAGCTTCCTTGGCTCCCCATCTCAAAAGGAATTCTATGAGGACATGGTCACTTCCCCCTAGGGTCCCCACCTCCTTCACCTCATCCACCAACTCTTGCCTGTTGGTCAGTATTAAGTCCAGTATGGCTGAACCTCTTGTGGGTTCATCTACCATTTGATAAATGAAATTGTCAGCCAGGCAGGTCAGAAACTTGCATGACTGAGGACGCTTCGCAGAGTTTGTTTCCCAGCACACATCTGGGAAATTGAAGTCACCCATGATGACAAGTTCCTGCCGCTTGGATATTTTCTCAAGCTGCTCACAAAGTCCAGCATCCACATCCTCTCGTTGGTCAGGCGGTCGGTAGCAGACACCAACCACCACACTGTTTGTTTTCCCCTCGCTTATTTTCACCCAGATGCTTTCCACTTTAGATATGCTCTCCTCCACTAGAATTTCCTGACAGGTAAGCCCTTTCCTCACATACAGTGCCACTCCTCCACCTCTTCGATCTATTCTGTTTTTTCTGAACAGTTCATATCCATCCACCATTACATTCCAGTCATGAGAATCATTCCACCAAGTTTCTGTGATGCCTACTAGATCATACCTTTCCACCAGCATGAGAAGTTCCAGCTCTTCCTTTTTATTGCCCATCCAAGGGCATTAGAATCATAGAATCATAGAATCATAGAGTTGGAAGGGGCCATACAGGCCATCTAGTCCAACCCCCTGCTCAACGCAGGATTAGCCCTAAGCATCCTAAAGCATCCAAGAAAAGTGTGTATCCAACCTTTGCTTGAAGACTTCCAGTGAGGGGGCGCTCACCACCTCCTTAGGCAGCCTATTCCACTGCTGAACTACTCTGACTGTGAAAAACTTTTTCCTGATATCTAGCCTATATCGTTGTACTTGAAGTTTAAACCCATTACTGCGTGTCCTCTCCTCTGTAGCCAGCAGAAACAGCATCCTGCCCTCCTCCAAGTGACAACCTTTCAAATACTTAAAGAGGGCTATCATGTCCCCTCTCAACCTCCTTTTCTCCAGGCTGAACATTCCCAAGTCCCTCAACCTATCTTCATAGGGCTTGGTCCCTTGGCCCCAGATCATCTTCGTCGCTCTCCTCTGTACCCTTTCAATTTTATCGATGTCCTTCTTGAAGTGAGGCCTCCAGAACTGCACACAGTACTCCAGGTGTGGTCTGACCAGTGCCGTATACAATGGGACTATGACATCTTGTGATTTTGATGTGATGCCTCTGTTGATACAGCCCAAAATGGCATTTGACTTTTTTACCGCTGCATCACACTGCCTGCTCATGTTTAGTTTACAATCCACAAGTACCCCAAGGTCTCGTTCACACACAGTGCTACCTAGAAGCATATCCCCCATCCAGTAGGCATGCTTTTCATTTTTCTGACCCAGATGCAGAACTGTACACTTATCTTTATTAAATTGCATCTTGTTCTCATTTGCCCATTTTTCCATTGTGTTCAGATCTCGTTGAACTCTGTCTCTATCTTCCGGAGTATTTGCCAGTCCTCCCAATTTGGTGTCATCTGCAAACTTGATGAGTAGTCCCTCCACCCCCTCATCTAGATCATTAATAAATATGTTAAAAAGTACCGGGCCGAGCACCGAACCCTGAGGTACCCCGCTACTCACCTCTCTCCAGTCTGATGAAACACCACTGACAACAACTCTTTGAGTGTGGTTCTCTAACCAATTCCCTATCCACCTAACGATCTGAAAATCCAGATTGCAGTCCTTCAACTTATCCATCAGAACATCATGGGGAACCTTGTCAAAAGCTTTACTAAAATCCAAGTAAATGACATCAACCGAATTTCCCCGATCCAGCAAACCTGTTACTTGGTCAAACAAGGAAACTAGGTTGGTCTGGCAGGACCTGTTGGAGACAAATCCATGCTGACTTCTTTGGATCACCAAATTGTCCTCCAGATGTTTGCAGATCGCTCCCTTTAATATCTGCTCCATTATCTTCCCCACAACAGAGGTCAGACTCACTGGTCTGTAGTTTCTGAACAGTTCATATCCATCCACCATTACATTCCAGTCATGAGAATCATTCCACCAAGTTTCTGTGATGCCTACTAGATCATACCTTTCCATCAGCATGAGAAGTTCCAGCTCTTCCTTTTTATTGCCCATGCTTCGGGCGTTAGTATAAAGACATCTGAATCCTTTTACTTTTGGTTCCCTATGAGCTGGCCTTGCCGGTTGGGCTGCCTCCGATCGTTTTCCTTCCATACACTCCCTATGTTGATTGTCTCCTTCCCCTAGTGGCTTTAGTTTAAAGCTCTCCTGATGAATCTCCCCAGGTTCCTGCCAAACACATTCTTCCCCAGTTTCAATAAGTGCAGTCCATCAGGTGCTAGTAGGCCTTCCTCAAGAAAGCCTATCCCATGGTCCCAGAAACCAAATCTCTCCTGCCGGCACCAACTACGCAGCCAGTGATTCACCTCCATTATCTTCCTCTCCCGACACATTCCTCTTCCCTTGACAGGCAAGATTGAAGAGAATACCACTTGTGCCCCCATTTGCTTGAGCTTCCTCCCCAGATCTTGATAGTCTTTTTTAATAGGAGCGATGGTATTCAGGGACATGTCATTCGTTCCCACATGGACCATCACAAATGGGTAGCGATCCGTAGATTTGAGGAGTTTGGGCAGCCTTTCTGAAACATCTTTAATTTTCGCCCCTGGCAAGCAACACACCTCTCAGGTTAGGGGGTCGGGCCCAGCCACATGGCGATCCATTCCTCTTAGCAGGGAGTCTCCAATTACCAGTACTCTCCTTTTTTTTTTCTTCTCAACTCCATTTCCTTCTGTCCCCGTGATCTCTTCCCTTTGTCTTGGACTTTGTTTTGGGACCTCTTCCCTCGTTGACCCTTGCACCTCCTCTGCAAGGGCCTGAAATCTATTCTGGAGCTCCAAAGGCCCTGAGAACTGTCTCGCTCTTCGCCGTTGAGTCTTTTTCCGAACTGTCTGCAGTGGTCAGTCTGCAGTGGTCAATCTATTGTGGTCAATCTCCTTATCCTCTTCAGGACTAGTTGTATTGTATTTATTCCGAGTTGCAGGGCTCTGGTCTATGAACTCCTCCCCTTCCTTACTTTGGGTCAGAGTAATAATTCTGTTTTCTAATCCCCTAATCTTTTCCTCCAAAAGTCTTACCAGCTTACACTTGGGGCAGCTGTAGTCCATCTTGTCTTCTGGGAGGAAGGCAATCATGTCACACTCATTGCAGATGATGGGATGAGTGTCCTGGAGTTCCATTGTAATGTCTAGGCAGTGCAAGTACTAGGGAAATATAATCTACTGATATAATCTACTGATTCTAATTGCTCAGCCAAGAACCCCAGGCCAAGAGCCACAGGCCAAGAGCCCTTTGTCTCTCGCCCTTTGGCCAAAGGCTCGCGCCCTTTTTAAGCCTCCCAACAATTACCCAGCAATCACCTCGCCCAGGCAGCACAATAGCCTCACCTGGTCACTTTTTGACCAAGTAACAGGTTTGCTGGATCGGGGAAATTCGGTTGATGTCATTTACTTGGATTTTAGTAAAGCTTTTGACAAGGTTCCCCATGATGTTCTGATGGATAAGTTGAAGGACTGCAATCTGGATTTTCAGATAGTTAGGTGGATAGGGAATTGGTTAGAGAACCGCACTCAAAGAGTTGTTGTCAATGGTGTTTCATCAGACTGGAGAGAGGTGAGTAGCGGGGTACCTCAGGGCTCGGTGCTCGGCCCGGTACTTTTTAACATATTTATTAATGATCTAGATGAGGGGGTGGAGGGACTACTCATCAAGTTTGCAGATGACACCAAATTGGGAGGACTGGCAAATACTCCGGAAGATAGAGACAGAGTTCAACGAGATTGGAACACAATGGAAAAATGGGCAAATTAGAACAAGATGCAATTTAATAAAGATAAGTGTAAAGTTCTGCATCTGGGTCAGAAAAATGAAAAGCATGCCTACTGGATGGGGGATACGCTTCTAGGTAGCACTGTGTGTGAACGAGACCTTGGGGTACTTGTGGATTGTAAACTAAACATGAGCAGGCAGTGTGATGCAGCGGTAAAAAAGGCAAATGCCATTTTGGGCTGTATCAACAGGGGCATCACATCAAAATCACAAGATGTCATAGTCCCATTGTATACGGCACTGGTCAGACCACACCTGGAGTACTGTGTGCAGTTCTGGAGGCCTCACTTCAAGAAGCATGTAGATAAAATTGAAAGGGTACAGAGGAGAGCGACGAAGATGATCTGGGGCCAAGGGACCAAGCCCTATGAAGATAGGTTGAGGGGAATGTTCAGCCTGGAGAAAAGGAGGTTGAGAGGGGACATGATAGCCCTCTTTAAGTATTTGAAAGGTTGTCACTTGGAGGAGGGCAGGATGCTGTTTCTGCTGGCTGCAGAGGAGAGGACACGCAGTAATGGGTTTAAACTTCAAGTACAACGATATAGGCTAGATATCAGGAAAACGTTTTTCACAGTCAGAGTAGTTCAGCAGTGGAATAGGCTGCCTAAGGAGGTGGTGGGCTCCCCCTCACTGGCAGTCTTCAAGCAAAGGTTGGATACACACTTTTCTTGGATGCTTTAGGATTGTTAGGGCTGCTCCTGCGCTGAGCGTTGGACTAGATGGCCTGTATGGCCCCTTCCAACTCTATGATTCTATGATTCTATGATAAGAGAACCCCACTCAGATATCTGCATGGCATTCAATGGGGAGAGAGGTCCAGTGAAAGGTCCAGCTTGAAGCATGAGCTTCTCTTCATGCTTCCCCACAGGACTCCACAAAGCTGTTCTGTTCCCAACAGGAAAACACACACATACACAGTGCAATCCAAGGCTACGATGATCCCAAGCCCAGGGGTGGGAGTCCAGTACAAATGCTTCAATGCACATCGGAGCCTCCGATTAGCAAGTGGTCACTATCTCAAGCGGTGACTCCCATCTCAGAAATTCAGGAAGTCCACTGCTGGGTTCATCTCATTCACATACCTACGAAGCACTCGGTGCCAGTCACGCTTTCTAGAAGCTGAGAATTTGGCAACAGCCCAAAAGGCTGCAAACGTTTTCATGACTGACTCAGCTCCTCCCAGTTCACACATCTCCTATTAGGTGATATTTTCATTCTTGGGGAACATGGGAAGGACGTCCCCAAGAAATTTTACCAGGCTAACAACTTTCACCCCACTGTCAGCCTCAGCATGGCCAGTCCACACAACAGGGATGTATTCTGGACACCTCTTATGGTCAAACCCACCACCTTGTGCTGAAAACCCACCAACCATCCCCAGGCTTCCAGCTACTCCCGGGGCACTTAAAACCAAACAAAGGTTACAATCACATTTGCTTCCATCCCTCAGACAGCAACTCTCTCCTAAATGATTCGCCATGTGCATTCCTAGGATTATAACCCCCTCCCTGGTCCAGTAAAGACGGAAGAAGCCAGAACATTTCCTGGAAAGAGCCTATCACAGCAGAACAAAACACTGGACCCACCGGAAGGTTTCTTCTCTTCAGTGGGGCAAAGTCACTCAAGCTGGTTGGGTCACACCTCTGCTCACTCAGGAAGGCACTGCAAACATATGCAAAATTTCTTGAGCCACCTGGTGAATGTCCAAAGCCTGACTTCCCAAGTCTTGCCCCAAGCCCTGATGCATTTACATGTATCAGCCTTGCTGACCATTCTGGGCTAGTCTGCCCCTGGAGTCTCATCCGCTCATTCTGGGCCCTGTTCATGTATTCAAGTATTCATTTATTCTCCTTGTTGTAACCTTGAGTGAGGGGTCTACACGGCATCCCAAGGGTGGGAAGTCGATGCCTTTGCTCCTTCAGGGGAGTCCAATGTTTCGGTCTCCTTCAGTGGGGCCAAAGGCATCCAAGCTGCTTAGCAGCACCCAAGCAGGCCTCCAGGGCAGGAGTGCAGAATCCTCCTCAGTCCTGGGCTACCTGTTGCAGCACCCCGTGGGGCCAAAGGTCACTTCCACTGTGTCCAATCTGGTCAATGCAGTAGTGCTTGACAAGTGTGGAAAACGACGTCCATGCATTCTCTCTGCCACTGGGGCCCCGGTGGAGAAGGAAGCGGAAGCTGCAGCCTGGATAGAATGCCATGGGATCTTGCCCTCAGACCCATGTGTCTTGATGATACACAGTTTAACCCAGTCACCTTCCTGCCCAGCCTCATCTTTCACCTTCAGTAGCAGGTCATCACAGAAGGGATAAATGTGCACCCCACTCCGGCATAGCTTGGCCACCAGGGCTACTTTGGTGAAGACCCGAGGAGCCAACGACCGGCCAAATGGAAGGGCCATGGATTGGAAGTGCTGCCCTTGATGGAAGAAGTGAAGGTACTTTCTTGAATTTGCATGAATAGTTCTATAGAGATATGCCTCTTGCAGGTCTAGGGAGGTTAGCAGATCTGATTGCTGCAAAATGTGTCAGAGGAATTCCATCCATAACCATTGCTTTCTCACCCATCAGGTGGGGTCTTTTCAGTTCAGAACCACACGCCACTCCCCGGACTTCTGGGAAATGATCAAGAGGACCAAGTGGACCAGTGAAGTGCTGGTTGTGAGGGACTTCATCAATGACCCAATGTTGGAAAAGTTTTGAATGGCCTGCAAGAAGCTTTCACTCCTGTGTGGGGATCTGAAGACTGAAAATGTTTGGTGGCCTTGCTGAGCTCGATGTGAGAACCTTCAGAGATGACATCCAGCATCCAGCGTCCAATGTGGAGCGGCTCAACACTTCCCAAACGAGGCGGAGTCATGCGGTCTGTTTTCTGGCCTGTTGGCCCTTGTCTGAAGAGTTGTGTCTTCCTCTGAGGGGACTTGGCTCTGTACTTGGAACAAAATCCCCTGAAATCTCTGTAATCCCATCCATGTCCCTGAGTGCATTGGATAGGAAAGGATTTGTATCCGCATCACAATTCCTTGAAAGAGATGGATGCCCACCACATCATGGCCTTTTCTCCTTGGTCTCCACCAGTACCTGGTTCAAACTGGACTCCCTGAACAAGATTTCCTGAGAATAGTCGAAAGTGTGCTTTTTGAAATTAAGTCCACCTTCCAAAGTCTGAGCCAAATATTGTGACACATCATGAAGCTCACTGCTTGTGCCCATGCGCAAAATTCATACTTCTCAGGGCAGCTGCTCTCATATTTGAGAGATGTACCCTCCATGTTAAAGTTTCACTGAATGTTATGCCCAGATACTTGTAGGAACTATCCTGTTCTATTTGGGAATCCAGAATACTCCAGACAAATATTTTGGCCATCTCCTGAAAACCATCACCTTTGTTTTAAGGTGACTTCTAGACAAGCTGTGGATCCTCACAATACAAGCCTAGGCTATCTAATTAAGAAGGGCCAAGCAAAAATATAAGGACCTTTTGGTTAGGAAGGAAAGAGTCCACTCTCAGCAGTTCTGGTCTAAGCGGCAGGAGACCGTTAAAGGCAAAAATGAAACACTCTTCTGGGAACTGGTTGCCTTGGGGTCTCAGGATCTGGCACTGAGTTCAGGGGCTCCCATCCAGGCTACTGATCACTATTTTCATCACTATTCAAAGCTCTCTGAAGGAGATAAGATTAATATGTTGGAGTTATCTGAGCTAGGAGAATGCTGGCCAGCAGCATCAGTGGATGAGATCAAATCACTAATGGGAGCACTCCCCTCTAATATATCACCTGGGGAGGACTTAATTCCTTTGGAGTGTTACAAAGTTTATAGTGAATGGTGGGCTCCAGTCCTTGCTAAACTCTTTAAACAAATTAATAACACCAGTAAACTTCCCCAAGGATGGACATCTAGCATCAGCCGCACTTTGAAGAACCCAAGTTTCCATCCACCAAAAATTGGGGAAAAATACATCTCACTGTTGATTACTTAGCCTTATTTGCCAGAGCCTCTGTAGGTCTGAGAAGAACCTTAAGAGATTTAAACTCCTACTGTCTATTGAATGGCCTGGTAATTAACCACGATAAGACCAAGATCCAGCATCCTGATAGAATAGGTCCAACAGTATAAATATCTTGGCGTTATTTTCCAGGCAAATTATGCAAGAACTGCCCATTTCAATGACATATCTTTAAATGCACAGAAAAGTGCAGGTGCAATTTTTAAAAATTCTGGCAGAAAGGAGGCCGCTACATTCCAGCTGCAATTAATATCGTCAAGGCGAAGGCTCTTGCTCAGCTGACATATGGGGCACCAAGTAGTATAATGGGCAACTTGGGTTCTGGAATATTCACTTTTAGCCTATACCATCAAAAACATTGTTTCTGACTTCCGGTGGAACTTCCGCTCCAGCTGGCTGGCTCCGAATCAACGGAGCTTCTTTGTGTTAGAGAATGTAGGTAAAAACTCTTTTAACTGCAAATTAGAATTCTCCAGTACAAAGGAGAAGCGAAGGGGGAGCTCCAGTGCCTGATAAAGGTGAAAGCTGTGAAGGAGAAGGAGAAACAGTCCTAGTGACTGTAACCCGAGAGCAGCATTTCATCAGGCAGGAGAAAAATAACTCCCTATCAGCATGAAAGACCCTGAGTGTCCTGAGCCTGGAGCGACCTTTCATTTCCTCAAACTAGGTGATTAAACAATTGAAATGTAAAGTGGAAGCTGTATTGTTGAAGAATCTTTCTAACTCCTCTGAGCCAGATTCTTATTTCCCCGAAGGCTGATTGAAACACCCCACCCCTGATTAGGACCCTGAAGGAGAAACTGAAAGGGGGAAGGGAAAGCTGGTGTATAAAGTCACAGATGTTACAGAAGATTTTGGTTGTTGCCTTATTAACTTTTGAACAGTGTTACTATTTATCTTAAAGGAATAATGACTCCCAGAAAAAAGGAGGTACAAATGCAGTTTGCTGTCTCCACGCCAGATAAAGTGAATATGCAGGAGATGATGACAAAATTAACACAAATGACTGAGACTTTAAATGACATGAATAGAAAAGTAAATAAAATTGATGAAGACTTAAGCAATATTAAACAGGAGACAGCAAAGATTTCAAGGCTGGAACATGACATATCTCAACTAGTAGAAGACTTTAAAATTGTCAATGAAACACTGGAAAGTTTAGAAGATAGGATGGAAAGCCTGGAGAATGAGAAGGAGAGAGAAAATCAAGAAAGAATGTGGATAGAAGTAAAACAAAAGAAAAGACTTTTAAGACTGCGCTCACTGCAAGAGCTGGAAGGAGCAGTTAATATTTTGTGTGAGATGTTGGGGGAAAATGAGGGAGAAATGAAATTGGAGGTGGAAGAAATTTTTCGTGTAAACTCAAAATATGCTAAAGAAAGAAATCTGCCAAGAGACATTCTTATAAGTTTTGTTAAGAAATCTATACGGGATGCTGTACTTCATGCACATTATGAAAAGAGGTTCCAAAGGGAAGGAAATTATTTTGTTGAAGGAAATGCCACCAAAGATGTTGAAATTGAGAAAGGAATACAGTTTTATAACTGAAGCGTTGAAAAAAAATAGGATATATTTTAAATGGGAAATACCAGAAGGTATTTCATTCCAATTTAAAAGTAGGGAAGTTAAGATCAAAGACAAACTGAAAGCAAGAGACTTCATAAAGAAACATACAAAAAGAGCTGAATTAACATATTGGTCTGCTTGTAACAGAGCAAAACTAACTTACTTATGTTGTGTAATAAAGATATGAATATAATAACTTGGAATGTGAATGGTTTAAATCAGTGGTCCCCAACCTGCGGCCCGCGGCCCGGTGCCGGGCAGCAAAGGTAGTAAAAAACTTCCCAGGCCGCAAGCTTGCGGCCCAGGAAACTTCTTACTGAGGTAGGGCGGGGAGACGGAATCAGGGCCGGGCCGCGCATCGCGCGGGTGCGGCCCGATGCATGGGCGTGGCCTGATTCGCGGGCACGGCCCGCGGCCCGATACGCAGGCGAGGCCTGCGCTGGCGCGGTCCGTGCGGGCACAGCCCGATGCCCTGCCGGTCCCCAGCCTCAGAAAGGTTGGGGACCACTGGTTTAAATGACCCCAAAAAACGTAAAAGAGTGTTCCAATTTTTTAAAAGGGGGAATTTCCAAAAAATCTGCTTACAGGAAACACATATAAAGGAATCAGTTAAAAATATTTAGTTAACTAGAAAGAAGGCCCATTTTATCTTGAAATAAAATGTGCGCTAGAGAAGGTAGTCTGGGCAGGCAGGCTTCGGAGGCTGAAGGCCTCCGGTGGGCTGATAGCGTGTGCGGCGATGGCGTGTCGGGTCGCGGCAGACCTGTTTTAGAGCGGCGGCAGGGGCGACGGCAGCAGTCGGCGGTTGGCTGAGGGCGGCTCTGTGCGGGTGAGGCAGCTGGTGCCGACGGTTTGGCGGGCGGTGGGAGCGACCGTCGTGGCGTCAGCTGTGGCGGCGGAGGTCGCAGAGATGGCAAGCAGCGTGGCAAGCAGGCGGAGTGCCTGTCGTCAGTGGAGGTCGCAGGGCGGTGGGGGCATGTCTGGCTGAGTTGATGTTCCTTTGCCGGCAGCAAAGCATATGGTGGCAGAGCGCGGGCAGGGAGTCCGGGGCGGGACAAGTGGCCAATAGGGAGAGAGCCAATCAGGAGCCGCTTTGCGGCTCCTGATTGGCCCTCTCCGAGTTTTTATCCTAGACAGGTCCCGCCCTAACTCCTCCCCACAAGGCCTTACTATTTTATTTAGTCCGCGGCACCCCGTGGGAAGTTTAAAGATATGAATTTGGGTTTAGATTTTGTGCCAGCAATGAAAAAGGAAAAGAAAAATGGTGTTGTATTATATGTTAAGGAACAATTGAAACCATGTTTAATAAAATCTGATAAAGATTTTATCATAAAGATAAAGATAAAGAATCTGATAAAGATGGAAGATATATAATGTTAGAAATGGAAATAAATGTATCAAAACATTGGTGGTAGGGATATATGCTCCAAATGAAGGTACATTTTTTGAGAATTTGGCCTGTGAAATGTCAAATTTATTATACTCTAGCGTTATTTTAATGGGGGACTTAAATAGGGTAACTGAACCTAAATTAGATAAGAGATTAAGTAATGGGAATACTGGAAGAGAATGAGGGAAGTTACCATTGAGTTGTTTTTTTGTTTTTTTTTATTTGGTTGATAATTGGGGATTGGTGGATGTGTGGAGGAATAACAATAAAAGTATGCAAGACTTTACCTTTTTTCTGAGAGACATAGTTCATGGTCCAGATTGGATATGATTTGGGTTACGAAAGATATTGCTTTAGATGTAAGAAAAATTGAGATACTACCAGGATTAATATCAGATCATAGACCTGTACTAATGAGCTTGAAGTCAAAGAGAAGGAAAAGTCATCAAAGATGGCGAATGATGGATAGTCTACTATTACATGAAGAAGTTTTGAAAGATTGTAAAATGAAACTAAAAGACTTCTTTGAACTAAATATGCAGGAGGATACATGAGGGGGCTATTGATATCCCACAGCTGTAAATTAAAAAAGCTTAAAGATCAACAAAGGCAGAAATTAGAAGAGGCAATAAAAAACAAGGAAAAAATGTTGTTGGGAAAACAAAAAGATAAAAATACTCTACAACAATTAAAGCTATTAAGAAAACAACTGGAACTCTTAGAGGTGGCCAGATTAGGTGAACAGTTAAATAAAGTAACAGTTAAATAAAACAATATTTTGAACTGGGAAATAAACCAGGCAGATGGCTCGCTTGGAAATTAAAGAAGAAACAACAAAATAAATTGATTACAGCCCTAAAGAAAGATGGGAATATATTACTGGAGGAAGAAAAAATTAAACAAGGTTTTTTTGAATTTTATTTAAAATTATATGAGAAGCAGGACATCTCTAGGGAGAAAAGAGATAAATATTTAGAAAAACAGAATATTTTGAAATTGGACTCAGAACAGTTAGAATTATTAAATCAGCCTATAAGTTCAGAGGAAATTATAAACACAATTAACAATCTAAAAGATGGTAAAGCTCCGGGACCTGATGGGTTATCAAGTGCATATTATAAGGTTTTTAAAGAAGAAATACTAATAGCTTTAAAGGAGACAATGAACAAGATTATAATTGATGGCATCCCAGATTCCTGGAAAGAGGCACATATTACGGTTATACAAAAACGAGACAAACGAGGTGCAAAATTTTAGGCCTATTTCTTTAGTAAATATAGATTATAAAATATTTACTAATATACTGGCTAATTGGCTGAAAGGGATACTGGTTAAGATAATACATGAAGACCAGGCGGGTTTTCTGCCCGGTAGACAAGTTAGAAATATTATAAGGATAATACTAAATGTAATTGAATATTACCAACTGAGACCGGATAAACAACTGGCATTATTCTTTATTGATATGGAAAAAGCTTTTGATTCTGTTGATTGGAGTTTTTTATTTAGCTTACTTGAAAGGATGGAATGTGGTGGAACATTTATAAATTGGATAAGGGAGATTTATAAAGAACAATGGGCAAAGCTAATAGTAAATGGTGAGCTTACAGAGAAATTTAATATTCAGAAGGGAACATGGCAAGGTTGCCTACTCTCACCCTTACTTTTTATCATGGCTCTAGAAGTCTTTAATCAAAACATAAGAGAAGACAAAAATATTACAGGTCTGAAAATTAAACAACAGACCTTTAAATTGAGGGCCTATGCAGATGATTTAATATTGATTTTGGAGAATCCTTTAGATTGTATAGCTGTGGTATTAGGCAAACTTAAAAGATTTTGAAGAGGTAACTGGTTTAAAAATAAAAAAACCAAATCAAAAATAATTGTGAAAAATATGGATAAGGAGAGTCAGAAAGGTTTAGAAGGGAAAACAGGATGTCAAATAGTTAAAACTTATAAATATTTAGGTATTAATATTGCTAGCACAAACTTGAGTCTATTCCAGGATAATTATGAGAAACTCTGGACAGGGGTCAAAAAAGATTTTAAGAAATGGGAGATTCACGATTTATCTTTTATGGGTAGAATATCCGCCATAAAGATGAATATCTTGCCAAAAATTTTATATTTGTTTCAGAATATTCCAATTATTAAATCGGATAAGCCATTCAGAAGTTGGCAGAGGGATTTGGCAAGTTTTGTTTGGAGAGGGAGAAAACCTTGAATAAAAATGAAAATTCTTTGTGATGCTAAAAAGAGGGGAGGACAGGCATTACCAAATTTAAGGATGTATTTTGATGCATGTAGTCTGGTTTGGATAAAGGAATGGATAGTTTTAAGAGAACAGAGATTATTAACATTAGAAGGTGCAGGTTTGAGGTTCGGCTGGCACGCATATTTATGGTACGAAAAAGAGAAAGTAAATAAACAATTTTTACATCATGTTATAAGATTTGCTTTATTTAAGGTTTGGAATAAGTATAAAAGAAAATTATATTCTAAAATCCCTTTATGGTTGTCACTGCAGGAAGCTCTGTTCAGAGGGCAAGCAACATTAGAGACTAAATGGTTAAATTATAAGGATATAATTGAGACTTTTACCCAAGAAGGGATAATGCAGTTTAGAATTAAATCTCACGAGAAATTAGTGCAAGAATATAAATATGTAGACTGGTGGCTATATAGATAGATTAAGGACAGATATGAAAGGGACAGGAAGCTATGGGAATTTGAAGTAGAAAAATCACAATTAGAGTTATATTTATGTAAAGATGATAATCATTTAATCAAGAAGATGTATGAATTATGTTAATTACTGTATACGGAGGATGAGGTGGTCAAAGATTTTATGAATGTTTGGGCAAGGAATCTTGGTCATAACATTCCATTGGAAACCTGGCAAAAAATGTGGAGTAAAGATCTGAAATTTACGAATAGTTAAACTATTACAAAATGCATTATTGTTGATACATGACTCTGCACAAATTATCATCAAAAATGAATAAAAGCCTATCGGACAAATGTTGGAAATGTGGGGAAGTGAAAGGGACAATGTTTCATATGTGGTGGACCTGCAAAAGAGCAAGACACTTTTGGCAGGATATCAACAAAGAAATCTCAAAAATCTTTAAGGACTCCATAGCTCTAAATCCTGAAGCTTATCTTTTAGATTTTCTGGTAAATGAAAAATATAAAAAATATGGAGAGTTATTTAGATATTTGACAACGGCAGCAAGGATAGTCTGGGCAAAAAAATGGAAGTTAAAAGAGACGCCCACCATATTTGATTGGCAGTTGAAACATTGGAAATCGCTCAGATGGCAAAATTGAGAACTTATGTCGAAGATAAACAAATGGCGGACTTTAAGACAAAATGGAACTTATGGATATTAGAAAAAATATAGTTGTGGATTTATGACTATTGGTTATGATTTATAATTTATAAGGGGAAATGAGAATGGATTGAAATTTTGAACAGGAGAATTAATGGTTTTTTTCGTATATTCTTCAACAAATACAGTTGGAAGTTATTACTTGTAAATGTAATATAATCTATGAACATGTAATTTTGGAGATGGCTAAATGTATTTTTTTGTAATGGATTATAAATAAAATTTGAAATTATTACAAAAAAAATTGTTTCTAAATACTGGAATGGGGTCAGTGATTTGATAGGCATTGAAACATCCCCTAGGGTTGCTTTTAAACGTACTCAGAATATTCAAGACTTACTAATTAGAACAGATGGCTATAAAGTTGAAAAACAGTCCCACTTTCCATGGGGGCACTTTAAATGTGGTTTGTGCTCATTTTGCAACAACTTCATTAAAGTCTCTGAGGTCCATCTCTCTGCCTATAATATTATCTTAAAACAGAACAGTTTTTCCTGTTGTGTCAGTTTTTGTGACTTATATTTAACTAGTAATCAAGCCCGCTGTAAGAAAAATACAGCGGGCGCTAGGTAAGGGAGCCCCCGGCAGTCGCGCACAGCGTGGCTGGCGGGGGCTCCTTTGGCCGGCGGTCTGACGTGTCAGGGCGCCGGCAAGGGAGCAACTGCGAGCCGTGCTCCACGCGGCTCGCAGTTGCTCCCTTGTCAGCAGGGTGGGAATCGGCCGGGCCAATGGTCTGTCCAGAGGAAGGGGCCAATCGGCACCCTTCCTCATCCCGGACAGAGCACGCCCTAACTCCTCCCCCTAAGCCCTTACGGCTTTATTTAGTCTGCGGCGCCGCGGGCTGTGTTAAGATTTTATGCCCTTAATACTTGATGTACATTGGCAAAAGTACTTGTCCCATAAGAACACGCCTGACTAACTTATCCCAACTAACTTATCAAAGCAGCTAAAATAGTTCTTCTTCTATGCAACCGCTGCAGCTAGCTTACTAGGAGCAGCGAAGTGGAAGCAAACATCAGTTCCAGAAGTTGAAGAATGGTTGGAGAAGATGGGACACTTTGTATCAATGGCAAGACTGACTAGCATGGTACCCAAAGAACTTCCAGAAAAATTTCAAAAACATTGGAAATGCTTTCTGGATCAAGAGACATTATTATCCATAAAAAACACAGGATCATTGTAATTAGCCAACTAGTAGATAATGTTAAGATGAGACTGTATTTGAAAACTGACCTATTTCCCTCTCCCTCCTTTCCTGCGCTGTATACTGTACATCAAACCCTTCACCCCCCATCCCTTCCATGAAATAAGTAAAACTATATTTTAAAAAAACATAAATCTCAAAATAAAAATGGTATTCTGTCTGATCCAATTGTTGAACACTGTCTAATTAAAAATCGTAAATGGGAACAATTGTGTTTCTCTATGTTCAAAAGGTCTAAAAAAGAAAGCTTTAAGAGATGAGATGTTAATCAAGGTAGCACCGTTGTGGGGACCAAAAAGTGAGACTTTTAACAGGGGCGTTTCACAAATATATACAGAAACCATGGATAAGGATTAACCACTCTATACAAAGTTAGATATATATTTATCCAATCAACGGACAGCCTGCTTATATCCTGAGCCTTGTCCCATTATTTTTTTTGGGGGGGGGGTAGGGTCTTCCCAGTCTGGGTACAACCTCCAGGGAGTCTTCCCCCGTCCCTCAGGCAAGCTGCCCAAGCACCTAACAGATATCTTAGTCTGTTCAAAAGTTCACTCTCTCCTTCTAATGGCAGGATGTTTTCCAAGAGGGAAAACGCTGGTGGTCCCTCCCTTGAGCCCCTCAGTTAATTTGATAAATTTAAGAGGGTCCCTCTGGGTTTTCTCCAACGAAACTGAGAGAATATGGATCTTTCTATAAACATCTTCTATCGCATCTATGCACATTAATGCTTAGGTAAATCAAATAGAACATACTTCTAAAGACAAAATACACAAGAGTTTGAAACATGAAATCAAGAATTACAAAGTCCCATACAGTATAGTACAATATTACACAGCATAATCCAATATTACAAAGCATAATACAATATACAATACTAGGGGCAAAGCCCGTTGTATCCAAGAATACAACGGGCGCTAGAGCTTGGCAGTGGGAAGAGGAAGGGGAGGAGTTGTCCAGTCTGTAAGGGCATGGGGTTGAATGTGTGTGTCGTGTGGGAGGTTGTGGTGGCATGGTGGCAAATGAGGGTATGTGTGTGGAGATATGGGTGTCAAGAACCTGTGGTGTGGAATGTTCGTTGAGTGTGGGAGAGGACTGACCTTTGGGAATTTTGGCATAGTGGTTACAGATGAGCTTTCAACAACCATGGCTTCAGATATGTGAAGGGAAAATCAGACTGGAGACTCTTCTTAGGGGAAGATTACATGGCAACCAATTCCTCCCAGTTCTGTGTCATTTCCCTTTTTGTGTGAATTAGGCCACATTCACCGAAATGCCCCTCTGCCCTAATATACATGGGGTAGTCACAGTACACAGGTGTCCTTCTGTCTCCCATGTTTTCACTGTTGGTAAAAATGTTATGTGCCCACATGCTTCTTTCATGCTTGCTCCTTAGAAGAACGGATTTTTGTACCCTATTGCTTACTACCCAAAGGAGTCTCAAAGCGGTTTACAAACACCTTTTCCATTCGTTTCTCCACAATAGTCAACCTGTGAGGTATGTGGGGTTGTGAGAGATCTGAGAGAACTGGGAATGGGCTGCAGTGACCCAGCAGGCCTCAGGTGTCTCAAAGCATTTTCCAATAGTCTTCCCTTTCTCTCCCCATAGCAGACTCCACATGAGGGAGGTGAGGTAGTGAGCCTCACAGGGAAGCTGGCAACCCTAAGAGGAAGACTGTCTGTGCACAGCAGTCTTGACCTTAGTAAGGTTTTTTATACTGTTTTTTTAATTTGCCAGACCAAGGTTATTTGCCAGGCCAATAAGTCATTTCAGTTACTATGTGTCTCCAGACATTCACTTGTTCTCTATTTACAGTTTCAGGCTGAAAATATTTATTTAGATCTTCCTGCACTTTCCAGACTCACAGGACTGATGCTGGTCTGCCTGTCTGCACCCCAGAATACAAACAGTTGCTGCTAGCCCATAGCCCAGGAGGGACACACCTGCACCACTTCCTACCAACTGCAGGCAAAAATGGCTCCTTTGAAGGCTGAGGCATTGTATGATTTTGAAGTCCCACCTCCAAACCTCCAGGAATATTTCCAACCCAGGGGTAGCCAACCTACAGGTGTGGCCTGGAGAGCTCCTGGAATTACAGCTCACCTGCAGAGTATAAAGATCAGCTCCCCAGGCAGAAAGGGCTACTTTCAGAAAGGACAGGGTTGTGGTAGAGAAGAAACATTTAAGGCTTCCCACACAGGTTGTTGTTGAATTGAAAGACTTGAGGCCTACTGCACAGGGTTGTTGTGCAGATGAAACAGGAGACAAAAGAGCCAGTTTCCTCTGCAGAATAACACTGTGCAGTGGCCTCAAATCTGCAGAGAGTTGCAAAGAATGGCTTGGCTGTGTCTAACCTCTGGGCAGAGCAGTATTTTAACTGAGATGGGGCTTTTCTGTGTCAGACAACTGTTTGGCAGAAGGGGAAAGTCCCCCCCCTCAAAAGGAAGGCCCTCAGGCTCCTCTGCGTTGCTCTTGGAAAGGCCTCCCTCCCCTCAGTCAGGGCCAGTCAGAGCTTCCTTCGCAGCAGGCCTGAAGGGGGCCCTTGGACTGCAAGGCGAACAAACCGGTCAGTCCTAGAGGAGATCAGCCCTGACTGCTCCTTAGAAGGCCAGATCCTGAACATGAAACTCAAATACTTTGGCCACCTCATGAGAAGGAAGGACTCCCTAGAGAAGACCCTAATGCTGGGAGCGATCGAGGGCAAAAGAAGAAGGGGACGACAGAGAATGAGGTGGCTGGATGGAGTCACTGAAGCAGTCGGTGCAAGGTTAAATGGACTCCGGGGAGTGGTGGAGGACAGGAGGGCCTGGAGGATCATTGTCCATGGGGTCGCGATGGGTCGGACATGACTTCGCACCTAACAACAACAACAATTGCGACTCCATGAACTCCATGAACCATCACGACTCCATGAACCATGATCTTCCTGTCCTCTACCATTCCCCGGAGTCCATTTAAGTTCACACTGACTGCTTCAGTGACTCCTTCCAGCCACCCCAAATGGCTTAGCCTCAGGCGGTATAAATATTGTTATATCATTAGAGCTTGTCTTATACATCAATTACAACATTGGTGAGCAGTCATGTTCTACTGATCTGCTTTTCCAATGTAGATCATATTAGGAATATGATGATTCATAGGAGGGCCCTAAATTTATTTATTTATCCTTTTCTGGGCACTTGCCCTTGCAGCCGAATGAACAGGAAGATGAGGAGCTGTCCCATGACAGTCAAAATGACAAAGAGGAAGAGGATGTGGACCAAGCTTCGGTCCTGGGCTTCCAGGAGGACATCTGGCCTCAGCCAGGGGAAAAGCACGGTCAACCCCTGGAGGTCATCGTATATGTCGTGAGTCTTCAAAGGAGAGGTAGAGAAGCCGGTTGGTTCAGGGGCCGTGGGGAATGAGAGAGAATCAGTGGGCAGACAAGATCCTGTCAGGGATGGAGGCAGGGCAATGAGATTAGAAGCCGCTGCTGGACATTTGACAACCCTTATTTCTATTATTAAATACAGCAAGTGGTTAGGAACAATTTACCAAGTTCAAAACTCACATAAGGAAAACCATACCATCCAAATACATGAGAGTGCCAAGTCCATAGGAAGAATGAGAGGGCACCCCCACCTTCCTGGGAAGCTGCCGAACGAGACACCAGCTGGCCATCCCGATTGTCTCTTCTCCTCTGACAGGCAGGAGCTACTCCCCAGCTGCCCCCGGGATCTTCATGGCATGTGCAATACATGGTGCCTGACCATTGAGCGATGGGCCCTTCCAGAAACCCCTGGAGCTGATTGAGGCAGAGTCAGCCTCTTGGTCTGCCGGCTTTAATATTGCCAGCTCTGACTGGCAGGAGCTCTGCAGGCAGGGACAGCCCTCTCACCATGCCTGCTGCCTGAGAGCCTTTAATTCTAGAGGGAGCCCAGGACCTCAGCATGCAGATTGTGGCCTCTGACCCTAGAGAAATGGGCCTTACTTCCTATTGAACATCTGCTGAGACCATCCAGCTCAGTGTTTCTCCTTGGCTCCTAACACCTGAGATCTTATCCACTAGAGATAATGGGAAATGGTTCAGGGCTTCCACCCTTCCCTGAGTACAACTCCGAGATCCCAATGGCATCGTCCAAAGGAGTCATTGGTTTTTAAATCATGTTTCCCTTCCAGGTTGCCTCTGTTTACAACCATGATAGAAATGGGCAGGTGATAGACAGCCTCCATTACCCAAGGCCAGAGTCTCCTGAAGACAGCGACTTGGAGCAAGAGAGTTGCTACCTCTTGGACAGCGAAGATCCAAGACCCCAGGTCCCCCACAGGCTACTACCCCTGCTACTACGTGTTCAGCACTCTGTGAGAGGCTGAAGACCCTCCCAAGCCCCCTGGCAGGAAAGATGTCAGCATTCAGGTAGGGGAAACACTTCTGGACAGAGTCAGCAAGGGGGACAGAGGACTGGAGGCCAACCTCAGCGGGGAAGAGACCCAGAGGAACCTTCACCCCCCTCGGGAGTGGTCTCTGCCATCCTTCTCTGAGGAGGCTTCGGCAATAAACAATAAGGTATGTACTGCTAACCCCATCTCAGCCAAGAGGCAAGTTTGAGGAAGGTGGACCATGGGACGAAAAAGACAGGGATGACCATATGGGGCCTCCCACTTATGTCACCCTGGCCCTTTCCGACATTCTGAAAGTAGTCTGCCAGATCTCTCAGGGAAAGATGCAGGCCCTCTTTGGCTGCTTGTGCCCAACTCCAGGCATTCTGCTCCTGAATGCAAGTGTCCTACTTGGCACTCTTCCACAAACTGATCGAATTCAGTAGGCCAGATCTTCTGCTGACACAGCCTTTTTGCAAAAAGGACCCGGAAGGCATGGCCAATTTAGCCTCCAGCAAATACCACCCCCCTGAATGAGTCCAATGGGTCAGGGGCCTGGCTTGAGTGCAGCCGTGCAACCATCTCCCTTCTCCTTCTCCTCTCTCCCTGCTCTAGAGGGGGAGATTGGCCACTCCATAGGCCACACTCCATAGGCCAGGCCCTCCTGAGCAGCCCGCCTGGGATACCAAGCCACTTGGAGGTAGAGCCCACATCCCTCCCTGGAGCCACAGCCCCAGAGCCATAAACAGGACCGTGATGGCGAGATCAGCCTGTGGCATCTCTCATTCCTGCAGGGTCTGGAAGTGGCCACAAGAGAGGAGGATGTGGGCACCCCAGCAGCTCCATCCACGTCCCGACGGTGTGTCCAATCTTTGCTATGGTGGGTCCGCAATGTCTTTAGCCGTCGTTCTGCGCCGCGGCCAGGAGAAAGGAGGCGCAGGCCTCTGGGTCAACTGATTAGCAGCTGGATCCGGAAGCACCGGGGGCACGTACCCCCAGACCCCTGCTGAGGCACACGCAGAGCGTGGGCACCCAAACTTGGGGAAGGCTGCCTTCTTGCCCCTTCGGACCCTTGCGATTGCGCATGAGAGGAATTTCATGTGCACGAGTATTTCTTGTTCAGAGGGTTATATGTTCTATGACTAACTATTAAGGTTTTATTTGTGTGGCAATACTTTCTTCTAATTACTGGCATTTCATTGGTATTAGTAATAAAATATTTTTACCCAAAAGACTTATGGATTTGTTCTCCAGGTATTTTATGGAGCAGCGTTAGGGTTTGGAAGGTTGCCGGGAGGGTGTTCTGAAAATCTTCTAATAAACCAAAAATAAAGGCCAATGACCTCAGAGTGATGTTGGACTCCCAAGCACCCACCACTGAGAGCCCACCCATGGGCGATGGGAAGGTCCCTGTGGAGATGGGCTGGACAACATCCTCTTCTGTTTCCCTGATTTTATGGCCTTCATCGGCCTGCCTGCCTTCTTCCCCCATGGAGGCCCAAAGTGGCTCGTGTCATTCTCTCTCACAACAACCCTGGGAGGAAGGCTAGGCTGAGAGAGGTGACAGACCCAGTCAGCACCCGTGGCATGAGTGGGGAGTTGAAAGTGGTATTCTTCCCCAACCCCACTGTTCCCTGTCAAGTGGGGCATCTTCCCCAGCCCCAACCAGCCTGCCATGGAGCCTCCCCTCAGGGCAGGAGAAGACTCTGAGGGGCCCTGACTCTTGGAAGGCCCTGCATAGGGTTGGGATCCAGATCTCCATAGGATGTGCATCTCCACCCTCTGAGCACTTCCTTGGCAGCAGGGGCCCATCACCCGCCCAATGCTGCTAGGCAGGGCTTCCCCTGCTTCTCTGTGACAGGAGAGGGGTTTCCCCATCCAGCCTAAGATTCCCGTCAGGAGTGCACAGGGGCCAGCCACGCTGCTGCCACAAAGATTCCCTTGTCTTCAAATGCCACACTTTTTCATGCCAGAAATTAACTTCTGAAACGAAATATTTTGTTCAACATAGTGAGTGGCCAATTTCAGAGGCAATGGTATCCTTGAGTGCCCATTTGCACATTGGTGCACGCATACTTGGCTTTGAGGGCACAGCCCAAGTACCCTCTATTGTCACAACATGCTGCACACACGTACCTCCTCGTCCTTGTACCATGACAAACTTTCTGCCGTCAAGATAAACCAATACTCCTTGGAACCGCCTTTCATGATGCTGATGTTGTTGATGGTCAACCAGCCGCGGCGGATCACCTGGAGGAAATTGAGGAATGGGCGGGGAGGACAGAAGGGTGGGAGGAAGGCAGGACAGGTTATAGGCAGTCTTGGAGAAACAAGCACAAAGTAGAGGGGGAAGCATCTACCCCTGTGCCAGGTGCCGTCTCCTAATTCAGAGACGGACTAGAATCTCACTGACAGGGAAAGGCCTTTCCAGAAGCTCAGAAGGGCTGGACCCTGACATCCCTCTTCTCCTGAGGGCGGAGACTGTTCCAGACATGCTGGCCAGGGATTCCTTGATTCACAATCACACTGTGAAGGAGGAGTGCCGATATGCACAGGAAGGAGCTGTCTTGCCAGTAAGAATTCCTCCCAGTAGAACCTCTACATTTCATCTCACCACAAATCAACTCTAGAAAGCTCTAGCCTGGAGAAGCAGATAGAAAATTCAGAAATGAGCAGCCACATAAAGCAGAACTATAGGCAGGCCACAGCTGCTGACCCCCAAGATGGGGTCTGGAGTTCCCTGCAAATACAACTGCTCTCTGGACAGAAATCTGTTTCCCTGGAGAAAAGGGCTGCTTTGGAGGGTGGATTCTACTCTATCATCCTTAATCGCCACTGCACTCCCAAATCTCCAGGACCTTTCCAACCTGACGTTGGCTACCCTGCACAGGGAAGGGACAACCTACAAACAAGGAAGGCGAAGACCCACAAGTGAGGTTTTGGAAAGGTGTCCTTAGCAGCTCCCATCTAGGAAGGGGTGGGGAGAGAATCATGCCTGACTGAGTTATGCTGTTTCTTTACAGATGTGTCCGGTGTTCACTGCAGCAGACAAGGCCTCTGGGCTTTTGCTCCTTTGTATTGCAGCCCACCTTGGACCTACGAACCTGGCGCACAGGGCAGTGCAAAGGGACTCCAACTCTAAAGCATCAAGAGTGAGACTTCTCTCCATTCTCCACTGCAAAACCACTTTGGGGAACATTTGGGGGTAACAGCATCCTGTCACTCCGAAGGCATTTTAAAAACAAGATTCCCCAGCCTTCCGCAAGACTGAATGTTCTCATAGGTTTCTCCCTAAGCTGTTTCTCTCCCACAGTGTGCATCCAGGGAACCCGTGGAAGCGTCTCCTGCTTGAAGAGCATTCCACTCCTCTGGAATGTAATGGTGGATGGACATGAACTGTTCAGAAAAAACAGAATAGATCGAAGAGGTGGAGGAGTGGCACTGTATGTGAGGAAAGGGCTTACCTGTCAGGAAATTCTAGTCAAGGAGAGCATATCTACAGTGGAAAGCATCTGGGTGAAAATAAGCGAGGGGAAAACAAACAGTGTGGTGGCTGGTGTCTGCTACCGACCGCCTGACCAACGAGAGGATGTGGATGCTGCACTTTGTGAGCAGCTTGAGAAAATATACAAGTGGCAGGACCTTGTCATCATGGGTGACTTCAATTTCCCAGATGTGTGCTGGGAAACAAACTCTGCGAAGCGTCCTCAGTCATGCAACTTTCTGACCTGCCTGGCTGACAATTTCATTTATCAAATGGTAGATGAACCCACAAGAGGTTCAGCCATACTGGACTTAATACTGACCAACAGGCAAGAGTTGGTGGATGAGGTGAAGGAGGTGGGGACCCTAGGGGGAAGTGACCATGTCCTCATAGAATTCCTTTTGAGATGGGGAGCCAAGGAAGCTTGTAGCCAGACGCGGATGTTGGATTTTCGTAGGGCAAACTTTAATAAACTCAGAGACATGATGAGTGTCATACCATGGACGAGAATGCTGGAAGGGAAGGGAGCATGTGAAGGGTGGGCGCTACTCAAACAAGAACTATTGCATACTCAATCAATGACTATCCCAGAAAGACGAAAACACTGCAGGAGCTCTAAGAAGCCTATTTGGACGAACAGAGAACTTCAAGAGGAACTAAGAAAGAAAAGGGAGATGTTCAGGAAATGGAGGGAAGGACAGAGCTCTAAAGAAGAGTACCTACAGGTTACTAGGCACTGTAGATCAATCATCAGAAAGGCCAAAGCTGAAAGTGAGCTAAGATTGGCCAGGGAAGCCCATTGTAACAAGAAAAGATTTTTCAGTTATGTGAGGAGCAAACGTAAAGTAAAGGAGGCAATAGGCCCACTGTTGGGTGCGGATGGACAAACTCTAACAGAAGATGCAGAGAAAGCAGAAAGGCCTATTTTACATCTGTTTTTCCCCACAGGTCAAAGAGTTTAGGCACATCTAGAGATGGCAGTAGCCAAAGGATAGTGTCTGGGTGGCAGGTTAACATGGATAGAGAGGTTGTCGAGAGGCATTTAGCTGCACTGGATGAGTTCAAATCCCCTGGGCCGGATGAAATGCACCCGAGAGTGCTCAAAGAACTTTCCAGAGAACTTGCACAGCCCTTGTCCATTATCTTCGGGACCTCTTTATGGACTGGAGATGTCCCGGAGGACTGGAAGAGAGCAAACGTTATTCCGATCTTCAAAAAGGGAGGAAGGATGATCCGGGAAACTACAGACCAGTGAGTCTGACCTCTGATTTGGGGAAGATAATGGAGCAGATATTAAAAGGAGCGATCGGCAAACATCTGGAGGACAAATGGTGATCCAAAGAAGTCAGCATGGATTTGTCTCCAATAGGTCCTGACAGACCAACCTGGTTTCCTTTTTTGACCAAATGACAGGTTTGCTGGATCGTGGAAATTCGGTTGATGTCGTTTACTTGGATTTTAGTAAAGCTTTTGACAAGGTTCCCTATGATGTTCTGATGGATAAGTTGAAGGACTGCAATCTGGATTTTCAGATAGTTGTGGATAGGGAATTGGTTAGAGAACCGCACTCAAAGAGTTGTTGTCAATGGTGTTTCATCAGACTGGAGAGAGGTGAGTAGCTGGGTACCTCAGGGCTCGGTGCTCGGCCCGGTACTTTTTAACATATTTATTAATGATCTAGATGAGGGGGTGGAGGGACTACTCATCAAGTTTGCAGATGACACCAAATTGGGAGGACTGGCAAATACTCCGGAAGATAGAGACAGAGTTCAACGAGATCTGAACACAATGGAAAAATGGGCAAATGAGAACAAGATGCAATTTAATAAAGATAAGTGTAAAGTCCTGCATCTGGGTCAGAAAAATGAAAAGCATGCCTACTGGATGGGGGATACGCTTCTAGGTAACACTGTGTGTGAACGAGACCTTGGGGTGTGTGAACGAGACCTGTGTGTGAACGAGACCTTGTGGATTGTAAACTAAACATGAGCAGGCAGTGTGATGCAGCAGTAAAAAGACGAATGCCATTTTGGGCTGTATCAACAGGGGCATCAAATCAAAATCACAAGATGTCATAGTCCCATTGTATACGGCACTGGTCAGACCACACCTGGAGTACTGTGTGCAGTTCTGGAGGCCTCACTTTAAGAAGGACGTAGATAAAATTGAAAGGGTACAGAGGAGAGCGACGAAGATGATCTGGGGCCAAGGGACCAAGCCCTATGATGATAGGTTGAGGGACTTGGGAATGTTCAGCCTGGAGAAAAGAAGGTTGAGAGGGGACACGATAGCCCTCTTTAAGTATTTGAAAGGTTGTCACTTGGAGGAGGGCAGGATGCTGTTTCTGTTGGCTGCAGAGGAGAGGACACTCAGTAATGGGTTTAAACTTCAAGTACAACGATATAGGCTAGATATTAGGACAAAAATTTTCACAGAGTAGTTCAGCAGTGGAAGAGGCTGCCTAAGGAGGTGGTGAACTCCCCCTCACTGGCAGTCTTCAAGCAAAGGTTGGATACACACTTTTCTTGGATGCTTTAGGATGCTTAGGGCTGATCCTGCGTAGAGCAGGGGGTTGGACTAGATGGCCTGTATGGCCCCTTCCAACTCTATGATTCTATGAGTCTATGAAGGCAAGATCCACCAACATGTTTCCTAAGCCCCAGCCCCCCACACATCCCAGCCGCTATTCTGCAACAGCAGAATGACCAGAATGCACTCCAAACAGGGTAAGCTCCTCAGCACTCGCTTCAGAATCACCCACAGTGCGCAGGGTAAGAGCACATGGGACGGATTGCCTGAAGGGAGAATGCCTAAAACCAGCTGTTCTACACTCAAGGCAGGGAGCATGATGCCAAGAGACCGCCAAGACAAGGCCTGGCCCACCCATCGCTCACCCAGACTCAGCAGCAGCTCTGAGCCCCAGGCCAACAGGATCTCGTTTTCCCCTTATGGCTTCCCAAAAGACAAATGTTGCAGGCACGAGTAGGGAGCCCTCCGAGCCCAGAACAGCAGCAGAGATGCAGGAGCAAGCGCTCGCCAGAAGCTTCTGGAATAAAGCTGAGCCAAGCAACTCCACCTTGGCCCTAAGCAGCAGCGCTCCTGGGACTCCTCAAGAGCCATCAACCTTGCAGAGAGGTGAAAGCAACCATTTTCCCCAAACCACACTGGTCAACGGGTGCCTCTACAGTCTATGCAGGAAAATGTTTCTTTCATAAGGAAACAGCCAAAATAAGCCCAGGCAGCTGAAAGCTGTCCTGCCAGATGTCATGTCAGTGGGGGGGGAGGGTCCCTGGTTCAATCCCTGGGATCTCCTGTTAGGAGGACGGGATGGGAAAGACCACTGCCTGAGACCCTGGAAAGCCCCTGCCAGCCTAAATTGACAAATAAACAGAAAGAAATTTCCCAGCTGGTGATGGCAAAAAGCTTTATTCAGAACGAGTTCCTAGGTATAAAACCTTGTTTTCGAATTTTACTTCCTCAGTAAACTTATTTCTGAATTGGGTTTTTTTCCAGGGATACAAACAGTCTTCAACCCACTATCTACCTTTTAAGCCATATAATTTGGGTCTCTTAGTATCAAACCCCTCATTTATAAGATAGTTACCTTTATGGACCTTTGACCTTTATGGACCTTTCTGTTTATCCATCTTGGGCTGACTGGTCATCTCTGCTTGAGCCTGAATAGACAAGCCTGACCTTGATGGGCCAGTGGTCTGAGGGAGGATGAGGCAGCTGCAGGTGTGCCGGACTCTTGGTCTGTCCGGGTCAGGCAGCACAGCCCACCAGGGTCTCGGGCAGAGGCCCATCACCTCTCCTGCTACCTGATGCCATCTGATGGGGGGCTAGCCATGCTTATTTCTTCTCTCAGCTAGGGATGTGCCCTTTGGCTTGGTTCAGCTGCCTCGACAATCACTGAAGCCTGAAGTGGAGTGTAGAGGAGGGGCTGAGAGGAGGGGCGGTGGCAGCATGCCAGCCAGCTGCTGTCCCTCCTCTCCATACTGCAGCTTTCTGCCTCAGGCTGTGTTGATCACTGAGTTGGCCAAACCGAGCCAAAGTGCACACCCCTAATCTCAGCAGGCTTGCTTTAAGTTAAACCCACAATGCAACAAACAAGCATGCCTGTGTTTCCACTCCTTTCTCCAGCAGGATGTTAAGAAGCCTTTTCTTTCTGGGACAACTCCCTCGGTCAGCCACTCCGTGATCCCCCTTCTCCCAACCGCCCAACTTGGACCATGTTCTGTCTAAGATAGCCCTGCCCCACAGATGGGGCACAAGTGTACCAGAGACTCATGAAGGCCTAAGAGCAACAAAGCGGAGGCACGCACAGCAAGCCCCATAGCTATGGTTGAGGAGTTAGGCACAGAGTTATAGAGCCTACAGGAAGGACTGGCGAGCAGCCATGGAAAGGGAATGGCAGTTGGCCCAAAGTACAGTCTGGTTAAGTTTTCCAAGCCAACACAAGGAGTACAAGCTAGGTGGGACCCCTCTGACCCCCCTCACCTTCTCCAGAGCTGCTCAGGCCTATCCCCAACACTAATGTCAAAGCCAAACACAACACAAACACACAGAGTGGTGCACCGGGGGGGGGGGGATCAAGAACAACCAACAGAACTCATTCCACTTGTATGGCCAAAGGAAAACAGCAGGGTGCCCAGAAATCAAGGCAGGCCACTGTTTCATCCTCCTTAGACATGTTTAAATTCAAAGGATGGAGAAGCAGTAGCAGCAATGGATATTTGAGATCTAATTGGGTTTAGTGTTTAAAGAGGGCAAAGGCAGCACTGGGGGAAGGGGGATGGGTTCATCAACATGGATGGGCTAGAACAACAAGCACAGACACAAGCCCTGGAGAAGGTGCCGCTTGGTCAGTGGATGAGGGGAGGAACCCAGAAGAAGCCGCTTCTGCTGTTGCTGGGGCAAGGAGGAGTCGGATGCCTTGCTCTAGGCAGGACTTGCTTAACCTCCCTTTGCTTCACCTGAGGGATGCAGGACAGGCGGAAGGCATCTTTGATGCTCCTCACTCCCTTTAGACACAACCCAGCCAAGCAGATCTCCACCATGTCCCCCCTTACACTCAGCAGTGGCAGGCCAAGCCCCACCATGGACATGGAAGGCATGGAAAGTACAGGAGGTTCTACAGCACTTTCCTCAACTTTTAGTAGTTTGCATGGTGCATTAGAATTGGAGGCACACTGTACTCTTGTATTACCACCCCCTCCATGATTTTCTTGGAGTAAGAAAAATGAGCCTTCAGAGGAGCCACCTGCTCCATTTCTACAGCCACTCTGCTGTGACAGCACCTCTGGAAAACTGGTGCTTTACATGCCTATGACTCATGATTTCTTGCAGCACACTAAAGCTATCGCTGTTCTACGGCATGCACAGAATCACCGTTTGAATATCATGAAAACGGATTTGCAAAACTTGGAGACTCTTTAACAGACTTAGAAAGAGTAGAGATCTGCTAGGCCAAAGCAAGTCAATGCAGCACCACATGCAAGTTAAGGACAGGGACTTCCCAGTTAGTAAAAACAGCTCCTGAGGAAGAGAGGACTCCCTCACCCCAATTCAACCAAGCCAAATGAGCACACCCAAGGATGCACGTGCGCCGTGGGTGCACTAACTCTGCTCTGCATCATTAAAGACGGACCTTTCTGAGGCATGACTTAACCAGCCTGAATGACTTTCCAGTGGAAAAATTTCTGGCAATTCTATTTTCTCACAAGGCCAAAGATTGCGTCCCCATTTGATTTCAAAGACCACCATCCATGACACCACCCAGGCAGACTTTTGTGTGTTCCAATTTTCTCAGAAACCAGTGCACTTAAAGGAAAAGCATGGAGCAGCATAAGGGAAAGGGGTGTGAACACGTCATGGGATTCTGCCTTCTCTACACCGCAGCAATGATGTGGAGGTCAGATTTTTACAAGGAGACGCACCCTACGGTGGAAGTGGGCATGTACTGCAGTTCCACGTGGTGTCGCATGATTTAGGTGGCACACTGTGAGCTTTCTTGCTGAGGCCCACTTTTGTAAATCGTACTCGGATCCCCACCCTTTCGCCCACACAGAGGCTAGGATGGTCTGAAGGAACTGCAGAAAGCCAATAGCAGACACATTCCTTCTGCTGGGGATTATTTTCACCACCCGAATTACAGAATGACAACTCAAGCTCTCCCTCCTGGGCTGATATGGCTGCGTCTCCTCCTCTGCAGCAACTACAATGCTTGCAGGCAATTGGGGAGAGCTTCATGGACTGTTGGCTACCTGTAACTTTTAAGAAGCCCCTCTTCTGTTACCAGCAGGGGCTGCTTGAGGTTACATCTGCAGAATGCAAACTGTCAATGAAAGAGTTTTCTGTCAGGGTTTTGTAAAACCATGGGGTTTCTTGACATCCCTGGATAGGTTTCCTGAAGGGGTGGGAGTTAGTTATTTTTAATGTATTTTTAAAATTTGTTCAACTTTTATTGGGTGATATGACCATACGACCTACTCCCCCCCCCCCCCGCACCAAATGGCCTAGGGGGGGGAGAAAGGGGAGGGTCCCCGGGTGGGTGTGTACACAGCTGTGCTTCCCAACCATATTCTGCACAACTGCACCCCTTCTGGGGTTTCTGAAGGCATGTTTCAGGGATTTCCCAACGGTAAATAAGTTGAGAAAGGCTGGCTTAGAGGAATGGCGTAAGGAGCAGACAGGCCAAAAATGCCAGCGAGAAGAGGGGCTTGTGCCCCTGCAGGCATCAGTGAGGGGAGAACAGCACATGCCGCTTGCACCCTGGCTCACAGATCTCCCCTCGGGAACCGAGGTAAAGCGGTCACAGCAGCCTGCACGGAGCAGGGGGCCAAACCAGATGGCCTCTATGGCCCCTTCTCCCATTCTGGTTCTAGGCCCTTCTCTCATTCAGCATGCAGGAAGAGCCTGCCATGCTGTCCCAGCCAGCCCTGATCCTGCTACCAGGATTCCCACAGGGCGAGGCTCTCACCAACGTCCGGGAAGCCTGCAGCTTACAGTCTTGGCCAGCTTGCTGATTGTGTGGAGCATGTGAGCTTTATCAGAGCTTTGGCTAAGGTTCTCAGGTCTGGGTCTCTGGGAATGCTGTTGGCAGGCAGGGGCTTGGCTTTTCTCAACAATTAAGTGCACTTGGTTTGTGGCAGAGAAGTGGCCCAATCAGGGGGACTTGCTTTTTTGCTGGGGGAAAGACAGTCTTCATCACCAAGTTTTCACATTGCTAGGCAGTTGCTAGGCACGGTATGTAGGTACTTACCAGTATCTCCCCCTTTAGAGGTTGGCAAAATTAGTGGTGCAGGGAAAATAAGGGAAAATACGACGAGGTGACAGAACAGTGAAGAAAACCAAGTAATGGAGTAAGAAGGGGAAAGGGGGGTGCAGAAAGCATAAAAATGGTAGGAAAAAAGGAAAAGCAGAGAAAACAGCAAAAGAAAAAAGTTACATGCTATTAATTATAATTGTACAGTGTTAATGTTTCATTACAGTCTTTTCAAACAAGAATCAACATATGTAGGTATTACATACAGACTAATGTCATGCAACAAGTTACATTCCCAATCCTATGCTCACATCCTGCCTCTCGTAAACAAGAAGGAAGTTAAGGCTGGCAGCATCAGGGATTAGGGGTTACATTCTTCTGCTTTTTAAAGATCTTTCTAATCCAATTGGCATAATTTGGCAGAGATTTCTGGGGGGAAGGGAAAGGTCTAGCAGGCTTATACTGTTCTGGACAGCTAAAGCACAGCCAAACTCATGAAGGTCTCCTGCTCTTGGCCTGCAGCTTCTCCTATGTGAAGCTGGACCAGGCTGACAAGCTCTCTGCCTACTACGCAGCCTGTATCTGAGCAGCCAGACTCAGCATGCTAGCTGCAGGACTCGGACTATGAAATAATAACATGCATCAATACCTGATTCGGGATTGCTCTTTTCTTATTCGCTTGGGTGCTCCTTTGCTGGGCGCTGGAAGAAGGACAAAAAAGATGGCTTTACACCAAGTACAAAACGCGAAGAGCACACTATGCTATCACCCAACCTGCATGTATTTGTTAGTTATACCCTAAGCCAGGGTTCCCCAACGTGGGGCCCATGAATGTTATGGCACTGCCAAGCACTTTGCTGGTGCCCACCAAGTGATTTCATAAAGTGGGCATTGCTAGAAGCTTTTGCCAAGCAAGCTTTCTGACTGGCTGCATTGGCAATAGCTGCCACCACAACACAAGGGCCTTCACTGACACCGTGGCAGCCATTTTGTAGCCCCACCCACTGCACAGTATCATTACTCCAAAGGTACCTGCAGGCTCAAAAAGGTTGGGGACCCCTGCCCCAAGGCAACATGCAGTCCTTTCAAGTCAAACAGGATAAAGGGAGTGCAAATGACGAACGTGTCAGCTCCTGGTTGGCTCAACAGCTACGAGCCACACAGGACTCTTTAATTAGTCAGAGCAATCGTGAAAGGGCGGTTTTGCTGGGAGCGCATGCAGCATCTCAGTCATCCTTTCACTGCTGCTTGTTTTCATAGGCAGCCTCCACCTCTGAAGAAAATGGAGATTTCATTACTAAGACGTGATCCGCAAACAGAGCAGAAGGCGGATCCCCGAACAAGCCATGCTTAGAGTTTTATCGACAGCCACTAGAGGGAGCCCTACTGCAGGAGCCACTTCATGCATTGGACAACTCCCAGCTAGTCTTAAAAAGGTTACTTGGGGTTTACAAAATACTGTTGAGGTTCTTTCTTTCTAACAGGCACTCAAACAGCAAAGGAAAAGATGCTCTAGTGCAGGGGTTCCTAGTGCAGTGCCAGACGGCTTTCCTGGTACCCTCCACGGGTTTTTGTTTGAGAACTGGGCAGGGGGATTTGCTTAGCTGTCCAGATTTATTTCTAAAACGTTGATTGGGCAACTGCTGACACCACAGCATGAGGAATTTCATAGTGTGAATGAAAGGAAGCCTTGACAGCTGTTTTGCAGGAGCTGAACCCCACACACCGTGTCAGAATCCCAAAGGCACCTGCAGCCACAAAAAGGTTGGGCACCCCCGCTCAACGGCATGGATAAGGTCTAAAGGCATTTTCCTTCAAGGAACGGGCTCTAGTTTAGAGTCCAAACAATGTGTTCAGATGGTGACTCCCCACCCCCACAGACATACAGCTGTGGTCAAGCTTCACGAAGAGTACATTCAGAGGACGTGGTGACCTAAGACCACCTCCGAAGCTCTTCCCATTTAAGAGACGGCCCTTAATCCCCCTTGCAAACAGAATTGAGGGAAGTTCGGTTAGCCTCCTGCAAATGCTTTCCTATTAAATACCGCCAAGTGGAAGGCCCTGAATTACTCCAACCACTTGTGTCACTGTCCACATCAATCCAGAATTATTTCTATCAAATCCAGCCTATGTCAATTTGCCGTGATTCCAACAATGACAACGGCTGAGAATTTTAATGCCAGTAATTGCAGGTCTTCCAATGCAGAAATGGAAAGCCCTTTGGCCATCTGTACTTGAGGTGCAAAGAAATGAGGGGCAAGCAAGATGTACCCAAAGCCTGAGAGAGGAAGAGGCAGGAAAGAACACAAACCAAGGAGGGCTCTGCCTCTCCCTGCCCTCCTGCCCTTTTCCAGATCATTCTACAGGCAATTGAGCCATGTTTTCAAAAGGCAGTCTTATTAGGCACGTGCGCTTCAGACCACTTCAGGGCTGCTTCGGACACAGATCGGCCAAAGCACAAACACCATAGGTCTGTATGGCCAAATCATAGCTGTCTGAATTGCAATTCGGATGTCTGATGAGAGTTGACCATTAAAGTCAGTGGCACCATTTAGAATCATAGAATCATAGACTTGGAAGGGGCCATACAGGCCATATAGTCCAACCCCCTGCTCAACGCAGAATTAGCCCTAAGCATCCTAAAGCATCCAAGAAAAGTGTGTATCCAACCTTTGCTTGAAGACGGCCAGTGAGGGGGAGCTCACCACCTCCTTAGGCAGCCTATTCCACTGCTGAACTACTCTGACTGTGAAAAACCTTTTCCTGATATCTAGCCTATATCGTTGTACTTGAAGTTTAAACCCATTACTGCGTGTCCTCTCCTCTGCAGCCAACGGAAACAGCATCCTGCCCTCCTCCAAGTGACAACCTTTCAAATACTTAAAGACGGCTATCATGTCCCCTCTCAACCTCCTTTTCTCCAGGCTGAACATTCCCAAGTCCCTCAACCTATCTTCATAGGGCTTGGTCCCTTGGCCCCAGATCATCTTAGTCACTCTCCTCTGAACCCTTTCAATTTTATCTACATCCTTCTTGAAGTGAGGCCTCCAGAACTGCACACAGTACTCCAGGTATGGTCTGACCAGTGCTGTATACAATGGGACTATGACATCTTGTGATTTTGATGTGATGCCTCTGTTGATAACAGCCCAAAATGTCATTTGCCTTTTTTACCGCTGCATCACACTGCCTGCTCATGTTTAGTTTACAATCCACAAGTACCCCAAGGTCTCGTTCACACACAGTGTTACCTAGAAGCGTATCCCCCATCCAGTAGGCATGCTTTTCATTTTGCTGACCCAGATGCAGAACTTTACACTTATCTTTATTAAATTGCATCTTGTTCTCATTTGCCCATTTTTCCATTGTGTTCAGATCTCGTTGAACTCTGTCTCTATCTTCCGGAGTATTTGCCAGTCCTCCCCATTTGGTGTCATCTGCAAACCTGATGAGTAGTCCCTCCACCCCCTCATCTAGATCATTAATAAATGTTAAAAAGTACCGGGCAGAGCACTGAGCCCCGAGGTACCCCGCTACTCACCTCTCTCCAGTCTGATGAAACAGCATTGACAACAACTCTTTGAGTGCGGTTCTCTAACCAATTCCCTATCCACCTAACTATCTGAAAATCCAGATTGCAGTCCTTCAACTTATCCATCAGAACATCATGGGGAATCTTGTCAAAAGCTTTACTAAAATCCAAGTAAATGACATCAACCGAATTTCCCCGATCCAGCAAAGCTGTTACTTGTTCAAAAAAGGAAACTAGGTTGGTCTGGCAGGACCTGTTGGAGACAAATCCATGCTGACTTCCATGGATCACCAAGTTGTCCTCCAGGTGTTTGCAGATCGCTCCCTTTAATATCTGCTCCATTATCTTCCCCACAACAGAGGTCAGACTCACTGGTCTGTAGTTTCCCGGGTCATCCTTCCTCCCTTTTTTGAAGATCGGAATAACGTTTGCTCTCTTCCAGTCCTCCGGGACATCTCCAGTCCTTAAAGAGGTTCCGAAGATGATGGACAAGGGCTGTGCAAGTTCTCTGGAAAGTTCTTTGAGTACTCTCGGGTGCATTTCATCCGGCCCAGGGGATTTGAACTCATCCAGTGCAGCTAAATGCCTCTCGACAACCTCTCTATCCATGTTAACCTGCCACCCAGACACTATCCTTTGGCTACGGCCATCTCTAGATGTGCCTAAACCCTTTGACCTGTGGGAAAAAACAGATGTAAAATAGGCACTGAGCCTTTCTGCTTTCTCTGCATTTTCCGTTAGAATTTGTCCATCCGCACCCAACAGTGGGCCTGTTGCCTCCTTTACTTTACGTTTGCTCCTCACATAACTGAAAAATCTTTTCTTGTTACAATGGGCTTCCCTGGCTAATCTTAGCTCACTCTCAGCTTTGGCCTTTTTGATGATTGATCTACAGTACCTAGTAACCTGTAGGTACTCTTCTTTAGAGCTCTGTCCTTCCCTCCATTTCCTGAACATTTTCCTTTTCTTTCTTAGTTCCTCTCTGTTCATCCAAATAGGCTTCTTAGAGCTCCTGCAGTGTTTTCGTCTTTCTGGGATAGTCATTGATTGAGCATGCAATAGCTCTTGTTTGAGTAGCGCCCACCCTTCACATGCTCCCTTCCCTTCCAGTATTCTTGTCCATGCTATGACACTCATCATGTCTCTGAGTTTATTAAAGTTTGCCCTACGAAAATCCAACATCCGTGTCTTGCTACAAGCTTCCTTGGCTCCCCATCTCAAAAGGAATTCTATGAGGACATGGTCACTTCCCCCTAGGGTCCCCACCTCCTTCACCTCATCCACCAACTCTTGCCTGTTGGTCAGTATTAAGTCCAGTATGGCTGAACCTCTTGTGGGTTCATCTACCATTTGATAAATGAAATTGTCAGCCAGGCAGGTCAGAAAGTTGCATGACTGAGGACGCTTCGCAGAGTTTGTTTCCCAGCACACATCTGGGAAATTGAAGTCACCCATGATGACAAGGTCCTGCCGCTTGGATATTTTCTCAAGCTGCTCACGAAGTGCAGCATCCACATCCTCTCGTTGGTCAGGCGGTCGGTAGCAGACACCAACCACCACACTGTTTGTTTTCCCCTCGCTTATTTTCACCCAGATGCTTTCCACTATAGATATGCTCTCCTTCACTAGAATTTCCTGACAGGTAAGCCCTTTCCTCACATACAGTGCCACTCCTCCACCTCTTCGATCTATTCTGTTTTTTTCTGAACAGTTCATATCCATCCACCATTACATTCCAGTCATGAGAATCATTCCACCAAGTTTCTGTGATGCCTACTAGATCATACCTTTCCATCAGCATGAGAAGTTCCAGCTCTTCCTTTTTATTGCCCATGCTTCGGGCGTTAGTATAAAGACATCTGAATCCTTTTATTTTTGGTTCCCTATGAGCTGGCCTTGCCGGTTGGGCTGCCTCCGATCGTTTTCCTTCCATACACTTCCTATGTTGATCGTCTCCTTCCCCTTGTGGCTTTAGTTTAAAGCTCTCCTGATGAATCTCCCCAGGTTCCTGCCAAACACATTCTTCCCCAGTTTCGATAAGTGCAGTCCATCAGGTGCTAGTAGGCCTTCCTCAAGAAAGCCTATCCCATGGTCCCAGAAACCAAATCTCTCCTGCCGGCACCAAGTACGCAGCCAGTGATTCACCTCCATTATCTTCCTCTCCCGACACATTCTTCTTCCCTTGACAGGCAAGATTGAAGAGAATCTTGCCTGTCAAGACTTGTGCCCCCATTTGATTGAGCTTCCTCCCCAGATCTTGATAGTCTTTTTTAATAGGAGCGATGGTATTCAGGGACATGTCATTCGTTCCCACATGGACCATCACAAATGGGTAGCGATCCGTAGATTTTAGGAGTTTGGGCAGCCGTTCTGAAACATCTTTAATTTTCGCCCCTGGCAAGCAACACACCTCTCGGGTTAGGGGGTCGGGCCCAGCCACATGGCGATCCATTCCTCTTAGCAGGGAGTCTCCAATTACCAGTACTCTCCTTTTTTTTTCTTCTCAACTCCATTTCCTTCTGTCCCCGTGGCCTCTTCCCTTTGTCTTGGACTTTGTTTTGGGACCTCTTACCTCGTTGACCCTTGCACCTCCTCTGCAAGGGCCTGAAATCTATTCTGGAGCTCCAAAGGCCCTGAGAACCAAAAGTGGACAAATTGCTGGGGTCAGTAAGGGCGATCACTTGCCACCTGGACCCCTTGGCTGCTTGAACTGGGCAACCAATGGACGGCAGGCCCCTGAGGGATACTGTCAACCTCTCCTTGTTATCTGCAGAGTTTCCTGAAGGGCTTAAAGAGGCGGTGGTTCACCCTCGCTTCAAGAAACTGCTCAGTTTTGCACTTAGCATTTCTGGGTAACCTGGTGCAGAGGCTGCTGCAGACCAGCTCCTGGCATTCTTGGAGGAAGCTTCAGCCCTTGATCCATACCAGTCGGGATTCCATCCTGGCCACAGGGTGGAGACTGTGCTGGTCACCTTGACAGATGACCTCTGGCGCCAGCCGGTTCAGCTATCCTTGTGCTCTTAAGATCTATCGCCCACGTCTGCTGTGGTCAATCACATGTTGTTAGCACACCGCCTCACTGGGATGGGGATTAAGGGGACAGCCTTGAAGAGGCTGGTATCCCTCCTCCAGAACCGGACACAGAGGGTGGGGGGTAAAGAGTTACCACATCCTTCTTCCCTCCCTTGTGGAATACCAGAAGGGGCAATACTCTCCCCCATATTATTTAACATCTATATGCACCCTCTGGTCCAGCTGGTCCAGCATGAGGATGACACGCAACTCCATTACCTCCTGATGGATGGATGGCCAGAATGCCCCCTGAAACATTTGCATTTGTTTGGAAGCATTCTCTGAATGGCTCAGGCAGAGTCGCCTGACTCTGAACCCCTCCACGATGGAGGGCAGGACCAGGAAGAACGTTTGCCCCTCCTGGACAGGATGCAGCTTAACGCTGTACCGTCCACCAGGAATTTAGGGGTGAATTTTGATGCCCCCCTTTCTATGAAGGCTCAGATCAAGAAGGTAGCCCAAGTGATGTTTTATCACCTTTGACAAGTGAGGCTACTAGTGCCTTACCTGTCCCCAGAACACCTGGCCACCGTGATCCATGCAACGGTCACTTCCAGACTACTTCTGTAACTTCCTCTACGCTGGCCTCCCCTTATCTCTGACCCAGAAATTGCAATTGGTTCAGAATGCAGCTGCTAGGGTCCTCACACAGTCAATTTGGAGGACCCATATCCAGCCAGTGCTGAGGTAGCTACACTGATGACTGGTCAGCTTCTCAATCAGGTTTAAGGTTTTGGTTCTTACCTTTAAGGTCATCCGCACCCTGGCCTCTGCATATCTGAGAGACTGCATGTTTCCTTATGCCCCCCACAGAGCTCTTTGCTCTGTGGATTTGAATCTGTCTGTTGTTCCATTGCCTCGACCAGGGCCAGGGCCTTTTCAGTCCTGGCCCCAACCTTGTGGGAAATGCTCCTGGAAGATCTAAGGGCTCTGACAGAACTATCTCATTTCTGCAGGGCCTGTAAGACAAAGCTCTTCTGCCAGGCTTTTGGTTGAGGTCAGCCTAAGAAGATCAGGTCCCTCCCGATCTTGGACAACCTAGGCTTATACTGCAAAGATCAGGGCCTGTCCATAAATTATCTTAAAACCAAAGTGATGGTCTTCAGGAAACGTCCCAAAACATTTTCCTGGAGTATCCTGGGTACACGGATAGAACAGTGCAGCTCCTACAAATACCTGGGTGTAACGTTTAGCGAAACATTAACATGGAAGGCACACTTGTCCAGTTTGAGAGTGGCTACCCTGAGAAGTATGGGGGCTATTGTCAAATTCTTTTTCTCAAAAGGAGGCTGCTTGATTGACCCCGCTATTAAACTATTTGGCAGCAAAGTAATATCTTCCATACTATATGGTGCGGAGATTTGGGGCTGGAATGAGCAAGTGATTAACAACCTAGAAAAAATCCAGAACCTCTTTATGAGAAGGATTTTAAGGTAAAGGTAAAGGTATCCCCTGTGCAAGCACCGAGTCATGTCTGACCCTTGGGGTGACGCCCTCTAGCGTTTTCTTGGCAGACTCAATACGGGGTGGTTTGCCAGTGCCTTCCCCAGTCATGACCATTTACCCCCCAGCAAGCTGGGTACTCATTTTACCGACCTCGGAAGGATGGAAGGCTGAGTCAACCTTGAGCCAGCTGCTGGGATTGAACTCCCAGCCTTATGGGCAAAGCTTTCAGACGGCTGCCTTACCACTCTGCGCCACAAGAGGCTCTGAGAAGGATTTTAGCTCTTCCTAAAGGATCTCCAGTGGCTCTTATGAGGGCTGAACTGGGACTACCATCCATAAAAGCACGGGTTAAACTAATCACCATGAAAAACTGGCTGAAATGTACACGAAAGAATTCTGAAGTCATCAGCAGTCAAAACCTAGAGCTCACTTCCATTACTGATAGAATCCATCTAGAGTACATAAATATTATCTTACACTACTCTATCCCAGACGATCTAATCAGGCCTGGAAGCTCAGTAAAGGAGCTCCGGAAATGGATCTATCAAATAGATGCAGTTCAAGATGGTGATATAATTGCTCGGTCCAGAGCTGTCCCTCTTTTTAAACATTTCAAGAGAATTCACTGCAGATCTTCATATCTGGAGAGTCTGCCATCCTTAACACTCAGGATGGCATTTACTCATTTAAGGTTCCAATCCTTACCCATAGCAGTGTGTAGTGGTCGTTCTCCCATCTCCCCCTATCTGAATAGATCTGCAAATGTGATAGGGGAGTGATTGAGGACCTCACACACTATGTAATGTGTGATGTCATTTACTTGGATTTTAGTAAAGCTTTTGACAAGGTTCCCCATGATGTTCTGATGGATAAGTTGAAGGACTGCAATCTGGATTTTCAGATAGTTAGGTGGATAGGGAATTGGTTACAGAACCGCACTCAAAGGGTTGTTGTCAATGGTGTTTCATCAGACTGGAGAGAGGTGAGTAGCGGGGTACCTCAGGGCTCGGTGCTCGCCCCGGTACTTTTTAACATATTTATTAATGATCTAGATGAGGGGGTGGAGGGACTACTCATCAGGTTTGCAGATGACACCAAATTGGGAGGTCTGGCAAATACTCCGGAAGATAGAGACAGAGTTCAACGAGATCTGAACACAATGGAAAAATGGGCAAATGAGAACAAGATGCAATTTAATAAAGATAAGTGTAAAGTTCTGCATCTGGGTCAGCAAAATGAAAAGCATGCCTACTGGATGGGGGATACGCTTCTAGGTAGCACTGTGTGTGAACAAGACCTTGGGGTACTTGTGGATTGTAAACTAAACATGAGCAGGCAGTGTGATGCAGCGGTAAAAAAGTCAAATGCCATTTTGGGCTGTTATCAACAGAGGCATCACATCAAAATCACAAGATGTCATAGTCCCATTGTATACGGCACTGGTCAGACCACACCTGGAGTACTGTGTGCAGTTCTGGAAGCCTCACTTCAAGAAGGACGTAGATAAAATTGAAAGGGTTCAGAGGAGAGCGACGAAGATGATCTGGGGCCAAGGGACCAAGCCCTATGAAGATAGGTTGAGGGACTTGGGAATGTTCAGCCTGGAGAAAAGGAGGTTGAGAGGGGACATGATAGCCGTCTTTAAGTATTTGAAAGGTTGTCACTTGGAGGAGGGCAGGATGCTGTTTCTGTTGGCTGCAGAGGAGAGGACACGCAGTAATGGGTTTAAACTTCAAGTACAACGATATAGGCTAGATATCAGGAAAAATTTTTTCACAGTCAGAGTAGTTCAGCAGTGGAATAGGCTGCCTAAGGAGGTGGTGAGCTCCCCCTCACTGGCAGTCTTCAAGCAAAGGTTGGATACACACTTTTCTTGGATGCTTTAGGATGCTTAGGGCTGATCCTGCGTTGAGCAGGGGGTTGGACTATATGGCCTGTATGGCCCCTTCCAACTCTATGATTCTATGATTCTAATGGACTGCCCCCTCTATGATGAACCAAGAGGTAAGTTTATTAAAAGAATACTCCCCACCACCTCAGGCCTCTCAAAAACTGAGTATATGATCTTTTTATTGTCTGATATCAATGCCTACGTTACCAACAGAATTGCACTGTTTGCTCTTGCAGCCAGGAAAATCAGGTCCAAATTGTGCAATTAGGATTAAAACCCTAATCATTATGGTTCCTTTTATCTGTGTAACTTTTTATTACTTTTATTACTCCCTGTGATTTTATCAGTTTGATGTCTTAATTTTAACTGACTTTTGTACTGTACAGTCAATTTGCTGGAAATGGCCAATGGCCGACTAATAAACTAAATCTGAATCTATATAGGCCCTATTTGCCGGTCATCTGGGCAGGAGTTACCCCCCAAGACCGTGGTTGGGGGCTATGGGTGGCTGCAGTATGGTGTGCAAAGAAGAGAGGGGAGGACTAGTTTTATCGCCAGGGAATGAGATTGTATATTTCTATGTGATTTTATCATTTTACTGTAAGCTGCCACGAGCCAGCATGGCCCAAGAGTGGCAGGTAACAAATATAATAATAAATAATAAAAATAAATAAATGGGAATGTATCCATTTTCATATTCTCCAAGGCCAGAGAGGGGGGTTGAGTTAGATACTCCAAATGTTCAGTGTAGCTTGAAGACCCCCTTCTCTAAAGACCAAGGTTCAAGAAGATCGGACCAGGGATCCAATTCTAGGGGCATTCAAAATAGGGCCCCCTATCCAGCTCCATCCAGCTTATGGTGGGAACTTAGACTCTCTAGTCTAGTCTTGCTCCATTGCATACAACGAAGGCCGGATGGGGCAACCACTTTGGATGTCCCTAGAATTGGACTTCCAGTCCAATCTTTTTGAAACTTGGGGGGAAGGGTCAAATAAGAGCCTCCTGAAACCACACTGAAAGTTTGGAGACTCTAACTTAATCTCCCACCTGGCCACTAAGATGACAGAAACCTGAAAATTCCCATTAAATTCCCATTGACTTGAATGACTGAATGCTTTGGAGATGTCCAAATCAATTTGGCTGAGTTGGATTCGAATCAGCTGATTTAGATGACCCTTTAATGGTCTGAATTGTTCCTCTGAACCTGAAGCGATCTGAATTTTTTGGAGGGTGCACATGCCTACACCTTACTCTTCTGTTTCTGATCAAATCAGATCCCCACAATACCCGTTTCCACTGAGATTCTATGTAGAACTGAATAGCCTTCTCCCATTGACTACTACAGACTAGAGGGGGGGAATCTTGAAGAAGAGTTGTTTTGGACCCTGCTTTTCACTATTAAAGGAGTCTCAAAGTGGCTTACAATAATCTTTCCTCTCCCCACAACAGATACCCTGTGAGGTAGATGGGGCTAAGTGAGCTGTGACAGAACTGCTATGAAAGCAGCTCTGACAGGGCTGTGACTAGCTCAGGGTCACCCAGCAGGATGCATGTGGAGAAGCTGGGAATCAAAACTGGCTTTCCAGATTATAGGCCGCGACTCTTAACCACTACACCAAGCTGGCTCTAGGAGCATCCTCTCCCCTCTCTAATTGTGGGTCTACACTGAGGGAATACACCAATACTGGCAGAGTTTACTAATCAGATGCCAACTCGGTACACACAGAAGGTTTGAAAGAGAAGCAAGGTCCACTCCTATATGAAGGCAGAAAGAAAGCCAGAGCCTCACAGCAAAATGAACACATTGAATGCTGCTGGACATCCTGCTGTCTAGAAAGAGGCCCCTCTTGGACAGCCCATCTGTGGACGCCTGTTTGCAAAAACAGCTTCCGGTCTCCACATGCTCCCCCCCCCCCGAATAAACAGCCCAAAGAGTTAGAGATAAGCTGGACTCCAGCCACAGCAGGGGTTCTCACAGGCAGATACGCACCCTGTGGCCAGGTGCTGCTCAGTGAAACAGCTTGGGCCATGGGGAGAGAGATGGCAGAGGTATCCAGAGAGAAGAGAAAAGGAAAAACAAGAGAGATTAGAGGAGAGGAGGAATGGCACACTGGCTGAGAAATACAGAAGAGCATGGAGACAAAACACACACACACAAAGATGGGGAGAGAGAAAGGGCAGTCTGGCAGCTCACACACCCAGTCAGATGACCAGCAGCTTGAATAGTTTTGACTTCTCCTCCAAGCACAAATGAAATCCAGCACCAATACTAAGGCCAACTATCCATACGCCCAAGCAGGTATAGTTTCTGGGAAATGGCGACTTTTGTTGTGGTGTCCAATTTTAACTACTGTGTGAAAAAAACTAAATTTTGCTGTAACCATCCCCAGAAATCAACAGATCATTGCATCACCTGTCACTATGGCAGCATGAGGGGTACGTGCAAAAGTCTGGGAACAAGGGAGAACTCAACAAACAATAACAACAAAGTTCAAGATAGACAATTTTACTTTTTTTTCTTTTGCTGTCAAGAGACGGCTGCGCTATAGCGACACTGTGGGGTTTTCAAGCCATCTGCAGGTTGGCTTGAGTCTTTGCTGGTGGGGGAGAGTTTGACCCCCCCCCATCCGAGAGACAGTTGCTTCATGGAGAGAAGCTCAATAAACAGCCCAACCTGATTCCCAGAGAGAGAAGCCTCTCCGTGGATTGCTTGGGTTGTGTGGGGGGCAGCTAGTCTGAATCCCCACAGAGGCTGTCAACTGACTGCCAGCATTCCCTTTGGCTTCCCTCCCTTGGGGGTTAAATGACTGTTGTCCTTTTAAACTTCATGGCTGACTGGCAAACCAATCAAGCTGTTAAGCTTAAATGGCGAGTAGCCATTTCAGGGCTCTCTTTTGCTTCTCCCACCTTCTAAAGAGAGGGAAGCAAAAAGGACTGTTGTAGTACAGGGGTGGCCAAACTGTTGCTCTCCAAATGTCCATGCACTACAATTCCCATGAGCCCCTGCTGTCAGGGCCACATTTTGGCCACCTCTGCTGTAGTGGCTTGGAGCCATTCCAGCCATTCGGGAAACTGAATCACCCAAATCAATGCAAGTTTCAGTGATTCATTCAGATCACATATTTTAATTAATTAATTAATTATTGCTTATTTATTAAATTTGTATCCAGCGGCTCCTGGCACAGTTAACTTGTGGCAGCTCACAAACATAAAAAACAGTCGGACCAGAACCAATGGGTAGAAATTAATTCAAAAGAATTTTTGGCTAAACATCCAGAAGAAGTCCTAACAATTAGCGGTTCCTCAGTGGAACAGGTTTCCTTGGGAGGTGGTGGGTTCTCCTTCTTTGGAAGTTTTTAAGCAGAGGCTAGACAACCATCTGAAAGAAATGCTGACCTTATGAACTTAGGCAGATGGTGAGTGGGTGAGCAGGAAGGGATGTGCCTGTCTCTTGTGGCCCTTCCTTGCATACTCAGGAAATTGCTGATTGCCATTGTGAGATGGTATGAATTCCCTCCAGGCCAGGCTGGATACTGGAGATTTTTGGTAGGGGGATCACTTGGACAAGAAATTGGGGTCACTGTGGGTGGGCAGGTAGTTTGAGATCCAGCCTTGTGCAAGGGGTTGATGACTTTGGAGGTCCCTTACAACTCTATGATTCTATTCTATGATTCCAGTATAATCAATGAAACTCCAATAAAAGCATCAATTTACAGTAACAAAACAACACTGGCTGCTTACACTAATATGTGTAATTCAACTGGTAACCAGTGCTCAAGGATGGGATGGATGTGGGCTCTTCCAAGATGTTCCAGGGAGAACCCTGGCTGCTCCATTTTGTACCATTCACAATTCCCAGGTCAGGGAAAAGGCAGGCCAGTGTAGAGCAAGTTACAGAAGTCTAATCTGGAGGTGACCATTGCATAGATCACTATGGACAGATGCTCTGGAGCCAAATATCTTGGCTCAGCGAAGAAGGAAAAAAAACAACTGGGCTACTCTAGTGACTGAAGCCTCCACAGAGAAGGAGGCGTCAAAGATCATGCCCAGATTCCTGGCAGATTGTGCAACCTTAAGTTGCAAACCACCTAGCCAGGCCAGGCATGCTTTCAGATTTGGTTCCTTCCTGCCCAGCCACAGGAACTCCATCTTGGAGGAGTTGAGTATCAGGCAACTCTGCTCGAGCCAGAATCGCCACTGCTTCTAGACATTTGGCAAATGTTTCTAGGGGGCAGTCAGGATGGTCATCTATCAGGAGATAGAATTGGGTATCATCTGCATATTGATGACTTATGGCAGTGGTCCCCAACCTGCGGGCTGCGGCCCGGTGCTGGGCCGCGAAGGCCATGGCGCCGGGCCGCGGCTCCCTCTCCCCGCCCCCCCCCCGCAGTAAAAAACTTCCCAGGCCGCAAGCTTGTGGCCCGGGAAGCTTCTTACTGCAGGAGGGTGGGGAGAGGGAATCAGGGCCGGGCATCGCGCGGGCACAGCCCGCGGGCGCGGCCTGATGTGCGGGCGTGGCCCGCGGGGGCGCGGCCCGATGCCCTGCCGGTACCCCGGCCTCAGAAAGGTTGGGGACTACTGACTTACGGGATACAAAAAGACCCTACATCGGCATTGATTTGAGGGTTTTCTTGATTGAACTGAACCCAAACGGGCATCCCAAATTGGGCTATCCTGGTCTATCCAAGTCTATTGTGAATTGCTATCTACCAAAGCAAAGTGGATATTGAGAAATGTGATCTACTTTGGAAGAAAGGAAAGCTGCCTATGAAAAGATCTCTAGATGAAGGTCAATTTTGTGGTTCAGTTAATAAAATCTAATGAGTACAATCAACTGCTTTTGCTCATTCCAAATGAAAAAATTCCATTATTTCAAACATTTATTAGCCCCTTTTGACTTTGCAGAATTTAAGGCAGTTTATTGTATCATTAAAAACAATGATAAAAGTACCTAAGGACCACCGTTTAAAAACTCCAGTAAGGACTGTCAAAAGAGGAAAACCACATTAAACACAGTCCTAAGTAAAACTGCTTTCAGCTGCCTCAAGAAACTCAACATTTGAATGTGCTGTCTTTCACCTCAATGGCTCCCATCATCCTCCTCTCCTCCATCACAAGCCAGAGAGAAAGGGATATGGAGAGAGGACACCCACCACATGACCTTGCCTTGATTTCCTGCCATTTTTTAAGGTTACTCAACGTTCAGGCTTCCTCGTACATAGAGGACATATTTCCCCGACTACTCCAAACAAGTGAACTCAAGAGACCGCCTCTCGGCCTATGCCCCCCCCAAAAGCACAACGCCCCCCCCCCCCCAAAAAGCACAACCAGGGCCAGGTTGTTCTCTGTCCTGGCCCCCACTTGGTGGGACGAGCTGCCAGAAGAGATCCTGTCGGAACTAGGAACTAGCACAGTTCCGCAGGACCTGCAAAATGGAGCTCTTCCACCAGGCATTTGGATGAGCCCCAAGGACCCCCTCCCATTCAGATATTCTCACTCCACGGGGTTGTGGTCGTAATGTTACTGTAAACAAAAGTTCTATTGTTGCCCCTGTTATATTATAATGACTGCTGACAATGCCATCTTACTGATGACACAGCTTCTATTGTACCCTGTTACACAATCCATGTTCTCTGTAACTTGCCCTGAGCACTTCATTTCCACCCTGCCTTTCTCCTCAGAGGGGACACACTTACATCATTCCAGCTGAGGCTGAGTGCGTGCAACTGGCCCAAGGTCACCCAGCAAGCTCCCATGGCTGAGTGGGCATTCGAATCTGGGTCCCCCAAATTCTCATCTGACCCTCTAACCTAGGCTTTCTCAGCCAAGGTTTTGTGAAATCCTGGGGTTTTCTTGATGGCCTTCAGCAGAAGGTGATGGCACCTTGCCCTCGGGGGACCAGTGCACCAGTGGCTCCTTTCCCACCCATGTACAAATCACCTCTGGATTCCAACACCACTTTTTACAACTGTCTTATGTCAGTATTTTCTGTGCACCCTGTCAGACAGACCCTCACAGAGACATGGATCAGACTTAAGGTTCTGGTTATTCTGGCCCAGTGTACCTGAGGGATTGCCTCTCTGCTTACACCCCCTAAAGAGCCTTACGCTCCATCACTTCCAACTTTTTGGTGATCCCTGCCCCCAGGGAAGTTTGCTTGACCTTAACCACGGCCAGAGCTTTCTCCATCCTGGTCCAAACCTGGTGGAACAAGCTCCCAGAGAAGACCAGGGCCCTGACGGAACTTGAACAGTTTCACAGGGCCTGCAAAAGGGAGCTCCTCCACCAGACATTTGGTTGACGTTGACCTGAACCACCACTTCCCACGGGCCCTCCCCCTGAGCCTATGGTACCCACTACAATACCACCCAACCCACTGGGCTATCAGGATGTGTTAAATTAATGTTCTCCTTATTTTTCTACTGTTCTATGTTGCTTATTGTTATCACTTTATTATTGTTAAACTAAGTTATCTGTATATTGTTTCTGTTTTATGTGAACCACCCTGAGCCTTCGGGGAGGGCAGTATACAAATATGATAGATAAATAAATAAATGGAGAGGCATTCCAGAAAATTCAAGAGTAGCAGCTGTCTTCAGTAGCAAAACAGAAGACCTTGAGGACTAATAACTATTTCAACACAAGTTTGAGGGTCATAGCTCAGTCCTCAGATGCTATGGAAAGAAAACAATTGTTCTTATTTTTATCCATAAAATTAAGGGGGAGGGGAGGCCTGGTCTCACTCTTGTTGGAGATTCGAAGCAGTTCCAGTGACTTCTGGAGAAATATTGGGGAGGGGCATAAGAACAATCTAAACAGAATCAACATAGTTTATTAATTTTTACTGCATCTTTTACTGGCTGTCTGACAGTTACTTGTCTTGAGCCTTCAAAATGAGGAGGAACAACTGGGAATGCTGTGAGTCCCTGTGCTCTCGTACATGAGGCATTAGCCCTTGTTGGAAAGAGAGGCAAGAACGGCTTCTGATTAGTACGATTTCAAGCAGAAGTCTCTCATCCTCACATCTCTGACCTCACCTGGCTACCTGAGGGAAACCGAAGGATCCTCTACTTCATCGGTTCTCAACCTGGGGGCCGCAACCCCCAGGGGGGTCGATTGACCCTTTCAGGGGAGTCGCTAAGGCTGCCGCTGCTGCTGTGGCGGCAGCGGCCTCGGCAACCCAAAGGGGAAGGTTGAGAACCGTGGCAGCAGTGGCAATGATGCAGAGGGGTTCATAGGGTTGCCAGGTGATCCTTTGGGTCGCCACCGCCATAACCACCGTCGCGCAAGAGGTCGCGGAAGGCTGAACATTCTGCTGCTCTACTTTGTGAGGCCTTTGCTTGGGAACAGACACTCACTTGGCAAATCCAATGAAGTCTTCATGGTTCGTGTTGATGTAGGACAGCTCTATGTCAATCAGCAGGAGAATCTGAAAAGAGGAACAGTCCAAGACAAGTTCAGTGGACCAGGCTTGACAGTAGAAATAGGACAGTATTCGAGGGTTGCCATGCGGGCTGGCAGCAAAACTGCTAGGAGCACCTGACAGACCCACAGGATTTTGGGGGTAGGATTTTGGGAGTCAAAGCTCCCTTCATCAGATGCAAGTTTGTTTCTGACAAAGAAAGTTTATACCCCCAAAATTGTGTTTATCTCTAAGGTGCTTGAATCTAGCTGCAGAAAAGATGGTGCCTACACACAAGATAAGGCCACAGCTCAGGTTGAAGGCCTCTGCGCGGCTTGCAAGAGACCCCAAATCCTATCCCCAATATCTCCAGCTAATGAGATCAGATTGTAGGTGATGGTAGAAAATCTTTACGTGAGATCCTGGAAAGTTGCCAACACTGACAGAGGGACCCCTCGTCTTCCTCTGGAGAAGGCAGGCTTCAGGCATGTCTTTTCCAGTGTTTGGTCCATTCCATGTTGGTCTATTCCATGTGCAGTTAGAAATGTGATGTTTTTAAATTATGATGACTATATTTTAATATGTTGAATTAATGCACCTTATGTAATAAACATTTGAATTTTTTTTTAAATTATTTTTGTAGCTCAACATTTGGGTTCCTAAGAATTTTCTTCCAGGCCAGGCTGGATTCTGGAAATTTTTAGTGTAGGGTCACTGTGGGTGGGCAGGTTCCTAGATTATGCATGGGCTCGTAGTAGATATTCCTACCTTGTACAGGGAGCTGGACTAGATGACACTGGAGGTTCCTTCCAACTCAATTATTCTATGATACTAGGGGGAGGGGAGGCATTGCTGGTAGACCTCCTGAAGGCACCTGGTTTTTGGCCACTCTGTGACACAGAAAGTTGGACTGATGGGCCACTGGCCTGATCCAACATGGTTTCTCTCATGCTTTTATATGGTGCGGAGGTCCGTGACAAGGGATATGTAAATATTGTCAGGGGCAGTGCTTGGGCAGTTCTTGGTGCTTTGGGAGCAAGAGTGTTGGCCTGAGAGCACAGGTTTTGGCTCCTGTGTGCCACAGAGTGTATGCTTATACCTAGAATAAAAGCTAGTTGGTCTTAAAGGTGCTATTGGACTCAATACTCTAGAGAGTCGTTCATCAAACTCTCAGTGCCTTGCCCAGTTTCTCCCTCACAACATGACTAAGAAAGCGCACCCAGGAATGGTTCGCTCTGCTGTGCCGTTTATGTAGTTGGCAGAAGCAGAGTACTTTTGAGTGCACAGCAAACAGTAGCAGAAGCCTTTTCAGCTGTACTATCTGGAGCCACTCCAAAAAAGGTTCTCTCTCCTTTTTCCCTGCAAAGCAGACAAGGGAAGTCACTCACCTGGTCCTTTGTTTTTCCTTCACGCTCCCGGATGTGCGTGGTGACAATCCTTTCCGTCTCTTCGCGCAGCCTGGGGTAAGAGCCCAGCTAAAGGCAAGCGAGGAGAGGTCAGATCTCATCAGGCTTAATCCTTGCACAGACACACAGAGGGAGGAGGGTGGGACTGGGCTGCCTCCCAGTTTCACCCACTGGGCACCAATAAGGCAGTCCCTTCAGGCTACTGGAGATCTTAATTGAAGCTCCAGGTGCCCTGAGGCCCATGTGATAGAAACAGCCCAAGCCCCTCACAGAGTGTAATAGAAGTAAGACAAACTAGGCCGGCTGGTTAGTGTCTTGAGTGGAACGAAAGCTGCTTGCTGTGGAATTCAGCACACAGGGCTCTGCTGGGTGACTGCGGAAGCCCTGCTGCATTTACATGGTCAAGTTTGCACCAAAGAGCATCCTGACAAAAGGATGCATATGTACTCTTCACTCAACATGTGACTTCCTTTCCCATAGCACGTCTCAGAAGAGCAGCCATGATGAGGACAGTGCTCTGAGACCCTGGGCCAAGCAACAGCTGCACAGGAGTCCCCCAGCAACCAAAGTGGCCAAGGCACAGGGATTTACTCAAGGCCCAAACCAAACAAGGTGGCTTTGGAGCAATGGCAAGAGCAGAAGGCACATGGGTCTTCTCCCTAATGGACACTGCAAGCAGCCATGTTCCCAGTGTTAGGATGAGGTTGGGCAACTGGTGGGTGGGTGGGGAGGAAAAGAAGAGAGATCCATTACCTTCTCTGCACACTTTTTAATGACCATGGCCAGCTCTGAGACCACCAAATCAACACACTTCAAACTGGGCTCTTTGAGCTTTATGACCTGTTTTTTCACTATGGCTTCAAATGCCATGTCAGGTGTGAAGAGCCCCGTCCTGTGGCATGCAGACAGCGCAAGTGGGAAAAGATCCCCAGAAGAAAAGCAGGAAAACAAAAAAGGGACAAACAGAAAAGGGAAAAAGATTCAACAGGTTAGTTCACATGCAGCAGAAAACAGTCACCCCACTTCCTCAGAAAGCCCCTTCTGGGCCAGCCAAATCATGCCTTTGCAGGACCCTCTTGGAGCTGGGCTGCTCTGTGGAGCTCAAACTGGGCCCCAGGCCTACTGCCAAGGGGCCACATTTGGCCCGGCTACTCTTTTCCATGTTTTTTGTGAGAGAGAGGGTGAGGGACGTGATGGTATCTACAGCAAAGAGAATGGAAACCCATGGTTTTTTGGTTTTGTTTCTCAAAGGACAGAACTTGGCCTCTCTAAAGGAGGCGATCTTGGTTGCTATAGCCTATGCCCACAACTACCAGCTGGACCTAGCACAGGGGGTCTCCAACAAGGTATCTCTGGGCACCATGGCACTGGCCAGCACATTTTCTGGCATTGCCAAGGATTGTTTGAAAGTGGGTGGGGCCAAAGGGGGCTACTGAGCACTGGAAAACTGATGGACTGTGCAGCTTTAAAAAAAATGGCAGCCATTGTGTGGCTGCATCCATCTCATGATGGCAGAAACCCAAAAGCGCCCAGTGAAGGCCGGACTAGAGGATATGGATAGGCAAACTTGATATATGTGTGTATGTGCGTATGTGGCACTCTTGGCAAAAGGATGACCACTACTGATCTTGAATTAGCCACACTCTGGAAACAGTACAAGTTCCCTTCCACTTTGGCAGACAATGGGGTGGAAGGACCACATTCAGCGTACTTTAAGCAGCACTTTCCCAACCCTGCTCTTCAGGGAGGGAGTCTCACCCACCCCCTCCCTGTCTGATCATCGTAAGATGCTGGAATATGGACCAAAAGTCTCAGAGGTAGTAAAGATTTGCAGCCCCTTAGATGGGGGAGGGCCATGCTCATGTAATAAAGTGCCCTCCCCCAAAGAAGCAAAGTCCCATCATGTGTCACACTAGGAGTGGATTTCCTGAAAGGTACTTTAATCGTATAAACCTACTGGGAAGGATGTGTGCGATTTAGATTAGAACTGAGGAGCTCAAGATGGAATAACCCATGTAGATTCACTGTTTCACTGGCAGAAAACGGTAGAAGGAATAGGCTGCTTACTTGTACCTGTTGTTCAAGACCTACCTAGCTTCACAACTGTACAAGAGTTTCTGCTGTTATGGAGGCCAGGGTGGCTTCCATGAACAGGCTGTTCAGTAAGGGCTTGAGATGCAACATGTGTCCAATGACACATAAGCCCAGTGCAGTAAGGATATGCAAGGTGGCCTGAACATGTCACAGGAGAGCTAAGGAGAAGAATGCCATTAGGAACCAGTCTATGCATGGACAAAAATGTGATCTAAGATGCCTCAAGCGAGCTGCAACTATTGTCATGTTCTCAGCAAATACTCTCAGTGAAGTAGGAAGACCTACAATTAATCCTTCAATGGGAACATGGTACAAAATGGAGGAATTGATGTTGAGGTTGACATGAGATATGATTAATATAAGTGCCCTTGAGACCTTTGGACATGAACCATGCTCCCACCAACAGGAGTGCCAAGACGATAGCCAGGGTCATTATGTGGAACTTCCTAGTCTTGACAAACTGGTAGATGTTCGAGAAAGAGGACATCTGAAGCCCTTCTACAAAGCCAAATAACAACAAAACCCTTGCCCTCCCTTAGAATATGGCACTATTGCTCAAAGGAAAGAGTCCATCTCCTGAAAGAGGGAGATGAGAGAGGGACGGACAGAACACAGATAATGTGGGAAGCATACAAACCCTGTGTATCCTTGCCATTTTGTGGTTTGAACCCAGTGGCCTGAGGGACCTATTCTCAGGCTTAGAGATCCTGTCAAAGGTAGGAAGACATCCACAGAAGGAAGTCATGCATGAACACAAGCAGCTGGGCAGGAAGGAGAAAGAACCAGTTTGGGAGCTACTGGTGAGTGTTACTTTCTTTCTTACAGTGTGTGTATATAGGCTGCAGGGGAGTGGGGGCTGTTTGAGTGTGCTTTTTTTTTGTCTGTTCCTTGCTCGGGTGGTGGGGGACTACAGACAGAGTCAATGATTTGCATTAGGTGACAGTTCTGCCTGGAGCTGACTGCTAGCTCCACCCTCTGCTGGGTGGGCTTTTATAAGCTCTTCCTTGCCAGAGGTACGAACATTTGACACACACCAAAGGGTGACAGCTAAAGGGCTCTTGGCTTGTGGATCAAGTCAGAAGCGGTCTGGTTCTTCCCGCAAAAGGACACACAAATAAAGAAGGGGGAGGAGTAGCACTATATGTTAAGAACGTATATAATTGTGAGCAAATACATGTGTCTGAGCATAAAGGTTCAGCTGAGAGTCTGGGTAAAAATAAAACCTTTTCGTTCTCTATGGGGGGATGGGGTTGGGTGTTAGTCTGCTGCCAACTTTTTTGTTTTGTTTTATTGTTTGCGTTTGTTTTTAAGTGGTTTTATTGTGGGGTTTTATCTACTGTTATCTGCTGTGGGCTGGTTATAGGTGCGGTGGGGCATAAATTGAATAATTAATCAATTAATTGGTGCAATGGTTAGGGCATACGGACTTCTACTCTGGTGAGCCAGGTTTGATTCCCTGCTCCTCCACATGCAGACCTTGGGGTCACCACAGCAGTGATAAAGCTGTTCTGACCAAGCAGTAATATCAGGGCTCTCTCAGCCTCACCTCCCACACAGGGTGTCTGTTGTGGGGAGAGAAAAGGGAAGGTGACTGTAAGCCGCTTTGAGACGCCTTTGAGTAGAGAAAAGCGGTATATAAGAACCAACTCTTCTTCTAATAAATAAACAGCAATTGGTTGGGGAGGAAGGGATGTGCCAGTGTTCGTCTCTTGTGGCCCTTCCTTGCAAACCCAGGGAATTGCTAATCGCCTTTGTGGGATGGCAGGTGAATTTCCTCCAGGCCAGGCCGGAGTCTGGACTTGGAAAGTTTTGGTGGGGGGATCACTTGGACATGAAATTGGGGTCACTGGGAGTAGGTAGGTAGTTGTGAGTTCCTGCATTGTGTTAGGGGTTGGACTAGATTTCTCTGGAGGTCTCAACTCTATGATTCTGTGACTACAAACCCAGGGTTTTTTGTTCCAGAAGAGGGTTTCTGGTGAGAAGATGACTGGGTCTTCAAAGATGAATGGTGACCAGACAGGAAAGTTTTTCTACAGGAAGTTGCAAGAGACCAGCCCTTAAGCTGCCTGGCGTCCACCTGCTGAGGTCTGGTGCGTTGGGATACGTGGGAAGGTGCTGTGGCCTGCTGTCTTCACGGTGGTTTCCAGCTTCTGGATTCTGCCTTGACACTAAGGGATATTCTTTGAGCACAGGGTCATTGGTGTGTGCTCCGGCTCCCAGTGAGACCCAAAGAGCTGTAGCCAAGCATGACATCTCAAAACTACCATTGCAGCCATCTATCTGGAACTACTGTCAGCAATGAGTTTTGCTGAACACGTTTACTGTTTGTTTTGTGATCCTTGCCAGTTCCTTGTGGCAAAGAAGAGGCATGGATCTAGAAGAGGTCTAGAAGAGGTTGAAAGGCCAGAGTGGGTTTTTGCCCCCAAATGAAGTAACAAATTACCAAGCCTGCATAATGTGTTCGGTCTTTAATGATGACTCTCCCTATGTATCATGAAGGGCCGCCACCATTCTTATTGTTTGTTCAGCAGATGACCATCCTCTGAAGGAAATAGGCAGTGGTGGGCATATAAGAACATCAGATTTATTCCCAGCTATCAGAATCCCCCTTCAATGACAATGCTGGGCCAGAAAGCAGCCAGAAGTGGCATAGAATGTTCCAGGCTACAAGGACTCACTTCCAGCAGGCTTCTGATCAACAGAAGGCAGATTCACAAGGAGCCAGTGGGAACAGACCCACAAAGGAAGAAGAGATATGGTAGGGCTCCAAGGAGAGGATTTCCTAAGGCAAGTTCCCTCATACAGCTGCAATGAATGAGGAATGAATGGAAGAGGAGAGGTGCAGTCCGAGGCTCTCATCCTGGGAGGGGTTGGGGCTTCTGTCTATTTTGTCGTTCTAGACGTGTCTAAAATTGTGTTCTGTGCAAGCACTAAGCCCAATACGAATGCACAGATGATCACCCAATAACAGTTATAGGTATCCATCCCACTCCCCCACCCCTACCCCCACCCTTTTTTCTGCCAGGGAGCAGGGAAGTGTATGGGTGACTCCATCCTGAGTGCCTCAATCTCAATCCAAATCCACACCGACAGCAGATCTTTACGGTTACAGTACATACCTTTCAGGAGCAGGGTTTTTGTTTCCCTGATGGAAGATTCTGTCTGTCGTCCGTCCATCCCCCTGCCCACCCCCCCAACCGAGATCATGCTCTGCACAAGCACAAAGCCTAGAGTAAGGCACAAAGGCCACAGAGTGTTCCAGTCTATTCCCCTCTGTCAGGATTAAAAGCAGCTCACTGTGGGTACAATGTGTCGAAGCTGAAAGCCATTCTGCATTTTATCAAACTAACGTTGAGATCTGCATCCTACCAAACCTGGGCCTGGTTGAAATGACACACCCACTGGAGGGTGCTTTCTGCCTCCCTGCGGCTTGTTTGTTTGCTTGTGTATAAGGATCACAGACAAGCCTTTCATGCCGAGGGTTGGCAGCTTGCCACCTCAGGAATTTTATGAGGATTTCACGGGATTTTTTTAGCCTGAAACATTCCAAATGTTTGCGACAGACATAAGGAATGAGGTTTTAGTGCTTTTGCTGTCCCACTGTCTGGAGTGGGTACTGTGCATCCATGGTTTTCCCCTCAAAGGACTGGCTTTGCACTTGGGCAGTTTCCTTTCAAAAGCCAGCAATCACTCACTGGATATGGAACCATGGGGGGAGCGGGGGAACAATGCAATGGAAAACCTTTTAAAATGCTTTATGCCACACAATGCATATTGTTCCTCACATGGCTAGCTCACCAGCCAGGAAGTGACAGGCTGTATAGTTTAGCTTGAAAGGAAAAAAAGACCTCCTCATTCTGACGTTTTTCCACATTCTTCGACCAGCTGCATGAATGTCACTTGTTAGCTGCTTTGCATGAATTCGTTTCAGAGGGTACCTGTGTTAAACTGCAGTTAGAACAGCTACATTTGAGTCCAATAGCAATCATCAAGATTTTGGAAGGTATAAGTTCTCAAGAATCTTTTCAAGTAGGCTTTGACTCTCAAAAGTTTATACTCAAAGAATCTTGTTGGTCTTAGGTGCTACTGGATTCAAATCTAGTTGTATGAATTAGCTTATCTCCCATACTGGCAAAAGGATTTATGTATAACAGAGCAATTTTGTCTAAATTACAGTTTAATATTGTAATTATATAATAGGTATTTAGAACCCTTTTTAAGCTTTGGGTTTTTCAATGTCTTTTAAGGCTTGCTCTCATAACCCCTTTTAGCTTTTGATTTGGATTCAGGGTTGAGTTTCTGTCCCCTTTTTTTTGACACCTGTATACTGGGACAGAGGCCTATTTCAGGGAGCTGCTCAGTTTCTGTTCTCCCTTGCAGGGGAGAAGATGGCAGGAGATTCTGCTGCACACAATCCTGCCATCACGGACAATGAGCAGTGAAACCTGCTGGGGGACCCTGGGCCAATCCCCTTCTCTCAGCTGAGCACAAGGTTGTTTGGGAGGGTAAAAGGGGGAATGGTTTCTGCTGCCTTGGCCTCCCTGGAGGAAGGGCAGGAGAAGAATGCAACAAGGTAAGACAGACAGGAGCAGACCCAGAGTCCTAGAGGAGACACCACCAAAACAAGCAAGCAACATCAACTGCTCCTTAGGGGGCCATTCTATGCCTTAGGTAAGAGTGCAGACACAGCCCAACAGCTCACAGTCAAGCAATGCAGATCCTGAATCCTCGGCTTCTATGTTCTGCCAGGAATTTAAGCAGAGATGAGCCAGTCCTTTGGCAAGTTGTCTTTCAAATACGGAACTAATTCATGGATACAGAACCATTTTACACCACAACGGCTTCTTGACAGGAAGAAGCTTTGAAAATGAACAATCCTGTTGATGCATTTTTAGAATCTACTGGCCATGGCTTTGCAAAAAGGCATCGATGAAAGGTCAAGAACCATGCACTCAAGAGAAGGGTCAGGATCCAACCAATTACCCGCTGGCCTAGGCAACCTCAAGAGAGCTTTTAAATGCTTCCAATAGGTGGTCAAGGAGGACAACAGAAGAGGTCTCTGCTGGGCACAACATCTAATTTAGATCACACTGTATAACATGCTAGCATCACCTAAGAGCAGGGGTCCCCAACATGGTGCCCACCAAGCCTTTTTAGAAACTGGGAGGAGTAAGATGGGACTTCTCACTGACTACTGGAGAGCTGACCAACTTTTCAGATTGCTTCAACCACAACACAGGAATATTCACGGTATGACCGAAGGTACTGCAAGAAAATATTTCAAAACCATATGTCCATTTCAAAAGACATCTGGTTGAACCGAGCTTCTGACTGACGTGGTGAAAAGTTACTCTTACAGTTACGCATAACGTTATGCAGTTGGCTCCACCTCCTGAGACATTTTGTGGTGTGTCCACCACCCTGTGGCAGAATTCCAACGGAGCCTGCTGGCTCAAAAGCTGGGGACCCCTGCTCTGGACTTGACTCTCCCCCCCCCCTTCCCAGCCACAGTCAATTGAGATTTCCTAAGAGGTCTGCAGCTCTTCCTGGGGTCTGCGCTAGGCAAGCGGAGCAAGCTCAGAAAGCCATGATTCTGGGCAAGTTATCCCAAGCCGCTCAGGGAGGGGCAGGGTTGCCTTTGGCTCGTTCAAATACCTTACTAGTGCACTGTCTAACTGTATTGATTAACTCCTGAATAACCAGGTCGACACATTTCAGGCATGGCTCTTTCAGCTTCACCACCTGCTTTTTCACAATGGCCTCAAAGGCCAAGTCAGGTGTAAACAGCCCCGTCCTGTGGTCATCCACACAGAGAAAAGAAAACAAGGGAGGGGGAAACAAAGGACTGGATGAAAAGTCAGCAACGCTTGAGAAAGCCGGTTCTGTCCCAACTGTCAGCCCCCACATTGCAACCAGGGGCCCTTTCTCTGTCCGTGACACCCGTTGCTCAACTACATCATTCCCTCTATTATGAATACATAATCTACCTCCTGATGGATGGCCACCTGAACTCCCCCCACACACACATTTGCCAGATGTTTGGAAGCAGTGGATGGATGGTTAGAGCAAAGTTGTCTAAAATTCAAGCACTCCACGATGGAAGTCCTATGGCTGGGTGGAAATGGAGCAGATCTGGAAGCACACCTGCCCACCTTAGCCAGGGTGCAATTCAAGATTTCACCATTGGCAAGGAATTTGGGGGTGGTTGCATATGGAGGCCCAGGTCACAGGAGTAGACCGCATGGCATTTTACCAACTGCACCAAGCGAGGCTATTAGCACCCTATCTGACTTCGGACCACTTGGCCACAGTGATCCACATAACAGTCACCTCCAGATTGGATTTCTGCAACTTGCTCTACGCGGGTCTACTCTTGTCCTTGACCCAGAAATTGCTGCTGGTACAGAATGCTGCTACCAGGGTCCGCACAGGAACACCTTAGAGTAGCGATCCCCAACCTGTGGGCCGCGGACCACATGTGGTCCTTTGACTAATTGGAGGCGGGCCCCGAAGGACGCCTTCCCCCCCCCCGGCCCTTTACTTCATTCCCCCCAGCCCTTTACAACACACTTCATTGTTGTGGCATGTCTGTATCTTATTTTGAAGGGATGTTTAAACATTACCATAATGATCAGAGAGCGTTAGGGCAGTGGTTTAGAGTAGAGGAGTAACCTACCCGCCCCACGGGGCCTCAGTAAAAGGCGTTGAGTGGTCCCCGGTGATAAAAAGGTTGGGGACCACTGCCTTAGAGGGCCCATATCCAGGGAGTGCTGAAGCAGCTGCATTGGCTGCAGCCTGGATTAATTCCAAGGTTTTGGTATTAAGCTTTAAGGCCATCCATGGCCAGGGCCCCACACAGCCGCAGGACCTCCTGCCTCATTATGCCCTCCCCCCACAGGACACTTTGCTTTGCAGGTGCAAATTTACTGGAGATCTCTGGCCCAAGTGAGGTTCACCTGGCCTCAGCCTGGGCCAGGGCCTTTTCAGTCCTGTCCCCAACCTGGTGGAATGAGCTCCCTGGAGAGCTGAGGGCCCTGACAGAGCTTTCGCAGTTCTACAGAGCCTGTAAAACAGAGCTGTTCTGCCAGGTCTTTGGTTGACGCCAGGGCAGGACAGTTATGATCCGAGCCAATTAGGTCCTCTGCTGCTCCCTATTAGCTCCCTTAGGCGATTATACATCCTCTCTTGAGCAGGGTTGGGGGAGGGTATTTTAGTCTGCTGTTGTAGGGTTTTTAATGGTTTTTATGGGGTTTTATTGTGGCATTTGAAAGTTTGTTACCCCCCCATGAGCAGGCAATAGGAGTGGCAGGCTATAAGTAGAATTAGAAATGAATAAATAAGTAAAATAAATATAAGATTTTCAGCACATATTTTAAAATGGTATATCTCATCAGGAGTTAAAAAACAATAATTTATCTAGATCACCTGTTTAAGGAAGAAAAAATTAGTTAAAATATAATTGGTTGCTTTTTTCTTCTTATACTAATGTAATAAGCAAATATGATTTCTCTGGATGGAACTCTCAGAAAAGGTTAGGCAAAATATCTGTTCGTGTGTGCACCTTATAGAAAGATTCCTAAAAGCTGTTTAAGACAATACTCTGAAATCTGATTTTACATTTTAGTTACATAAGGTTAAGAAACACTAAATATTTGGTAATAGTTCAAAGGACAAGATTCATTCATTCATTCATTCATTCACAAAACTAAAGGATGCAAGTGACTTATTCAGATAAGATACTGGAATTATTTAGGGCTAAAAGTTTTAAAAAAACAATTCTGAGATAATTTAGTCCAGACTCTCTATTTGGATGTGAGAGCAGTTCTAAAGAGAAGAGGGGTTCCCTGTGACTCTCATCTGCCAGGAGCAGTGACAGTTGACCACCAGGGGCGTGCCCTTCAGCTCGGTTCGTCCACCTCAGCAATCACTGCAGCCCGAGGCAGCCCCCCTGCCCCTGCTCTCCGCGCCATGGCACTAGTCTCCTACGCGCCACTTTGGGCTGCAGTGATCGCCGAGGTGGCCCAGCCAAAGCGTACAACCCAAGTTTGATTTCCCTGCTTCAGCACACATCTCTTCTATTTTGTCAGGGAGTGAAGAGGGTTACCTGAAGCAAAGGCTTCCCCAGCCTGATCGCTGGCCAGATTTTGATGCCAGAGAGGAGTACCAGCGGGTCAGAGAACAAGAAGGTAGCTGTGCTGTGCCCAGTCCCAATCCAATACTTGCCTGACACCGTGGATGTTTTTGATCGCATAACTGATTTCTCGTCTCAGATCCTTCTCGTCAAACTCCATCTAAAAGACAGAGAAGTGGAGTTAAAGTCCCCAAGACCCGCCATGACCCCCTCCCTATCCAGTCAGTTAGGAAAGCAAGAACAATTGGCTTAGGGACTCTCCACATGATTTTGGAAGGAGGCCATAAGGAAGACAACTTGGAGGTAGAGCAACATTGCTATGGCAAACTTTGCCTGAATGGGTTAACAAAAGACCAGGGCATAGAAGCAGCCTCAAGCAGCCACCCCTGAATGAGACAGCTCCCCGTTACCTGAAGACAACTTCGCCCAATCAGGTTTACCTTGACCAACTCAAAAGGGAATCTCTCATGGAAAATACGGTTGATTCGGGCTCCACCGGAGAGTTCTAATGTGTCCACCTGGTCCCCGGAACCTTCAATCCGCTTCTCGAAGTCCACAGCAAATTGCTGGACCATCCTGCCCAGATAGAAAATGGGGCCTAGTTGATCGGCTGGCCAAGCCTGCTGAGCAAGAGTACCGACCAGCTGAAATTTTCGATCCTAAAATCATTATTGGCTTTTCATGAGGCTATTCTGAAAACACCTGGGAAACTCCAAGGAGGTCACTGGCATTGACTTCGTTACTCAGGCCTCTGCTACTGAGTTCTGGCCATGGAAACTCCACCTGCATAAAACTATCTTGTCAGGGTTCCTGAATTCAGGTGTCCAAATATCAACTGTGGAGCAGCTACTAAGAATGCCTTCTGGAGCAATTTTATGGCACCTGGCCAAGGATTCCAGAGGTTTGCATGAGTTCCCAAGGAACTGAAAAGAGACATTCAGGTTTACATACAAGGAGAGCTTTCAGAGCTCTCAAAGCAGATTCAGGGCTCAGTGTCAATCAACTGGACCTCGAGACGCACACCCAGGCACAGTGGAGCTTAGAAAAATCTCAAGAGCATATTTAGAACTAGATGTCTTATACTCTTAATCAGAGGTCTCCAGAGGTCCATGGACTACAATTACCATAAGCCCCTGCCAGCACCAAGCTGGGATCAGGATGTTGTAAAGGTTAAAATCAAGTTGCTTGCTAGAAAAAGGGATGTTGTCATGTAAATTAAAAGTAGCTAGGGGAGTGTCCTATGTAATGTACTTTCTTGTCATGTTATTTCACACACATATGCTAAGTGCCCTTGCCTTTCATAGACCTTCTAAGGCTTGATAAGAAATCCTGAGGCTGTAAAACCACTATTTGCCTGTCACTGAAGCCTCATTGAGATCCTGATACTTAAGAAGCCAATTCAGCGAAATCTCCAGAACAAAACAGCATAATCCAGTCACATGATTCCTGGAGACATCTGAATTTCCACTTAATTGTTATGGCCCTTAGCTAACTATATTCTTGATGTTGTTTTAAAAGTTACTTTGACCATGGACCTCTGCAGAGCCACCCCTGCCCTAAATACTGGCAGCAAGAATGGTTAAGTAAGCTGTCCCAAACACTTGGATGAGCCAGGCCATCCTGTTTCCAGTGGGGGGCAACACAGGCCTTGCAGAGAAGCTCTTGCTAACTAGCATGAGTGAGACTGTTCCCCTGATACCAGCTCATGCTGTCCTCTGCCAAGAGACTCAAGGCAACTAGCAAAGCTGGAGTGACCCAAGGCAAAGCAACCACCTGCTCCCAGTCTGGAAGGACCATTGGTCCAGCAGGGGTTTGTCTTATGTTGAATCGCTTCCAGATTCTCACAACAGGCTGCCCATTTTATGCCCTTTGATTTGATTATGCCCTTTAAAGCAGGGGTAGTCAACCTGTGGTCCTCCAGATGTCCATGGACTACAATTCCCATGAGCCCCTGACAGCATTTGCTGTAGTCCATGGACATCTGGAGGACCACAGGTTGACTACCCCTGCTTTAAAGGACACCAATTTGACACTCTGAACACACGCCCACAAGGACAGAGGGAGCTCCTGGCGCAAGGGGTGGCACGGCCTGTAGGTGAGACTTACTGAAGCAAGGCCTTGGTTTTTCGTGTTGGATCATCGGGGCGGAAGTTCTTGTATTCCTCCACCTCTTTCTCGAGGGACAGCAACTGACTCTGTAGCTTGCTACGCAGTGAGGGCAGCGTCTCCCGAATATGGTTTGTCAATTGCTGAGTGAAAATAAGACGGGAAACAGCAATTGTCACACATGCACACGTTACACAGGGAGCAACCTTAAACAGAATCCAGCCCTCAGTTCAGTACTGCCTACTCCCCAACCTGGTGCCCGTGGGGGCCTGGATGCTCCCTGGTACCCATCTTGTTTTTAGGAAGTGGGTGTGGCCAGATGAGGATTTTGGTCAGCAAGGTTTCTGGTTGGCCACTGGAGATTTGATTAATTGTGCAGATGTTTAAAAACACCAGCACACAAGGGTCTTCACTATGTGATTGAAGGTCAGCTGTGGAAGCATTCTGTGTGTTCACTCTCCACCCTGGGTCAATATTCCAAAAGTACCCATAAGCTCAAAGGTTCTGGGCCCCCTGTCAGGGGCACACTTCAGTCTCAGAATGCGGTCTTCTCCATCACCTGCTGCCAGGTCCGTTCCAACTGGAGCTGCCAAGGATGGAACCTGGGATCTTTTGCATGCAAAACAGAGGCTCTTCCACTACTAAGTTGGCTATGCCCAATATTAAGGGATAAGCTGTCTCCAGGGGGAACATCCAAGATGCCCACTTTCTGCTCTTCAACAGTGGAACAGGTTGTGGCTCTGCTCCAAGGGCTGCTGTTGAGATACTCAAGGGCTGCTGTTGAGATACTCAGCCCTTCCAAGATGTGTTGTCTGTCCTAAACAGTCCCTCTCATCCCTCCCCAAGTGGGATACTGTCAACAGACTGCCTCATGTCACTTAGACAAACATGCCCAACAGGCCAGAACAACCCTACTGAGAAACTTGTGCATGAGAAGACATTAGCAGCACCGTAAGCATATTTCATGCCCCCAATACACCAGAGGCCATGCCTGAAGGAAAATACACTTATGCCTGAGGACTAGAGCAAATCTCTTTCTGATTTCCCCACCTCTTTCAAAAGTTCTAGCTGCTTTCAGTTTTAACTAATCAGCCTAAGGTGAGATGGAGAACCACACTAGGAGAAGAGAAGAGTTGGTTCTTATATGCCATTTTTCTCTACCCAATCACCTTCCCTTTCCTCCCCCCACAACAGACAACCTGTGAGGTAGGTAAGGCTGAGGCAGCCCTGATGTTAAGAGGAGTTGGTTCTTATATGCCGCTTTTCTCTACTCAAAGGAGTCTCAGTGGCTGACAATCGGCTTTCCTTTCTTCTCCCCACAGTAGACACCCTGGGAGGGAGGTGAGGCTGAGAGAGCCCTGATATTACTGCTCTATCAAAACAGCTTCATCAGTGCTGTGGTGAGCCCAAGGTCACCCAAGTTGGTTGCATGTGTGGGGGTGCGGAGTCAAACACAGCATGCCAGATTAGAAGTCTGCACTCCTAACCCCTAAACCAAGCTACCACTACCCCAAGCTACCGTTTATTGTATTTCTATAAAATGTTTTTATGCCAGTGTTCCCTGAAAGCAGCAAACAAACACTAAAACACTGGAGCAAAGACAATGTTTAAATTATTAAATAAAAACGCATAAACTACCAACACCGGAACCAGGGAAGAGGGCAATAGCCATTACTTGGGTATGCCAAATGAAAGAAAAAGTCTTCTAGCAGAAGACACCAATAGAGGGAGACAGACAACTCTCCCTAGGGAGGGAGTTCAAAAGTTGTGGTGCCGTGACAGAGAAGGTCCTTTCCAAGTAAGCCACCTGTCTGGCATCAGGTGGTAAGGGCAACGGAGCCAAAGGCTTGGTTCAGCTGAGAGTCACAAACTTCCTTTTCTTCCTGAACCTGCGGGAGAGGTCTCACCCTGCTATTCAGCCACACACAAGCTATTCACAGTGATCCAGGCCACCCCACCAGTGACCCACCTGGTTGAGAACCTTCTGCAAATGGGGGGTTCCCATGCGGTCTGCCATGTGTCTGTAAGCAGGATGGGAAAGGAAGAACTTGCGCTCTGCAGCCAGGGCTGCTCGGATATCCTTCTTGCCATCGATGTCCTTTTGGCTGCGGTTCACAACTCCAATGTAGCCTACAAGTGGACAGCTCCAAAGGTGAGTTTTCGTAATAATGCTTTTGCACTACTCCCCCCCACCCACACACACATACACTGCCAGGTCCCATCCCGCCCCCCCCCCCAGCACCAATTCCATCAGCAGAAGCTTCAGGAAACCAGATAGCAGTTACTGGGCACCTGCCAAGAATATGAATTGCGCCCCAAACACGGTCAACTGCATTTGAAATGGACAGGATCTATGCTTCCTGCTCTAACTGGGAATACAAAGAAGATGGCAAAAAGTTCAACAAGAAGGGTCAGTGGAATAATAGGGAATAGATTTCTTTAGGGATGACCTCTTTCACTTACTCTAGCACCCAAACGAGAAAACATTAAATGAACATTGCATGATCACTGGGAACCATCAAACCCAGATTTTTTTTTTCAACCTTTTGTTCACAGTGGAACCCCTGAAATAATTTTTTCAGGCTTTGAGGAACCCCGGAAGGAATGTCTGCTGGCCACGCCTCCCTGGCATCCCCCCCCCCACTCCCGGAGGTGACATGTAATTGGAAGTGACATCACCACCCATGTTAACAGGCAGGTTTGAGGAGGGTTGGGGGAAAGCCAGAAGGTGGTTTAAAGGTGGGAGTAAGTTTGCAGGCTCTGCCCCTTCCCAGCCACAGAAACCACAAGAGAACTCATTCAGGCTTGGGAGGGAGGGAGGGGGAGCAGTGGAAGTGGCCGGTTCCCTGTTTTGTGGCTGAGTCCATTAAGGCAGGAAGGGAGCCATCTGGAGCTCCTGCAGGCCCCTGGTTGGGAATCCCTTAACTAACTGAACCTACATAATCACTTTTATTTAAATATGACTTTTTAAATATTCAAAATGAATAGCAAGTTCACACAATGGAACAGTCCCAGGGATAAGTGAGAATAGATGTCTACCTCTCCGCAGAGGTAAGAGTTTGTTCTCCAGGACATCTCTAGCATCAGTGCCTTCATCCATCAGGTCTAGCTTGGTGATCACCCCAATTGTCCGTAGCCCTACAAGAGGAACACAACGACTGAGAGAGATACACAGTCTAAAGTAAATAGCAAAGTGTTTGAACTCAACATTTCCAGCCTTCTCAACAAGACTGAGCAGGGTCTTCTCAATTGTATAGAGATTTAGATGCCTTATACTAGGGATGGCCAAATTCATGGACTACAGTTACCATGAGCCCCTGCCAGCATAGTACTGGCAGGGGTTCATGGTAATTGAATGGACCTCTGGAGAGCCACAATTTGGCCGCCCTTGCTTTATACTATTTCATGACACTGCATAGAAGTAAAACTCGGGGCTGGAATTACCTTATTTCAAGCTTGTTTGTTCTGCAAAGTTCCAACTGTCCTAATCTTATAGCTTTACTATCGCGACATGTTACCATTTTTTAACTCAGCCTGTCTTATCTCACAGAGTTCAGTCATCAGAAAGGCCAAAGCTGAGAGTGAGCTAAGATTGGCCAGGGAAGCCCACTGTAAAAAGAAAAGATTTTTCAGTTATGTGAGGCAATAGGCCCACTATGGAGATATGAAGAGAACGTTTCATGCAAAGATGGGTATGATAAGGGACCAAAATGGTAGGGACCTCACAGAAGCAGAAGAGATTAAACAAAGGTGGCAAAATTATACAGAAGAACTATACAAGAGCGAGCTTAACATCCCTGATGACCACAATGGGGTAGTTACTGACCTGGAGCCAGACATCCTGGAATGTGAAGTCAAATGGGCCTTAGGAAGTCTTAGTAACAATAAAGCTAGTGGTGGTGACAGCATTCCAGTTGAACTATTCAAAATCTTAAAGGACGATGCAGTAAAAGTGCTACACTCAATATGCCAGCAAATTTGGAAAACTCAACAATGGCCACAGGATTGGAAAAGGTCAGTTTACATTCCAATCCCAAAGAAGGGCAATGCCAAAGAATGTTCAAACTACCGCACCATTGCACTAATTTCTCATGCTAGCAAAGTTATGCTCAAAATCCTACAAGCTAGGCTCCAGCAATATGTGGACCGAGAACTTCCAGAAGTACAGGCAGGATTTCGAAGAGGCAGAGGAACTAGAGATCAAATTGCCAACATACGCTGGATCATGGAGAAAGCTAGGGAGTACCAGAAGAACGTCTACTTCTGCTTCATTGACTATGCTAAAGCCTTTGATTGTGTGGAACACAACAAATTGTGGCAAGTTCTTAAAGAGATGGGAATACCAGAGCATCTTATTTGTCTCTTGAGAAATTTATATGCAGGTCAAGAAGCAACAGTGAGAACTGAACATGGAATCACTGACTGGTTCAAAATTGAGAAAGGAGTTCGGCAAGGCTGTATACTGTCGCCTTGCCTATTTAACTTGTATGCAGAGCACATCATGAGAAATGCGGGATTAGAGGAGTCACAAATTGGGATCAAGATTGCAGGGAGGAATATCAACAACCTCAGATATGCAGATGATACCACTCTAATGGCAGAAAGTGAAGAGGAACTAAAGAGCCTGTTGATGCGGGTGAAGGAGGAGAGTGCAAAAGTTGGCTTGAAACTCAACATCAAGAAAACAAAGATCATGGCATCCGGCCCTCTCAATTCCTGGCAAATAGAAGGGGAAGAAATGGAGATAGTGACAGATTTTATTTTCCTGGGCTCCAAGATCACTGCAGATGGGGACTGCAGCAAAGAAATTAAAAGACGCTTGCTCCTGGGGAGGAAAGCTATGGCAAATCTAGACAGCATCCTAAAAAGCAGAGACATCACCCTGCCAACAAAAGTGCGTTTAGTCAAGGCTATGGTCTTCCCTGTTGCAATGTATGGCTGCGAAAGTTGGACCATAAGGAAGGCCGAGCGTCAAAGAATTGAGGCTTTTGAACTCTGGTGCTGGAGAAGACTCTTGCGAGTCCCTTGGACTGCAAGGCGAACAAACCGGTCAGTCCTAGAGGAGATCAGCCCTGACTGCTCTTTAGAAGGCCAGATCCTGAAGATGAAACTCAAATATTTTGGCCACCTTATGAGAAGGAAGGACTCCCTGGAGAAGAGCCTAATGCTGGGAGCGATCGAGGGCAAAAGAAGAAGGGGACGACAGAGAATGAGGTGGCTGGATGGAGTCACTGAAGCAGTAGGTGCAAACTTAAATGGACTCCAGGGAATGGTAGAGGACAGGAAGGCCTGGAGGATCATTGTCCATGGGGTCGCGATGGGTCGGACACGACTTTGCACATAACAACAACAACAACAGGCCCACTGTTGGGTGCAGATGGACAAACTCTGACGGAGGATGCAGAGAAAGCAGAAAGACTCAGCGCCTATTTTACATCTGTTTTTTTCCCACAGGTCAAAGGGTTTAGGCACATCTAGAGATGGCAGTAGCCAAGAGATAGTCGAGAGGCATTTAGATTGTTGAGAGGCATTTAGCTGCACTGGATGAGTTCAAATCCCCTGGGCCAGATGAAATGCATCCGAGAGTGCTCAAAGAACTTTCCAGAGAACTTGCAGAATCCTTGTCCATCATCTTCGGGGCCTCTTTAAGGACTGGAGATGTCCTGGAGGACTGGAAGAGAGTAAACGTTATTCCGATCTTCAAAAAAGGGAGGAAGGATGCCCTGGGAAACTACAGACCAATGAGTCTGACCTCTGTTGTGGAGAAGATAATGGAGCAGATATTAAAGTGAGCGATCTGCCAACATATGGAGGACAATTTGGTGATCCAAGGAAATCAGCATGGATTTTTCTCCAACAGGTCCTGTCAGACCAACCTGGTTTCCTTTTTTGACCAAGTAACAGGTTTGCTGGATTGTGGAAATTTGGTTGATGTCGTTTACTTGGAGTTTAGTAAAGCTAAATAAGGTAAGGTTGATAAGGTTCCCTATGATGTTCTGATGGATAAATTGAAGGACTGCAATCTGGATTTTCAGATAGTTAGGTGGATAGGAAATTGGTTGGGGAACCGGACTCAAAGAGTTGTTGTCAATGGTGTTTCATCAGACTGGAGGGAGGTGAGTAGCGGGGTACCTCAGGGCTCGGTGCTCGGTCCGGTACTTTTTAACATATTTATTAATGATCTAGATGAGGGGGTGGAGGGACTACTCATCAAGTTTGCAGATGACACCAAATTGGGAGGACTGGCAAATACTCCAGAAGATAGAGACAGAGTTCAACGACATCTGAACACAATGGAAAAATGGGCAAATGAGAACAAGATGCAATTTAATAAAGATTAGTGTAAAGTTCTGCATCTGGGTCAGAAAAATGAAAAGCATGCCTACTGGATGGGGGATACGCTTCTAGGTAACACTGTATGTGAACGAGACCTTGGGGTACTTGTAGATTGTAAGCTAAACATAAGCAGGCAGTGTGATGCAGCGGTAAAAAAGGCAAATGCCATTTTGGGCTGTATCTACAGGGGCATCACATCAAAATCACAAGATGTCATAGTCCCGTTGTATACGGCATTGGTCAGACCACACCTGGAGTACTGTGTGCAGATCTGGAGACCTCACTTCAAGAAGGATGTAGATAAAATTGAAAGGGTACAGAGGAGAGCGACGAGGATGATCTGGTGCCAAGGGACCAAGCCCTATGAAGATAGGTTGAGGGACTTGGGAATATTCAGCCTGGAGAAAAGGAGGTTGAGACATGATAGCCCTCTTTAAGTATTTGAAAGGTTATCACTTGGAGGAGGGCAGGATGCTGTTGGCTGCAGAGGAGAGGACATGCAGTAATGGGTTTAAACTACAAGTACAACGATATAGGCTAGATATCAGGAAAAAACTTTTCACAGTCAGAGTAGTTCAACAGTGGAATAGGCTGCCTAAGGAGGTGGTGAGCTCCCCCTCACTGGCAGTCTTCAAGCAAAGGTTGGATGCACACTTTTCTTGGATGCTTAGGGCTGATCCTGTGTTGAGGCTGATCCTTAGGGCTGATCCTGGGTTGGACTAGATGGCCTGTATGGCCTCTTCCAACTCTATGATTCTATGAGGATAAGAATGATGTAAGCCTCCACAGATCCTTATTATAGAGGAAGTTGGGGTATAAATGACTCAAATTTATCTGTCAGTCCCCACTAGAAAATTCCCTTCTGAACATCTTGACCCACAGCCCCATCAAGGGCAAGTCAGGAGAGCTGCGTATGGGGGAGTACCATCGGACTCTGGCAGGAGGCTATGCCAAACAAGCAGGTGGAAGGGACAGACCACTTTACCTTGTGGGTCAACTTCCTTGGCCATTTTGAGGGCGTCAGAGTTGGCCAAATCCATGTTCGCTGGAGTCACAGCAAGAATCAAGCTACTTTCCCTGCTGATGAACTGCAAGATCATATCTTTGATCTGGTACTCAATGTCTTGAGGCTGGTCACCCACTGGCACCTTTGTAATACCCGGAAGGTCAATCAAAGTTAAATTCAACACTGCAAAGAAAGTGAGCAAAGTGTTAAGAATCTCCAGTGGAAATGAAGAAGGATAACCATGACTCAAAGCTGCCGGTTCCAGGATTCAAGGAGCTCTGAAAAGCTCTTCCACACATGGCAGAGAATCTTTGTAGCTGCTGAAAGGAAACCCGCCCAGGAAATCCAGCTCCTTGCAGAGCTGGCATCAGGATACCTTCTGGTGGGGCAACAGTTTGGGGCAGGCACTACCATCAGGAGCACGCCCTCTTCCTCCATGCCCCCAGCTGCATGCACTCCCGGGTACCATTTGAGAATAGTTTCCTGGCCACTGGGAGGTGGAAGGCATGCAGAGGGCTGGGCAGGAAGGAAGGCAGGAATAGCCAGTGGTGGGCTATTCCTGGGGCCCCCAAAAGCCTGGAACCGGCTGTAATCCCACAGTTAAACAATAAATATATCCTGTAACACAGAAGAACAGGAACTTCAGAACTAGGATTTCATATTTTTCGCTCATTAGTCAGCTCTGTTAAAATCCAGGCTTCATGCAAGAAACATAGGTTAACTTTTTGCTATGCAGAGCATACATAAAGCATACATAAAGCATAAAGCATACATAAAGCACCTTTCAGCAACTTTTACTGAACCAACAACAAAAAATAAACCAAGTCAGAAGACTCAACATTCAGTATCCTTAAAGCCACATAACAACATCTCTGCAATTTTGGAAATCAAAGAAGAGGCATATCATACCTCCCCCCGCCCACAGTGAGAAAGAAGGGAAGAGGCAGGCGTGGCCGCCAGCACGCCAGCGACGCAAACACCCAGTTGCCGTGCATGCACGTTTGCGTCCCCTGGTGGCAAAAACGTGCATGTGCTGCAACTGCGCGTGCACGTTTGTGCGCGGCACCCAGGCTGTCGGCTCTCCCCTCACCCCCGGAGGCAGTCCCTTACCTCAGAAAGGTTGGGGGCCGCTGACCTATGGGGCCACCTTTTCCCTTATAATCCCCCGGAAGCATTGAGATTTTTGGATCAACATCTGCTCAGAATCCCCAGCCTGCAGAAGGTGAAACACCCTGTCCCCAGCCTGGGGGAAAGCGCTCCTGTGAGAGTGGAGGGCCCTCCAGGACGTAATCAGTTTTGTAGGACTCTTCCACTAGCCGTGTGGCCGAGGCCTAAAATATTTCCCAAGAAACTGCTGCAGGAGCAGAGCATTGAGAGACTAGCTCCTTATCAAACCCCTCCCCCAACCCGGTCTGGTAACTGGGGGCTTTAGTAATATTGTAAAGGTTCTTAATTTTTTCTGTATGTTTTTTAAACGTTGTCACCCGCCCTGAGCAATGGGGAAGGGCAGGATAAAAATTAAAATGTAGCATTTATCATAAGCTTTTTTATGCATATCAGATATATTCAGATATGCAAACGAAAATTCATACCTTGATCCAAACTTCGTTGGTTTTAAAGGTGCTGCTGGACCTTGGCTCTGCTGTTTCAGACCAATCTGGCGACCCACCCAAATCTATCATTTTAACCAAGCTAAAACATAAAAAAGATCTCTTTACAGGTTCTTGGTACTAATAAGCACAGCATAAGGCCAGTGCTGCCTTCTGATTAGGTTCTACTTCTCCCAAAACTCTTTTAATAATCCGCCACCCCCTCCCCCCAAACTGGTGTTAGCACCTCGGTTGTTGCCAGCTAGGCCCCCTCCCTGATAGTGGGTGTATCAGTCTTTTGGGTGCGGGGATAGTGTTATTTATCACCTTGTCTGCTGTGGTTTTTCCGTACTGTACTGGTATGTCCTTTTAATGGGGGTTTTAATGGGGGTTTTTTAATGACTTTGTGACCCACCACAAGCCACTGTATGGAAGTGGCAAGATATAAATCACATAAATAATAATAATGAACCCGCAGGCTCAGCATCCACCTACAGAGACCCAACCATACCTACCATGAGGTGAATATACCCTTAAGTTAATGGGAATGGGAGAGATGCCTTTGTTGGTTCCTGTGACCCTGTCAGTCTCTGCTTCAATCTCCTGCCGAACTTCATCGAAATCTGTAAACTTCTTAGACTTGCAGTGCAAAAATTCTGCATATTCTGAAAAAGATAATAGTTCACGTAAGATGAAAGAACACTGGTGTTTCCTCTCTTGTTATTAATTCTGATGCCTGAATCTGCCGCCAAATACATTTTATTCTGCAACCTACTGTGTGATGAGATGCTCACATAGAAAGCACAGAAGCTCAAACAAAAATGTCCTGGCTTTTAACCAAAAACTAGGAGTTAGATGCATCACCCTGCATTGTGTTTCTAAATCCTAAGGGAGATAGATTCAGGTGGGTAGCCATTTTGGTCAGAAGCAGCAATATATAAGCTTTCAAAGTGGGTATGCACCCCAAAACTCATATCTTGACACAACTTGCCGCTGTGTCTTCATAATTGACTAAGGGTAGGTGGGTGGCAGTCTGGGTGAGGTGCCAATCGGAAGGCGCAAAGCGCCTTCCAACTGGCCCATCACTTGACTGGCTGGAATTGGTATACAGCGCCGCCACATCAGTGACCTTGCTCCAAGACCTGCAGGAAAGCCGGCTGCTCGGAGGGGAGGGGGGCGGCTGGGGAGGCTTCCCTGTGGGCCTCAGGAAGGCCTCAGTAAGGCCCGCAGGAAATCCAGGCACTCGGGAGGGAGGGGGGAGGCTTCCCTGCAGGCCTCAGAGCTCTTAAAGTGCCACTGGATGCAAACTTTGTTCTAAATCTTAAGACAGAATCTGACCCAGGGGAAAGACAACCCTATGAAGGATCCATGCTGCATGGCCAGTCTTTGTTGCATCCAGATGTTGCCATTTTTTCAGAATCCTATGAAGCAGATGTAGTGATCAAGGCACTTGGACAGAGATGGGAGAAACCCATCAAATCCCTGCAAGTTGAAAAACTCTGGTGTCAACTTTTATTGAATGCTGAGAATGCAGCAATGTTCAGTGAACATTGTATAGTTCTGGCATTGTTCAGCTTTGTCACTAGGATACCGAGTTGTTTGTCTCAATATTTATTACGATATTCAAATAGTTATTATAATGTTTCTTTAGGCAGAAAGAAATTCTTGCACGATAAGCACAGAAGGAATCTGGTTGTGTGTGTGCTGTGTTTTTTTTTCAGACACTGACTGGGAGAGGCCATGCACAGTAAGAGAATGGGGGAGTGACCTATCTTGCCGTATTCTCTGACCAGATCTCTTGGCCAGGTGGTCAATACAATCATGCTAAAACTGTGGAGTGCTAGAGGAAAGGACGCTGGGTGCTAATCCTGCCATCTCACAAACTTATTTATATTGTAAGCTGTCTTGAATTTCTACATGCTCTTCCTGGGAAGGCTGGTGCTCTGCTCTGCTGCCTTTGAAGGAGGATCCTCCAGGCCTCAAAATGAGAAGGAAGGGTGTTGCTTCATCTTCTTCCTGCTTCTCTGGCCTGGATGTGACTCTTTTGCTTCCTCTTCTGCCTGCTGAAAGCGTACTGAGAAGCTTACCGATCTATGGACGGCTGTCAGGGTAGACTGTGTCCTCCTCCACTGCCAATATAGGTTGGCTGTGGCCTTTGCTAATGCCCTCCAAGGCTGTTCCTCCAGTGACTCCTCGAGGGCTAGTCACTGCCTTGTCCATCGGCTTTATGAGATAGGTCTGGGTGTCCGCCTGGGTTGCTAGTCTTCGGGGGCAACTGGCAGATCTGGTCCTGTGACTGCCAGGTCTCCAGGTGGCTCCAGATCTGTGGCCTCTGGAGCACCCTCTGGACCCATTATGCACGGGGGGAATAACGCACATTCGGGGTGGAATGGCGGTGACTAAAATCACAGATAACGCACGGAGCCGGCTGCAACCGGCCGCAGCTTCGGTGCATGCAGCCGAAAAAGCCGCGTTAGCGAAACGCGGAAGAAAGCGCAGCTTCCGGGTGACCGGGGCGCAACCAGAAGTGGCGCCGGGATCGCCGCGTGCATAGTCGGTTACTCTGGGTTTTGCCGCCATCACGCCCCGTCCCGTACATAACTGGTGTGCTTCGCGTCTTCCCCCTCCACATTTTCCATGTGACCCGAAATTGCCGTTTCGGCAGCTGTGCATAATGGGCCCTGGTGATGAACTGGCAGGTGCTGGCACGACATCTCCCCCCCCCCCAGGTCCCCCATGAGAAGGTTGGGACCAGGCCAGTCCCGATACTGGCAGTGGAAATCTGCCATCAGGTCAGGGACATAGACCTCAATGGCTGGTTTCCAGGACCAGTCATTGGGGCCATAGCCTTCTCAGTCTACAAGGTCTTGTAGGGCCTTTTGCTGACATTGGGAGTTCAGGATCTGGCAGACCAGGAATTCTTCCTCCCCATTTACCTGGACCAGAGCTGTAGATTCTGGAGGGGGATGGTTGGTGTTTGCTGGTTGCAGGAGGGATTGCTGAAATACCGGTTCTGAGGTCTCGGGGCAATGGTAGGCGGTACGCCATGGGGTTTACTTGTTGTAGCACCTCGAAGGGGCCAATGCAATGGCTGTCGAGTTTCTTTGAAGGCTGGCCACTCTTCAAGTGCTTGGTGGACAGCCATGCTTTGCTGCCTACCAGCAAGGGCACACCCTCGTTTCAATGTGCGTCGACGGTGCGCTTGTATTGACATTGGGCCTCCTGCAGGGTTTCCTGCAATGTTTATGTAAACTGCCCTGAGCCTTCGGGAGAGTGGTATATAAATATAATAAATAAATAGTTATGTTCAGTGGTAGCAAAATTATTATTTCAGAGATTTTTATACCACCCTTCCGTATGGATCAGGGCGGGTTACCTGGAACATCTGGGGGGTATTACATGGAACATCGTAGATATAATTAACAGTCATAACATAACATCTCCAACAATTTCAACAGATTGACAGAATATTACAACTGGCTCAATTGAATAACAATTTCAACAACAACTTTAATAAAATCCCGAGGGAACTCAGATTCATTCAGGTCATGGAGGTATGTCTGGAAGGGGGGGCACAGATGTTGTTAGGTTGGATTAACCTCAATCAAATGCCTGGTGGAGGAGCTCCCTTTTGCAGGCCCTGCGGAATTCTGGGAGTTTGACCAGAGCCCTGATCTCTTCAGGGAGCTCGTTCCACCAGGTGGGGGCCAGGACAGAAAAAGCTCTGGCCCTCGTTGAAGACCGTCGTGCTTCTTTTGGGCCAGTGATCACTAGCCAGTTGGCATTGGCAGAGCGTAATGCTCTTTTGGGAGTATAGGCGGAGAGACGGTCTCTTAGGTACTCTGGGCCCAGACCATGTATGGCCTTGGAGGTAAGAACCAAAACCTGATCCAGAATTCGATGGGGAGCCAGTTGAGTTGCTAAAGTATAGGCCGGATGTTGGATTTCCATGGTGTATTGGTGAGATTCCTGGCCACAGCGTTCTGAACCAATCATGAGTCTTCTTCTAAACTCGCTCTTATAGTCTCTGTTCCCATTTCTTCCTGGGAACTCTTCAGTATACCAGGGAGCTCACTTGAGACAGGGACACAGAGGATGTCTGGGATTTATCTCATCGATGGCAGCCAGCATTCTGTCATGCCAGTCGCTGAGCAGTCCATCTAGTGAAGTGCTGGGAGGCAGTGGGTCCTGCAGAGCATTCAGAAATCCAAATGGGTCCACAAGTCTCTGCAGGCAAGCTGAAATCTGCTCAGTCGTATCTCAAGTCCCTTTTTTTGTCCAACCTTCTCCCACCGTTGTCTCTGTCTTATTATTGGGATCCCTGACCCCCTTGGGTCCCTTGTTGATGTTGTGTCTATGATTGTTCCCAGCATTTGTGGGCCATCCATAGATTTCATTTCAGGGTTCAGTAGAGTCGATTTTGGAAAACTGGGCTGTTTTAAATTAATTAGGGATTATTTGATTTGGGTTAATTAGGAATTAATCAGTCAATCAGGCCTGGTCATCATCTTAAGAACTTTGTTTAATTTTTTTCCTGCTTTTTTGAAACCCACTTGTTCCCCCCCCCTCCAGTTTTTTGGTCAACACCTTCTCTATACCAGTGGTCCCCAATCTATACCAGTGGTCAACGCTTGACAATTTTACTGAGGCCCGGGGGGGGGGGGTAGTCTTTTGCCGAGGGATGTTGCCGCCACCTGAGCCCCTGCTCCACTTGCTTTCCTGCTGGTGCCCCTGACTTCCTGCTGCCCACTGCGGGGCGCTGCCAGCAGCAGCTGCACAGTGCCATACTGAAGGGGAGCCCCAGTCATGGCAGCCGCTGGAGAGCACCAAAGGTGAGCCGCTGGCAGAGTGACAAGGCTGCCCCTGGTTTGTGAGTTTGGGATATCTAAACCCCCCCCCTCTCCTCTCTTTCCCTTCCTCCTTTTTTGGGGAAGGGCATCAACAAAAGGACTAATATATTAAATACTATGAAAAGGCTATGTACCTGTTTTAGAGAAGATAAGCTGGAGGATGAGAGGTCGCCTGGTGACAATTCCAGAACCACGAGGCAGGAAGTCTCTGCAACAATTTTTAAAAAACAAAACAATGTTACTTCAATAGTTATTAGTCATGGAGATTGCAAAACATTTTAAATCTTGCTGCATATTCAATACAATGCAAACAGGAAGAGATTGCCCAGTCCAAATATCCTGCCACAGAGTCTGGTGACAATAATTACTCATTTGATACATCAAGAAATTTATTTGCGATATATACATATTCAAGAAAGAAATATCCAACATAACATGGCATGCTCAAGGCAACTCTAAAATAACACGTCAACATGCTAATATATTGTTGGTGCAGCTCAATAAATTTGACCCTTTGGGGTCAAAACCTATTTGGTCTATTCTGTCATGTGCAGTTAGATATGTATTGGTTTTACTATGTTTTGAATATATTGAATCAGTACATTTTGTTTAATAAATATTTGTAAAGATTTTTTAATATTGCTGTTGCAGCTCAACCTTTGGGTTTCTGACTAGACCATACACTGAACATGAATCAGCAGTGTGACTCGGTGGCTAAAAAGGCAAATGAGATTTTTGGCTGTAATAAAAGAAGTATCGTGTCTATATCACTTTACTCCGCTCTGGTTAGACCTCACTTGGAATACTGCGTTCAGTTTTAGGCACCACCACAACTGAAGAAAGGTGTGCAGAAACTGGAGCATGTCCAGAGGAGGGCTACGAAGATGGAGAGGGGTTTGGAGACCAAGTCATAGGAGGAAAGGCTGAGGGAGCTTGATCTGTTTAGCCTGGAGAGGAGGCGAGTAAGAGGTGATAGGATGAGATTGGGCAAGTCAGGTCAGGGCAGCATGGAGTAACAACTCAGAAAAGACACAAGCTTTTTTGTGGCTGAGATCCTTGCCTATCCTTCTTAAAGGTTTCACTGATAATTAATTCATGGAACACTACTGAAAATCACTACAGTCTTCAGCCAATGCAATCGATCAATCGATCAATCGATCAATAAATCTTTATTGTGTAGCCTGTCCTCCCTGTAAGATTGAGGGTGGGTAACATTAGTAATAACTTTAAACTTCAAAATCATATTTTACATTAAAAACACATTTCAGTATCCCAATCCATCTGCCCACTAATTTATTATTATTATTTAATCAACTCATTAATTTTTATGCTGCCCGCCCGATATGGCTCAGGCCGGTGTGCTGAGAAGGCTATCCTTTTCAGCAAATGTAAGAGCCCTTGGTGTTCCAGTAGATATTTCCTCAGGGGAGGCCAGCCCATTACATGTTGTTGGATATTACATTCCCAGCCTTAACCATCGGCCTGGTGGAACCGCTCTGACATGCAGGCTCTGCAGAAGTGATTAAGCACTGGCCCAGTCTCACCACCTTGGGGCCAAAGACTTTGAGCAGATTTTGGTCCATTGACAGTAAAGCTCTTTCAAGAGCATAATGCGAGAGGCAGTCCTGCAGATACACCACTTCTAGACTGTCTTTAAGTCTGGACAGGCTTTAAAGGTCAGCCAATCTGGAACGAATGCAGTAGAGCAAGCAGTCATGTGCAACCTCCATTGGGTCCCTGTAAGTACCTGTGCTATTGCGTTTTGGACAAGTTGGAGTCTCCAGGTCATTCTCAATGGAAGCCCTTCATAGAGCGAGTTGCAGAAGTCTAACCTAGAGGGGACCTTTTCCTGAATCATCCTGGCCAAGTCAGGAGCCGAGAGGTAGGGTGCTAGCTGTTGCACCTGGCAGAGATGAAAAAATGCCAGGTGGGCGACATTCACAAATTGAGCCTCCATTGATGAGGAGTTCAGGATCACACCCTGTCTCCTAGCGGAGGTCACAGATGTCAGTTGGACTCCACCAAGAGCCAGGATGCTCACCATCAGCTTATCAGCATGCCAGCCCTGCCAAAGGCCCTCTTGTCTTGGCTGGATTCAGCTTCAGCCAACTCCACTTGAGCCAATGAGATGGTAAACAGGATTTTTCCAAATTTTAAGATACTTTGGACAAGAAGAAGAGTTGGTTCTTATATGCCGCTTTTCTCTACCCAGTCTCAAAGCGGCTTACAATCGCCTTTCCTTTCCTCTCCCCACAAAAGACACCCTGTGGGGTGGGTGAGGCTGAGAGAGCCCTGATATGACTGAAGAAGAGGAAGAATTGGTTCTTATATGCCACTTTTCTCTACTTGAAGGAGTCTCAAAGCGGCTTACATTTGCCTTCCCTTTCCTCTCCTCACAACAAACACCCTGTGAGGTGGGTGAGGCTGAGAGAGCCCTGATATCACTGCTCGGTCAGAACAGATTTATTAGTGCCGTGGCGAGCCCACAGTCACCCAGCTGGCTGCAGGTGGGGGGAGTGCAGAATCAAACTCAGCATGCCAGATTAAAAGTCCGCACTCCTAACCACTACACCAAACTGGCTTACAACAAGGTAACATCTAAAGAAACTTCAGGCCACCCATCTTGCCAAAAGAGCCATGGGCACAAGTACGATGCCTAAAAATCCACTTCAAATAAAGTGTAACAGAGCTTGCAATTTAAACAAAAACACCCACGAATAGTGTCTCTTTTGCATCCTGTTGCAGGAACATACCAGAACCAATAGTTTCCAACACAAACTCCCAGAGTCGCAAACAGTATCTGCTCTCATGCATCACTCCACTCAAGCTTCCATTGATTCATCTGTCAATGAAATTTTTCAGCCCTTGTCAAGCAGTGACGCAACAGAGACTTTTCACAATTGGCTGAAGGACATAAACAGGAAGCATGAATCAGCAGCAGGGACTGGGAGCTAGAGCTCCCTTTCATTGTTCTGGCAGTACACAAAAAAGACTCGGACCTAACTTGTGGTCTATTGTAGCCAAGGTCAAACTTGGTTCAGTAAAAGATTTAGGTGGGTAGTCATGTTAGTTTGAAGCAGGAGAACAAAGTTTGAGTCCGGCGGCACCTTATGCATACAAAAGCTTATACTTGGAATAAAGATTTGTTGGTCTTCAGGGTGCCACTGGACTCAAACTTTGTTTTCTTTGGCAATGCAAAGAGAATTTAGGAAGACATTCTACCAGAAACAGTCAATACCATATATACTCGCATATAAGCCAAGGCACCTAATCACACCACAAAATGCTGGAAAAACTTATTAACTCACATATAAGACGAGGGTGATTTTTGGATAGTGGCTTTTTCTCCTTTCCTCCCCTCCCCCCTGTTTTGGGCAGGATTTTTTCCCCTTTTCTTCCCACCCTCCTCTTTCCCTCTGACTCCTCTTGCCTTTATTCCTTCCTCTAGGGGCGTTTCCTCCTTCTGCTCTCTGCTCTCCCTCTGAGACAGAGGCTTCAGAGCTTCCTGAAACATGTGCTAGCCTCCTGTTAGCCTCCTATAGGCGAGGGGGAGGCAGAGACTGTTCCCTCCCAGGCTTGCTGCGTCTCTGCTGTTCCTGCCTCTGCTTCTTCAGGCAAGTATACTTGTCTCCCAGCCCCACCCTCCAGTCTCGTCTGGAAGCTGTTTTTTTTAATACCAGTATATAAGCTGAGGGAGACTTTTTCAGCTTAAAAAAGGGTTGAAAAACTCTGCTTACATGCAAGTGTATACGGTATATATATACTTTACAAAGGAACTATTCAATATTGCTGGAAACAAACACCTGTTTCGAAAAAAAAAGTTGGTAAGAAAGCTGGAAGTCAGGCCATTCCTAAACATAGCCCAAAACGCAGCTTAAGCACATGCTTGGACTTGGGTATTTGAGGAAGTTTACAAAACGAATACAATGGGGCATTATACACTAAACAGTAATTCAGTTTGAAGCTCTTTGTAAAAAACCAAAAGAAGCTGTGAGACAAAAACGCATCCTTAGACCTTGGCCAGGGCTTCCCAACATGAACTGTGGCACCATGGCACCCACCAGCACCTTCCCTGGGAGCCAACCAAGTGTGTTTAGACCGTAGGTGGGACTTTTACCTGGGCTGTCAAGGTCAGGGCTCCCAAGCTGAAGAAAAAGCGTCAAGCCATTGCTTTGTGGATTTTTCCAAAATGCAGATGTTCAAATTCTTTTACCTTGTAGAATTCCATTAAGCTCTATTACTACCAACGTATTTGTGGGTAAGAGCAGGAGTCCACTAGGACCTTAAAGACTAACCAAATTTGTGGCAGGGTATGAGCTTTTGTGAGCAGTAACTCATGATAGCCCCTGCCCTGCCACAGAGTTTGTTAGTCTTTCAGGTGCTCTTGGACTCTTGCTCTTTTCTGTTGTTGCAGACAGACTCACAGGGGCACCCATCTGGATCTCTCTCCATTTGCAGGTAACTTTGACTTCTACTAGTCCCATTTTCCTGGTAGCTTTGTGCTGTTTGTCAGCCCCTCACCACCACTTCACCGACCGGCTTCCTAAGCACAGTTCCCACAGCCCCCCAACTAACTGAATGGGAAAAGAGACAGCCACCATTGGTTTCAAATTAATGCATTCTGCATGTCTTTTGCCACAGGGGGATAAGAGTGCATTGCTGTAGTTGCTCACCAAGGAAGTCTGTGACTCAGACTTGAAAAGTGATCATGCCAGGAAGTGTGAACTGAGACCAACAATCAAGCCTGGAGAATCAGGTCAGGGACACAAACTGGTTTGTATAGCCATCAACACAGAACAGACATGAGGTGGAGTGGAATCAGCTGGCCCTGATCAGCATTTAGATGGGAGCCCTCCAAAGCAGTGTGGGCAAAGGCAGGGCACCTCCGGATGTCTCTTGCCTTGCCAAACCAAAAAGGGAACAAAAACCCAGCCTTCACAAAGTCTGGAACTCAAAAGTTGAGCTATAAAACAATATAAAATTTAAACAATTATTTATTAAAGTGCACCAACATTAGGTTAAAAACAAAGTAAAAACCATATTTAAAAAACTATACAGATCTAACTGCACACAAATAGACCAAATGCGTTTTGACACTACTGGGTCTTCCTCAGTGTTTTTAGCCTAATATTGGTGCTCTTGCCTTGCCTTGAAAAGCCCAATGGGATCACTATAAGCTGCATACACTTCATGGCTCTTCCCTTGAAAACTGGGGTCTACATGACAGCGCTCTGTAAGCACGCAATGGGTGCACATGTGTGCAACAAGAACAGCATGTATCAAAAATGACTGAAGAGAAGAGACTTGGTTTCCATAACTAGAATTTTATTTATTTATTTATGTTTCAATTTGTATACCGTCCCTCCTCCAATGGTCTTGCGGCAGTTCACAAGAATAAAACATTAAAATACAATAAAACCCTATAAAATCCTCCCTTACAACAAAGGCAGCAAGCAGTCAAATCCCCTTCTGATTACTCCCAATCCTTGTTCAGCCAGAGGCCAAGTCTTCTTCCACTGGGAGTGGGCGCCGGATCTAACTGGACCTTGGGGAGGGGTGGGGAGAGAATCTTCAGACGGAATGCTAGGACTCTGCCCTGGCCTCAACCACACACCTGGCAGAAGAGCTCCATCTTGCAGGCCCTGCAGAAAGCTGATAACTCCGGCAGGGCCCTCAGCTCTTCTGGGAGTTCATTCCAACAGGCTGGGGCCAGGACCGAAAAGGCCCAGGCCTGGGTCGAGGCCAGGTGAACATCCCGAGGGCCCGGGACAACCAATAGATTCATACCTGCAGGGCCCTGCAGGGAGCATAAGCAACCAAGGTGTCCCACAGGTAAGTGGGATCCAGACTGCATATGGCCTTAAAGGTCAGTACCAATACCTTGAATTTGACCTGGAAACAGACAGATGGCGAAGCACTGGCTGAATATGGGCCCTCCAAGGTGTCTTAGTGAGGACCCTGGCAGCCATGTTGTATTTGTGGAGGAAAAGGCCAGGCAATCCTTCCTTCTCCCAATGGGTGTGTTAAGTGCTGCCAAGCTGCTCCCTTCCCTTCAGTTAAGTATAAAATATTTATTTCCTAGTTTGGGAAACAGATTAGATTCAATAAAATCAGAGTCCAGGGGCACCTTTAAGACCAACAAAGATTTATTTATTTTAAGAACTGACCATCATAACAGTAGGAATATATAAGCAAAAGTTAATCCTGTTACATTAGTAAACTGTGTCACAGCATCCACACACAGCCACATGAGAACTCTCTGCCAAACCAGCCAATCAGACCCCTCGAACCCAGTTGTAGTTCACAAAGATATGTCAGAAATAAAACTGTCAAAGCCAGTGATCCTCGGCTCACACCCTACTATTTACTGCTGGCCCCATCTGTGTGAAACTTTCTTACAAGTAGAAGCTAAGCTGGCAGCTATCTTAGATTCAGAATAACCACTATGCAGTTAGATGTAGTAAAAAAGTAAAAAAAAAAAAGTCAAGTCTTGAAAAATGGTTTACAATTCAAAAGGGACTCCTGCTGGAATGGGAACTCTCTCTCAGACAAAAGCACCCCTCCTGCCCCAGCCAGCAAGCAGGACTTCATATCTGTCACGCGTTTCCCTGAACGGGGAGAGACAGGAGTATCACATATGTTATGAACAGATGCAGGTGGATAGTCATATTGGATATGATAAATGTAATGAAAATACTTACTTACTTACAATCCTTCTTTGGAATCACCAAAAGATAGCCTAGAAATATAACATGTAGGCAAGCCTTGTATTGTTTTACGTGTCACCTCGGACTGTTTTAATGCAACAATGTAATGTAAATAAAAAATTAATGTAGCTTGATTATTTTAATCCATGATAGATTCCTGAAGGATAAAGTCTATCAGTGGCTACAAGCCATGGTGGCCGAGAGCCACCTCCATATCAGGAGCATTAATCCTCTAAACCCCAGACCCAGTAGGCTACATCAGGGGATCCAGTAGAGCCTCCCTGATGTTCTTATCAGGGGAAGGCCTCAGCCTCTATGCCTTGTTGGCTGTCCTGAAGAACTGGTTGGCTTCTGCGTGACACAAAATTCTGGATTAAATGGGCCACTGCTCCAATCCAGCAGGGCTTGTCTGATGTTCTCATGTTCTTAATCTCTCCTGGGAAGTGATCACTGATGGGTGGTCGAGCGGTATTACATGTACGTTGGCTAACCCCTAAGGTGACTGTGTATCTCATCCAATGGTTCACAGAAAAATAAACATGACCAATCTTCTTACAAGGACTGTTTTTATCATATGCATTGAGTCCTTTAGGAGCCCTTCACACACCGAGTACAATTAGGTCAACAGGCTTTTGAAAATTGCATTTGGCTTCAGACAGATACTGCGCCACACAATCACATACTCCATATTGATACAAACAATATTCCATATTGATACAAACAACCTATTTCAGAAGCCAAATGCTCAACATAATTAAACATTTATGCCTCTACACGAGTGGTCCCCAACCTTTAAATCACAGGGGACCGGTCAACGCTTGATAATTTTACTGAGGCCCGGGGGGGGGGGGGGGGGGGGGATATAGTCTTTTGCCGAGGGACGTCACCGCCGCCTGAGCCCCTGCTCTGCTTGCTTTCCCGCTGGCGCCCCTGACTTCCCACTGCCCACTGGGGGGCATTGCCAGCAACAGCTGCACAGTGCCACGCCGAGGGGGAGCCCCAGCCCTGGCGGCCATTGGAGAGCACCAAAGGTGAGCCGGCGGCAGAGTGCCAGGGCAGCTTACGGATCTGGAGCATCACTGTGCCAGTAAGCGTCACTGATTTATTTCTGTTCCCTTGCCTTCCACACTTGCAACTATAGACTATCCTAACCCATGGTTCCTTTATATAATTGGGAAACTGCCCTGGGGGTGGAGTGTGTCCAGCCCCAGGATAGTGTCCCCTACACCAATGGTCCCCAACCCCCAGTCTGGAGACCGGTCCCGGTCCGTGGATCAGTTGGTACTGGGCCGCGGCTCCTCTTCCTCCTCCCCAGCTGCTGCCTTGGGGGCTGCCTTCCCACCCTGCCGCCGGCTCACCTTTGGCGCTGTCCAGTGGCCGCCATGACTGGGGCTCCCCCTCAGTGTGGCACTGTGCAGCTGCTGCTGGCAGCGCGCCCCAGGGGGAAGTCAGGGGTGCCGGCAGGAATCAAGCAGAGCAGGGGCTCAGGCGGTGGCGACGTCCCTCGGCAAAAGACTACCCCCCCCCCGGGCCTCAGTAAAATTGTCAAGCATTGACTGGTCTCCAGTGACAAAAAGGTTGGGGACCACTGCCATACACCACCTGCCTTCCCTGACTGCCCGCTCACCTCTTACCTATGCACACATGGCGCCTCCGCAGAATTGGAGCTGCCGCCTCTGGATGCCACGATGCCCACAGCAGGCCGCAGAGGCCCAATGGAGAGGACCAGCCACTGGCTCAGCCAGTCAGGACGCGCCAACGGACATCACGCTGTCCCCAGAACTACTTCGCTCCCAGGAACTCTGCCCCCCCCCCAGGACACCATGCCTCTGGAGGCCCACGCAAGCTGCCACCACCCACACACACCCAGAGCCCTTGCCGCAGCCTCCTACATCACCAACTGCCCACACGTGGCCCGTGTGCCCCCCGCACTGCTCCAACTTCATCCAACGCCTTTGGGGACGGGGCCTGTCGCTTGGAAGCTTCTCCACGCCTCCCCAGCCATCCCCCCCCCATCTTCACACTCTCCTCCTAGCGCCCGCTGTCTTATGAAGCAGCGGGCTTAGCAGCTATAATATTATCATTCAGAATCCCAAGAACTTGGGTTTGATGGAATAGCTAAATCACTTAATTAACTTGAATTAATCTGCTTTATGCCAATAAAGGTATTGTGTGTATGTGTGTAACTTGAATTCCGAGAAGCCAAGAAGAGTTAAACAAAGCTAAATCTCAAACTTCTGCACTTAGAACGGGTGGAACTCTTAACTGAAGATGGCACGTCTCCACAGATTACATGACATCCACTGTTATCAATCACCCAAATTTAGACACAGTGCCATGAACACAGAACCTCTCCATAAAGCAACTGAAATGTAATTTTCAAAGTCTCCTTATAACTTCTGTAAAGATAACAGTATGGTTAAGATAAAAGGTTAACCATTTACAAAAAAGAGATTGCATGAGAAGTCATGACGCAAATTAAACAGCCTGGTCCCACCTGGAACTCCACCCCAAGCACGATGTAAGAAGTTAACGCACTGTGAAATCTCATCTCTTACACCTGCTCACCAATGTGCCCACACTCTCAGCACCATGCTGGTTTGGAGGGATGTGCTTGGGCAGGAACACTGCAGATATCTTATGCTTGCAAAGTGTCTGATGCCAGGAGGTTATTCCGTATTTGTGGTAACACAGTTAAGCCCATCCCCAGCCAATCAGGAAAGAAAGAGCAATCAGTCAAGGAAAACATTTACGCCTGCCAGCCCACAAAATCCAAATATAATAATTAAAAGCATTCAGAGATGCCGCTGTCGGGATTCAATCATACATCCAGGATTATACCTGTGATATTCTGAAAGGGACTGTTTACATTTTAAACACAGGTGTAAGCACAAGATGCTTTTCAATACAAAAAGTCAGTGTTGGACATGCCTCTTCAGAAGAGAAAATGTTACCTAGGCCTCCTGCGGTCTCAGGTGCAGTCAGGGAACCACAGCGCAAGGGTGGTCTCTTATCTCCTGCCAGAATGAAACTCTGTACCCATTTGCAAAGGGAATAAACCACTGATCTTACCTGAAGGTTTCTTCTCTTCAGTGGAGCTAAGTCATCGCTCAGGTAGGGCTATTCAAATTCAAAAGAATTGGATAGCCTTACTGGGTGACCATGGGCCTTCCAGTTTTTACAAGTTTTTCCAGGCAAACTGGTAGTCCTTGAGTGTGAAGTAGATGACTCCACTCCACAGAAGAGAAGAAACCTACAGGTAAGATCACTGTTTCATTCTACAGTAGGGGAAGCCATCCAAGGACAGTTAGCTCTGCCCAAGCTATGCTCCCTAGAGTGGGAAACAAAACAGCACGCTGGCACCAGCCATTAGTCCGTGATGTGTTGGAGCACTCTCCTGCCAAAGATGGCTTCCTCTGAAGTGCTTGGTCCATCCTTTAGTGTTGAACAGATGTTAAGAAAGATGACCATCTCGCCGCACTGCAGGGCTCTGGTGGTAAAAGTCACCAGTGCAGCTGCTGTCCTCTTAGAGCGTGAGGTAATTTGATGGTGGGGGCAGCCCTGGAACCTTGTATGCCTTTTTGGGCACTATGGGAAACAAAGAGAGTGTCAGAGTGTCTATAGGAGACCATTCTCTTCAGCTAGATGCACAGAGACCTGAGGACATCTAAGGTATGCCACTGTTCCTCCTTTTGTCCTTTGGTTGTGAGCAGAAAGTGAACAAAACCAGATCTTGACTTCTGTGGAAGTTGGAGCTCATCTTGGGTATGAAGGAGGGATCAGTGAAGAGTCATTGAATTCTACTGGAAAGCGTAGAACTCCTTCCTGGGCAACGCTGCAGTTACTTCCAACACTCAATGTGCCAAGGTCACTGCCACAAGGTAAACAACCTTCCAGCTCTGGAATCTGAGTTCCGCTGACCAAAATGGCTCAAGCAGTAGATGGATTAGTGCCTTGGGAACTGTGGAAAACTTCCAGGAGGGAAAGTGATACCTCAACAGTGGCACAATCTTTGTCAAAACCTTAGAATTATAGAACTGGAAGGGACCTCCAGGGTCATCTAGTCCAAACCCTTGCACTATGCAGGAACTCACAACTACCTGCCCACCCACAGTGACCCCAATTTCATTCCAAAGTGATTGCCCCACCAAAAATCTCCAGCAAGGTCTCACTGATTACTGCACCTTTTCAAGGTGTTAGGTCCCAGGCCTCTCTTATACGCTTGAAAAAGGAATTGCAGGTAGGTGCCAGGGCCCCCTGGGTGCCAACTGCCAGAGATTTGAGAACCATGGACAGCGAAGCCAGAACAGGGCAATCAGAATGAAGTCTGACTGCTCTAGACAGATCTTGTTGACCAAAGGGCTGATCAGGAGAATGGGAGGGAATTCCTAAAGCAGTTTTGATGTCCAACAATGAACCACAGCATCCTCCCCTACCACCAGTGTATCATGAAACCTGGACAAAAAGTTAGACACCTTCCAGTTGCCCACCAAAGCTATCAGGTCAAAGTAGAACTAATACGTGCCACTATGAGCTTAAAAATGTCTGGATTGAGACTCCATTCCCCTGGATCCAAGTCTTGTCTGCTCAGCCAGTCTGCTTACACAGTGGCGACTGCTTTGAGGTGCTCTGCCCTGAGACTTGCCAGGTTTGCTTCCACCCACCAAAGCAGCCGTGTTGCCCCCACAAACAGTGTCCTGGACCTCAATCCTCCCGGGAAATTCATGTGCACCTTGCTCAACATATTGTCAGTTCTCATCAACACGTGAAAGCTCCACAAGGTGCTGTTGGAAAAGCCACTCAAAGATCGAACAAGTTGATACTAGGTCTTGCCTCATCTTTGGTCCACCGCTCCTGAGTAGAGTGGCCATGACAGTGTAGCCCCACCCCAGCCCCTCTTGCTGGCATCCATGGTGAAACCATAGAAGTCTGCAGTAGAAACTAATCACTCACTATCACTGGCACCATATGGACATAATCTATTTTTAGAGGGTATCCCTCAGAATCTACTTTCCAGGAATGCCGATGGCATTACACTGAACCTTCCCAGTGAGATGACTCTGTGCAGATGGGGCCATTTTGTCTGGATACATGGATTGCTGTTGCTAGTTGTTCCAGGGCCAGGTAGGGCACTAGTAACCTTGCTAGGCTTAGGTGGAAAAACACCAGCCTGGCTACCTTCATGACTTGAACCTCCATGAAAAGGGAGGCATCAAACGTCATGCCTAAATTCCTTGCTAAATGTGCAATCTCCAACTGTACCCCACCCAGGCTAAGGAGGTACACTTCCTGATCTGGACCCTTCCTCTCCAACCACAGGACCTCCATCTTGAAAGGATTGAATCTCAGGTGACTCTACTTGAGCCAGACCATCACTGCTCCCAAACAACTGGCAAATATATTGTTGTCTGGAAACCGCCCTGAGCCATATGGAAGGGCGGTATAGAGGGGAAGGAGCCTAACAGTAGTAACAGATCAGTCCCTCCAGGAGCCTTGAAAGGAGTTCTTCTTGTCTACTCGCCTCAATGTTGTATTTGATTTTATACATCACAGTCATAAACTAAGCATTCCTATATAGGGACATATCAAGAGGTTACAAGCTAAGGGTAATGTAAAATTTGATTCCAGTAGCACCTTTAAGACCAGCAAAGTTTATTCATTTTTATTTATTCGATTCTTAGCCCGCCACTCCCAAGGAGGCTCGTGGCAGGTTACAACAGATAAAATCCCCCTAAAATATACAATCCATAATATCCTATCATATATTAAAGATATAAAATATAAAATGTAATGCAGCGACATAAAAAACAACTAAACCCCCCCTAAATACCATTTGCTGGTATTTGCTGGTCTTAAACGTGCCACTGGACTAAAGGTTTGTTCTACTGCTGTGTGAAACAGCTTTGGGTCCCCATTTCAGTATTAATAGATTAGGGATAGTCAAACTGGGGCCTTCCAGATGTCCTTGGACTACAATTCCCATGAGCCCCTCCCTGCGAACGCTCATGGAAATTGTAGTCTATGGACATCTGGAGGGCCCCAGTTTGACTGCCCCTGTGATAATTCATCATCATCTTCCCGGACTTAGGTGCCCTGAGGCTCAACAGAGAGCAGGGCCTTCAACCTTCCGGTTATTCACTTGACCTGCTTATTACATCCACTGATGCAATTTCATTTATTGCTCTTATTTCAGGTATCTAACCTGCTTTTCACAGACATGCAGCGAAGTGGATAGTAGCAGGTGCCGCTTCTCCTAACTATCCTTGGCATCAGTTCCAAGGAACACATCATTTGTTCAAGCGTCAAGGTCAACTTGCACACCTAAGCTTGGCTGTTTACAGCTTTACAACTAAAAAGGGTGGAACAGGATGTTCCTTACATATTAATGGCTGGACAACAGCCTGACTATACTTGACCAGGCAAACTGCAGCCTAACACAGACTACAACAACAGGCCACATCCTAAGGCAGAGGTCTTTTGAGTAAAATCAGCTCATATTTGCTACAAGGTGATAAATATGTAACGGATTAACCAGGTCCAAGTATCTGGGAGAGAGAAGGATTTCATCAGAAGGAAAGGATGAGGAAGTCAGAAAGGCTCCGACACTCCAGGCTTCCCGCAAACTGTGCAGAACTGAATTATTCAAGAGGTCTTTTCCATGCAGGTAACCGGATTGAACTGTATTAAATAGCTTACCAAGATACTTGGATATATGATATGGGGCTGTGGTCTAAACCAGGGATAGTCAACCTCTGGCCCTCCAGATGTCCATGGACTACAATTCCCATGAGCCCCTGCCAGCATTTGCTGGAAGGGGCTCATGGGAATTGTAGTCCATGGACATCTGGAGGGCCAGAGGTTGACTACTCCTGGACACATCTACAGCTACTAAATAGACTACTACTTAGAATTGTTTTATATGCCGCTTTTCTCTACCAGAGTCTCAAAGCAGTTTACAATCTCCTTCTGTTTCATCTCCCTACAACAGACACCCTGTGAGGGAGGAGAGGCTGAGAGAACCCTGAAATTACTGAAGGAGAGTTGGTTCTTATATGCCACTTTACTCTACCTGAAGGAGTCTCAAAGCAGCTTACAGTGGCCTTTCCTTTCCTCTCCTCACAACAGACACCCTGTGAGGGAGGTAAGGCTGAGAAAGCCCTGATATTACTGCTCAGTCAGAAAGACATCAATATGGTGATGAGCCCAAGGTACTTGTTTCATCTTTTAATGTAGTGTGTTAATACTTTACTTCATCTGGGGTAAAGCTAATAAAATCAGAGTCCAGTAGCACCTTTAAGACCAACAATGATTTATTCAAGGCATGAGCCTTCAAGTGCAAGCACCCTTCGTCAGACTGTAAGGCTGTTTAAGTTTGTTCTTGGTAGGTTCCAGACTTCTACAGCCTATACTGTATTGCTTCAAGGTGGGTAGCCTATCAGCAGCAATAGGGAAGAGCAAGCGTCTGATGGCATCAGAAAGGCTAACAAAATTTCTGGCAATATGACCATTGTGTGACTCACGAAAGCTCATACCCAGCCACAAATGTCAGTCTTTAAGGTGCCACCAGACTCTTGCTCTTTTCTGCTCCTATTGCATCCTTTACTGAATGTCCCATCCTGCTGCATATTATTCCCTTGCGTCCCAATCAGTAAAGCAGGGTAAAAACAACCTAAAAATAAAGGGAGAAGCCGTGCCCTGCAATCCACCCCGGAAGGAAAACCCGCCACCGCCCAGACCCCCCCCTCCTGGCCGCGCTGGGACTCTGAAGACCCCGCCCCGCTTCCTTGGCTGGGCAAGAGGTCCGGTCCGCCAGTCAGGTCAGGTCAGGCCAGGCCTCCTCTCTCCCTCCCTGCGAGAGGCGCGGGTCCCAATCGCCAGGCGCGGCGGCCCGGGCTGCACGGCTCCCAGATGCAGACCGCACAGGCGGGCGCAGGCGCGGAAGTGGCGCCTCCGCCCAGGCCCGGCCCAGGCCAGCGACGCCCGGCGCGGCCCGAGAACGAAGCCGGCCCTGCCCCGAAGCCCGCGCGACTGACCGGCCGACGAAGTTCTCGAGGACGGAGCTCTTGCCGGCGCTCTGGCCGCCCACCACGGAGATCTGCGGCAGGTCCAGGTGGCAGCTCTGGCCGAGGGAGCTGAAGGCGTCCTGCAGCTTGTTGACCAGCGGGATGAGCTCCTCCATGCCCCGGTTGCCCATTGCGACGCCGACGGCCCTGCCGGCCCCTCGCCCGCTCGCTCGCTTCCTCGGCGGCCCCCAGCAACAGCCGCCAAACTTCCCTCTCGCAGCCGCCTCATCCGGCCTCGGCCGCGCCCCGCCCCTACCCGGCCGCCGCCACGCCCATTGTCCGCCGCGCCTGCCACTCCCGCCCGCACGGCCAATAAGGGAGCGCGCCCGGGAATTCCGCCCGCCCGGACTTCCGCTCGGTGCGCTCTGAGAAAGCGTCCCATTACCTGTAGTGCCCGCCCACCGTTTCCTTCGCCCGGAGATGTCATTGGCGGAGAGCGTCATCGTTCCCCGAGCAGAGGAGGTCTCGAGTGAAGGGAGGAATGTCCCGCCGCTGTCCCACCGACTGCTCCTACCATTGGCCAGCGGGGCCATCCTCCTCAACGGACAGCCATTCGCTCCCATAAGCAGCCGCCGAGGACAGGCGCGTCGCCTTCTCTCTACCAATCACCTCAACCGGACGCCGCCAAAAGTCATTTCTTGGCCGGAGGTGCTTCGCTCCCTCTTTGGTTAAAAAAAGCATTCAGAGCGTTGTATTTTGGCCAACCAGGAGGGGAAGGAATTTTCTTCCTTTTTTACCCATCTTCCTGCCTGATATTTTACACTTGCAAACTAACCCTGCGAGGGGGTCTGGGAATGCGTCATCCATTAATCATTAATTTGGACAGTTCTAGTTGAACCCAGTTAACTTAAAATAATCAAATTGGGTCCAATCAGGCATCTTTAAGACCAACAAAGTTTTATTCCTGTGAGCTTTCAAGTGCAGGCACTCTTCCTCAGAAAAAGTGGAGTAATGATATATATAGTATAGATATTTTATTTATTTATTTATTATATTTATATACCGCCCTCTCCGAAGGCTCAGAGCAAAGGTAAATTAGTAGCAAATTAATAAACTGTCATAGTATCCAAATTATGCCATATGATAATTCTTTGCTAAAACAGCTAAATAAGTCCTTTTGGAGAAATAAATAAAATTGGAGAAATAAAATGTCCCTCTTAGTAATTAATGGCAGATACTTTCCCTGTTGTGAAAAGAAATAATTAAAAGAGGCTAGTTGCTTGCCCCATCCGTCTCCACCCAAGCGTGGAAGCATCCCTGCAACTGTGCGGGCAAGTTACCTTGTCCTGAGACAATTCCCTATTTTATTTGGGACAATGTGACTGTAATGTGATGTTAGTAATATGTAATGTAATTTTGAATCTAACTCTCAAGAGTGCATTTCATGTGTGTTCTTATTGAGCTTATATAGAACTGAATTGACAATTTGTTTTTCTGTGTTTTATAATGCAACTAGGGAAACAGAGTTCGGGTATTGGGCGAGGTCCTCTTACCGGTGGGCGGCAGCTGTTGGGGGAAGGCGGGGAATCGGTGCAGCTTAGCCGGGGGGGCCAGCGTGGGCGACGGGGACGGGGACGGGAAGAACGCATGCTCGGGAGTCTGGGCATGCGTGCTGCACCTGGGTGGCGTGGTGACAGGACCGCGGCAGGGCGTCCACAACCAGGCATGCGTGTGAGTCCGCGCATGCCTGGTTCATTTCTTCGGCGTGCTGGCGGCTGCGCAGGGTGTGCTGGCTGGCAGCGGCGCCTGCAAAAGGGGAGGAAAGGGGCAGCGAGTAGGAGGACCCGGCGGAAGGTGAGTGCAGTGTTGGGGAGCGGGGATCGGCTGAAGAAAGGGGGTGGGCTGGGGGGGGAGTGCGGGGACGGGGGCTGGGGGAGAGGTGGCGGGTGGGTGGTGGGGCGGGGCGTGGGCTGGGGAGGGTGGGGGGTTAGCGGGCGGCAGGTGGGTGCTCGAGTGTGTGTGGGGGGGGGCCGGTCACATGGTGTGTGTGATTTGGCCGGTCACATGGTGGTGGGGGGGCAGGAAAGGAGCACGGATGCCGCGTCTTTGACGCGGCGTGCCTACTCCTTTCCCTAGGGCGATGGGAAGGCAGGAATCACCGCGCGGCCTTTGGTGCAGCGAGTCCCTTGGTGGGCGAAGCTGGGCCAAGCGGCCAATGGGGAGGCGTGCCTCCCTATTGGCCACTTGGCCCTTGAGTGGGCACTCCTAGGAGTGAATCAGGAGCCGCTTTTGCGGCTCCTGATTCACCCCTCCGAGTTTTTATCACGGACAGAGCCCGCCCTAACTCCTCCCCAATAGCCCTTAGGGCTTTATTTTATCCGCTCCGCAGGAGTGGTTAAAGATATTACACTGAAACTGTGTTTGATTGATGTCAGTTAGGACAGTGGTCCCCAAACAGCGGAAATTTCTTACAGATGACTTTGCAAACAATGGACTGTGGGGAGAAGTTCCTGACATTAATCCAACAATTTTATTCAAAACAGGAAGCCAGAATCTTGATGAATGGAATTCTTACATGCAACAAAATTCAAATCATGGAAGGCACAAGACAAGGTTGTCAATTATCCCCTTTATTATTTAACCTTGTTCTAGAAACAATTGCAACAAAAATCCAACATTCAAAAGCTCACTGGACTTCTGATTAAAGAGATTAAGGAGCTATGCTGATGACATCGTTTTTATTTTGACAAATCCTGAAATAACAATTCCACAATTAGAATCATAGAATCATAGAGTTGGAAGGGGCCATACAGGCCATCTAGTCCAACCCCCTGCTCAACGCAGGATTAGCCCTAAGCATCCTAAAGCATCCAAGAAAAGTGTGTATCCAACCTTTGCTTGAAGACTGCCAGTGAGGGGGAGCTCACCACCTCCTTACGCAGCCTATTCCACTGCTGAACTACTCTGACTGTGAAAAACTTTTTCCTGATATCTAGCCTATATCGTTGTGCTTGAAGTTTAAACCCATTACTGCGTGTCCTCTCCTCTGCAGCCAACAGAAACAGCATCCTGCCCTCCTCCAAGTGACAACCTTTCAAATACTTCTCAACCTCCTTTTCTCCAAGCTGAACATTCCCAAGTCCCTCAACCTATCTTCATAGGGCTTGGTCCCTTGGCCCCAGATCATCTTCGTCGCTCTCCTCTGTACCCTTTCAATTTTATCTACGTCCTTCTTGAAGTGAGGCCTCCAGAACTGCACACAGTACTCCAAGTGTGGTCTGACCAGTGCCGTATACAATGGGACTATGACATCTTGTGATTTTGATGTGATGCCTCTGTTGATACAGCCCAAAATGGCATTTGCCTTTTTTACCGCTGCATCACACTGCCTGCTCATGTTTAGTTTACAATCCACAAGTACCCCAAGGTCTCGTTCACACACAGTGTTACCTAGAAGCATATCCCCCATCCAGTAGGCATGCTTTTCATTTTTCTGACCCAATTGTTAGATACACTGAAAGGCTTTGGTCAATCAATATACAGGGTACAAAATAAACAGAGAAAAACCTAAAATAATGGCATTAGGACAATTGTTAATGGATTTAAAGATGAAAATTGGTTGTGAAGTTAATCCTGGAAAAATTAAATATTTGGGAGTAACTTTAGATTTTAAAAATTATTTGATAATTATATCCCATTGTAGATGAGAATTCACAAAGATTTAGAAAGGTGGTCTAAAACAGTGGTCCCCAACCTTTTTTAGGCTGGGGACCGGCAGGGCAACTGCCCCGCCCGCACATCGCGCATGCGCGGCTGCGGCAAGAGGAGGAGGAGGAGGGGGTAACGGGAGTTCGGCGTTCCTGCGATCCACCATGGTGGAGGCAAGGCGCTCCTCGCGGCCACTCCTCAGCCTCGGCCGCCTGCCCATGCTCGCCTCCGCGGCGCCGGGCTCTTTGTTCGCCGCGCGCACGCCAGCCGCCTGCCCCCCGCCCTCCCGAGCAGCGGCCGAGGCAGAGGAGGTTGCAGAGGTGGCGGGGTCGAGGCTCGCCAAGACCACGGCGGCACAAGGCAGCAACGCCCCCCCGCTGCCACCGCAGCAGCAGCCGCCGCCCCCGCAGCCACCCGGCCTGAGCGAGCCCTCAGCGGCGCATCCAGACGGAGCCCAGCCCAGCGCGGCCCTGATTCCCTCTCCCCCACCTCCCAAAGTAAGAAGCTTCCCGGGCCACAACCTTGCGGCCTGGAAAGTTTTTTATTGCGGGGGGGGCGGGGAGAGGGAACCGCGGCTCGGCGCCAGGCCGGGCCGCGGACCGCAGGTTAGGGACCACTGGTCTAAAATGAACGTTTTCTGACCTGCACGAATGGCCATTGGAAAGATGAACATTCTTCCTAAGTTTATTTTTTTTATTTCAGGTGATTCCATTGGACATCACGGATAAGATTTTATATAAGTGGTAAAGCACTATCAATAAATTTATGTGGAATAACAGAAGACCAAGAGTAGCTTTTAAAGTCCTTCAGTATGATAAGAAGAGAGAAGGGCAGTGGGCGGAGACATGGCACTTGGATAGCTTGAATACTTCGAGCTCATGTTCCACTGAGGGTCAATTGCTGCTGTGATTGACAGAACCGGGTTTTGGGTACGCCAACCCACCCACCATCTACTCAGGAATTCCTTGTGAATCTCTGGGGCCTCTCTGTTCCGCAGGGAAATTAATTTTCCATGGAACGCAAGCTCAGTGTGCACAGGGACCAGTAAGTGCTGTCCGCCATTTTTAAACTTTTTTCTTTTCTTTCAACTCTGCAATCTACAAAGCTCTTATTTTAATCTACAAAGCTAATTGGATACTTCCCTGCAAGACTTTCGACTCATCATAACTCCGGAGTGAAAACAACTGGCAGACATCAGATCGAGCCTATAAACAGTGAGTGGGGTTTTCCCCAGGCACCTTCTCCCCTGGAACAAACTCTCGGCATGGAAAGCTGCTTTCTTTAATTTAAGCAAGATAGAGTGTAAGTGAAGCTACTTCGTTCCTCTACTACGATTTACTGCAAACGAATGCTGTGAACTGAGGGGAGGACATCTGCTAAATTCCAAGATATTAAGACATCAATTAACGCACAGAGACGCAAGTATTTTTCCGTTCCTCCGTTTCTCCCGTTTCTGGCTCTGCTTGAAGCCACCTCGATACGAGGCAGGCTAATTCTCTTTTCTAAGAAGAAGAAGGACTTAAATCAACTCAAACTAATTAGTAATAGCTCTTACTGCATTTGTTTTGGTTTTCGGAGATAAGAGATAAGAGATAAGGGTGGGAAGATCTCGCGAGAATTCTGTTCCAGTACGAGACATTGCTTTACTATGCTGCTTTACTGAGTTCAATATCATAACAGACTGTTGCTTTTCGTTAGGACTCTGTAGGACCTCTACTGGTTATTTGCAAAATTGCCTAAGACTAAGAAAATTTCAAGCCTAGAACATGTCTATGCTAAAAAAATGTGCTTACTTATTAGAGAAACAAACTCAAGATCTGAAAGCATTTACAGATGGCTTGCTTAAAAATATGCTCAAGGAGTTTAAAGGCGGCAAGGAAGAAGTCTCTAACAAGAATGACGAATCAACAACAGTGGCTGATGATAGCTCTAAACAAGGTGGAAAACTACAAGCAGAAGAGAAACTTGAAACTATGGAGATGGAAAAGGGGATGTCGGAGCTTTGCAGCCTAGATAAGGACACCCTACCTAAAAAGACATACAGCCACTCTAAAGCAACAGTATACAAGAACCAATCAAAAGATATATGGATCTTCAGTGAAATTAATCGATTGAAAGGAGCTTCTTGGAAAAAAAAACTGTACTGATATTGGAGCCCAACTGCTTCAAGATTCACCGATGTATACTCCAAGGGAAAGACTACAACTGCCCTTTCTAAGCCAAAGGCCAACTGGACAGAACATAAGTCAATGGGGACAACAAGATGCAACAAGCCTCGATATGAGACCCCCTTAAGAAGCTTGGGGAACGGAAATAAGACACAGTGGTTGAAATTCTTTTCCTCCTTTTTCCTTTTTTCCGTAGCCATATAGGCAATATAACTAGTTAAGAAGTTAATCTGGGGTCTAAGATCTTCTAAGTAAGCTGAATTTGTATTATCAAATCTAACTTCGTAGTGTCTACCAGTCCAAAATTAAAGCTTAATTAAAAGGAGACACTTAATGGAATGGGTTTATACTACCATGTAAGTGTGGGGTCTTAGATTTCCTATGTTAGCTGAATTTGAATTATTTAACATATCTCTGTAGTGACTCTCAGCTCAAACTTAAAGCATAACTAAAAGGAGGCACCTAACTGAGGAGGTGTAAATGTAACTAACGAAGACTTTATTTTACTAACTAATGAAGACTCTATTTTATCATTTTTGGTATCAATAATGTACACTTATATAACTTAACAACCTTAACAACCTATATATATATATTTTCTTTTTCTTTCCGTACAACTAAGTAGGCTTTTATTTTTTCCTTTTTTCTTTTCCCTAGTGGAAATGTGGATGGCTCTAAGACCACGCTAAGTATAAATTGTTTATTATTGTTAAAATTGTTAAAAACTATGCAAACAAATGTTGAAACGATGGTAACAAAGTAGACTTCTCTTTTTAAATGTGGTGGAAACGTGAAAACGTTTATAAGCTTTGGGTAAAAGTCCATAACATTGTAGCCATGTGGAGTCTTATAATCTTAAATGAAGAGAAGAGGGTTTTCAAGAACAATGGGGCCCTTATCTGATTTACCTAAAAGGGGATTGAAACGGGGTATCAAGTGTATCAAACGAAGAGCATAATCCTTTTCTTTCTGTATGAATAATGTAGATTACTTGCATTGTATTATCTTTAAATATTTTAAAAGGGGATTGAAATGGGGAACTAAATGTATCAAATGAAGAGCATAACCTTTTTTCTTCTGTACTAACAATGTAGATTGCCTGTATTTCATTATCTTTAATCCTGGAAAATAAAAATAAAAATCTTATAAAAAAAAAAGAAGAGAGAAGGGCAGTGTTCCAAACTTAAAACTTTATTTCACTTGGCTGCGTTATCAAGGCTAACAGATTGGATCACTGACCTGACTTCAAGAAGCCTATTAGTGCGGGTTAGAAGATGGCTTACATAATCTTTGATGGCCCACATTAAAGGTCAAGTAAAAACTGGACCTAAATCGTTGGGCCCTTATGCTAATACACATTTGGAATAAATATAAACAGAGAATAACGGGAAATTAATCTTTGTTGAAATCTCCAATTGAGGTCCATTTTGACAAAGCATAACAGAAAAGAATGGGTTCTTTAAAACAGTGGTCCCCAACACCCAGGCCGAGGACCGGTACCAGTTCGTGGATCAGTCGGTACCGGGCCGGGACTCCACCTCCCCGGGGCAGCCCTGCCACTCTGCTGCTGGCTCACCTTTGGTGCTCTCCAGTGGCCACCATGGCTGGAGCTCCCCCTCAACGTGGCACTGCACAGCGCCCCCCAGCAGGCAGCGGGAAGTCAGGGGCGCCGGCGGGAAAGCAAGTGGAGCAGGGGCTCAGGCAGCGACGTCCCTCGGCAAAAGACTACCCCCCCGGGCCTCAGTAAAATTGTCAAGCGTTGACCGGTCCCTGGTGATAAAAAGGTTGAGGACTACTGCTTTAAAATATAAAGACCTGTTGACGGCAATGGGAAAGTTAAAAACCTATGAATCACTCAACAAGAAGAAGAGTTGGTTCTTATATGCCGCTTTTCCCTACCTGAAGGAACCAGATTAGAAGTCCGCACTCCTAACCACTACACCAAACTGGCACTACACCAAACAAGGAGGGGAAATACATTTGATGGTTTGAATACATTCAAATCACAACTAGGTTTAAGGCAGAATTTAAAGAGCAAATAGACACTGTTCCTGCCCTAAGTTTGAAAATATATTCCAAGCTAAACCTCATTTACAAGGGCAAATATATAAGTTGTTATTAAAATATGAAACTGAAGATGATGATCAAATGGATGCAGAATTTAAAATGAAATATTCCATTGGATGAGTGGAAATAATTGAGGAGCAAAACAGTAAAACGTACAAAATTGGTGCAAAATGTTTTATAGACAATGGAAGTTTAGCTTTAGCAAAGCTTTTGGGTAGCTAGCATCATTGTTACCTTAAATAAGGAGACCTTCCTGCAAATTGAGTTTTATTTATTTAATATCTATTTTCTTATTGAAAGCAATTGGCTAAAACCTCACACCCATAAACAGGGTGGCCGCAAATCAGCTGTGACTTTATGGCACTTGGCATGCATACCCTGCCACTGTCAGTCTCCCTGTATTTCAAAATTTGCTTCTTCAGATATGCTGAAATCCTACTTAAGAGGAGGATTCTGGGGGGAGGGGGGGCAAAGGAATCAAAGCCAAGAGTGAATTCTGCCATGACTCCTTAAAGTCTAACTCTATATGGAGGGACTGTAGACAACTTAGGTGTGAATCCAGTAATCAGTCTTTGAAATGTGCCTGAAACAGAATTAACAGTTACAAATAATAAGTGTTAAGGCAGATCAAAGGTTTGAACAGATAATCAAATTGTTTAAGTGAAAATGAACTGAGAATACAAGGTTTTAGTCTGGTAAAATTTCAAAAAAAAATTTCCATTGAATTACTAGGAATTATAGTAAGGAAATCTGAGTCTCTGTTTAGACCAAGATGAGAGACAGTATTTAATTTCAGGTGAGTATCAGGTTAATCTGAAGCAATGAAACAAAGTTTTTCAGTGGCACATTTATGACCAACAAGGTTTGATTCTGGGAAAAAAGCAGTCAAGTGCAAGCACACTTCAGAAGAAAGATTCAAATGGGTAGCCATGTTGGTCTGAAGCAACATTACCTGAGTTTGAGTATCAGTGATACCTTTAAGGCCAACAATGTTCAGTTCTGGGTATAAGCTTTGAGTAGTCGAAAAATGGTACCTACACATTTATTTATATTCATATTTATTAATCACCACTCCTGGATCCTGATGGCTCAGGACAATTTACAATATATTTATTTACTTATAATTATTATATGTTGCCAGCGAGCTGACTCATAGCAGTTCACTTCATATAAAACATCCCATAAAATTTCCAACATTGTGATATTCCTAATATTCATAAAATCCCCATAAAGTCATATCCTTACAATAATCTCTATAAACAACAATTAAAATAACAATAGTTAACATTTAACAAACAATAAGCAATTAACAATCAAGATGGCGGTCATACCAATCCAATTCTTCTCAGCCATCAGTAGGCTTGTAGCATCACAGATGGAAAGCAAATAGGGGATAGGTCAGACATGACTCGGTGCTTGCACAGGGGATACCTTTACCTTTCTACCCTTTATCCAGGCCCAAGCCCAAGTGGGTGGAGCCCCAGTCTTGTACTCCGGGGCCTCTGCCCTGCCTCAACCAGGCCCCGAAAGCGCAGAGCCCGCACTCCACCCTATTGGTCTTCAGGGCGCCCCTGGACTGCGCGGCCTTCCTCAGCCGTTTCCCCGTGGGCAAGCACTGCGGAGGGCGGCCATTGGTACAGACAGTGTCCTCCCCCGGCCCTGTTTCCCTTGGGCGCGGAAGAGGGCAGCTCACGCCGCGGACTCCTATGAGGTGATGTCATTTCTAGGGACTTGTGACCTCTGGGGATGGGGCAGGAAGAGGTGACCTGCTGACCTCACTTCCGGGGTGTCTCAGCCCAGACTGCGCCTGCGCGGCCCCCGCTCCCTTCCCCCTCCCGCTGCCTGCCTGCGTGCCTGCCTGTTGCCATGGCGGCGCTGTCCCTGCGCGTGGTGGCCGAGTGTCGGCAGAGCCGGGCCCGCGCCTGCGAGCTGCGTCTCCCGCACGGCTGCGTGGCGTGCCCGGCCTTCATGCCGGTGGGCACACAGGGCGCCCTCAAGGGCCTCACTGCCGCCCAGCTGGACGCCCGCGGGTGCCGCCTCTGCCTCGGCAACACCTACCATCTGGGCATGCGTCCCGTGAGTCGCGCCGGGAGAGGCGGGAGGGGGAGGGGCGGAGCGCGGGCTGACTGACTGACCGGGACCCCCTCTCCCCCCCCTCTCCCCGCAGGGCCCGGAGCTCGTCCGGAGGGGCGGCGGCCTGCACGGCTTCATGCGCTGGCCCTGGAACCTCCTCACGGTGAGTCCACGGGCCCCCGCCGTTCATTCCCTCGGCCCTGCTGCCAGGGCGGCGAAGCCCACTCCCTCCCTCGCTGCCTCCGCCCCCCGCCTTTCGACAGGAGTGCGCTGCGGCTGCCTCGGTGGCCTCCCCAGGGCTGGGCTCATCCCCAGTCTCACCCTGAAGAAAGCCCTGTAACGCCAGAGGGGGGCGCTTGTGCGAAAGAGGCCTGGGGGCGGAGCTGGGGACACGCCCTCTCCGCCCACCCACTGGCTGTTTTGGGAAGTTAAAATTAATCGATTTCCACCCCCTGGCCGAGAACCCCGTTCTACTGCTTCAGACCAGCAAGAATCTGACCAGAATCTCGCATGACTGGGTGGTGGTGGTGGAAAGTGCTGGAAAGAGGCGTTGGGGGGTGGGGTGGCACCGTCTGCCCCTGTGCAGTGTCCTTACCCTACTGGGCAGTCTCCTGCCCAAATACTGATCGAGGCTGTCCCTATTTAGTACTTGGGAATTATTGCTCATATAAATAGCCTTGCATCCCACCTTTTGGATGAGAAAAACCTTATTTTGAAAAACAATTCTGTCAATTAAGCCAGTTTGGTGTAGTGGTTAGGAGTGTAGACTTCTAATTTGATTCTGCATTTCCCAACATGCAACCAGCTGGGTGACTTTGGGCTCACCATGGCACTGATAAAACTGTTCTGACCAAGCAGCCTCACCACCCTTGCAGGGTGTCTGTTGTGGGGTCAGGAAGGGAATGCAATTGGAAGCCGCTTTGAGACTCCTCCAGGTAGAGGAAAGCAGCATGTAAGAACCCACTCTTCTTCTTCAGTAATCTCAGGGCTCTCTCAGCCCCACCTCCCTCACAGGGTGTCTGTTGTGGGGAGAGGAAAGGGAAGGTGATTGTAAGCCGCTTTGAGACTCTGCGAAGTGTCCTCAGTCATGCAACTTTCTGACCTGCCTGGCTGACAATTTCATTTATCAAATGGTAGATAAACCCACAAGAGGTTCAGCCATACTGGACTTAATAGGGACCAACAGGCAAGAGTTGGTGGATGAGGTGAAGGAGGTGGGGACCCTAGGGGGAAGTGACCATGTCCTCATAGAATTCCTTTTGAGATGGGGAGCCAAGGAAGCTTGTAGCCAGATGCAGATGTTGGATTTTCTTAGGGCAAACTTTAATAAACTCAGAGACATGATGAGTGTCATACCATGGATGAGAATGCTGAAAGGGAAGGGAGCATGTGAAGGGTGGGCGCTACTCAAACAAGAGCTATTGCATGCTCAATCAATGACTATCCCAGAAAGATGAAAACACTGCAGGAGCTCTAAGAAGCCTATTTGGATGAACAGAGAACTTCAAGAGGAACTAAGAAAGAAAAGAGAAATGTTCAGGAAATGGAGGGAAGGACAGAGTTCTAAAGAACAGTACCTATAGGTTACTAGGCACTGTAGATCAATCATCAGAAAGGCCAAAGCTGAGAGTGAACTAAGATTGGCAAGGGAAGCCCACTGTAACAAGAAAAGATTTTTCAGTTATGTGAGGAGCAAACGTAAAGTAAAGGAGGCAATAAGCCCACTGTTGGGTGCGGATGGACAAACTCTAGCGGAAGATGCAGAGAAAGCAGAAAGGCCTATTTTACATCTGTTTTTTCCCACAGGTCAAAGGGTTTAGGCACGTCTAAAGATGGCAGTAGCCAAGGATAGTGTCTGGATGGCAGGTTGACATGGATAGAGAGGTTGTTTAGAGGCATTTAGCTGCACTGGATGAGTTCAAATCCCCTGGGCCGGATGAAATGCACCCAAGAGTGCTCAAAGAACTTTCCGGAGAACTTGCAGAACCCTTGTCCATCATCTTCGGGACCTCTTTAAGATGTCCCGGAGGACTGGAAGAGAGCAAACGTTATTCCGATCTTCAAAAAAGGAAGGAAGGATGTCCCGGGAAACTACAGACCAGTGAGTCTGACCTCTGATGTGGAGAAGATAATGGAGCAGATATTAACGGGAGCAATCTGCAAACATCTGGAGGACAATTTGGTGATCCAAGGAAGTCAACATGGATTTGTCTCCAACAGGTCCTGTCAGACCAACCAGGTTACTAGGCACTGTAGATCAATCATCAGAAAGGCCAAAGCTGAGAGTGAGCTAAGATTGGCGAGGGAAGCCCATTGTAACAAGAAAAGATTTTTCAGTTATGTGAGGAGCAAACGTAAAGTAAAGGAGGCAATAGGCCCACTGTTGGGTGCGGATGGACAAACTCTAATGAAAGATGCAGAGAAAGCAGAAAGGCTTAGTGCCTATTTTACATCTGTTTTTTCCCACAGGTCAAAGTGTTTAGGCACATCTAGAGATGGCCGTAGCCAAAGGATAGTGTCTGGGTGGCAGGTTGACATGGATAGCGAGGTTGTTGAGAGGCATTTAGCTGCACTGGATGAGTTCAAATCCCCTGGGCCGGATGAAATGCACCCGAGAGTGCTCAAAGAACTTTCCAGAGAACTTGCACAGCCCTTGTCCATCATCTTCAGAACCTCTTTAAGGACTGGAGATGTCCCGGAGGACTGGAAAAGAGCAAACGTTATTCCGATCTTCAAAAAAGGGAGGAAGGATGACCGGGGAAACTACAGACCAGTGAGTCTGACCTCTTTTGTGGGGAAGATAATGGAGCAGATATTAAAGGGAGCGATCTGCAAACATCTGGAGGACAATTTGGTGATCCAAGGAAGTCAGCATGGATTTGTCTCCAACAGGTCCTGCCAGACCAACCTAGTTTCCTTTTTTGACCAAGTAACAGGTTTGCTGGATCGTGGAAATTCGGTTGATGTTGTTTACTTGGATTTTAGTAAAGCTTTTGATAAGGTTCCCCATGATGTTCTGATGGATAAGTTGAAGGACTGCAATCTGGATTTTCAGATAGTTAGGTGGATAGGGAATTGGTTAGAGAACCGCACTCAGTTGTTGTCAATGGTGTTTCATCAGACTGGAGGGAGGTGAGTAGCGGGGTACCTCAGGGCTTGGTGCTCGGCTCGGTACTTTTTAACATATTTATTAATGATCTAGATGAGGGGGTGGAGGGACTACTCATCAAGGAGGGCAGGATGCAGTTTCCGTTAGCTGCAGAGGAGAGAACACGCAGTAATGGGTTTAAACTAAAAGTACAACGATATAGGCTAGATATCAGGAAAAAAATTTTCACAGAGTAGTTCAGCAGTAGAATAGGCTGCCTAAGGAGGTGGTGAGCTCCCCCTCACTGGCAGTCTTCAAGTAAAGGTTGGATACATACTTTTCTTGGATGCTTTAGGATGCTTAGGATCCTGCATTGAGCAGGGGGTTGGACTAGATGGCCTGTATGGCCCCTTCCAACTCTATGATTCTATAATTCTGTTGGGTAGAGAAAAGCGGAATATAAGAACCAACTCTTCATTTCAGCGCAAAAGTATATTTTATTTATTATTATATTTATATACCGCCCTCCCCCAAGGCTCATAAGTGATTTCTCCCCAGTACTCCCAATAAGTTCCATGTTTAAAAAAAAAAGAGCAGCAGCCCCCCCCCCCAATACAGTGAACTTGGGGGTTGTTCAATATTAATGATAGAAAAGTAAACCATGTGACTACTGGCAACACTGTTGTTCTAACATTTTATTTACAGGATTTTGAAACTATTCCTCAGAAATCATAGTTCATATGATTTCTCACCTTTTTTAACTTTGAGAAACCCCTGAAACATTCTTCAGCCTTCAAGACACTCCAGAAGGGCTGTGATTGTGCAGAATATGGTTGGGAAGTATAGCCGTGTAACATGCCCACCCCCTCCAGGCCCATCATTGGCCATTTTGAGAGGGGGGGGAATAAGGTTGACATGACCATATAGAATCACAGAGTTGGAAGGGTCCTCCAGTGTCATCTAGTCCAACCCCCAGCACAGTGTAGGAGCTCACAACTACCTGCCCACCCACAGTGACCCCTATTTCATGCCCAACTGATTCTACTCCCCCACCAAAAATACCCAGACTCCGGCTTGGCCTGGAGGGAATTCACCTACCATCCCACAGGGGCAGTCAGCAGTTCTCTGGGTATGGAAGGACCACACTGGCACATCCCTTCCTGCCTACCCACACACAATCTGCCCAAGTTCATAAAAACAGTATTTCTGTCAGATGACTATCTAGCCTCTGCTATACATTTCCAAAGAAGAAGAACCCATGCAATACCCATGAAGGTACATGCATTATACAAGTGGAGCATCAAGATTGCTTGTACCAAGAATTCAACTTTATTGATCTTAAAGGGGCCACTGGACTCCAACTTTGTTAGAAGGCTGTGTGTTTGTGTACATACAGAACACAAGGACACTATTCCCCATCCCAGTCTCTTCTTAAAGGTTCAGTCATATGCAGCTTGGCTTCCCTGTATCTATCCTGGGAATAACCACATTAGAAGCAGTCAGTGTCTTTGAGCCCTTGTTTCATGTTGTCCATATTTTCCTGTAGGACAGTGGAGGGTTCCAGATGGTGTCCCTGGTGAAACTCTCTGAGGTGACAGAGGAGGGCGTGCTCTTCCGTTCCCCCTACGATGGCAAGGAGATCCTGCTGACTCCAGAGAGGTCCATTGAAATACAGAACGCTCTTGGTAACTTGGGGTGATTAATGCTTCCTTTTTTTCCATAACAGCTGATGAAATTCCCCTATGGCAAAGCTATACTCTGCCTATGTGAATAACATTAATTAGAAAAACAAGATTAAGCAATTTACAAATTAAGTGTCTGAGAGGATTTCTCTGCCTGTGACTTTTACTTTATGTTATTTATAACTGTCTCGCTCTGAGTCCATCTGACAGAGAGGCTGATTCTGTGAAGGTTCAAGGGGGTGGCCGGTTACAGTGGATGAGCAATAGGGTTGTGAGTGTCCTGCATAGTGCAGGAGGTTGAACTAGATGACCCAGGAGGTCCCTTCCAACTCTATGATTCTATGATCACTGTGGCTATGTGTTCTAGGGCCACATAGCTTAACACAGGTTGAAGAACTCTTGTGACCTGTTCCTCCATGGCGATCCAAAGATCCTCCAAAGATCCCACAGGTTTCTGGCTGAGTGTGCAATTGATAGTTGCATGCCATCCCAGAAGGGCAGTCTCACTTCCTCGCTTGGACCTTTCCTACTTAACCACTGGGTTCACCTTCAGACAGATCTGCTTGAGCCTTCCAATCACTGCTTCCAGACATCTGGCAGAGTCTGGGGGGGAGTCAGAGTGGCTGTCCATGGGGGAAAAACTGGGTGTTCTTGGCGCATTGATGACATCCCACTCGGAACCTCCATATCAGCTGGGCGAGAGGGCACATAAAGATAATGAATAAAATTGTGGAGAGAACTGTTCCTTGTGGCATCCCACATGGGAATTGCCAGCAATATATGAATAGTTCTCTCCATTTGTTACACTCTGTCCGCAACACCGAAGAAAAGAGGTCAGCCACTGAAGAGCTGTCCCTTGTATCCCAGCGTTGACAAGGCGTCAAGCTAGTAGCTCATGAGCTACTGTGTAAAATGCCGCCCAGAGGTTGAATAGTATTAGCAGCACTGGCCCATCTTGATCCCACTGGTGGCGGAGGTCATCCATTAGGGCAACCAGTGCTGTCTCAATCCCATGGCCAAGCCAGAAGCCCAATTCGGCTGGATCTAGGACTGAAGTTTCCTCCAGGAACACTGTCCATTGGTCTGTGGCAGCTCTTTCCCTAGAAACGCTAGGTGCGAGACAAGGTGGTAATTGGCAGGCTCTTGCGGATCCAGGGATGATAGCCTTGTTGCTGACCTTCAACAGAGGCCATATCACTGCTTCCTTCAGCCTCTCCAGTTGAGAGGGAGAGGTTGATTATCTCCTGGAGAAGGCCCGCTATTCTCTCGTCTGACCTTTTGATTAGCCACAAGGGGCAGGGATCTAGGGCGCAAGTCAGTATCCTGTCCACTTTGGTCAGCAAGAGTCCTCTTAAGCATCTAGTATATCCTTCAAAGCAGCCAAGGGGCCTCTAGTTCCTTTTCTGTATCTAAAGTTGGAAGGTCATGGCGGAGTGTCCAGACTTTATCCATAAATTAGTTCACAAAAGCCTCAAAGCTGATATCCAATTATTCTCTGTCTTGGCACCCTTCTTCAAGGAACTACTCTAAATCAGTAGTCCGCAACCTTTTTCAGGCTGCAAACCGGCACCGGCGGCGAGGGCGATCACCCAGCCGCGCATGCTGCGGCCGGGTCGTGCATGGGCGTTTGCGGACGCGCATGGTGCAAACACGCATGCACGGCCCTGCGCAGCTCTGCGAAGACAGAGAGATGCGGCCCGGTGGTTGGGGACCACCGCTCTAAATAATACCTTGGCCGGACTACCCTAAATAATTTTGCTGGGCTCGAGTTTGTGGGTGTGGTGGAAGTCGAGTAGTAGTTTACTAGCTTCACCGCCATTTCAAGTTTTTATAAATGCCCTGTAGGATGTTCTCAACACTTCATCATGAGTTTTCCTCCAAACTCGCTGTAGTCTAGGGTTGGGCACTTCGGCAGCTGAAGCAACTGGTCTCTCCCAGTGCAGCCAGCGCCGCACCGCGAGAGACCGACTGCTTAGGGCATCGAAGCACCCAACCCTATTCTAGTCGTCTCAGTTCCCATTGCAACTCAAGGAGGTCCTCTGTCTACCAAGGGGCCCGCTTTTGATGGAGAGGATGTCAGGGAGCGATCTCATCGATGGCAGTCAGCAGCCTCTCATGCTAGTTTCTGTCATATCATTTTCCCATGAGGCTTTGCTCAGCCCCATTGTCTTCTTTCATAGAATCATAGAATCATAGAGTTGGAAGGAGCCATACAGGCCATCTAGTCCAACCCCCTGCTCAACGCAGGATTAGCCCTAAGCATCCTAAAGCATCCAAGAAAAGTGTGTATCCAACCTTTGCTTGAAGACTTCCAGTGAGGGGGAGCTCACCACCTCCTTAGGCAGCCTATTCCACTGCTGAACTACTCTGATTATAAAAAACTTTTTCCTGATATCTAGCCTATATCGTTGTACTTGAGGGTTTAAACCCATTACTGCGTGTCCTCTCCTCTGCAGCCAGCAGAAACAGCATCCTGCCCTCCTCCAAGTGACAACCTTTCAAATACTTAAAGAGGGCTATCATGTCCCCTCTCAACCTCCTTTTTTCCAGGCTGAACATTCCCAAGTCCCTCAACCTATCTTCATAGGGCTTGGTCCCTTGGCCCCAGATCATCTTCGTCGCTCTCCTCTGTACCCTTTCAATTTTATCGACGTCCTTCTTGAAGTGAGGCCTCCAGAACTGCACACAGTACTCCAGGTGTGGTCTGACCAGTGCCGTATACAATGGGACTATGACATCTTGTGATTTTGATGTGATGCCCCTGTTGATACAGCCCAAAATGGCATTAGCCTTTTTTACCGCTGCATCACACTGCCTGCTCATGTTTAGTTTACAATCCACAAGTACCCCAAGGTCTCGTTCACACACAGTGCTACCTAGAAGCGTATCCCCCATCCAGTAGGCATGCTTTTCATTTTTGTGACCCAGATGCAGAACTTTACACTTATCTTTATTAAATTGCATCTTGTTCTCATTTGCCCATTTTTCCATTGTGTTCAGATCTCGTTGAACTCTGTCTCTATCTTCCGGAGTATTTGCCAGTCCTCCCAATTTGGTGTCATCTGCAAACTTGATGAGTAGTCCCTCCACCCCCTCATCTAGATCATTAATAAATATGTTAAAAATGGTGTGAACATATATTTACATTGCTGAACTCTTTCACAGGACTTATTTAGGGCCATTAATTTCTAGAATGAGAATTAGGCAAATAAAGGAGGAGAGTCTGGTTGAGCTTAACTGGATCTTCTGTGTTCAGAAGCAAGCAACTTCAGAGTACCAGAACTAAGCAGCATGAACACGGGGAGAGCTTGGCCTCTGTTCTTGCCTTATATGTCCTTGGAGGGCATCTAGCTACCCTTTGTGTAGAACATGGTACTAGACTGCTCGGCTTATGAGTCTGATCCAGCAGGACAGCTCTTAGGCTCTGAAGAACAATCACAGTTCTAAGGCTATCTCCATACCTTCAGGAAACCTTGGGGAGGTTATTATTTCTGCCTTTGGTCAAGCTTCCTTTGGCAAGTCACCTGTCACTGAGTATGGGCATCAAAGTGTTAAGCCAGACTTAGGAGGCTTATCCCTGGGCCTGGGTGTGAGCCCAGAAAATGTGAAACAACAGAAACTTTTTGTCCAGATGCTTCCCATATATCGGCAGCTTTTGCCAACACATGTGTGATGTGTACCTTTGTAGGCTCTGACATCATGATGCAGTTGGATGATGTGGTCAGCAGCACAGTGAGTGGTCCTCGTGTGGAGGAAGCCATGTTCAGGTTTGTGCCTCATCCTGTTGCTGTCTGCTGTCGGTTACCGAAAGCCTGCCCAACTTGGCTCTGTCGTGTTTGCTCATTCAGCCTTTATTTAATTAATTTAATTTATATCCCGCCCTTCCCCAAAGGCTTGAGGTGGTCACAACACAATATACAATATACAATACAACTTAAAAACCTCTAATAAAATACCCCTTAAAAACTAAGCTAAAATCCCATTAACCACAGTTCAAGATGTAATGCGACGCAAAAATCATAAAATTTTTCCCTGGCTGGGGGGTGGACATGGGAACGGTTATAAGCTGCTTAGCAAGGGGGGTCAGATCTACATTAGCTACGCCGGCCTCAACCATAGGCCTGGCAGAAGAGCTCCACCTAACAGGCCCTGCGGAATGCCGGAAGCTCCCGCAAGGCCCATAGCTCTTCCGGGAACTTGTTCCACCAGGTCGGGGCCAGGACCGAAAAGGCCCTGGCCCTGGTCGAGGCCAAGTGCACTTCCCAGGGGCCAGGTATGACCAAAGGTGGTCCCTCAAGTATGTGGGACCCAGACCGCGTAGGGCCTTAAAGGTAAGTACCAGAACCTTGAACCAGATGCAGGCAGCAACCGGCACCCAGTGCAGCTGTCTCAGCACAGGCTGGATGTGGGCCCTCCACGATGTTCCGGTGAGGACCCTAGCAGCCACGTTCTGTACCAGTTGTAACTTCCGGATTAAGCCCAAGGGCAGGCCCACATAGAGCAAGTTACATAAATCTATTCTGGAGGTGACTGTTGCATAGATCACTGTGGCCAGGTATTCCGGGGACAGATAGGGTGCTAGTAGCCAAGCCTGGGAAAGATGGAAGAAAGCCTGGCTGGCTACCTTTTTGACCTGGGCCTCCAGCTTTAACGAGGCATCCGAGGTCACAGCCAAATTCCTGGCCTGTCTGCTTTCATTTTTTCCTGCATGTTCAGCAGACAGAATATCAAGATATGTCTGCACAGCAGGAAGCACACCAGCTGCCCAGCCTGGAGGGGACATTTTGTGTATATGACACTGGCTCTGCATCTGAAAGAGCACCAGTTCCAGCAGTTGGCATTTGCATCAGTAAAGCTGATTGACACACCTTTCTTGGCTGTGGTGGGTACCTTGGACACTTGGAGAGAACCTCTCCTGGGCTGACAGGTGCAAGAACTGCCATTAGCACAAAGGGAGTTTCGGAGGGAAACTGAATCTGTCTCCAGGAGAATAGCTGGATTGGAGTCCAGGAGCAGTTTAGAGGCAGACAAGATTTTTCAGGATGCCAGCCTTGTAGAGGCAAAGGTGTTTAACTCTTTCATAGCCCCCAAAGTCTTGTTGGCCTCTACAGTGAGACTGGGCTTAAATCTAGCTCTTCGGCAGACAGACACAGTTTTGCCCTGACATTCCGATGAGTTCTCTGGAGTCCTGTTTGAGGTGTTGGTCTCCAAGATGCCCCGGATCTGAACCGCATTACAGTTATTGTGAGTTTGATGGCTGTGGGCTGGCCTCACAAGGATTCTGTTTCTTCAAATCGAGCAGGTCCATTCGCTGGCTGGACAGATGCATAGCAGCACACCGGACACCTGATAAGCAGAACCTGTTTGCCATTATCCAGGGTGGGCTGGATCCTGCCCTCCGAACCAAATGTCTGGAAGGCAAGTTCTCACCATGCATATTGTTGTTGTTGTTCCCATGTGACTAACACTTCCAGTTGGCTGTTTGATATTGCTTTTTTGAGGGTGATAGACGAGGAAGGTGGGCAGGAATGGTAAATATTCCATTGGCCTCTGTTGTTCACTTGGGCTTCAGTCACAGATTGACCATGTTAGAAGAGAACAAGAGCTTAAGTTGTGCTTAAAGACTAACAAAATTTGTGGCAGGGAAGGAGCTTCTGTGAGTCACTGCTAATTTGTGAGTCACAAAAGCCCCTCCTTTGCTACAAATCATGTTAGTCTCTCTGGTGCGCCTAGACTTTGGCTCTTTCCCACTGCTGTAGACCAGCTACGCAATTGGATCGATCTCACCATGGCAATTGGCCTTCTAGAAATCTGCAGTGCTTCCCACACAGATCAGGAAAGTTAAATCTTGGAGCTTAATTGGCAGATGAATTAAGTGCTTGCTGCTGGGATGTGGTTGTGTTGGTGTGGAGCCCTCGAGAATGAGAGGGAAGAGGGAGGACCCTCATAACTTCCCCCACCTGTAGCTCCCCCCTTCTGTCTCTGTCTCTGCTTACTGTCCTATCCATTTGCTGATTTTTCCTCTCTCACTGGGGCCTGGACCTTGTTAGCACAATCTTGTCTGATCTCAGAAGCAAAGCAGGGTCAGCCCCAGTTAGTTCTTGGATGATTGGCCACCAAGGAATCATAGATTCATAGAATCATAGAAGGAGACCTCCAGGGTTATCCCCTGTTCATTGCAGGAACTCACAACTACCTGGCTATCCACAGCGACCCCAATATTATGCCCATTGATCCCCACTCAGAATTCAACCTGACCTGGAGAGAATTCACCTACCATCCCACAGTGACAATCAGTAATCCCCTGGGTATGCAGGGAAGGGCCACAAGAAACAACACAGAAACAGCCCTTCCTGCCCACCCACTCACCATCTGCCTAAGTTCATAAAATCAGCATTTCTGTCAGATGACTAGCCTCTGCTTCAAAACCCTCCACTTCCTGAGGAAGTCTGTTCCACTGAGGAACTGCTCCAACTGTCGGGAACATCTTCCAGATGTTTAGCCAAATATTCTTTTGAATTAATTTCAACCCATTGGTTTTGGCCCAACACTCTGGGGCAACTGAAAACAACTCATAGAATCATAGAATCATAGAGTTGGAAGGGGCCATACAGGCCATCTAGTCCAACCCCCTGCCTAACGCAGGATTAGCCCTAAGCATCCTAAAGCATCCAAGAAAAGTGTGTATCCAACCTTTGCTTGAAGACTGCCAGTGAGGGGGAGCTCACCACCTCCTTAGGCAGCCTATTCCACTGCTGAACTACTCTGACTGTGAAAAACTTTTTCCTGATATCTAGCCTATATCGTTGTACTTGAAGTTTAAACCCATTACTGCGTGTCCTCTCCTCTGCAGCCAGCAGAAACAGCATCCTGCCCTCCTCCAAGTGACAACCTTTCAAATACTTAAAGAGGGCTATCATGTCCCCTCTCAACCTCCTTTTCTCCAGGCTGAACATTCCCAAGTCCCTCAACCTATCTTCATAGGGCTTGGTCCCTTGGCCCCAGATCATCTTCGTCGCTCTCCTCTGTACCCTTTCAATTTTATCGACGTCCTTCTTGAAGTGAGGCCTCCAGAACTGCACACAGTACTCCAGGTGTGGTCTGACCAGTGCCGTATACAATGGGACTATGACATCTTGTGATTTTGATGTGATGCCCCTGTTGATACAGCCCAAAATGGCATTAGCCTTTTTTACCGCTGCATCACACTGCCTGCTCATGTTTAGTTTACAATCCACAATCATATTACCTCTTAGTTGTCTTCTCTCCAGGCTAAACAGACCAGGCTCCCTCAACTTTTCCTCAGAAGACTTGGTCTCCAAACCCCTCCCCATCTTTGTAACCCTCCAATTTGTCTACCTCTTTCTTCAGTTGTGGTGCCCAAAACTGAACACAGTACTCCAAGTGAAATCTTACCAGAGAGGAGGAAAGCGGTAACAATACCTCACATGGTCTGGAATTATACTTCTTTTAGTACAGCCTAAAATCTTGTTTGCCTTTTTAGCTACTGAGTCATGCTGCTGACTCATGTTGAATGTCTACTAAGACCCCCAGGCCCTTTTCACACATACTGCCAAGACAGGTCTCACACATTCAATAGTGATGCATTTGATTTTTTTTTATTTTTTCCTACTTAAATGAAGAACTTGACATTTATCATCATTAAAATGAAATTTTATTCATTTTAGCCCAGTTTTCTAGCTGTCAAGATCATCTTGTATTCTAATTTTGTCTTTGGTGTGTTTGCTACCCCTCCCAGTTTAGTGTCATTGCAAATTTAATAAGCACCCCTGCTGGAAACTTCAGCTCTTGACCCCTTTCAGTCTGGTTTCCAGCCTGGCCATGTGGTGGAAACAGCACTAGTTGCCCTGATGGACGACTTCCACCACCAGTTAGACCGAGGTGGGTCAGCGCTGCTTGTACTATTAGATCCATCAATAGTGTTTGACACTATAGATCACAAGCTCACAGCCTTGCTGATGCTGGGATATGGTGGATAGCCCTCAAAGGGCTCCTTCCTCCCAGTAGCAATAGGAGAGAGAGTATCTAGCCATCATCAGCTCACATGTGGAGTACCATAAGGAATAGTACTCTCTTCTCTTGTATTAAACACCTTCATGCACTCTCTTGCTCAGCTGGTGCAGAGGTTTGGTCTGGGATGCCACCAATACGCAGATGACACCCAGCTCTGCCTTTTGATGGACGACCACCCTGATTCTCCCCAGATTTCTTAGCCAGATGCCTGGAAGTGGTGATGAGGTGGCTCAAATAGAGTCGTCTGAAGCTCAATCTTTCAAAGACAGAGGTCCTGTGGCTGGGTAGGAAGGGACCAAGCATGAAGTAAAGGGCCAGGGGGGTGGAGAAGGCGTCCTTCGGGGCCCACCTCCAATTAGTTGAAGGACCACATGTGGTCTGCGGCCCACAGGTTGGGGATCGCTACCCTAAACAACCCCCTCCATGATCTGGCTATGCTGACCTCCCATGGGTTCATGTTAAAAGTTGAGAGTTGTCGTCACACTGTAGTATTTTGTTGCATCTGTTATGATCAATTTGGAACCACTATTATGTTGTTGTCACTAGATTCTGATGTATATTCATGATGCTTTATGTAAACTGACCTGAGCCTTATGGGAAGTAGAAGAAGAGTTGGTTCTTATATGCTACTTTTCTCTGCCTGGAAGAGTCTCAAAGCAGCTTACAGTCGCCTTTCCTTGCCTCTCCCCACCACAGACACCCTGTAAGGCAAGTGAGGCTGAGAGAGCCCTGATATTACTGAAGAAGAAGAAGAGTTGGTTTTTATATGCCATTTTTCTCTACCCAGAGGAGTCTCAAAGCAGCTTCCAATTGCCTTCCCTTTCCTCTCCACACCACAGACACCCTGTGAGGTGGGTGAGGCTGAGAGAACTCTGATATTACTGAAGAAGAAGACAACAGTCCACGGTTGTCGTCCTCCCCCCACCCCGCTGCTGACACCTGCCAGGCTCTGCTTCCACCTTATCTTCTTGTAGCAGCATCCTCTTTTCTCCCCTGCTGCCTTAGCTGCTCTCTTTCCTCTCACTTTCTCCAGTTTCTCTCCCCTCATCCTGTTCCTGCTCCTAGCCCTTCACTGCCTCTGCTGGACATCTTTTTGCCACCACCATCACCCACTGATGATGGGGAAACCAAAGTGGAGACCTCAGTGATGTTGTGAATTAGCCTAGTAAGATGTACTCTCAGATTTCTCCACAGAACCCAAAATGGTACCTTGGATCTCACATGGTGGCCTCACAGGGTCTTGGGACTTTTAAATCCTTTCTATTTCATTTATTCCTGCCCCCTTTTTAGCATCAAGATTTTTTCACAGTCCTGGAGGTTCATTCCACCCACAAGTGGCAGAAGAACCCAGCCTAGCTGAAGATGCATGGCCACAAAAGGGGGGGGGGGGCTTTTTTAGTGTTTCCAATGGAAAAATTGTAATTTGTGGGTAAATCTTCTCTGGTACTACTGACTCAGAATGTGTCATATGGAAATCTCTTACATAAGATTGTCTACAGCAGGGGTCCCCAACCTTCTGGCACACAGGAGTGCCAGAGAGCACAGTAGAGTGCCCACGGCCTAAAGAGGGCCACATCTTGAATCATAGAATCATAGAATAATAGAGTTGGAAGGGACGTAATGGGCTATCTAGTCCAACCCCCTTCACTATACAGGAAATGTAAATCATAATGTGACACAATTATTAACCTATCTATTGAAATCAAAAGCAAACTTTCAGAGATTTTGAAACATCTGCTTTCCATGCTTATGGCAGTCCATGAATCTTTCCTAGAATTCCACCTGCAATAGGTTCAGTGCTTTGATGTGCCTTCCAACATTGAAACTGTAAATTCCAGCCCTTCTCACATTTTAGTCCATTGCAGTATGACAAGTATGAAAAGTTCTGTTTACTAACTGGATTCACACAAATCTTCACTTCATAATAAATGTCGCACACAAGCTTCCCTTTCCCCTCAACATGTCCTCAGGTATCTCTTCGTTGATTCTTGCAACGACACCAGGTTTACTTCACACCATATTTCTGCCACCATCTGCGGTGATGCTTTTCCATTTATCCCAACTCAGATTAAGATTTGCTTTTGATTTGTTTTCTGTAGTGGTACAGGAACTTGTTAGTATGGCCAAAATGCCAATATGAAGGATAAGATCAAGAGAGGGCTGACAGAAGGAAGGAGCCATGTTGCTCTTGTGTTTTTTGCAAGAAAGGCACAGAACAGCAGTGGAGGCAAGAAGGACAGTGTGGATCTTAGGGAATATACTGCGAGCATGATAGCAGCAAACCAGGGCCACGCAAAAAGGGCTCGGGGGCTTCATAAAGCCTGTGGGCCACAGGTTGGGGACCCTGGTCTGCAGCATTAGAGAAGAACGTGTGTGCCCTGTAGTCATAGCAACGTATCCTGACGACATGAAGCTGCCTTACACTGCATCAGACCCCTGTTCCATCCTAGTCAGTCCTGTCCAGGGTCTCAGCCAGGGAGGTCTTCCACATCACCTGCTGCCTGGTCCTTTTAGCTGGAGAGGCCACTGGGGATCCTTAAAGGTGTGTTCATTGTTTAAATGTGACTGACTTCCCCCAGTGGCATGGGGGAGGAGGGAATCTCACAGATGGCTTCAGAACATAGCTGTGTTGGGCTGCAGTAGAATAGCGAGCATGGCGTCCAGCCGCACTTTCAAGACACACCATGTCTTTGGGATCCCAGTCTCCCTCCACCAGACTCCAATAAGAACGTAGATCCTCAAGTTGTCGTAGCCCAGTCTGAATGTGGGAGGCATGTTAAGGTTTCCCATTGGACCAACCTGGAAAAATGTCACGCCACAAAATGCTCTTTGCGTGTCCCCTTGCTCCAGAAGCCCATTTTGGCCAGGGGAGTGTGGTCTCCTGGTCTGCTCTCCACTACCTATGAGGAAATGCATTGGAAGTTGCCTGTCCTGGGCCGGCTCGTGAACTCAGCAGTCTCATCTGGGCCAAACATCAGTGGCATAACCATTTTTCAAAGCCCCATTGAGCTTTGCATTGGCTGCTCCTCCAGGATGTCTCTCCTGCTGCTGAGAGCCTGGCCAGCTGCTTCCTCCTCCCCCCGAGGAGAGGCTTTGTTGTCAGAACCGCCTTCTCTCCCTGCCAGAAATGACCAAGCGGGAGGTGCCCGGCTTTGCCATCGGGGGCCTGAGTGGTGGTGAAGCCAAGGATCACTTCTGGAGGATGGTGGCCCTCAGCACAAGTCGTCTGCCCAGGGACAAGCCTCGCTATCTCATGGGAGTCGGGTAGGAGAGCACACTGGTTTGGGGGAGGGGCCACAGTCTCCCTTCAGGGTCTCATGGGCTTCCGTCAGGGGTGCAACTCACTCCTACCACTTGACTACCCTTTGCTAACATGCTGGGAAAGTAAGCAAAGAAGGTTTTAGATCATCTCTTTATTACTTAATTTTATATACAGCAGAAAAGTGGAAGCATTAAGTAGAACCTTAAAGACTTAACAAGATGTGTACTAACAACATTGGGGAAGGGGAAACAACCCAACCTGAAAAACAGGTGAGAACCAGAGAGTTTGAGGGAGACAAAAATATAAAAATACATTAAGAGCTAATTAAAAAAAAACATGAAAAGGGAACACATCTTTTCCCTATAGATGTCAATCAATTGTGTACACCTTAGTATAAAAAACTTCAGGCCCAGGAAATATAAAGGCATTTGGCTTAAGTAAAGATTTTTTATTCCCTGGTTGAAAAAAGAATTTTTGTATTTATAAGTGTATGGCATTGTATTGACCTCTGATCTTATAGATCAAAACGTGTCAGGTTTTTGCATGGGTCCTCCCCACACATGCACATACACACTCTTAATTCTCACAACAATCTTACAAGGGCAAGTGAGGCTGAATGAGTGGGACAGGCCACAGGTCATGCAGAAGGCCTCTGTAGCCCAAGTATTCTAACCACGACACAACAGCAGCCCTGACAATCCCGGGGTCTGATTAGCGTAAAGGAACTCCTTGCATGTTGCCCTCTGCAATAACCCCATCCTCTTGGCTTGTTCTCAGGACAGATAGTTGTGCCTGCCCTGACCTGGCTAGTCTGATCTTCTCAAATTTTGAAAGCTAAGCAGGGTCAGCCCCAGTCAGAATTTGAATGGAGACCAGCAAGGAAGTCCAGAGTCCTCTAGCCTGAGGAAGGCATCAACAAACTCCCTGTGTCCATTTTTTTGCCTTGAAAACCCTGTTGGGTTGCCATGTCCACCATGCCTTGACAGCAGACGTTGGGTCCAAGCCGTGATAGGGCTGCATCTTCCCCCTGCCCCAAGGGGCCCCATATTTCTGGCATGAGGGGGGCTGTGGCCAGGCAGAGAAGGGCCTTGGGCAACTCCATGGCCACCTTGCTTACAGCCATGTCTCTGCTCTCTTTCCCATGAAGTTATGCAACGGACCTGGTAGTGTGCGTGGCCCTGGGCTGTGACATGTTCGATTGCGTCTTCCCAACAAGGACTGCGGTAAGTTGGTGCTTCATCTGCAGGAAAGAGGCGGCTAGAGGAGGAGGCCATTCCTTCACCCTGGGAGGTTGTCAACTAGAACCTAAAAGAAGGCAAAGGCAGCCTTGGGTTGTATCAACAGAGGCATCATCTCCAAATCACAAGATATCATAGTCTCTATGCTGTATCCTGCATTGGTCAGATCCCACCTGGAGTCCTGCGTGCAGTTCTGGAGGCCTCACTTCAAAAAGGACGTGGACAAAATGGAGAGGGTGCAGAAGAGAGCGATGAGAATGATCCGGGGCATCCTGTGCACCAAGATTTATGGGGAAAGGCTGAGGGACTTGGGAATGTTCAGCCTGGAGAACAGGGGTTTGAAAGGAAACATGATTGCTGTCTTCAGGTATTTGAAAGGTGGTCAGAGTAGGGCAGGGAAAGGTTCCTGTTGGCAGCAGAGGACAGGACCCACAGTAATGGGTTTAAACTGTACAACAGTACCGGCTAAATTTTTTTTTGGGGGGGGGGATTTCACAGTCATTCAGCAGTGTAATAGGCTGGCTAAGCTCCCCCTCACTGGCAGTCCTTAAGCAGTGGCTGGACAGCTACTTATCCTGGATGCTTTAGGCTGATCCTGTATTGAGTAAGGGGTGGGACTAGATGGCTTGTATGACCCCTACATAAAATCCGTAAGGTTGGAAGGGACCTCCAGGTTCATCTAGTCCAGTGATTCTCAACCTTCCTAATGCTGCAACCCATTAATACAGTTCCTCGTGTGGTGGTGACCCCCAACCATAAAATTATGCAAGTATTCTTTCACAAAAATGAAACCAAAACTGACCAAAGACAGATCCATTGTTCATGATTGTATATAAATTGGCAGGCTCCTTTAGGAGGAACAGCAACAGTGGCATCACCCCCTCCAAACTGCTCACCCTGCCGTGACCCCTATGAAAGGGGGACCCCCAGGTTGAGAGCCACTGATCTAGTCCAACAGCTATCTGCCCACAGTGATCACCCCCCACACCAAAATATTCCAGAATCCAGTTTGGCTGGATTCTTTTATTACAGCTCAAAGTCCCATTTGCATTTTTAGCCACCAAGTCACACCGCTGACTCATGTTGAGTGTCTGGTCTACTAAGACCCCCAGATCCTTTTCACACATACTACTGCCAAGACAACTCTCACATATCCTATAGTAATGCATATGATTTTTCCTACCTAAATGAAGAATTTTTCATTTATCACTAATGAAATTCATTTTATTCATTTTAGCCCAGTTTTCCAGCCTGTCATCCTGTATCCTGATTTGCTTCTGATGTATTTGCTGGCCCTCCCAGTTTAGTGTCACCTGCAAATTTAATAAGTAATACCTCTAGTCCTTCATCCAAATCTTTAAATAGGACAGGGTCCTATTAAATAAAAGAGTAAGGCCACCTGGGGAGGAGTTAGGGCGGGCCCTGTCCAGGATAAAAACTCAGAGGGCCCAATCAGGAGCCGCAAAGCGGCTCCTGATTGGGCCCTCCGAGTGTCCATCCAGGGCCAAGCAGCCAATGGGGAGGCACGCAAAGTGCCTTCCTATTGGCCCCTCACCAGGACAGACCAAAATTCCATTCACCCAGCCCAGTCTGGCTGCCAGTCTGCTCCTGACCACCACAGGGGGAGGAGGTCAGTGGGGCTGCCAAGGGGGATGAGAACAGAGGCTTGGACAGGCTGCACCAGCCCTTTTTGCCCCAAGGCTGTCCTAACTGCCATGTCCAACTGCAAATGGCCTCAGAACCTGACAGAGCTGGCAGGAGGCTGCAGAGTGCGCTTCCCCCCCTCCCCCTCCCTTCAGGCCTGCTGCAAAGGAACCTCTGACAGGCCCTGACTGAGGGGAGGGAGGCATTTCCAAGAGCAACGCAGGGGAGCCTGAGGGCCTTCCTTTTGAGGGGGGGGGGGCTTTCCCCTTCTGCCAAACAGTTGCCTGACAGGGAGGCCACAGAAAAGCCCCTTCTCACTTCAAATACTGCTCTGGCCGGGGGTTAGATACAGCCAAGCCATGTGTCTTTCTTCTTTGCACCTCTCTGCAGATTTGAGGCCACTGCACAGCGTTATTCTGCAGAGGAAGCTGGCTCTTTTGTCTCCTGTTTCATCTGCACAACAACCCTGTGCAGTAGGCCTCAAGTCTTTCAATTCAACAACAACCTGTGTGGGAAGCCTTAAATGTTTCTTCTCTACCACAACCCTGTCCAAAGTAGCCCTTTCTGCCTGGGGAGCTGATCTTTATACTCTGCAGGTGAGCTGTAATTCCAGGAGCTCTCCAGGCCACACCTGTAGGTTGGCTACCCCTGGGTTGGAAATATTCCTGGTGGTTTGGAGGTGGGACCAAAATCGTACAATGCCTCAGAGTCCAGCCTTCAAATGAGCCATTTTTGCCTGCAGTTGGTAGGGAGTGGTGCAGGAGTGTCCCTCCTGGCCTATGGGTTATGGCCAGCCCTTATCAGCAACTGTTTGTATTCTGGGGCGCAGACAGGCAGACCAGCATCAGTCCTGTGAGTCTGGAAAGTGCAGGAAGATCTAAATAAATATTTACAGCCTGAAACTAAATAGAGAACAAGTAAATGTCTGGAGACACATCGTAACTGAAATAGTAACTGGCAAATAACCTTGGTCTGGCAAATAAAAAAAAACAGTATTAAAAACCTTACTAAGGTCAAGACTGCTGTACACAGTCTTCCTCTTAGGGTTGCCAGCTTCCCTGTGAGGCTCGCTACCCCACCTCCCTCATGGGGAGTCTGCTATGGGGAGAGAAGGGGAAGACGATTGGAAAATGCTTTGAGACACCTGAGGCCTGCTGGGTCACTGCGGCCCATTCCCAGTTCTCTCAGATCTCTCACAACCCTACATACCTCACAGGTTGACTATTGTGGAGAGACAAATGGAAAAGGTGTTTGTAAACCGCTTTGAGACTCCTTTGGGTAGTAAGCAATAGGGTACAAAAATCCGTTCTTCTAAGGAGCAATCATGAAAGAAGCATGTGGCCACATAACATTTTACCAACAGTGAAAATATGGGAGACAGAAGGAACAGGGTGGACACCTGTGTACTGTGACTACCCTATGTGTATTAGGGCAGAGGGGCATTTCGGTGAATGTGGCCTAATTCACACAAGAAGGGAAATGACGCAGAACTGGGGGGAATTGGTTGCCATGTAATCTTCCCCTAAGAAGAGTCTCCAGTCTGATTTTCCCTTCACATATCTGAGGACATGGCTCTGGAAAGCTCATCTGTAACCACTATGCCACAATTCCCAAAGGTCAGTCCTCTCCCACACTCAACGAACATTCCACAACACAGGTTCTTGACACCCATATCTCCACACCCATGGCCTCATTTGCCACCATGCCACCACAACCTCCCACACAACACACATGACAACCCCATGCTCTTACAGACTGGACAACTCCTCCCCTTCCTCTTCCCACTGCCAAGCTCTAGCGCCCGTTGTATTCTTGGATACAACGGGCTTTGCCCCTAGTCACTTATAAATCTGTTGAACAATCCAGGACAGATTCCTGAGGCACTCCTCTCCAAGAAGATGACAAACCAGTTATAAGCACCCTTTAGGTGTGATCTGTCAACTGGTTCTCATTCCACCTAACAGTAATAGGATCCATATCACATTTTACCAACTTCTCAATAAGAACCTCATATGGAACCTGCTCCAAAGCCTTACTGATATCAAGGTAAACAATGTCCACAGCAGTCCACAGAACTGAAGTTAGTCTGATATGACTTGTTCTTGAGAAAGCCCATGCTGACTCCTAGTAATTACAGCCATCTGCTCTACTTGCTCAAGGACTAACTGATTTGTTCTAAAATTTTGCCAGCTAGGGACGTCAAGCTGACAGTGATTCTATGAGATTGGGAGCAGTGGCATTCCGGAAAAATGAAATTCCTTGGGAGCCCAAGAATCTTCTGGTAAAACTGCCTGAAATCCACTGACCCCTTTTGCTCTTGCCACTTCCAGCGTTTTGGGTCAGCCTTGGTCCCTTCAGGCTCCCTGCAGCTGAAGAATAAGAAGTATGCCAAGGACTTGAAACCCATTGACAAGAACTGTGGCTGCCCCACATGCCAGAGGTGAATGTGCCCCACGGTCACAGGGGGAAGGGAGTTTTCCTTGAGAGCCACCTGCAGGCCCAAGGCAAGTGCTCAGCCAGAAAAAAAATCGCCTCCACTGGGTAGAGGGAGTTGGACGGGGAAGCAGACAAGTCCTTACAGAGAGTTGCTGGCCTTTGGGTAGGGAAGGCTTGTTAGGCCCTTAGACTACCAGAGGTGAGTGATGGGCTACAGTCCATTTTTGTAGTTGCTTCCTGTCCTACTGAATTATTTCCTGCTTTGCTCACCATGGCCATGGTTCTAAATGAGCCTGAGAAGTGGGGGACATAAGAAAATAATCAGTGGTCCATCCTTTGCAGGGCAAGCAACAGAGCATAGAAGCCAAGGCCTTCCTAAGAACACCCGGACAGCCCTGCTGGAGTCCATCTAGTCCAGCCTACTGTCTCACACAGTGGCCAGCCAGCTTATCTGGAGGGCGAACAACAGGGCAGAAAGGCCAAGGCCTTCCTAAGTACACAAGAGCCCTGCTGGATCAGGCCAGCACACCTAGTCCAGCACTCTGTTTCACCCAATGTTCAGCCTGTTCCTCTGGAGAGCTAACAACAGGGCAGAGAGGCCAAAGCTTCCTCTTATTGCCTCCTGGTTCTGGGATTCAATTGCTAAGTTTGTCTTGAATAGCACTGGGGATTTTTAAAATATATTCCTCAGAGTTGTTTTCAGACACAAGGCGACTTTATACGAAGTCTATGAGGTGGTGAACATTAAAACATCTGCACAATTAAAATGCATTCAAAAGGATTTAATAATTGAGTAAAAACCCAGAAGCGTCCAGCACTAGAAGGTGGGCCAGTCACAGCCACTGACAGGAATACCAGATGAAAGTAAAAGCTGGCAAAAGACTCTGACAGGAAGCAGCATTCTAGGGACGAAAGGCCGCCATCCCAGCCGTCTTTGCTTTGGGCAGTGGCCTGCAAGAGGAAATGGCTTCCCAGTTTCCCCTGAGATGCCCTGCAAGCCTGTCTTCACTGTTACCCTGGTTGATGTTGGGCTCCATTTTCTGCCATTTATTGACACCTAATGATAAGGGGGGGGGGGGAAGGTCCTTAGCTGCCTGCCTTAGGCTTCTGCTCACAACCATTCTTGTTGCTCTGTTGGTCTTGCAGATACAGCCGTGCTTTCTTGCACGCCCTCTTCCACCATGACACTGCTGCCATGCACCATGTGACTGTTCATAACATCGCTTATCAGGTCAGTCCCTTTCCTGTGCTGTGGTGATCTAGATCCAGAAGGGACATCTAGTCCAACCCCCCTGGACAATGCAGGGAATTCCTGGCAAGGTCACGGAAGTATGTGCCCTTTGGCATGCTGCCCACTGGTGTGATGTGTGGAGGAGGTGTATGGATGGCCTTTGGGCTTTCCAGTGTTGCTACCACTGCAGGGCGACATTGGCACGTACTGGTTGTGATTTCTTGCCATGGCCCATTCCCTCCCCTATCCTGTCCAGGCCCGGTTATTCCTACCCCCCCCTCCAAATAATTTTAGAAACATAATAAACTATGAAGGACAGAATGAATTAATTTTATTTGAAACTTTAACTGCCTTTCTTCCTCTGGATGCACAAGGTAGTTTGCAAAGTAGATAAACATACAGAATACAATAGATTAAAAACAATCCCAAGCCATGTAGGATTTTCAAGGATAAAACCTTGAATTGGGCAACTTGTATAAAGTGGTGCATATCCAACTATTGTACACACTACTTGTATATCTTTTCCTGCAGGTATAGTTCGGGGGCATCACTGGGGCCTGCTGGTCTGAGGCATTCTTCTCCTGCAGTGGGGCCAAAGTCATCCAGGGTGGTTGGGTCACACCTTTTCTTGCCTAGGTAGGGCAATTGTAATGCAAATTTCTTGCAGCAACTTACCTGGTGACCAGAGCCTGACCTTCCAGTTTTAGATTGCCCTACTGCCTAGGTAGGAGATCCCGAGCTCTGCTCCTGATCAATAGAATCCATTGGATTTACAAAATAAAACAGCTGCGAAAAGAGGATATTTTTTTACTACAAGCAACTCCTCACAACTGCAACTCCAAGAAAACTGCTAGAGTTTTTTCTCTATGGCTTCCACTTACCCGCAGGCGGCTGGAGCCAGGACTGACCACGCTGCAGGAGAAAAACAGCGGGAAGGGTCAGAGGTCCAAGACCCTGAGGAGCGGCCTGGAGATCCGAGTCTCCACTCCTCCAGTGAACCCACATTAGGGCATGGCTGGCGGCAGTGGATTCCCCACCCCCGGCAGGATTGGAAGTCTGGAGCACAGAACAAAAAGGGCCCTCATGAAGGAGAAAGGTCGAGCTGTGCCAAAAGGCACCAGCTCCTGTGAAGCAGCCCCGAAGCTTATAACCAAGCAGAAGCAAGACTCCAGCTGCATCTTATAAGCCCTCCAGAGCTCCGGAACGCATGTCTCCCGGGGGCCCCACTAAGCAGCCGCAGTTCTGCTCAGCTGAGGGGCTGTCTGAGAAATGCCGCTGGAAGCACGCAGGATCAGCGAGCCCTGCAGGTGAGCTATATGCACTGGAACTGCAGACATGGACTGGCTCCCCAGACCTCCAGTCTCTTGAGGGTGACAGGGGTATCCTGAACCTCCGGGAACAAGTCCCCAATACATGGCAACAATCGCTGCACCCAGGGGGCTCACAGGCTTCCAAAATGGCACTGCCCATGCGATCCCTAAACATGTTGGCTTCTTCCCCCTACTTGCACAGTTCCGGCTCTGAGCTCAGTGGGTGGGGGGTGACTTCTACTCTCTGCCAAGGTCTGCCATGGGCCCTTCCTCTCAAGGGGGGGCTCTGGCGATCACCCTCCATTCAGGAGCCTTACTCACTAAAGATGGAGACAACCCTCTGAAGGACGAGATAGACAAGAAAAATGAGTACACTCTTAACTATGAGGCTCCTTCCATGGCAATCAGAGGTTCTGCAGCCCTATCCAACTTCATTCAGGAGATTGACATCTAAACCAACAGCATGATGAAGTCTCCAAATTTTCTCCCAATACAGGGGCAAAAGAGTCCCTCCTGAAGATCAAGAGGGTGGCAAAGTTTGCCGCGGATGAGTCTCAGGATGCTTCTGCGCAAGGGCACAGGCAACCAATGTTACCATTCATCACAACATTTGGCTCAAACGTTGGAAGGGTCCTTGCAGAGACAAAAGAAAAGTAGAAGGCCAGGCCTGCCACATCCAATTCCAGCAGAGACAGGGATAACAGAAGCAGCAGTCTTTTTGCAACTACCAGCCTTCCGGCAAGGCCAGAGACTCAAGGGACTTCAGAAGTTTCTGCTCTGCAAAATACAGGTCCAAGTTTATACAGTGGCATTCCCAGCCCTTCAGGCAGGACAAGGCCAGCAAGCCCAGAAGCACTCTGCCTGACTACCTTGTTGGGGGCAGGCTCCACTTCTGGAAGGTGTGGAGCCACACTGCAACAGACCAGTGGGTGCTGGGCGTAATTTTGGAGGGCTACCAGATAGAACTTATAGCAATACCCCCAAAAGTACTATTTCCAGTCCCCTACTCCCAAGACACTGCACAGAAGGTTTTTATTAAGCCAAGCCATTCAACATTTGGTCAACATCAGGGCCATAGAGGAGGCTCCCCCACACCAAGGATCCTCAGGAGTCTATCCTGTTCTTTTTGTTGTACCAAATAAATCAGGAGTGGTGAGCAGTCCTCAACCTCAGAGGCCTAAACTGATGGGTGAAGAGATGGCGGTTCATGATGGAGTTCTTGTAACATATTCTTCAGATTCTACAGTGGAACAGCATGTTGACATCCCTGGACCAATCCACTTGGACTCCAGAAAATACCTCTGGTTCTGTCATCAGGGGATGCACTTCCAAATCTCATCATTTCCATTCTGCCTGTGCTATACACCAGGGCCATAATGAAATTAACTTATATCCTTATTTAGACGCTTTGGTGTTGAGGGCCAAGGATCAGGGGATGGCGATGTCGGCTACACGACACACTATCTCCCTCCCTCAGACCCACGGTTTTCCTGCTTAACAATGACAAGAGTCACTTGACACCGACTGCAGACCTAGTGCACCCGGGGGTCAGGATTTGCACACACAACACAATGATTTTCTACCGGTTGACAAACAGAGAAAGGTGATACAGCTGGTTATAGAGATCATGGCCAGCAGGGCAGTCGACCTTATGCACCTAGTGGTGCTTCACGGGCTGATGATATCCACTATTGACATGGTGCCTGTGGCTCACTTTCACTTGAGACTGCTGCAGTGGATGTTTCTACCATTCCAGCGGGACATCGCTAGATGAAGAAAGAAACTAATACTGACTACATCAATCTGCAAAGAGTTCCCTTCCAGAAAATCTGACAAAAGGCATACGATTCAATCATCTGAAGCAGTGCATTGACACTACAGATGCAAGCTAGAGGGGCTGGGGAGCTCATTGTGAGGAACACAGCGCAGGGCAGGTGGTGCCAACCAGACCAGGGGCACAGCATAAACCGGAACCTCGGCCAGTCAAGCATAAAATAGCCGGAACTTCAGCCCCTTCTACACTTCCGTCCAGTCCTTCGACACACATGTTCTGGTGCGCATGGGCAACATGACAGTGAAGGCGCACATCAACAGACAGGGCGGCATGAGTTCCCACATGCTCAGGGCCGAATACCTGAAGGGCCTCAACAACCAGCAAGCAGATTGACTCAGCAGATAAGATCTCAACTCAGGAGAGTGGAATTTGAATCAGGAGGTATTCCACCAAAGTGTGGCCAAGTTAGGCACCCCAGTGATGGACCTCCTGGCGACACCTCAGAATGCACAGGCATCGGGGCACCTTGTACGCTGTTGCCACCCAGCGGTGGAGGGGGTGGATGGCCTCAGTTGCCCATGGCCTCAAGGACTTCTGTACATGTTTCTGCAAGCTGTTACACAGGATCTGATGGGGAAAGGCCATTGTAATCATGGCACGCCATTGGCCTTGACGACCATGGTTCTCAGGCCCATGGACATTGCTATCCAAGAAAGGCCTTCTACTCAAGGGCCATTTCTACACCCAGACCTATTATGGCCGCAGCTGATGGCCTGGAAGTTGAGCAATGCTTTCTCTGGAATCTAGGTTTCACCACTGAGATAGTTGATATCATGTTGCAAGACCATCCCCGAGATGTATGTACAACCATACTTGGTGCACCTATCTGACATAGGCCTCCAACAAAGGCCTGATAACTACTCGCCTGTCCTACAAGGACATCATAGACTTCCTGTATGACAGGAGGCAGCATTGCCTGAGGACTAACATCCTAAGGAGACAGGTGGCAGATCTGAATGTCATCTTAGGCATTGACCATTCTAACTCCCTGATGATGATCCACCAATCCAGCGTAGGTTCCCAACATGGCAGCTCTTTGTGCCTTAACCAAGCCTTCTTTTGAACCCATGTGTCAGTCCAAACTCAAGTACTTGTCATAGAAGGTGGCCTTTTCATGGTCACCAGCTTGATGAGGCGAATCTCCGAAATTGCTGCCCTGTCATCCAGGAAATAACTCTGCTCCTTCAGAAAGGATGCAGTCAGATAGTAGATGGATCCTTGCTTTATTCCAAAGGCCTCTTCACGCTTTTTACCCTGCTTTTTACCCCAAACGGTGGTCTTCCCTGCTTTTTATCCCAAACAAGGGGATAGAGAACAGAATACACTGGATGTGTGACGGATGCATTCTTCAGGACAAACAGTGATTGGAAGGTTTCTTCAGCCACCATCACCTATTGGGTCAAGCCGTGAATTATCAATGCCTATGAAGTCCAGGGCAACATTGCTCCAGGGAAAATCACGGCGCACTCCACTTGCGCCACAGCCTTGTCCACGACCGTCTCTATCAGTGCGCTCCAACAGCGGTGAAAATCTGCCATATGGTTATATGGTCTTTTTCTCCACCTTCGTAAGACACTACCACAGAGACCAGTTGGTCTCTCTGGAGGCTGACTTTGGCTGTCGTGTCTTGCAACAAATAGCTCTAGTGAATGCGACATGTAGTCTCCCATCCCGGCCACAGCTTGGGTACCGCTAACCACTCTGGGTGACGTCAGCCCCACTGTAGAACAAAACACTGGACTCACCTGAAGGTTCCTTCTCTCCAGTGGGGCAAAGTCATCCACATCCTGCCCAAGGGATAGAGTGTGCATTCATACACACACACATTAAATAAACAAACAAACAAATAACAGCCTGACATTATATGAGAATGCAGCAGTGTTTGGGAACAACTGGAAGGTCAGGCTTTGGTCACCAGCTAAGTGGCCGCAAGAAATTTGCATTACAATTGCCATACCAAGGCAAGCAGAGGCATGACCTAACCACTCTGGATGACTTTGCCCCACTGAAGAGAAGAAACCTTCAGGTGAGTCCAATTTTTCGTTTTCAAGCATCTCTTTGTACCATGTCCATGATGAGCATCCTGACCAATCCCAGGTCTAGTTTTGGCTTCATGGTGCTAATGGGATATTTTACTGAGTCAAATGGCTCCCCGCCCCGCTCTATTGTTTGGGTTGTTCCTGTTGGCCAAGAAGCTGAAGGTGTATCTGATGGGAAAAGTGTCTTTTTCTGATACAGATTAACCTGATGGGTTCGATCCGGGAAAGCATAATTGAGCAGAGGTTCCCACAGTTTGTCCAAGATTTCATGAAGACCATGTATGGCAACAGAGGGAACTACCCCCAGTGGGCCACAGAAGCCCTGGCCTCCATTGGCATCGCTCTGGAGTAAGAGGTTCTCAAGGCAGCAGGGAGCACTCTACTCCCGGGGGGCCTCCCGCTTTCTCTCCCTGCAGTTGCTTTGGGCCCTTCTTTCCATAAAAGCCAGGGTTAAGGCCTGCTCAGTGTAGAATACTTTCCAAGGAAATCTGGAGCGGAATCTGAAGAGGTGCCTGCTCTAGCGGTGGATCCACAGTGGTAACACGTTTGCTTCAATGGGATGGCCCAGAAAGCTCTTGGTGGACATTTTTAAATATAAAACATGTTCCAGGTTTTTTCAATCCTCTGTATTTGCCTTTTTTGAAGCGGTTTGTCTGTACCTGTAAAGGGGCGGATGCAATTAGCAAGCTGAGCCCTGCAGACTTTCAGCAAAGCATCTCATGTTTTGGGATAATAAAATTGTACCACTGAACACAGTTTCATTTCTTCTGGTTTTCTGCAGGCAGGCTTTTCTACTACCTTCATTTAAAGTTCAAAAAATTATTTATTACTTTCTCAATTGCTTATTAAATGCTGCTGCTCTTAGACAAGCTCACACAGAGCGATGTAGAACAACAGTCAGATATGGAAATACTAACCGCTGAATATTTTTAAATGATACGAGTATTACCCCTCGCAGTAGAAAAGAGCAGGAGTCCAGTCTCTTCCACGGCGACGGACGGACATGGCTACACATCTGGGAGGATACCTGGACACTGAATATGCATGTACACCTTTGGAAATGAAAATGGCCCCGTAAAAAAGCTATACACCAAAAAAGCTTTAGTTATATTTCAAGTAAGAAAAGCAGTAGGGACTCTGGGCCAGAATTATTGCATCCAAGGGTACTAAAAGAATCCGGGTAATTACTGACCCGTTAGCTTGACATCTGTAGCTAGCAAAATTTTGGAACAAACAGTCCTTGAGCAGCTGAAACTGAGAGCTGTGATTTCCAAGTTCTCAGCATGGGTTTCGCAAGAACAAGTCATGTCAGACCAACCATAACTTTTTTGAGAAAGTGACCACCTTGCTGGATCAGGGGAATGCCATGGATTTATCTGGATTTCAGTAAAGCTTTTGATAATTCTGTCAGGTGGGTCAATATCTGGTTGACAAATCATACTCAGAGGGTACTTGTTAATGGTTCAGCATCTTCTTGGAAAAGAGTGACAAGTAGAGTACCCCAAGGATCTGTCCTGGGGCCTGTGTTGTTCAACGTATTTATAAATGATTCGGATTAGGGATTAGAGGGGATACTTATTAAATTTGCAGAAGATACTAAACTGGGAGGAGTAGCAAACACAACTGAAGAAAGCAACAGAATACAGGATGATCTTGATAGGCTCGAGAAGTGGGCTAAACTTAATAAAATGTTCAATAGGGACAAATTTAAAGTTCTGCATTTAGGTAGGAAAAACCATACACCAATATAGGATGGGGGAGACTTGTCTTGGCAGTAGCATGTGCGAAAAGGATCTAGGAGTCTTAGTAGACCATACATTGAACTTGACTCAGCTCTAGCTAGTAAAATAGATTGACTGCAGGGATAATTAAATTTCTGTATCTAGAGCGGGGCTGTAACATGTGACTGGAAGCAGTTAAAAGCCTTAAGTAGTTTTAGCTAAGCCACCCCTCTCAATATTTTCTCCCTTTGCCATCTACACAAAACTGCTAGTAAAGGTGGTTTGCAACTCTGAAGTATCAGCAGAAAGTACAGTGACTTCGGCTGATCAAACTAGATTAGGACAGGAGACATCCTGAGCAGGTACTTGGAATGCAGGCTAAATAATTGAAAATGAATCTGGAGAAAACGAAAGCATCTGCAGATAGTAATTAACTTGTATTGCTTCAGAATGGCCCTCTCCCTTGAAAATCCAGATATTATTTTAGGAGTGTCCCTTCTCCTGATATGATAGGTCTTTCAAAGCAAATAGCAAACAATACCTTGTAGCTATGAATTACTCAGGAAATCCTTTTGCAATTCTTGTGTTGGAACATATCCTAATTTACGTTCATTTTACATTGTGGTCGGTGTTCACATTACACTGGTGCATTTTAAGATTAGACCAAGTGCCTCTTCCATGCCCCACATTAACAAATGCTCAGTCTTCATTCACAATATAGTACATTTTCTTGAGAACTCTCCAGAAGTATACCAGGAAGATAATCCTATTCATACCTATAGGTAAAATTTTCTGATTTTTCAGATTATGCTCTCATATTCAGACCCAAATCCAGGAAGAGCTACTCCAGCCATTCTTTTAGATGCAAGTAATACTTGATGTGCCTGCTATATCAAATAGCCAATACAAAAAGAGCCTCAAATCCAATGTGGTGTATTTCTCATCCTGTATCTTCTTCGACAGTTTAAGTTCATGCCTTCTCAGTTTGCTATGCCAACCATGTTATTTTTAAATGCATACATGAAGAAAACACAGAAATTCACTCATGTTTTCAAGGGCTACCCACTAAAGATGTGGAACAGGTAATTGGTGACCACTGCAAACCCCCAAAGTTTAACAGGTCAAAGCAATGGATAAAAGCCAAGATTTCCGAAGCATGCAGTATTCTTATTTGATTAACGCCTCATAAAATCACAAAGTTGGAAGAGGCTTCCAGGGTCATCTAATCCAAGCCCCTGCACAATGCAGGAATGCATAGCTACCTGCCCACCCAAATTTCATGCCCAAGATTCCAAACCCCCCCCCCCCAAATCTCCAGACCCCAGCCTAGCCTGAAAGAAACATCATCCCACAGTGGCAATCAGCACTTCCCTGGGTCTGCAAGGAAGGCCAGAAGAACACTGGCCCATCCCTTCCTGCCCACTCACTCACAATCTGCCTAAGTTCATAAAATCAGCATTTCTGTCACTGTCTGGCCTCTGCTTAAATCTTCCAAAGCAGAACCAACACACACCTGAAAAAAACAGGTTCCACTGAGGAATTGCTCCAGCTGTGAGAAACGACTTCTGGATGTTTAACCGAAAATTCTGTTGAATTAATTTCAACCTATTGGCTTTGGTCCAACCCTCTGGGGCAACAGAAAGACCTCTGTTCCATCTTCTATATGACAGCCCTTCAAGTACTTGAATATGGTTATCATAAAATCCCCTTATCATAAAATCCCCTTCTTTCTGGACTAAGCGAACCAAGCTCCCTGGGCTAAGTGAACCAAGCTCCCTCAACCTTTCCTCATACATCTTGGTCTCCAAACCCCTCATAATTTTTGTTGCCCTCCTCTGGGCACACTCATTTCTCTACATCTTTCTTCAATTGTGGTGCTCAAAACTGAACACAATACTCCAAGTGAGGCCTTAAAAGAGTGGAGTAAAGCAGCAACATTACCTCATGATCTAGACACTATATCATTATGTGGAATATTATCAAAAGCCTTACTTGTTCATAAGCAAGCCATGCTCTCAGTAATTAACCATCTGCTCAAGAATTGTCAAAAATAATGGACAGAGGCTGAGAAATTACATCTGCAACTTCTTTTAGTACCCTTGGAAGCAATTCATCTGGCCCAGATGATTTAGTTTCATTTAAAGGAACTAGGTGTTTATGGACTAACCCCACAGTGATTCTAGGCCATAACTCCCATCCCTCATCACATGAAGTGGTTTTGCCATGTTGAGCACTATTCACCTTGCAAGAGACCGACAAGCAGACATAAGCAGTTCAGCCTTCTCTTCCATCACCTGTTATAGTGTTACTTTCTATTCCCCACAATATCCCTATTATTTTCTTACTTTGCATATAAAGAATCTTTTTTTGCTTTTAGCATTTCTTGCTAGCCTAAGCCTTAACTTTTCTAGCACTCTCCCTACAAGCATTGGTTATTTGTTTATATTCCTCCTTGGTTAGGAGTTAGGAGATTCTTTTGAAAGCTGTTTATAGAGCCACCCTGGTTTCTTTAGTTCCACCCAACTTTCCTTCTCATAGGACCCAACCTCCTTGGACTTCAATCTCCTTAAATTTTTCTGACCACAGGATTCTATCCAACATAACTTTAAGTCAGTTTAAATTTGCTCTCCTGAAATCCAGCCTGTATGTGTGACTATGTACAGCTTTTCTCTTCCCCAAGATCATAAAGTCCAAAAACACACGGTCAATACTACTTCATTGATTCTTTAAGGCAGCGGTCTGCAACCTTTTTTGTGGTGCGGACTGCTGCTGATGGGTGGGGGGGAGAGGGCGGCTGGTGCACAGACTCGCATGCGTGACTGCCGGGTGTGCGCATTTGCAGCCCCACTGGGCGCAAACGCACATGCACAGCAGGTCCGCACATGCGTGTTTGCACTGGCAAGCATGCTGGCGGCTGCGCTTCCCTCTCCTCCCCCCTCCTGCAGCAAGAAGCTTGCCAGGCCGCAAGCTAATCGGCTTTGGCGGCCGATTTGCTCACGGCCTGGCAAGCTTCTCGCTGCAGGGGGGGCGGGGAGAGGGAGCTGCGGCCTGGTGCCGAGGCCTTCGCGGCCCGGAGGTTGGGAACCACTGCTTTAAGATATCTGTGGTAGCACAGCTACTCTTCCTCTTAATTCGAATTCCAGAGCAACAGCTACTACTTCCCAGTGCAAGACTGTAAAGGGCAACAAATCAAATTGTTTCTGGGACAACTTCAAGCAACCAGAGAGAAGACACTAATCCTGCACAACTGGCCCATGGGAACAGCAATCCTTTCTCAATGAATTTCAATAACATCCACCCTCCACAGGTGTTAGGATTTGAAAACCCGAAGCGTTCCACATTAAGGGTTATTACCATTTTGACAACTGGAGCTTTATTTATTTATTTATTTAGACTGAGTAACCACTACACACGACACATGAAGGAGTTTGTGTTTATTTGTCTACATTCAGCATAATCGAGATGTGCTGTCTGAATGATTCAGACATACAAACCCCCACTCTTTCCCACGAGTTTTAAAATAAAATCTTCACTTATAAAACTGAAAAACACTAAAGCATTAAAATACAGAAAGCTCGTTTAACTCACTTCACAAAAGCATTAGCAAAAGATATCCCTTATCAATTTAAAGCCATACAGTGGCAAACACTCGAATGTCATTTAAACAGAAAAAGGATACTCAGCGAACTCAAATTCTATTCAGACTAAAGTTGAAATGGGAAACTAACAAACCATTAAATACACCATTAAATGTCCAAAATACAGCTAAGTATGAATTACAAGGTACTCAACCATTAGTGACTGATATCACAAAGAGCACTGCAACATGGAAACAGGGTTTACATGTTTACGGTGATGCAATAAAAACTCAATATTCAAAGGGTATGTAGGTTTAGAAGAGACAGGTTCACACTTGAGAGAACAGCCAGTTTATCTGTACTGATAGTTCATGCTGTGATCATTTCTGCCGTAGCCAGCTTGAGAGGCCTGGTAGGAATTGGGAGGCCCACTGTAGTTCTGGTTTGAACCTGGAGAGCTGTAGTTTGATTGGGAATATCCACCTAGAAAGAAGGGGGGGGAGTTACTGTTGGTGTAATATAGTCACTGCATCAAATCTTGCATGTCCTAGGGTTGTACACTTCGGCTCTGTTTGGCCGCCTCAGCAACTGCCAAAGCAGCCAAACCGAGCCAAAGTGCACCCCCCTAGTCCAAACACATAGGAGGTCAGACCTCAACAGAATGTCTGGGCAGGTCACGTCTGACTGCCACTTGTGAATTCCCCCATCACACATACTTCATCATAGTAATACTACTATTGCTGCGACGGGAGAGACTGGCCGCTTTGGCCGCCGTAGCACCCAACCCTACTTCAAAGCAGGCTTTCTCCAGAGGGTTTTGTGAAACCCTGGAGTTTCTTGGTGGCCATGGAAAGATTTCCTGAATGGATAGGATCTGATTTTTTATATATATATTTTCAATAAACATTTACTGCGTGACATCATCATATATGGTCATATCAGCCCATTCCCCCCTCCCAAGAGGCAAATTCAGAAGGGAAAGGCTTGATTTATATGAAGAATATGAACCAATCATTCTCTCCCCCCTCTAGATGCCCAAGGCATCTGGGAAGGAAGGTTGAGCATGGTACATAAAGGCAAGATGCAGCAGCCCCCCCCCCATCCCTGTTCTTTCTTCTTTGGTTTCCCAAGTGTGTGTGATACTCTGGGTAGGGCCATTGGGGACTGCAAAGAAAGGCTGGATGGGACATCCCACCTAAACAGAGTGTTGCTCACCAGGAATAAGATTTAATTCACCAACATGCAAGTATCTCAGAATTGCATGTTAATATATTCTGTACTGACCTTGCTTACCTTGGTAAGATGACCCTCCGCCCCCAGATCCGCCCCCGTAGCCGCCATGGGAGCCAGCATTGTAGGAGGCACCTCCTGAACCATAGCTGTTTGCACCACTGCCTCCACGTCCACCACCGCCACCATAACCTGGAATGAAGAATACACACTGAAGAAAGTCTGCATCTCTCACACACAAGCGCTGTACCTATTCAGGCCCAATAGGACTCTCATGGGAGGTGGCCTTCAGCAAGAGGTGGCCTTCAGGAAGGACGTTCTCCATCAGTGATGTTTCTTCCAGGGGCCCCTGCAACAGGGGCAATCGTGTGGGTTTTTTGCACACCGGCAGACCTACAGCAACCCCTAGTGGGGCTTTCAAGACAAGAGCCATCTAAGGGTGCTTTGCCATGTTCTTCCTCTGCACAGCGACCCTGGACTTCCTTGGAGGCCTCCCATTCAAGTCCTAACCAGGGTCGAACCTGCTTAGCTTCTAAGACTGGGCTAGCTTGGCCCATTCAGGATGGAGCAGAGGGGCTATTCTGTCTAGAAATTGGAGTTCTGCCAACTGTCTCAAATCTGGCCAAGTTCATTAGATAAGTTCCTCTTGTCTGTTGTTTGCTGCTCAATCCGTTCCATTCCAAGTACACAAGCAAGTTCCTTAAAGCTTCAATGAGTTCCTAAAATGCTACCTGCACAAGGACTGCCTAAGATACACATCTCATTAACATTAGGAGATGCTGCCTGAATACATTTCCTATTTTGCTTCTCCCTTTCCTTGAAAAGCTCAGCACGGCTGATGGCTCTTCCCCACCATTTCCAGCCTCTCGTTGCCCCCCCCTCTATTTCACTCTCTGTGCCCCACGTCCTCTTGCCTCCTAACTAGCCCCCCCATTCCTTTAGGAACTCTGAAGTGCCACATACCAGAGAGACACCCGTGATAGGCTTCCACGGCTCCCCTGCCCCCACTCAATGGGAACTCACTGAATTTACTTTCATAGTTGTAGTCTGATCCTCCGCCGCCACCAGGAGAGTTGTAGGAATTGGAATAGGAAGCGTAGTTGCCTTGGTTATAACCCTTTGGCTTGCCTTGTGGAGGGCCATAGTTACTATACTGGTTCTGGTTATAGGACTGCTGCTGCTGCTGCTGCTGCTGGCCTTGATACCCTGAGCCATAGGAAGGCTTCTGTTGGCCACCATGCGGCTGCTTCTTGCCAACATGTTTAGGGGGAGCGGGAGAACCGTAGTCGCCACCTTGGTAGTAGGAGCCATAACCGGAGGAGCCTCCTCCACCTCCCGCATTGCCGGAATGGCCGCCGTTGCTATAGAACTGACCTAAACAGAAAAGAATGCTGTTAGATTCTGGTGAGGAGCCATGCTGGTCTGAAGTAGTAAAACAAAGTCAATCTAGCAAAACCCTTAAAAGCTCCTAAGTTTCAGTCAAAATCTAAGCTTTCATGGGCTGCTCTTACCACTGGACTCAGAATACAGTTAGGGCACTGAAAACATAGGACAGCCATTTAACAGTGCAGCATGTTCTGAATAGGTGCCTGATAGGACAACTGCAGCACACTTCCCTCACTCCAAAGGGCTGGAAGCGTGTCCTCATACACTGCTTAGATATTTACATCCTATTTTTTCTCCCAGGGAAATGCATGGACATTCTCCCTTTCCACAACAAAGGCTAAGGTCATCCAGCAAGCTTCCAGAAATGTGGACCTATCTTCTCCCACCTAAATTATCTAATTAACTGCACTAGAAAATACCTCAAGGCCAAGCTCTGGGTGGAAGCAATGCTCCCCACTCCAATATTTCACAGAACCCAAGAACTCTGCCAACATTGCTGTGGCCTATTTCAAATAATTCCAGCACCACAGGACCCGAGATTAAATTCAAATTTATCAGCCCCTATAATGTGGAATGCTGTGTTCAGCTGAAATTCTAGAACATATATCCAGCAAACTCTTCAGCAGTGACAAAATTGTAAGCTCCCAGCCAGGCCTACATGTGGTGGGGCAGAAAGCTTCCATGCATGCAGATCCTGGGGCAAGGTTTAAAGCTCATTTTTCTTCTTGGGCCTATCAGACAAGAAAAAAAATCCTGGATCAGATATCATACTAACATAGGGACCCAAGGTTTTTTGGAAATACCAATTTCTTTTCAGGCCCAATAGACCAAAAGAAGGAAAATGCTGGGGGGGGGGGGGGAGTATGCACACCCCTAGCTGGGAAACTAAGGAAGGAGACTACTATGTGAAGTATGTTACAGTAATGGAGTGATGTATCTTTAAGGCAGTAAAGGTCTTTCCACAGACAGAAACAATAAACTATGTTAGGAAAAGAATGCACAGACTGACAAGTAGTTTTTTATACATAAAAATAACTTCTCCATTAACTTCTCCTTTGGACAACTACTAATGTCTGAAGATTTTAGAACTCTGCAGCTGCTATGATTTGGTGGCTCTGTTTTTTTTATAAACTGTGCTTTTATTTAGAAGAGATGCCTTTTATACCTTACTTTTCACTACCAGGAGTCCCAAAGCGGCTTACAATCACCTTTTTCTCCTGACAAGACTACTGTGAGAACAGGACTATCAGGACTGTGACTAGCCCATAGTCACCTAGCTGGCTGCATGTGGAGGTGGTGGAGAATCAAACCTGGCTCACCAGATTAGAAGCCACCGTTCTTAGCCACTACACCAAGTAGGGTAAGGGTCTCCACGTATGCAGAATCTAAAGGAAATCTGAAGGTGGACCAGCCTTGGCTGGTCTTCTCCAGCTCTATGCAGTAATGAGTCTTAATGCAACTCAATTTAGCCATTGAAACTAAACATATATTCAGCCTTTCAATATTGAACAGTAACGTACTGTCCTGAGTATTGACTCTGGTTTTCCTGCTACTTCTTTTGACACTGAAACATGCTTTTAGCATGCCTCCCCCTGCCCCCCCCCCCCAAGAACTAAGAGCAGCATTATGTTCCTCCTCCCCTCACCACAACTCTGAAGCATGGCTGAAGGACAGTGACTGTCTCAGGATCACCCCAGTTAGATCTGCAGCACTGTGAGGATTTGAACCTGCATCTGCTCAGCCCATCCAAGGACTGCATCATGGAGCAAACTGCAAACAGCAAACTGGCTTCGGTACTGTTAAAGCAATAAAGAATGACTGCAATTCTCTTATTTTAAAACATGGCCTCATATATGGAATGCAACCGCTTTCAATTAACAAATTGACATTTCGATTCTTGAGATCAGCCATCAATCAAGGCTTTGCAGACTAAACCCAGACTGCTCGCCATTCATTTGCTACTTCCCTGTGAATTTGCCTTATTTAAAAACCAATTACACTCCTTAAATCGGGACTAGAAACCTTTAATAAAGAAAAGAATGTTTACTAATAAAATATGCATTAAACTTAATTGCATAGAACTTTAACCAATTCTATTTCTGATCTTTTCCACTACCAAACTACTTCAACATGGTGTCCATGTTGTTGCCAAGGCCATGGCACATTATAGAAAGTACTGAAACAAAGAATCAGAGACTAGATTAAAAATCTTGAAGACTAATTTATTCCCTGTGCCTTTTCATGTTTAGTAGATTGCATTTCCTGGGACATGACACAGACATCTGTTTGGGCAACAAGGAGGTACAGAGCTCCACGCTCCAAGCTCTTGGCTTTTTAACTTTTACTTGCAAAACTTCACTGCAATTAATCAAACCAGTTCATTTTTTTAGAAAAAGATACAACCGGACCATAGGTCCTGGATTTTATACCGTACAAGCACAGAAAGGATGCAGAGATTAAAATTTGCACATAATATGTCACATACAAGTCAATATTATCCATGCTTAAAAACCGTTATGCTGTGGCCTCTGCCATGTTAAAAGAGGTCGGTCTCCTTTGAGGCATCTACCCACCTTTCGGGACTAAAAGGGTTAAGTTTCATACAAATCGTGTTGTAAATTAAGGTAAGTTTAACACAATTTTGGTTGCTTCTTAAAAATAAAGAGATGTTTTCCATAAAAAGCAAACAGGGGCCTTTTGTTTGGAAGCTGAACAAACTTAGATTCCTAATTGTGCACAATGCACAAAGACATTCTTTGCAATTTAAGGTCCCCCTTGGATAGTGTACAACAATATGACCAAGTTCAAAGGCAAGTCACAATAAAAACTGCCACTTTGTAGGCTAAAGGTTCAGACAAGCTGCGGTGAAAAGCCACTGTTGAGAAACCCAGTGAAGCACAGGGACACAGCCACGAACACTGGGCTTTGGAGTTCGAGAAAATTGGAGTAAAAAGCTGTTTTATGTGCAATACTTTTAGATGATCTAGGAAGACCCAAAATCATGATAGCCGTAGCAGTCTGTGAAAAAGTCACCTACAAAAGGGGGAGACAGAGCAGAGAAAAAAAATTAGAATTCTTTTGAAGATGGCAAAATGTGCCACATTTTTAAAAATTATTTTTTATTTCTCTGCTCCCGTCAACCCCCCTCCCAACAAAGGCTTCTCAAAACAACCTGTGACATTTTTCTTTCTTTTCTTTTTAAGGGAAATGGTTTTACAACAATGTTGTATTGCTTCACTTGGCTTAAAGCAGAGAAATTTTTTAAAAAACAGTTTAAAAGAGAGTTTGTTTTCTGGCCCAGCACAGCACCTCAGATAGTAATCTAGCTCTGAGTTTCTGCTGGAACTGGGGAGTCGTGTCTTAAGGTTTGCTGAAAACACTTACTATAGCCGGCTGTTGCAGAGTTGCCTCCATAGCCATAGCTTCCATATCCAGCTCCTGGGAAAAGAACCACCATCAGACAGTAGCACAAGTGACACAATGGGAGACACTTGCAAGGCTTAGAGAAGGGATATGCAGAAACTACATGAATTCAGTCATAAACAGAAAGAAACCAAATTAAGGGGCCCAAGCAGGTGGCCATGCTTGGGCCGGAATTCAGCTTTCAGTTCCCCCCCCCCTTCAGTATTGGTATTTCAACATCAAGAGAGTATCTGTCCAATCCCGCTTCCACAGCATAACAGAACTACAGCCAGTGCTGAAGTCTCAGATTGTAAGTCATGTTATGACGCTACACGTACAAATCATTTCAAAGCACAGAACCTACCAATGAAGAAAGGCAAAAACTCACCAGCGTTCATATAGCCTCCATGGTTGGCACTACCAAAACCACCTCTGCCTCGACCACGACCTCGGATATTTCCGCCTCGACCACGACCCCGCATGCTCGGGGGAGGTGGTACTTCAGTATGCATAGGGCCTCCCATACCATAGCCTGGATTATGCTGTTGAAATAAGCAGGAATCCAGGTGTTCACAAAAATATATACAGAGACAAGATTTCCTTATTCCCAACACCTGCTGCAAGCCCACACCCATGCCTAGCAACTTCAGCTCATACACCTGGTTATCAAGTAAAGTCGAGTTATGAAACTAACTGAGAGCCTCTCTCTTCCTAGCACTTCCGACAAACTGTTGCACCAACCTTCACTGGGAACTTGGGTCCACCTCGTGCTGGCATTGGGGCTCTTTTCTTCTTTTGCTCCACTGGAAGGGGAGTATCTGGGAAAAGCTTTTCTAATGCAGCCAATGCAGCATATGCCTTTGCCACTTTTTTGTTTGAACCAGCTCCTTGGAACTTCTGCCCGTCAACCTCAACCTTTAAGGTAAGATAAAAAGGGTTCAAAAACAGCGGCACCTGGCCGAGCCTATAAATCAAATCTCACCAGCAAGCATCCCTAGGGTCACTATGTCTGCTTTTGCTGTTGGTTTTACCTCACCTCCATCACAAACCGCTTGTCATGACTTCCGCCAGTTTCTGAAATCAGCTCATATTTTAAGCCACGACGCTTCTCATTTAGTTCCATGACTGGGTTTTTCCCATGTTTTGTCAGGATTGGTCCCTGTTGTTTCACATTCTAAGAAGTTAAAGAAGTATTATTGCAATGATGCAGCATCTGTGACTCACAAGCAATGCAACACAAAGGATTAGAAGTCGTTAAGTCAGCCCTCACTCGGTTCACCTAGCTCAAGTCTTCTAGCTGAAGACTGCTGGGCTCTGATTCCTGAATAACATGGCCCTTAGAGTAATACAACACAGCTTGTGGGTGCAGAGGGGGATGTTCCAGAGTCAGCAGCAGATACATGGAAAAGGGAAACATTGGAACTTATACAGGACAAGGAAAGGGCATGCGGGGGGGGGGGGGGGGCAGTGACTATGGTAATGGATCCAAGAGTAGAAGCAATGTGATTAGGATTCTTGCACACTTAGGGATGCAGTCAATGTTTACCTCTGTTTGCTCTGATGGTGAAGCAGCACTTGGAGTGCAAACAGTTTCCACCACAGGAGGAGTCGCAACAGCCACTGGCTTCTGGTCTGTTTCCTCTGCAGATTCATCCCCCCTCTCTCTGCCTTCCACACCAGTAGGCAGCCCCATGTCCTGTAATACCTAAGCAATACCAGAAAAAATCAACCACATTTAGCCTAATATGTTGCTGAGATGCTACTACAACCTCTAAGTGCACTACCGTAAAATCTCTAGGAATCAGCAGCTCGCCAACTCAACTTCTGGGCTCAATTCAGGGGTCATATCAAATCCTAATCTACCCCAGTCACCCTTTCAAAATCAAAGCCTCAGGTTTTGAGCTTTCAAGCATACAAAATATGATCTAGTGCAAAGGAGTTTTTCCCCCTTGGAGAAGAGGTCCCAACGGCAACTCTCAGTTGCACTCCAAGCTAAGACATGGCAACCTCGACCTGCCAGAATAGGAAAATCTGCACATAGTCACATGGGGCAGATCCCATCTGGCCACAGAGCACTCCTCATTACCTTCCATGTAAGGCACACACCTCTCCTGGCACGGAGGGATGGAGGCACCTTCCGTGGAAGATTATGAGGAAGAAGCAAGGAGCACTACTACTCTTGCCATCTGCCGAGGTCTGTCCATGTGACTGTAGGCCTGCGGAGACATTCACTCTGCAAGCTCAGTTCATCGGCATTACCTCAGGCCAGGCCAAAAGAGCAGGGGGCGTACCTTCTCTGCTGCTCACCTTCATCTGGCACTGGAAGCTGCTACATGCTTTGCTTGGGATGTAAAGTGGCCCTCACAAACTCACCCCACCCAATAGATATGCGTAGGACAAAGCTCCTTCTCAAGGATAGCCCAGCTGCACTTGGATAAGAGCAGGACAAGTAGAGGTTTTTAAAATGCAGACCCCTTGACTCTGGCCTGCTCCAGACTCTTTCTGGCACCAGGATACTTCAAAGTGTAGGGCCTTCTTCAGACCGATCATATTAGATACTTATATGTCTTCCCATTCTTATTTGCCAGGAAGTCAGAAACCCACTTTATTAATTCAAGAACCCCATGAGACTTCAAGGTTTGGCACAATGCTGAGCAGAAATATTATAAATCTATTACATCTTAAGAATCCATGCACAAGAACAGCCCTTCCAGGCAAATGAAGAACAGGTACTTAACCCGCTCCCCCTTGCCCCTCCCCCAGCTCTTATTTGTCCATGCTTCCCACAACCATCTCTTACCTTCACTGCTACATGTAATTTGGCTGTCTTTTTGGAAGGTCCCGAAGCTTGGTATGTGGCACCATCAACTTCCACAGACATAGTAAATATAGGAGCATGCACTGGACCCGTCTGAGACAATAATTTATACTGCAGTCCAGGTTTTAGCTGGTTCAACTTCATTAGAGCATTCATGGCTTGTGGAGGTTCAGATTTCTCCTCTAAGCAGAAGAAATTGTCAGTCAGATACAGGTATCTACATAACACCCCCCCTGTACCGTCCAACATCATCATTAACAATTGAGCTAAGTGCAACCACTGACATTCACAGCTAGCAAACCACAACAGCAATACAGCAAAGGCGGGTCATTCATTTCTACTTTCTACTATACTACTAGGTTATATAAAACATGAATGCCAAGTATTAGCAGTAGCAAACAGCTAAGTATACTTACCTCTTGCCAACTCAATACCTTTTTTCTGAATCTTCTTTTTCTTTTTGCTTGGGGACTTCTCCTCTCCATCTTCTTCCATAGGACGTTTTAATGGGGTAATTGCATATGTAGTGCTTGGGGGAATCTGGACTGTAGATAAAATTGTAGGAAGTCAGTTACTGCACTGACACATATCCTTATCCATGGTTCCTCTTAATATCTGTGAAACTGATCATGGGGTGGAGCATGTCTGGAGCGTCTGAGTTTGGATCTGGGCCAATCACGGTGCGGCCAGCTTGAGCCAGCACCTACAGCTCCCGGAGCCTATCACAGCCACCTTGCTGCTCTGCTCGCAGATGCGCCTGGCTGCAGGAGCCAGTGCATCTGCCACCGTCCAAACGGGCAGGGGCTACTAGCCACCAAGGGCCCACCTCCACCAGTGCTGCCGAGACCGGTCACCCACCCACTACTTACGACGGCCACCGACCCCGACAGTGTGCCCACGAGCGGCAACAATGCCCGTGGAGCATGCCGACGCTGTGGCATGCCCTCACTTTTGCCCCCTGTTCAGACCAGGAGAGCAAGCCGCCCCGTCAGAGGTGGTGGTGCCGACAAATTCCAGCCCCTCGTGACCCAGCCCAGTACGGCAACCATCCGCGGCTATTACTGCACATGTTCCTCGGCTGCTGCCAAAGCGGATGTCACCCTCCAAACACATCCAGAGGCCTCTGCGAGGCGGCAGGAGGGCTTCCCGGCCCAGCGGGAGACAGTGGGGTTAGGGGGCTCTTTCTCTTCCCCTTGGCCTGGGAGGCTCACACGCCGCCTCACAGAGGCAGCGTGAGGGCTTCCCAGCCCAACAGCAGCTCTAATGGTGGCGGGGGAGGAGGAGGAGGCAACCTGACCTGCTTGCCTTCACCACCATGGCAAAATCTCGCCGCCTGCTAAAATCCCGACTGAGACTTCTCCAGATTGCGCCAGCCCCCCCTCCCCGGGACACGCTGATACCTTGTGAGCCCCGGAGAAGCAACGACTGTCATTTCTGTGACATTTCCCACCCTCTCCGATCCCAATGTATTTCACTCTCCTTTCCTTTATTGTTCCCTGTCTTTCTTGCTTCCTTCCTTTCAGCCTCCCCTCTTCCTTCATCGTACTCTCTTTTTGGTTTGTCTTTCACCATCTAACAATTCTCTCCCAACGTCCCTCTCCTCCCCCCCTCAATCTATAGTTGATCTCTTTCTGGCTTTCTGTCATATTTCTTCCTGGTGATTTTATTTTTCTCTGATTTAAAACCACATTCCTAACTCATGCTGTCTCTGTCCTTCCCTTCCCCCCCCTGCTTCAGACAATATTCACTTACTTGATACTTGGTGTCTTTCTAGCTTTCTGCCCACCTCACCACACCCTCTGTGCAACAAAGTTCACCTTCCAAGCCAAATCACTTCATCTCCAAGACTCTGCAGATGAATATCCATTGTACACTAACCCCACTCCAAAACATCCTTTTCCCCCTACATAGCTGATATCCACTTCTTGCACACCACCTCCAAGAGCTACGCAGGGCCAAGCTGAACACTGGTGCCCCGTGTCAATAATGTCCCTCAAACTTTGGACATTGAACCTCACAAGTCCAAGGCTTGCCAGGACCTTCTCCCTCAAACACCACATGACTTCTGGGACATCAAGACATCCAACCATTAAGCTCGCCCCTCCCCCTATACTAGTGCCCACTGTATTTACAACTACAATGGGCTTTAATTCTAGTGTTAAATATATTCACAGAAACAAAACTCCCAAGTATTAAACCTACCAGTATAGTCAACTGGAGTTTCGTTCTTGGGTTTCTTGGGCATCTTTGAGGGCAATGGATCCATCCCCAAGACCTTGTGAAGCTGGCCAAATGCAGCAAGCCTCAAAGCATGCTAGAAAGACAGAACACACATTACAGAAGTGCCCCACACACTGGGTTCCCCCTCCATACAAACAATCCCAATACCCAGCTCAAATATTTCAAGCAGAAAACACCAAAAAACAAGCCTCAGGACAAGCTTTGACACTTAATGTTAACTGTTTCAAACAAAGGACACCTCATGTCTGGCAGATCATCATAAGCCTCCTGCATTATTGGAATGGGACCTTTTTTTCCATGTCGTGGAGATTACTAGCTATCATGAATAACTCATTGTGCTTTTGTAACATCTGTAATCAGAACTATACCTGAGCACTCTGTGTGATATCTTCCCTTTGTTGTCTGTCTAGATGCCCAATAGCATCAGTGGCTTCTTTTTCACAAGGATCATAAATACCAGAACCATCTGAAGGCAGGAAACAAGGAAGATATGCAGAGAATTATCCTAAGGTCTCTAGGACTGAAATATTCCCTTAGCATCACCAAAGTGCGATGTAAGCAGCCCAGATGAAGTTCTTGATCAATGGCCAGTGATCTCATCTAGTCTACGAGACAAGTAGTTAAGCATGGCATTGGGGCAAGTTTGCCGAAGCCCTTCAAAACAATCTTGTCACATCCAAGTAAGGAAACTGGAAATATGGGTCCACAATTTTAAGTGCATTTGTAAAGGCATAGTGGTACCCTATGCATAAAGACTTAAAGATAACAAACTAAAGATAAAACAGGCATGTCCAATTTGAACTGGGCGTGAGAGACCTAGAGCAGAACAAGTCTACACCACAACCAAAGTTTCTCCACAGTCTAGAACCACCTAACCTGGCATAACTATTCCCGATGCAAGGCATTCAAGAACTCTTCTCAGGGCCTCGCCTGCTCCCATAGGTCGGTTGGCTGTTCCAATTGACTTCTCGCATAGCAACTCTAGAGGCTGAAATGACATAAAACAGATTAAGCACAAATAACTTATTACAGTGCAGATGCCTCTGGCCAAACCAGCTGAAGTGACCACAGACATTTTAGATATACTACCCAGCCTACGGAGACAATCTCTGTATATGATGACACCTTACAGAACTATCATCTAACCTTCTATCTAAGCATTTAGCCCTACAGAAAGGCCATAACAAGAACACACGGAGGTGAGCTCAGCTAGGGAGCCAGATTTTGATTAGTTTCAGATTACAGGAGAATATTGCCTTGACAAGAGGTAATTTGCCAAATTGATTGCTTTCCAGCTGGCTTTCCTCTGGATAGCACCCCAGTGCTGAGATGAGAGCACAGAGACAGCACAGGAGCCGAGGGTTGTTGGATAGGACAGACCCTTTACCTCCAACTTTGGTTTAAGCCCCACAGCTTTGGAGAGCAACAGCTGTTAAGTCCCAGCCAAGTTATGGGAACCCCACTGGGGTTTTTCAAGGCAAGAGACACTCAGGTGATTTACCATTGCCTGCCTCTGGATAATGACCCCGGACTTCCTTAGTGGTCCCTCATCCAAGCTCTCACGTTCCTGGAACACTGAGGATATACTGCACTGGAAGACAGTGCCCAGAAGAGCCAAAGGTGGCATGTCATACAGCTGCTCCCGTAGGGTTGTGTGCTTCGGCATCCGAAGCGGCCGTTCCAGCCCAAAGCAGCCAGCGCCGCGCCACCTACGCACAACCCTACTTCCCAAGCCACTGCGTATCAGAGGTAAATTCTGGAGACTTTCCTCCAGCTAGATAATGTTTTCTTGAAACCCTAGGTTTTTTTGATGGCCCTGGAAGGATTTCCCGAATGAGTGGGACAATTCTTTATGTATTTTTTAAATTAAACATTCATTGGTTGATATGACTAAAAATGGCCATGTCAACATCCCACCCCCACTGGTCAATGATGGGCTTGAAAAGGGATGGGAAGAGGATACGGCTATGCTTCCCAACTGTATGACTGCCCTATGTCTGGGATTTCTGAAGCTTGAAGAATGTTTCTGGGATTTCCCAATGGTAAAAACAAGTTCAGAAAGGCTGACCTCGTAAGAGTGTGTAGAGCAGCCTTTCTAAACTCTTATTACCATTGAGAAATCCCTGAAAACTTTCTTCAGGCTTCAAGAAGACCCTTTCCTGACCCCAATGGGATCTTATTTCTCCATCACACCTTTCTACTACAACTATATGTTGGTCCACAACATCCTGCTGGTATGCTTCTTCCAATAGCCCCACCTCAAGAAGCAGAGTTAACTCCACCAGTGCCTTTTAAGCACTGATATAATGATTCGCATCAAACATTGAACATTCATTTCATGAACAAGAACTACAATGAGACTAGGGTCAAACTAATTTATGAACTGATTTTATGAACAGAAAGACTGTGAGTGGGTGGGTAGGAAGGGATGTTCCAGTGTTTGTCTCCTGTGGCCCTTCCTTGCATACCCAGGAAATGGCTGATCACCAATGTCGTATGGCAGGTTAATTTCCTCCAGGCCAGGCTGGATTCTGGAGATTTTTGGTGGTGGAGGGCATCATTTTGGCATGAAACTGGGGTCACTAGGGATGGGCAGGTAGTTGTGAGTTCCTGCATTGTGCAGGGGGTTGGACTTGATGATCCTGGTGGTCCCTTCCAACTCTATGATTCTATCAACCAACCCTGTGCAGTTTTGGAAAACAACGTTTTCTTAAATAGTCTCTGTCCTTTGCAAATGAGACGCAACTTCCAGTGTATGTAACCTAGGTTAAGTTATGCATTCGTGTTTCTTAAAAAGGAAATGCAAGATGCAAAATTACCCATCCTCTAAGTGGAGCCCAAGTGGGAACACGAGTACACAGATCTCTCAGCACCCTGATGACAATGACACAGGACTTCAAGCCATTTGCTCTGGCCTAGGACAAAATAATAAGCAGACCAGGTTCAGTAATGAATATCAGAATCACGCTGAGACATTTTTTTGTAGTGCTACTTTGTCAAGGGTAAACTATGTACATTTCTTCATACTTTTTAATTAAATTCTGTATTTGTAGTAACTGCACAAAAAATTACTCTTAACACAAAGCAGCAGCCATACATCTAGTGTTTCACTGAAAAGCTAAATTTCTTTTTACGTGCTTCTTTAGCAACTGTACATTTAACAGATGCTAAGTTCTGCACATCTACAACCCAGCATTAAGATGCTTTAACAAAGTTAGGCAATTACAGCTTACAAGATTCTACTTAAAGACAAATATAAGAACAAAATGCAAACCTGGAACCACTTGGCGTGTCGGAGTGACGCCAAGGCAGCAAGGCATTTCTGCCTGTCCAGAACGTCCGGTGAGTCGTTGACTGATAGCGTTTCTATTCGTGGGTGGAATAAGAAGACAAGGTACAGTTTGACCAAGGGGGTTCTGTCGGGTGGAGAGGGGATGAGGCAGTTTCCTAAAGGGCAGCTGAAGCTCCCAAGGATCTCATCTACCTACAGCTGAAAGAACACCCTCAATACCCTTCTCTTTTCACCCTTATGATCTAGCAGCCACATTAAGGAGGACAAATGACACTAGCTAAACCCTACCCAAGGAAGGAAACTCTACAACTAAGAAAAGAAACCCTGTACTATGTTAAATAGGCTACAGAAGATAATAACTATACTCATCAAGGAAAAGTGAAAATTCCCTCCCCACTCTTTCAAAAGTACATAGTCTAAAGATTTTCTAGAAGGGAACTCCCTCCGCCCCCGAGGTTTGACTGCCCTGGCCCCAGCCCATGACAGATTGCGTCCTGTTGGTCAAAGGTCCAGCGTCCCTAAAATTGACAAACTAGAAGGCTTGGTAGATGTGGTCAGATATCATCAGAACCATAAAACAGTCAGAGAATAAAATCATCATTGAGTCTGTGCTGCAGCAAAACTGAAGCTGGGGTGAAGCGGAGGGTTTTAGATAAGGCTGGCTCAAGGGCTCAAAAGGCCTTAGATCACTGTGCATCTGGTTCACCAGGTTATGGAAGCATTCCTAAGCAGACTGAGCTTTTTAAGTACACAAAGAATGGTTTGGGTGTGACACGTGAATTTACACACACTCATTGCTGCATCATCCAGGGATGACGTGCATGTATGTAGAAAGAAATCACGCGGCAACCACTTCACTGCTTCGCATTGTTTCCAATGGAGGCAGTTTGCTCACTCAGGTCAACACGATGCTTTGCAGCTCTCACACGCATGGGAACAAGTCCCGACACATACTTAATAAAGATGCAGTAACTTTATCCAAAACTCTGTAGTATACAATTCCGCTAAAAAAATGAAATGACCACCACCCATCATTTTTGCTGCAACGCAAACTGCTTTATGAAACACATCCAATTTAATGAACATGCAGAAGTCATTTAAACTAAGACTTCAGTTTTTTTTAAGGAAGGACTTATACCACTGGCACCAGCAATGTAAAACGTTTGCTGAAAACACACAAACACGCTCTTCGTTCAAGGACTCTGGCCATACACAGGCTGAAACATTAAAATAGGCATTGATCAGGAAAGCACTAAGATTCTAGGATACTCCGGACCACAACAGTGTGGCATCATAAGCAGGACTTGCATGATGCCGTTCTGCCTAGTCAGAAATTGAGCACCACACGGAAAAGTGAGATCTGCAGACACAGAATGCGTTTCCAGACTGATGGTCAGCGGCGTTCAGCCCTTCATACCTCCAGCTAACATCTTCTCCATTTCTTCTCTGACAACAGGGGATGTCAAGTGGATAGTAAGTGTCAGTGGAGGCTCTTTTGTATTCTTAATTATAATTGCAGCATCACTGATAGACTGGATAATTTCATATTTATCTTCAGTAATAGCCTAATACACACACAAACAGAAAAATAACTTTCAGAGAGCTTCTCAAGTCTCCTCCCTGCCAGTATGGTGTCTAGCATTTAAAGTGTGTACAACTAGTATCTAGGAGGCCTCCAATTCAAATCCCCACTCATGCCATGTAAGCTTATACTTCTAATAACACTATGTTGCTCTTAAAGGTGTCACTAGACTCAAACTGGGTTCTGCTACTTCAAACCAACATGGCTGCCCACCTGAATCTACCTCACAGGGTTGTTAAGGATAAATACAGGAGAACAATGTAAGACACTTTGGGGAGAAAGGTGGACTATGTTCAATAAATGAACATGGAAATCACTCAACCCAGATTACTCAGCACACCCAAAAACAATACAAGGTAAATGTTGGTTATGTATCTCGACTTTATAGGTGGGAAAGTTCTCACCCTGGAGTACCTGAAACGGCCCTGCTGCACAAGGGCTGGTTTATAGAATCAGAGTTGGAAGGGACCTCCTAGGTCATCTAGTCCAACCCCCTGTTGGACTACACAGGGGGGGGGGAGAGGCATTTCTCACCCAGAAGGCTCAGTGATCCATGATAAGAGGCAGCCTCTTCTTGTGTCATGAGTGTGTGTGCACGCAATGGGGGCAGTGGCGGTTCAACTCTACAGAATGAAATAATCCCAAGGAAGTTTTTCACAACCATATAGCCAGATTGGTCTGAATTTCCCGGGGCACCTTAAAGACCAACCGAGTTTAGTTTAAGTCTGGGTGTAAGCTTTTGCATACTGCAGGTGCCGCTAGACTCAAATTCTGTTCCCAAACATGTTTATCAACTTAGAATAATTTTAGGCACATGCAAGCACAAACATCAAACATTTTAGTAGTGCACAAGAAACTGTAATGAAAAAACCTGAGACTACAGGTCTTATATACAGCCACTGAGAACACTGAATACCAGTGATAAGCCAGAGTGAGGCCACCTTAGATCCATTTCAATTTAGAAGGCTAAAAGGTAAAGGTATCCCCCGTGCAAGCACCGGGTTATGTCTGACCCTTGGGGTGACGCCCTCCAGCGTTTTCATGGCAGACTCAATACGGGGTGGTTTGCCAGTGCCTTCCCCATTCATTACCGTTTACCCCCCAGCAAGCTGGGTACTCATTTTACTGACCTCGGAAGGATGGAAGGCTGAGTCAACCTTTTTAAAAGGCTACATGCAGCTTAAAAAAAAATTCAACACACATACAGAGCAGAATGTATCAGTTAATATGCCGAGGACTAAAAGTCATTATTCTGTGACAGTCAGGAATGCTTAAGGCTGCACAGAAAAGACTATAACTATCTTAAATAACAATGCATAACTTGAGTAGACTGCATTTAACAAACATGCAAAGCAAGCTGTATCAGAATGCAAGTGATAAAGATGCAGAAGGAAATGTGAACAAGCAGGGCGGCAGCAGGCAGCCAAACTTTGCAGTGGCCAATATCCTTATTCTAGTTGTAGCATGAAGTATCCCACATGTACAGGTTGTATAACCAAAATTTAATTTGCACATGCAGTATGGCTCCTATTACTGGTAGGTGGATTGAGAACCGGTTGACAGATTGCACCCAAGAGGTGCTTGTAAATGGTTTATCATCTTTTTGGAGAGGAGAGACGAATGAAGTGCCTTAGAGATCAGTCCTGGGCCCTGTGTTGTTCAACATATCCATAAATGATTTGGATGAAGGAATAGAGGGGGTACTTATTAAATTTGCAGATGATACTAAACTGGGAGGGGTAACAAACAGAAGACAGAATCAAGATACAGGATGTTCCTGACAGGCTTCAAACTGGGCTAAAATGAATTTCAGTAATGATAAAAAATTTTCTAAATTCTTAATCTAAGTAGGAAAAATCCTATGCATAGGATGGGCGAGATCTGTCTTGGCAGTAATATATGTGAAAAGGATCTAGGGGTTTTAGTAAAGCATACACTGAACACACAGTAAACCACACACTGAGTCAGCAATTTGTGGCTAAAAAGGCAAATGGGATTTTGGGCTGCTTTAAAAGTAGTATAATATTTCCTTTTGCCGCTGACCATGCCAAGCATTAATGATTTTTCTAGTGAGTTTGATCACATGATGCGTCCAAAGTAAGTGAGCTTTAGCTGTAATATCTTCCCTTCTTATGACATAGAAGGTTTGCTCCTCTCTTAAACTATCTTGTTGGTAACTTTTGCTGTCCATGGTATTCGCAGCATTCATCTCCAACACCATAATTCGAAAGCATCTATTCTCCCTCTTGTCTTCCTTCTTCAGGGTCCAGCTTTCTCATCCATAGGTTGTTATTGGGAAGACAATGGCGTTGACTAGCCAGCACTTTGTATTAAGTCTGATATCCTTATTCTTCCATATTCAGTTCATGCCTAACATTGCGTTCTGGCCCAGCGTTATTTGCTTTTTGATTTCACGGCTGCATACTATGGATGCATAGAGCCAAGAAAGATGAAATCATCAATATATTCAATGTTCTCGTTGTCAATCATGACTTTGGTGCTACTGCCAGTAGTTGCCAGTAGATCTTGGTCGTTTTGATATTTAGGTTATTTTGGCTCAGGCCTCTGCGTTCTCCATGGGCTACATCGGCAGCTAGGTGTCCATAAATGCCCAGGTTACTGGCAGAAAGCTGTCACCCTTCCCCAACTCTGGTATGGAGTGATAGGCCCCCCAGGCCACGAAGCACTGAACAAGGCATTGGGGAAGGGCGACAGCTTTCTGCCAGTAACCTGGGCATTTATGGACACTTAGCTGTCGATGTATCATCAGAAATTCCGTTTAACAATTTATATCGCATAGTATGGCGTACTTTCCATAGAATTTTCTTGGCAAGAAAAACGGGGTGGTTTGCCAGTTGGCAGGGGTTATAGTCATCTGATAAAAATGCTGATTTTATTAACTTGGGTAGATTGTGAGTGGGTGGGCAGGAAGGGACGTGACACTGTGGCCCTTCCTTGCATACCTAGGGAATTGCTGATTGCAATTGTAAAAGCCAGTTTGGTGTAGTGGTGTAGTGTAAGAGCCAGTTTGGTGTAGTGGTTAGGAGTGCGGACTTCTAATCTGGCATGCCAGGTTCAATTCTGCGCTCCCCCACATGCATCCAGCTGGGTGACCTTGGGCTCGCCACGGCACTGATAAAACTGTTCTGACCGGGCAGTGATATCAGTGCTCTCTCAGCCTCACCCACCCCACAGGGTGTCTGTTGTGGGGAGAGGAAAGGGAAGGCGACTGTAAGCCGCTTTGAGCCTCCTTCGGGTAGGGAAAAGCGGCATATAAGAACCAACTCTTCTTCTTCTTCTTCTAAATTTCCTCCAGGCCATGCTAGATTCTGGAGATTTTTGGTGTGGAAGATCACTTGGGCATGAAATTGGGGACACTGTGGGTGAGCAGGTAGTTGTGAGTTCCTGTATTGTGCAGGGGGTTGGACTAGGATGCCTCCAACTCTAGGATTCTATTATTCTATTTTGTTTGAGAAGTTATTAATGCTATAGTACTTCAGGTGGATCTCCAGCTGTTTCTGTCAAAGTCACTTTTATCGCAATGAAATTTTACTCTGTTGTTAAAACCTCCCATTATGGTTTTATTAGAGTAAGGCACACAGGATGCATGGTTCCATTTGGACAAAACTCCTGCTTCTGTAACCACCAGTCTATTTGGTAATTTCTTAAAAATACTAAAATTGTGACAGCCTACCAACACGGTTAAGGGAAGAAGTAAGAGCAGCTGAATGAAAATTAAAAAAATTAACTGATGGGTGTAGGGAATCACAATGGTGGGCTGGCTGCTATCTACTGTCAAGAACATGTTTGTCACAAAGTTTCATATTATGCAATATAAATTGTTAAACAGAATTTCTGATGATACTGACATAACAGCCTTGAAAGCCAGTTGAGATGATACGAACTGGCTGGCGAGGCAGTATGAATATCATGCAGCAAACTGGCAGGCTATGCTCCAGCAGCCCTGTTAGGTTTTGTTAGCTACAGTTAAATGAACAATCAACAGGCCTCAGCACTTTCTTGATACTCACAGCAAGCTGGACACCAAGATTCTCTGCGACTTTCTCCAGAAGATCAGTTGTGGGCTTCTCCTTGCATAACAGAACCAGCTCAAGGTCTAAGTCTCCCTTCAACAAGAGCCCCTTGGCAACGAGACCAACTCGCATCACTCCACGGAGGGTTCTAGTCAAATGTTCAGTGGTCTTCTGCTCACTATAAAAACAGACAACAGACCAGTTACAAGAAAAGGAGTATGGTAGGACTTACTCTACGGGTAGGTAGCCATGTTGGTCTGAAGCAGAACAAATTTAGAGTCCAGTGGCACCTTTAAGACATCAGAGTTTTATTCAAGGTATATATGAGCTTTCGTATGGATGCACACTTTCTCAGAGACAATGTCATGGAATGCAAGTGATCAGTTCAAACGTATAGGTATAGAGTATGAGAATAAATTAATATACAGCATAATGAAAATGGTTAGCAGGTTCAAGAGATAAATAGGGGGGAAACAGCAATTTGGATTTCTTTGTATTCACTTGAGACTGAATTGCATGTAACACATTTGGCCATATTAGGAGAATGATGGGCAAATAGTTAATTGCTGACAGCAGTTAGCTGAGATCCTGCCCTTTTGCCCTTTGCTTGTCCCCTCAAGCATAGAAGCATTAAAGTAGTGCATTTGGCTGTCTGTCCAGTTGGGGTCGCTGAGAACCACTGCCTTAGAGGATTTCTGGCACCTCTGCTCTCTCATCATCCTGTGTGTAAAAATTTAATCCTCTCTACTCTATTGCAAATAACTATACTTCTCCCCATGTCAGTAATTTTACTTACAGCTGTGCACAAATTTCCTTCCAATTTGCACTGATTTTTTAATCAGGAAAGCTTATGCAGGAATAAAAGTTGTTTGAGGTAACACTGCATTTCGGTATGCATAATAAATTCTTGATTCAAAACTGAAGCTACACAGTATTTCCAGATGGGTATTAGTATTAGTCTTTGCAACCAAACAGGACACCTCCAGCAACAATTTAACAATTTATTCTAGAATAAGCTTTTGTAAATCTGTGTTTACTTATTGCACCTAATAATGCGAGCTCAGGTTCAAAGTTCATGCTGCGATAAATTCTATTCGTCTCTTGAGGTCTGTATGCAGCATGCACATCTTCCATTTCTACCTCTCAATTGAAGCATTCAAAACCCAGATGAACCCTTTTCTATGGCACTAAGGTTCTGCAGCAGAAGCAAATTCTATGACTAGGGCAAACAGGTGGGATACTGTGGGAATGTTAACTAGTGCTATACTCTGCTCATTTAAACACACTGAAATGGTAGGTGGCACTGCTGGGCGTGACTATCTCTCCTACAATAATAAAATGGCAGCTTTGTCTTTTGAGACATAAAGGAAGGTGGTGAATAAAAAGCAATCCAGGTTTCATTTTAGCTTTTCTCTTAATTCTGCTGGACCCAAGAAGCACTGTCCCCTTCATGCACAAAGCACATGGGTTGCAATGGCGATTATCACTAACTAGGTCAGCCTTTTCCAACCTTTTTACCTGAAATACACTCCAAGCTTTGAGAAACACCAGAAGTGGCATGATTGTGCAGAATATGGTTGGTAAGGATAGCTGTGTTACCTGGGCCCCAACCCAGGCCCCTCCCCTTCTCACCCTCTCCAGGTTCTTCATTGGCCATTGGAGGGGAAGGGCAGATAGACATGACCTTATGTGGTCATATCACCTGATAAATGTTTAACATTGTTTTTAATATTGGAGAAACTGTTCCAGGGGCATCAAGAAACCCCAGGGTTTTATGAAACCCTTGTTGCAAAAGCCTGAACTAGGTACTTAACAACTGATCAGCAATTGCAAAACTTGCAAAAACAATCAACAATGTCACTTGCCTTCCTTCTTTGTTCTCTTCTTCAGCTGTTGTCTCCATGGTTTGTGGTGGTTGTTCTGGCTGCTCACCACTGCCTTTCTCCTGTTCATTAATCCAGTCAGACACAGCTTTGAGAGCACGTTCAGTATGAGATACCATGTTCTGAACAGCTGTCAGCTCTTCCTGAGTTGGATAAACTGCAGAATGTTTTGCCATGACATGGCGGTCATCGTTCACAAAAATACGCATTGGTCGCTGGGGGGGGGAAACATAGAATAGATAAACTATGCAGTCTTTTTCTTTTTTAAAAAAAGTTTCTGAATGGCAAATCCTTACCATTATTCCTCCTGACTCCTTGATGAATTATTGAAAAAAATATATTTCCTTCTTTGAAGCTGCACCAATTGTAAAGGCTTTGGTAGTCTGAGAATAAAAAAAATATTATTATTAGATCAGAACTAGTGTATCTGTGAAAATATGACACAATAAATCACATTACTCAGCAGTCATGCCTTAAGTATAAGCCTGTATCAAGTATATAGAATTAACTATCACCATATATATATGAAGCAAAACATTTAAGTCTAGCTGGAAGCCCGGTTATGCTTCCTTGGGAGTTCTTGGACTGAGTTCCTGGGGTCATGACAGGCTGGAATTGGGAATAATAATTAATTAATTAATTAATTAAAAGTTATCACGGTAAAGGTTAGTCTTGTTTGGCACAGTCAGTGGCCCAAAACAGACTGGACAATGAACCTCCATAATTAAATCTCCTGATAATTTGAAGTCAATAGGAGACTATCAACTCCCTGAGGCTGCTAATTCGATCAGGGGAACAGTGCTAGAGATGGGCATTTAACTCTTTCCCTAGCATGCCTCTTCCCCTAACCCCAATTCTCTGACCAAATGAGGACCAGCTGAAGGAGCTGAATTCTGGCCCTTATCATAATGCTAATCATAGCAAAGCTGACTGTTGTAGGACTAGTGTTGTAGTCCTACACAAAACCTCTCAACCCAGACTCTAAAGGAGGGAGGCAGCTCCTTGCTACAGGTGGCATACGTACATGCCATTATGGCATGGAACCTAATTGGAAACATCATGTGCATGTAAACTGCCACCTTGAGTGGTCAAGTCAAGAGACAGTCAGATGTGGTTTGCCATTGCCTGTCTCTGCATAGTGACCCCAAAAATATTTGGTGGTCATTCATCCAAAGACTAACCACTGATAATCTTCTTAACTATGGAGATCTGATGAGATGGGACTGGCTTTGGCCATCCAGGTCTGGGCCTGTGGACACTAGTCCTAGCATATTCCTCATTCCAGGAGCTGCAAAGACAATTGATCAGCAGCACACCTCTTTAAGGTGGTACCAGGCAGCCACAAGATAAGCACCAACTGCTAGCAAGCATACTGCTGAACTGATGCGATAAGCTAAGCACAACACTAGCCTAAATCCTATAGGATCTTGGTATCATCAAAAATAAGCAAAAACTATTAATTATCAAAGTCTAATTTTATTCTTACCCATCAAGATTCTTGGCCCTAAGGAAATAAAACTTGGCCTCAACCAGGGCAAGAGCCTGTTCAGCCTGGTACAACACTCTGCGTAGTGAGTTTAAGTTCTTTGTGGGACCTAAACAGTAACACAGGGCTGTTTTGCCAGGCCTATTATTGAGGCCTTGTAAACAACATCTAGGTCCACCGGCTTCCCTATTGAAACTCTACTCCCACCCACCCAATTAAACCTTTTTATATGCCCCCACTTTCTTCTTCTATATAAAAGGCAAGTCAGGCAATATTAGTGTTAATACAATTTTAGCTTACTTAATAATTATATTGTATGTTTCAAGCTAATGTGATCTGCTTTAAGCCTTTAATCAGGGAAGGATAGAATGAAAATGTATAACATAAATAAAACACTATTACAGCAATTTAACACTTATAAACCTTTTTTGTGGAAAATGTAGAACAGTAAAATGGTGACAGTTGTTGGGAATTGTACATAGAATTTCACTTTCAAAATTCATAACAAAATTTGTCCAGGGGCACCTTTAAGGTCAACAAAGTTTTATGCAAGGTATAAGCTTGAATAAAATGTTGGCTACCCATCTGTAGAGGAGACTAAAATACAAAGAGCTGACCAATAGTCCAAAGTCAATGGAATAAATGGTCTTAGGACCATTATTAGTGCACAAGTAGCTGATAATGTAGATTCTCAATTAATGCTTCACTATTTCTTGTCAGGAAATCCATGCTGGTTAGCAGCAAAACAGGTGGACTCCAGTCCAGTATTACCTTATTGCCAGACAAGACTTTTGTGCTATGAGCCTTCAAAGGGAGTCTAGAAAGGCCGCATCCCAAAATTCTCGTTCTTAAAAGTGCTGCTGAATTCGAGGATAGTCAAACAAGTTACTTTCTGACCTGAGAATGCCATATCAGATGGTTTAAACCAGAAATACAACAGCCAACTATCACCCAGAATTGCACCAATAAATGGATGGTTAATAGCGCCTGATTCGGAAAGCCCACATGGCGCCGTTTTTGCCAGTCGGCAGGCGCTTTCAGACATGCTAAACAATTCACTATACTGTGCGAAACGGCAAAAAACCCACTGCAAACGGCTGCAACGACTGAACGGCCCGGGTGAAGGCAGCCGCTTCCGCCACACCGAATTAGCCCCCCCCCCCCCAGCCCATGAAGCCCCAGCAAAAGAATCCGGCTTTTCCAGGCGGTCATGTAGGCGGCTGGAGGGCCGGCTGGCAGCCCCCCCCCCCAAGTTCCGGGCAAGGTGGGCGCCGCCAGACAAAGCCCGGGGAGGAGGGAGCACCGAGCGCCCCGCCGGGAGACCTGGAGCGGGAGCCACGTGCGGAGCGGGCAAACGGGGGAGGGGCGGGGATGACCCCCGGCGGCTGAGGCGCTCCAGCCCCCCCCCCGCCTCATCCCCCGATTGCCCGCCTGCCTCCCAGGTGGCGGCCGCGCGCGCGCGCCTTCCCTCCCCCCCGGCCCAACCGCCGCCATTTTGTCTCTTCACACAATGGAGGGCGCGTGAGGAACCCGCCGAGCGCCGGCCCAGGCCGCCCCGCCGCCGCCCCCCGCCCCACGTCCCTCCGCCCCACGTCCCTCCGCGCAGCCTGGCTGCCGGCCGGCCTCCCCCTCACCGCTCCCTCGCTCACCCCTCCGTACATACCGGCCTCCCTCCCTCTCGCCGGGCCTCTAGCCCCCAGACCAGCAGCCGCAGCCGCATCCCCCCACCCCCCGGACTTACCAGGGCGAGTGGCTCCCGCGGCCTGCGGGTGAGGCGGGCGGAGGGCCGGCGAGGGGAGCACTCGATGCCCGCACCGGGATCCGCGGCCGAAGCTCCGTCGTCAGGACACCGCGCGAGCGACGGGGGAGGGGCGGCATGAAGGAGAAGGGCGGGGCAACGAGGGGCACGTGACGCCCGGTCGCGGCCTCCGCCAATGAGCGGCCGGGAAGGGGGCGGGGTGGATCGCTTCGCGCGCAAGCTAGTCGGCCTCTGTCAGGGGAGTGCGGCCCTTGCCCCGCCTTCCCGGTAGGCGCCATCTTGTTCGTCCTTCTACGCAGGCAGCCGGCAGGTTGACTCCGGCGCTCTCTTCCGAGTGGGGCTGCAGCTGAGGGGCACGGCTGGCTGGCTCCGAGCCGCCCGGGAACTCACCCGCGGGGATCCGTTGGAGGGGCGCTGCCTGCAGGCCGAGCCAGCCAGAGTGCGGGGCCCCTGGGAAGCCAAGGCGGAGTCCAGGGGCCCCGTTAACGGACAAGATACACGCCAGATTTCCCACAATTGTTTACAGGGCACTCTTGTCTGATAAAAAATGAACAGTTTCCACGTGATCCATTTTAATCTATTATTGTCATCTTAAAAATAATTAACCCTGATGATTTTGTAGTCTTTTTGTCTTTCTTACTATATTCTTTGCCCATGAGGCTGGGAGTTCAATCCCAGCAGCCGGCTCAAGGTCGACTCAGCCTTCCATCCTTCCGAGGTCGGTAAAATGAGTACCCAGCTTGCTGGGGGGTAAACGGTAATGACTGGGGAAGGCACTGGCAAACCACCCCGTATTGAGTCTGCCATGAAAACGCTAGAGGGCGTCACCCCAAGGGTCAGACATGACTCGGTGCTTGCACAGGGGATACCTTTACTATATTCTTTATAACTATTATTCTATTATCTTCTTCAGGTTCTTCATATAATTTATTTTACCAGCTGATTTTGTATTTTATCAATGCATGTGTGTCATAAATTAGACCTCTGTTAGTCTGTAGCAGTCAAAAACAAGTGTCCAGTAATTCCTAACAAAGACTCATGTGAATCACCACTCAGGTGGTGATACAGGAAGAAGGTAAATCTGCCCCTATATCTTGGAGAGTGGGGTTATACCCCGCACCATTGTGATATTATTATCCAGATATGTTTCTTCCTGGTCCTGTTATAAGAGGATTGTTCCAGGTCTAATCCTCTTAACTATGGAGATCTGATGAGATGGGACTGGCTTTGGCCATCCAGGTCTGGGCCTGTGGACACTAGTCCTAGCATATTCCTCATTCCAGGAGCTGCAAGAACAATTGATCAGCAGCACACCTCTTTAAGGTGGTACCAGGCAGCCACAAGATAAGCACCAACTGCTAGCAAGCATACTGCTGAACTGATGCGATAAGCTAAGCACAACACTAGCCTAAATCCTATAGGATCTTGGTGTAGATATTGTCCATTCTTTTTATTCCTTTTCTTTGGGGAAGGTGACTAGAAGACCTTTTCACGGAGCTATTACGATCTTATCCAATCGGTTTGCATTCTTGCTTCTTCCTCGTCCTGGAAGATAGTCTCCAGTATTCTGAAAAGAAAAAAGAGAAAAGCAAGGCAGGTTTGGTTCATTCAGAAGTCAGGCTGGCCAGCATTTCAGCCACACAGCTCGAGGACAGTATTGGACCCATTTTCATAAAAGGAGCAGGTTTAGTAGACAATTTTTAACCACCACAAGAAATAAATGATTCTTTTTATTTATTCTTGTATTCTGTTCATTTTGTCTTATTTTGTTATTTATTAATTTGTTTATAAAATTAATAAATAATGAAGACAGTAAGTATTTATGGATAATTTTAATTAAGTGTATTTTGGCTTTAATTCTTCATCGCATCAAAGTTAGATTATTTCTCTCTACATGCCAGGAAGCCTTCCCAGTGTTGGAGAAAGTCATCCGGGGATTCCCTGTGGAGCAGGCTTGTTAATTTAGCCGTTGGGACAAGATCTTCAAATTTACTCATCCATATCTGTTTCGGGCATCAGTGGTCGTTTCCATCCCTGTGCTATTACCTTCCTAGCCACCGCTGTTGCATAAAAAAACAGTTCTCTTAAAAATTATGGCATATTTGGTGGCATGAAGCATAGTAACATAGATTTGGCAAGCATTGGAAATTTGTATTTCATGATGTTGTATTTCATGATGCTGGCGGCCTGGTACTATAGCCTTCGGGCCGCGGACCGGGGGTTGAGGACCCCTGGTCTAGAGGGAGTGTTTGGAATAGGAAGTAGATTTTTGTGAGGACTGTCATTTTTATTGCTGCCATCCTGGCCAACCATGAAAATTTTTGAGTGTTCCACTTGTCAAGATCCATCCTTATCAGGGACCAAACCTTATTGTCATTTTGCATTAATTTTTCGAGATTTTTGTCTAACTAAATGCCTAGATATTTGTTGGAATTTACCACACAACCTGTTGATGATTCCAATTGTTTTATTTGTGGGTCTTATTTTGTTTGGAGGATTTTCATTTTAGTTCTGTTAATTTTGTATCCCGATACTCATCCAAATTCTACTATACATTCCATGAGTTTGGGGATGGACTTTTCTGGTTCTTCCACAGCTAAAACAACATCATCTGCTTAACTACTTATTTTATATTCTTGATTTTCTGTTCTTATGCCTACTACTCCTTAGTCTCCTCTTATTTGATTAGCTAATACTTCTAGCGTTATATTGAAAAGAAGTGGCGATAATGGGCAGCCTTGTCTAGTGCCTTTATTTATTTATTTAGATAGATTCTTATGTTGCCATCCCATTCACTAAGGCTTTCTGTTTAGAATATATGGACTGTATCCATTTTGTAAAGTAATTGCCGTAGTCCATCTGTTGAAGAGTGGCATGAAGGAAATCCCACCAAACGTTATCAAAGGCCTTTTCTGCATTCAGAAAAAATAAGGCTACTTCTTTGTTTCTGGATTTTGCTAGTTTCATGGCATTTAATATGAAGCAAATATCTTTCATATGACTTCTCGGCATAAATCCAGTTTGGTCTGGATGGATCACATCTGATATACACTTTCTGAGCCTTTCCGCTAGTATCTTGGTGAATATTTTGTAGTCAACATTTAACAATGAGACTGGTCTGTATGATGGTGGATTTAGTGGATCCAGCCCTTCTTTGGGGAGCAATGTTATAAACGCTTCCTCCCACATATCAGGAAAAGTCTTATTTTCTTGACTGATCATTCCATTCATTATTTGTTATTGTGGTATGGCAATAACATGAAACATTTTTAATAATATACCACTGGAAGACCATCTGTGCTTGGTGCCTTGCCTATTTTTAAAGATTTTATTGCCTCTGTTATTTCCTGTATAGTGATCTTCTGATTTAGTACTTTTTGGTGTTCAGCTGTGAGTTTGTTGATTGGCACCTCTTGTAGAAATTTATCTAGATTCCTTTTTTTATATAAAGTTTTTTTTAATTAACAAAACATTGTTGAATCTTTTCTTCATTACTATATTCCTTGTCTCCAATTCTGATTGAGGGGATGTTTTTTTTCCTCAATCTCCTTTCTTAATTTTGATGATGCCGACCACTTCCCTGGCTTATCTGCCAGCTGAAAATTTTGTTGTCTCAAAGTTAGAAGTTTCTTCTTCATTTACTCGGCTTCTAGGATGTCCTTTTGCACTCTTAACATTTTGATTGACTTTAGCAAGGCTTTGGATGGATTATTTTGATGGCTGTCTTCCAGGATACGTATTTGATTGGTGATGTTTTGGACTTCTTCATTCTTTTTCTTTTTTAAAAATGAATTATAACTAATTAACCTGCCCCTTATAAAAGCTTTGCTCGCTTCCCATATTGTAGGTTTTACATCTGCTGTATTATTAAATTGAAAAACTTCATTTAGTTCGGTTTCACATTTTTCTGCTCTTATGTTGTCATCCAACAGGTATTCATTCATTTGCCATCTTTTTATTCCTTTCCTGTCATATCTCATTTCAACTTCTAGGGGTACATGATCAGCAAAGGTACATGGGGTTACTATAGAGGAGTTCCTGTGTTCTTACTAGAGGTTAACATTAAGCATGAAGAGAAGCCCTTGTCTTCAGTCCTTAAGATCTAAACAAGACTAGACTCCAAGGTAATGTCTAGCTTTGTTGTGAGTTTATTGTAATGACTGCAAGTGAACCAAAAGTTCAGACAGAGCACAAGGATGACTGACCTCTATTCTGTTCCCAAGGGACCTTGTGCTTTTGGTCGCATGCAATCATTACTACAAAGCTGAAGAAGTTTCACAAGGAAATTAACATCTTAGAGCCTAATTGTGTTTTAATGATATTAAAGACTGGAGACAGGCAAAAAGGGTTGCATTTACCTGTAACTGCTATTCGTTAAGGGGACTTCTATGGAGGTACACATGGGACTGTGCTTGGGCAGGCCTGGCATGGATAGGAGTTAGCAAGCTTTTAATAGATAGTTTTAGCTCCTAAAAGTGCTGCCCCATTCCTCACACAGGAGGCTGACTTTCCCACACAAAAATCAGGTGGTGTGGGAGGGGCTAGCACTCAGTTCTCACATCACCACTGTGGTAGAGTAATAGCAATAAGTAACTGAGAAGGCCACAGTGGGGAAGGAGGGAGGGATGTGTGCCTGCAGAGAAGTTCGCTTGATGACATAGATACTATTTCTTTAGGGGCCACTCATAGTTGAATGTAGTGTTCCAATTTAAATTGGAACCCCATTTAAATTGCTGTTGATATGAATCACTGATATAGTTACTGAGTGAGTTTTTTCCCAGAAGCCTTGGTGGCTTTCGGATAGTTTTAGTGAACCTGTGCCCCTCTGTTTAAGCAGTGCAGGCTTTCTTACCAAGGATTTCATGAAACTAGCATTTCTTGACAGCCCTGGAAAAATTTCCTGAATGGGTGGGTCTAAGTTTAAAAAACATTGTTACTAGGTGATATGATGGGCATGGAGAGGGAGCGGCCTTGAGTAGGCGTGTATACAGCTATATTTCCCAGCCATATTCTGCACAATTGTGCCACTTCTGGGGATTCTTGAAGCCTGAAGAATGTTTTAAGGGTTTCACAACAGTAAAAAAGTTGAGAAAGGCTGAAGTTCTTCGTAGCTGTAGTCTTTAACTACAATAACTTTTTGGCCCATGAGGTGATTTGAAAAGGAAGCAAGGACAAGTTTAATGGCCCTGTGTTCCAGCACATTAATCCATGGAGGTGCAAGTCTTGGCCCCGGAACACCTAGCCACAGTTATCCATGTGATGATCACTTCCACATTGAACTTCTGTAACTCGCTCTATGTGGGTCTGCCCTTTTCCTTGCTCCAGAGTACAGCAGCCAGGTATATCTGGCCTTAACCAGGGCCAGGACATTTTCTGTCCTGACCCCTACCTGGTGGAATATGCTTCCCGAACACACCCAGGCCCTGCTGGAGCAGAGCCTATAAAATGGAGCCCTTTAGTCTTTGGTTGGGCTAAAGTTAACATCTATCTATTTTTATGTCCCCACCTATCAATCTACTTCAATCTACTTATTCTTGGAAGAAGCCCCAGACCATAGCTTGACTTCTCAGACAATATCAATAGCTGCTCTGAAAATGAATTGTCACTAATATTTTTAAGCTATCTGCTAACCATTTTAAACTAATTTTAAATCCCAATTCCATTTGTACTCGTATTATCCAGCTTGATGGGAGGATGGTATAACCATATATCATTCTGTATACGGCCCTGAGCCAACTTGATGGGAGGATGGTATAAGACCTCTGTGCCTGTGTGCAACTGCCAGCTGGCACATTCCTTTCCACACCACTGGTCACCTCGGGCTTCGGTGACTGGCAAGGCGGCCAAACTGAGCCAAAGTGCACAACCATAAAATGAACCACAAGGACGCCAACAAGTCCAAGGTAGAATCATAGAGTTTGAAGGGGCCATACAAGCCATCTAGTCCAACTCCCTGCTCTATGCAGGATCAGCCCTAAGCATCCAAGAAACGTGTGTATCCAACCTTTGCTTGAAGACTGCCAGTGAGGGGGAGCTCACCACCTCCTTAGGCAGCCTATCCCACTGTTGAACTACTCTTGACTGTGAAAATTTTTTCCCTAATATCTAGCCTATATCGTTGTACTTGTAGTTTAAACACATTACTGCAGCCAATGGAAAAAGCATCCTGCCCTCCTCCAAGTGACAACCTTTCAGAGTCTTAAAGAGGGCTATCATGTCCCCTCTCAACCTCCTTTTCTCCAGGCTGAACATTCCCAAGTCCCTCAACCTATGTTCATAGGGCTTGGTCCCTTGGCTCCAGATCATCCTCATCGCTTTCCTCTGTACCCTTTCAATTTTATCTACGTCCTTGAAGTGAGGCCTCCAGAACTGCACACAGTACTCCAGGTGTGGTCTGACCAGTGCTGTATACAATGGGACTATGACATCTTGTGATTTTGATGTGATGCCCCTGCTGATACAGCCCAAAATGGCATTTGCCTTTTTTACCGCTGCATCACACTGCCTGCTCATGTTTAGTTTACAATCCACAAGTACCCCAAGGTCTCGTTCACACACAGTGTTACCTAGAAGCGTATCCCCCATCCAGTAGGCATGCTTTTCATTTTTCTGACCCAGATGCAGAACTTTATACTTACCTTTATTAAATTGCATCTTGTTCTCATTTGCCCATTTTTCCATTGTGTTCCATTGTATTCAGATCTCGCTGAACTCTGTCTGGAGCAGTGGACCCCAACCTTTTTCGGTCTGGGGACTGGTGGACAGCGGAGAGGGAGGCCTGGGGACCGGGGGGGGGGGGAGAGGGAGGCGCAGGCACCTGCCCCCACCACATGCCCATTTTCCCATTGTGTTCAGATCTCGTTGAACTCTGTTTCTATCTTCCGGAGTATTTGCCAGTCCTCCCAATTTGGTGTCATCTGCAAACTTAATTTTTAATTTTTGTCCCTGGCAAGCAACACACCTCTCAGGTTAGGGGGTTGGGCCCAGCCACATGATGATCCATTCCTCTTAGCAGAGAGTCTCCAATTACCAGTACTCTCCTTTTTTTTCTTCTCAACTCCATTTCCTTCTGTCCCCATGGCCTCTTCACTTTGTCTTAGACTTTGTTTTGAAACCTTTTCCCTCGTTGACACTTGCACCTCCTCTGCAAGGGCCAGAAATCTATTCTGGAGCTCCAAAGGCCCCGAGAACCGTCTCGCTCTACGCCGTTGAGTCTTTTTCCGAACTGTCTGCAGAGGCTCCGTGATGAGGTCAATCCCCTTATCCTCTTCAGGACTGGTTGTATCCTCTTTATTCTGAGTTGCACAGTTCTTGTCTATGAACTCCTCCCCGTTCTTAATTTGGGTCAGAGTATGCTGTCTTCTAATGAGCCTCTTGTGGCGCAGAGTGGTAAGGCAGCGATATGCTGTCTGGAGCTGTCTGCCCATGATGTTGGGAGTTTGATCCCAGCAGCTGGCTCAAGGTTGACTCAGCCTTCCATCCTTCCAAGGTCGGTAAAATGAGTACCCAGCTTGCTGGGGGGTAAGTGGTAATGACTGGGGAAGGCACTGGCAAACCACCCTGTATTGAGTCTGCCATGAAAACGCTAGAGGGCGTCACCCCAAGGGTCAGACATGACTCGGTGCTTGCACAGGGGGTACCTTTACCTTTACCTATGCTGTCTTCTAATCCCCTAATCATAGAACCATAGAATCATAGAGTTGGAAGGGGCCATACAGGCCATCTAGTCCAACCCCCTGCTCTACGCAGGATCAGCCCTAAGCATCCTAAAGCATCCAAGAAAAGTGTGTATCCAACCTTTGCTTGAAGACTGCCAGTGAGGGGGAGCTCACCACCTCCTTAGGCAGCCTATTCCACTGCTGAACTACTCTGACTGTGAAAAACTTTTTCCTGATATCTAGCCTATATCGTTGTACTTGTAGTTTAAACCCATTACTGCGTGACCTCTCCTCTGCAGCCAACGGAAACAGCATCCTGCCCTCCTCCAAGTGACAACCTTTCAAATACTTAAAGAGGGCTATCATGTCCCCTCTCAACCTCCTTTTCTCCAGGTTGAACATTCCCAAGTCCCTCAACCTATTTTCATAGGGCTTGGTCCCTTGGCCCCAGATCATCTTCATCGCTCTCCTCTGTACCCTTTCAATTTTATCTACGTCCTTCTTGAAGTGAGGCCTCCAGAACTGCACACAATACTCCAGGTATGGTCTGACCAGTGCCGTATACAATGGGACTATGACATCTTGTGATTTTTATGTGATGCCCCTGTTGATACAGCCCAAAATGGCATTTGCCTTTTTTAACGCTGCATCACACTGCCTGCTCATCTGTAGTTTACAATCCACAAGTACCCCAAGGTCTCGTTCACACACAGTGTTACCTAGAAGCATATCCCCCATCCAGTAGGCATGGCCATCCCTCTTAGCCTTCAAGATCACACACTAATTTCCCCCATTCTTCCTTCCAACCTTGGAGCCTAGTTATGTGGGAGATAAGTCTGACCTGACTTCATTCTGACTGCATTCCAAAAAGAAACATGCTGCATTCTCTGCCTGATAAGAACCAAAGTTCAGGAATGAGGCAAACCAATATGTAGAACTATAGGCAATTTCTAACAACTGTATGATCAGTTGTTGTTGTTGTTAGTTGCGAAGTCATGTCTGACCCATCGCGACCCCATGGACAATGATCCTCCAGGCCTTCCTGTCCTCTACCATTCCCCGGAGTCCATTTACGTTCGCACCGACTGCTTCAGTGACTCTATCCAGCCACCTCATTCTCTGTCGTCCCCTTCTTCTTTTGCCCTCAATCGCTCCCACCGGCTATTTATATATAAAAATTGTTTGATTAGAGTATAAGGAATCAACCACTGAAGAAAAATTGTGAAAATGGAGTATATCTAGAAACCGTTTTGGTTGGTCCTTAAAAAATTATTGATACATAAAATTTATTGTACCAATTGCTTTGGAAAGGTTCTTTTTTTCTCTGTATATGTTTTGAACCTTTCTTCCTTTTTCGTATTGTGACTTCCTTGGATCACCAAATTGTCCTCCAGATGTTTGCAGATCGCTCTCTTTAATATCTGCTCCATTATCTTCCCCACAACAGAGGTCAGACTCACTGGCCTGTAGTTTCCCGGGTCATCCTTCCTCCCTTTTTTGAAGATCGGAATAACATTTGCTCTCTTCCAGTCCTCCGGGACATCTCCAGGTAATTGACAAGGTGGATTGCTAGGCAGCTCAGGAAACAGCTCCCAGGAGCCAGGCGCCCAAGTAAGGATATATGAAATGTCCCTTTGTTCTAAGACAGGAAACTACCACATTCGTATATTTCTTGGGTGTTGATGCCAGCCCAAAAATAATTATTTATTCACATTTATATACCCGCCTCCCCAAAGGCTCAGGGCGGTTTACATAGAACTGAAAACTATACAGGAAACATTACATATAACTAATTATAACATTAGCTTTAGGATGCTTTGGGCTGATCCTGTGTTGAGCAGGGGGGTTGGACTAGATGGCCTGTATGGCCCCTTCCAACTCTATGATTCTATGATTAATATTATTAACTGATAATAACAGTAACTGTATAACATTAAATAACTAGATTTAAAGCCCATTTCACATTCAAATGAAATGGGCGCTAGATGGCATAGGGGAACCCCCCCCTCCCAAACCCCAAAGGCCCACCCCCCACCCATGGCTCTCTGGAGCCTTCTCCCGGCCACCGGAGCAGCCTCGCTGCGCCTGCAACGCGGCGATGCCGCTCCGGCGTCCGGGAGAAGGCGGCGCGGCCCACCCCCCACCTGTGGCTGTCTGGACCAGCCGGCTCATTGTGCCTGACCTCAGCCAAATGCTTGGTGGAGGAGCTCCCTTTTGCACACCCTGCGGAACTGCTTTAGCTCTGTCAGGGCCCTGATCCCTTCTGGGAGCTCATTCCACCAGGTGGGGGCCTTGAAGGTAATTGCCAGAAACTTTAGTCTGATCTGGAATTCAACTGGCAACCATTGCAGTTGATGGAGAAATCCAGTCTGGAGGTGACCGTAGTATGTATCACTGTGCCTAGGTGTTCTGGGGCCAGGTAAGACATTAGTGGCTTGGCTTGGCAGGAATCCCACCATGAGGGACTGCCTATTGCCTTATACACCCCGCAGGGCCTTGCACTCTGCGGGGGCTAACCTATTGGTCATTCCCGGCCCCAAGGAAGCTTGCCTGGCCTCGACTAGGCCCAGGGCCTTTTCAGTCCTGGTCCCGACCTGGTGGAATGAGCTCCCAGAAGAGCTGTGGGCCCTGCGGGAACTTTCAACTTTCAGGGCCTGCAAGACGGAGCTCTTCCGCCAGGCTTTTGGTTGAGGCCGGGCAGCAAGGGAGATCTGTCCCCCCTCTCACAAATGTGGCGGGTGCATGTGCCATCAGCCCCCCCCCTTTTTTTTCCTTTAGTGGGGTTATGGAAATTGGGCTAGTTGCATGAACCTGGCCGACATTCTTGTCTTGCCTTGTTGTGATTGGTGTACTGTGTTTTATTGTTCTTGTTACTGTTTTTAGGGGATTGATTTTATGTGACCCGCCTCGAGCCTCTGGGGGGAGGCGGGATATAAATTAAATAATAATAATAATAATAATAATAATAATAATAATAATAATAATAATAATAATAATAATAATAATAATAATAAAAATAAACAACTGGGTTGAATAATATGAAAGTATGCATCTTTCAATTCTAAAATTGCAAACCACAATCCTTTGCACAACAAAGGAAGAGTGGTAAGCGGCAGAAATGCTGTCTGAAGCTGTCTGTCCATGAGTTTGGGAGTTCGATCCCAACAGCCGGCTCAAGGTTGTCTAGCCTTCCATCTTTCACAGGTCGGTAAAATGAGTACCCAGCTTGCTGGGGGGTAAAATGGTAATGACTGGGAATGGCACTGGCAAGGCCACCCTGTATTGAGTCTGCCAAGAAAACGCTGGAGGGCGTCACCCCAAGGGTCAGACATGACCTGTGCTTGCACAGGGGATACTTTTACCTTTACCATAATATAATGACAAAAGCACAATTTGTCTCCAACTTGTTCTGCTAGACCAACCTGGATTCCTTCTTTGATCAAGTGATGAGCTAATTAGACAATGAAAACTCCGTTGATGTTGTTTGCCTGGATTTCAATAAGGCTTTTGAAAAGGTCCCCCATGGTATTCCAATGGGTAAACTGGAGGGCTGTAGACTGGATTTTCAGATGGTTAGGTGGATAGGGAACTGACTAGATTGTCAGTGGTATTTTGTCAGATTGGAGGGAAGTGAGCAGCAGGGCACCACAGGTCTTGCTACTGGGAATGGTACTTCTGAACTGGGTAGAAGGACTCCTCATTCAATATGCAGACAACACCAAACTGGGAGGAGTTGCAACCACCCCAGAAGATATTCAATGAGATCTGAACATGCTGGAAAAGTGGGTAAATTAGAAAAAAATACAATTCATTTGCAGATAACACTAAACTTGGAGTGGTAGCAAACACACCAGAAGACAATCAGAATACAAGATGACCTTGAAAGGCTAGAAAACTGGGCTAAAAATAAATTTCTATAGTGATGAATGCAAAGTTTTTCATTTACATAGAAAAACTGATATGTTTCACTATATGATGGGTGAGGCTTGACTTGGCAGTAGTATGTGTGAAAAGGATCTGGGGGTCTCGGTAGACCATGCACTAAACATGAGTCGGCGGTGTGACTCAGTGGTTAAAACAACAAATGGGATTTGGGGCTATATTAAAAGAAGTATACTGTCCAGATCATGCAAGCTGATGCTTTACTCCACTCTGGTATAGAACCATAGAATCACACAGTTGGAAGGGACCTGTAGACCATGCACTAAACATGAGTCAGCGGTGTGACTCAGTGGTTAAAACAATAAATGGGATTTGGGGCTGTATTAGGGATTTGGGGCTGGTATAGAACCATAGAATCACACAGTTGGAAGGGACCTGTATGGCCCCTTCCAACTCTATGATTCTATGACCTCCAAGGTCATCAACCCCCCGCACAATGCAGGAACTCACAACTACCTGCCTACCCACAGTGACCCAAATTTCATGCCCAAGTGATCCCCCCACCGAAAATCTCCAGAATTCAGCCTGGCCTGGAGAGAATTCACCTATCATCCCACAGTGGCAATCAGCAATTCCCTGGATGTGTAGGGAAGGTCCATAAGAGACAAACACTGACACATCCCCTCCTGCCCACCCACTCACTATCTGCCTAAGTTCATAAAATCAGCATTTCTGTCAGACGACTATTTAGCCTCTGCTTAAATACTTCCAAAAGAGGAGAATCCACCATCCAAGGAAGCCTGTTCCACTGAGGAACCATTCTGTCGGAACTTCTTCCGGATGTTTAGCTGAAAATTCCTTTGAATTAATTTCAACCCATTGGTTCTGATCCAACCCTCTGGGGCACAAGAAACAACTCTGCTCCATCTTCTATATAGCAGACCTTCGAGTGTTTGAAGATGGTTCTCATATCACCTCTTAGTTGCTTTCTCTGCAAGCTAAACAGTCTAAGCTCCCTCAACCTTTCCTCATACAACTTAGTCTCCAAACCCCTCACCAGCTTCATAGCCGTCCTCTGGACACACTCCAGTTGTGGTGCCCAAAAGTGAACACAGCCCTCCAAGTGAGGTCTTACTAGAGCGGAGTAAAGCCGTAACATCACCTCATGTGATCTGTACACTATACTTCTTTTATTGCAGTTCAAAATCCCATTTGCCTTTTACCTACCGAATCACACAGCTGACTCATGTTCAGCGTCTGGTCTACTAAGACCCCCAGATCTTTGTCTTTGGCTAAGTAGAAATACATCTGTGCCCCTTTCAGCTTCTATGCCTAGGTAGCTGCTGATATCACTTTGTTGCTTAATTTTTATTTATTAAATTTCTAATCTGCAAAATGCCCCACAGTCAGCTAACAAGGGTGCACTAGATATTCTAGCAGGACTGGGGGGGGGGGGGCATTGATCTTGCTAACCTCAACCAAAGACCTGGTGGAAGAGCTCAGTTTTATAGGCCCTGTGGAATTCTGCCAGCTCTGTCAGGGTCTACAGTTCTCCCAGGAGGTCATTCCACCAGGTCGGAGCCAGGTCCGAAAAGGCCCTGGCCTATTTCAAGGCCAGGCTTATTTCTCTGGGGCCAGGGACCACTAACAGATTAGCATCTGCAGAGTGAAGTGCCCTGCGGGGGCATTACCAGTCAAGCAGCCCCTCAGATAGGCTGGGCCCAAGCTGCAGATGGCCTTAAACCAATGGAAACATTCCAGTGGGAAAAGTTTAGTGGGGAATGTTAGCATGTGTGGGGAGGAGGAAGGAAATCACCAGGAAACGTTGGCAAATGCGGGAAAGGAAGGAGGGGAGGAAAATAGAAAAAAACACCTTTGTCCAAACACCCACTCAACCCAAACTGTCCACCCCAATCAATTCAATTGCCTATGCTCCCTCCAACCCAACCCAACCTGATTACCCCCTTTTTTAACCTTTATAAACTCAACTACCTGCCCTCTGTCCAACCAAACCCTGATTGATTGCTCCCAATCTACTCCAAACTGATAGCCCTCCCCCCCTTTTTCTTAACTCCATTCAATCCAACTGTTCAACCCAACCCAAATTGACTGCCCCCGAATTTGCCCCTCAATCTGCAGCAAACTGATTGCCCCCCTTTGACTGAAAGCAATTAACCTAACTCCTACCCACATCAATTTTCCCAATCGAGTTCTCAATCGATTCAATGGTTCACCCCCAGTCTAACCCAACCCAAAGTGACTACCCCAGTCTGCTTCAGATCGATTGCCCTAATCAACATTGCTTCCCCCAATTAATTCTAACCACAAACCCCACACACAATATGACCTAACACTAACCAAATGCACACCTGGACTGGGCAACCCTGAGATGCCACATCTGGCGATTGGGGCTACCCCTCCAGAAACAAACTTCACACAACAAATCACACTACATACAATGAACAACTGGAATGGGTAGCCCTGAGATGTCATCAACAGCAATTGGGGCTACCCCTCAAACTCTCGTGTCATGCTTTGGTGGATTTAGGTGCCCTGTATGACTTGTCAATTTGATTTGAACGCTGCCTAGAGAACTTGTTGGGGTAGCCTCCCCTTCTCCCTTAGGTATGAACATCGCCCCAGGAACCTCTTCTATAGTTAGATGTGCCTCAGAAATGTGTACTCTTTGTGGAAGGAGGAGCATTGCTTTCTAACCTACCAGGCATGGCCTTGTCCCTGGTTTCTGTGAGGGTGCTATCTAGATGTTCCCCAAATAACTGTTTCCCTAGGGAGGGGCAGGCTGTTATGATTGTCTTAGATGGGTAATATGCAGTCCATGCAGTCAGCCATGGGAGACACCTGGATCCTGTGTCAGAAGCTGGAGCTCTGGCTGACAGCCACTGTATTCAGGGTGGCAACAGCTGAAAAGGAAATACCCTCAACATCTTCTATGCACCTTCTCTGCACCAGGCTACGCACGTTCTGTTGATGATCAAAGATGTAGTGGCCGCCTTAACAGATGTGGCCTAAGTCTCAGGAGTACATCTCTAGATAGCATCCAACTTCCTGTCTGTAGCATCACAAAGAGATCCCTCTCTGGAAAGGAGGCCGCCTGACTGCAGAGCCACCATGGGAGCCTCGATTAATGGCACCTGCAGGAGAGAGTCATAAAATCATAGAGTTGGAAGGGGCCATACAGGCCATCTAGTCCAACCCCCTACTCAACGCAGGATCAGCCCTAAGCATCCTAAAGCATCCAAGAAAAGTGTGTATCCAACCTTTGCTTGAAGACTGCCAGTGAGGGGGAGCTCACCACCTCCTTAGGCATCCTATTCCACTGCTGAACTACTCTGACTGTGATTTTTTCCCCCCTGATATCTAGCCTATGTTGTTGTACTTGTAGTTTAAACCCATTACTGCGTGTAGAGTCTCCCTAAAGCTTTTAAAATAAAGGTTGGGGGCTGCTTATTAACTAATGGTCTCTCCCATTCAGTTATTTATTTATTTATGTATTTATTTATTTATATTTATATACCGCCCTCCCCCAAAGGCTCAGGGCGGTGAACAGGGAACAGGTACAGATAACATAAGGAAACACATGTGACAACAGCAATAACAATACGGCAATAATAACTTCAACACGATAATAGCAGTAATAATAAGATAGAGCTGCATTCAAAGACCTCAGGTATTGGGAAGGTTTCCTGAGACAACTCTGTTTTTGGGAAGTACTCCCCTTTTCATTTAGGGACATCTCTTTTCTTTTTTCCTTCTGATTGTTCCTTATCCTGAACAGGATCGTTTAAATCCAACAACCCTAGGACTTTAACTAAAATATACCGTATTTGCCGGCGTATAAAACAACTGGGCGTGTAAGACAACCCCCCAACATTTCCCCTCAAAATATAGAGTTTGTTACATTACATTATATTACTATGGGCCAATATGGGCATCTATGTCTATCCCAACTGAAGTGCACCCGGCGTATAGGACGACCCCCCCACTTGGAGGCATGTTTTTCAAGGGGGGAAAGTAGTCTTATACGCCAGCAAATCCTGTAATTAAAGTCTTCTGACTTTAAAAAGCATTCAGTTTGCTCAGGCACTCTGATAGGTTCTACTTCCTCTTAATCAGTGAAGGCAGCATCGTCTCCAGATCTAATAGATTTTTATTTCTCTTCCTCTAAAGATGTATATCTATTGGGACTTAAACATGCCCTTTTTTGTGCTGCCTTTGTGGGCCAGTTTGGAAGACTCTCCCTTGGTAGATTGTTATATGCCTTAGCATTCCTTTCTTTATCATAGGCTCTTGGCAGCTCTGATTAATAATTTAAAAAAATCTACAAGTAAGTCTGCATAGGCTGGTCCCCACCCTGCCCCATAGAGCCACCCATTGAAAATGAAGGCGGACTTATCTGGTCTGACGTCTTGGACTTGGAGCTGCTAATATAGCCGCCACCCTGTGTGAGCTCAATAGGAGAGTCAGCAGAGGCTACAGCATGGCCTCCAGTGACCACTGAGGACTTACCCTGTTTGCTGCTGCAATTACACTCCGAGGACTCTTTTTGCGAAGTCTGCATCATCGACGTCCCAAATGAAGCCCAGACTATGAAATCTTGAAGGCAAACTAAACGATACTCATATATGATGAAGCTAGATTCAGATGAGTAGCAGGATTGGCATAGAATCATAGAATAATAGAGTTGGAAGGGACCTCATGGGTCATCTAGTCCAACCCCCTGCACTACACAGGACACTCACATCCCAATCGCTTGTCTACTGTAACCTGCCACCTCCTTGGGCCTTCACAGAATCAGCCTCTCTCCGTCAGATGGCTATCTAGCCTCTGTTTAAAAATTTCCAAAGATGGAGAACCCACCACCTCCCAAGGAAGCCTTTTCCACTGAGAAACCGCTCTAACTGTCAGGAACTTCTTCCTAATTTTTAGATGGAATTTCTTTTGAATTACTTTAATCCCTTTTTGCACATGCCAAGACAAGACTCCCCCATCTTATATTGGTGTATTTGGTTTTTCTTACCTCAATACAATACAATACAATACATTTAATGGTATTCACGATATAAAACAATATACAAATCAGTTCTGTCATACAAGTCTAAAAAACTGTGAGGAAAGTTATAACAGGCAAGGGAGCAGCGAATACAAAAAGATGACGCCAGTGACGTTTACTTCTTTACCCTATGGGTCATTACTATAGATAAAAACTTGGCTACCCGTTCAGTGGTCTCCGTGCAATTATCGATAAGCAGCAATTCAAGAGCCCTGCCATCTGAAACATTAGGGAAGGGTAGAAGTGGGGAGATCAAGTCAGAATGTTTGTTGTTATACAACTCACATCGCAGAATGATATGCAAACTGAGTCTGGTTCTGTATGGCAATACCTGCAAATTCTTTCATTGCGGGGAATTCTCTTATACCTGTCTTCAACCATTGCAGAAGGAAATACATTGAGTCTGGCTAACATAAATGCTTTGCGTTTTGAAGGTATTATAAGGTTGGAAAAATAGTGTGCCATAGTGTTTGAGGTATAGGATAGATTATCTGGAGATCAATATCCTGGATTCTTCTTTGGATAGTTTGAAAAATATGATCCTCTCCAGAGTTAGCTAAAGAATCAAGGTCAATGCCTATGGATTTAATTTTAGAGGCAATGACCTGAGACCATTTAGAAGTATAATGGTCAGATGGAAGAAGTGCAAGGAGACTATTTGGCGGAGGGCTAAAGAAAAGATGGAGCCAGTATTTGATGGATCAAATCCACGCACGTGATTCGATAGTGTGTAGACCCAGCTCAGCACATAAAGTCAAATAGGTTACCGAATTCGGTAAGCCTAAAATTCTGCGGTAAAAGGCCCGGAGACATACAGTAGTAGGGGCCACCCCGGAGCTGGTTTGTGCTGTAGAATCATAGAATGATAGAATCATAGAGTTGGAAGGGGCCATACAGGCCATCTAGTCCAACCCCCTGCTCAACGCAGGATTCGCCCTAAGCATCCTAAAGCATCCAAGAAAAGTGTGTATCCAACCTTTGCTTGAAGACTTCCAGTGAGGGGGAGCTCACCACCTCCTTAGGCAGCCTATTCCACTGCTGAACTACTTTGACTGTGAAAAACTTTTTCCTGATATCTAGCCTATATCGTTGTACTTGAAGTTTAAACCCATTACTGCGTGTCCTCTCCTCTGCAGCCAGCAGAAACAGCATCCTGCCCTCCTCCAAGTGACAACCTTTCAAATACTTAAAGAGGGCTATCATGTCCCCTCTCAACCTCCTTTTCTCCAGGCTGAACATTCCCAAGTCCCTCAACCTATCTTCATAGGGCTTGGTCCCTTGGCCCCAGATCATCTTCGTCGCTCTCCTCTGTACCCTTTCAATTTTATCTACGTCCTTCTTGAAGTGAGGCCTCCAGAACTGCACACAGTACTCCAGGTGTGGTCTGACCAGTGCCGTATACAATGGGACTATGACATCTTGTGACTTTGATGTGATGCCTCTGTTGGTACAGCCCAAAATGGCATTTGCCTTTTTTACCGCTGCATCACACTGCCTGCTCATGTTTAGTTTACAATCCACAAGTACCCCAAGGTCTCGTTCACACACAGTGCTACCTAGAAGCGTATCCCCCATCCAGTAGGCATGCTTTTCATTTTTCTGACCCAGATGCAGAACTTTACACTTATCTTTATTAAATTGCATCTTGTTCTCATTTGCCCATTTTTCCATTGTGTTCAGATCTCGTTGAACTCTGTCTCTATCTTCCGGAGTATTTGCCAGTCCTCCCAATTTGGTGTCATCTGCAAACTTGATGAGTAGTCCCTCCACCCCCTCATCTAGATCATTAATAAATATGTTAAAAAGTACCGGGCCGAGCACCGAGCCCTGAGGTACCCCACTACTCACCTCTCTCCAGTTTGATGAAACACCATTGACAACAACTCTTTGAGTGCGGTTCTCTAACCAATTCCCTATCCACCTAACTATCTGAAAATCCAGATTGCAGTCCTTCAACGTATCCATCTGAACATCATGGGGAACCTTGTCAAAAGCTTTACTAAAATCCAAGTAAATGACATCAACCGAATTTCCCCGATCCAGCAAACCTGTTACTTGGTCAAAAAAGGAAACCAGGTTGGTCTGGCAGGACCTGTTGGAGACAAATCCATGCTGACTTCCTTGGATCACCAAATTGTCCTCCAGATGTGGGCAGATCGCTCCCTTTAATATCTGCTCCATTATCTTCCCCACAACAGAGGTCAGACTCACTGGTCTGTAGTTTCCTGGGTCATCCTTCCTCCCTTTTTTGAAGATCGGAATAACGTTTGCTCTTTTCCAGTCCTCCGAGACATCTCCAGTCCTTAAAGAGGTTCCGAAGATGATGGACAAGGGCTGTGCAAGTTCTCTGGAAAGTTCTTTGATTACTCTCGGGTGCATTTCATCCGGACCAGGGGATTTGAACTCATCCAGTGCAGCTAAATGCCTCTCGACAACTTCTCTATCCATGTTAACCTGCCACCCAGACACTATCCTTTGGCTACAGCCATCTCTAGATGTGCCTAAACACTTTGACCTGTGGGAAAAAACTGATGTAATATAGGCACTAAGCCTTTCTGCTTTCTCTGCATCTTTCGTTAGAGTTTGTCCATCTGCACCCAACAGTGGGCCTATTGCCTCCTTGACTTTACGTTTGCTCCTCACATAACTGAAAAATCTTTTCTTGTTACAATGGGCTTCCCTGGCCAATCTTAGCTCACTCTCAGCTTTGGTTAGTAACTCTCTCCAACTGAATACCCAATTCCTTGACCCATGCCCCCCGCTTGCTCAAGCCTTTCTTTTAAAATCCAAACATTTCCAGCTCATAATAGTGAACATTTATCTTCCTCCAACCCCTTGTGCAAATACTCTTAAATCTCACTGGAATTCCTTGACTGTCTACCTACCTAAATGCAGAACTTTACATTTGTACCTTCATTTTATTCAGTTTAGCCTACTTCTTGAGCCTATCAAGATCATTCTGTTGCTGTCTTCAGTTGTGTTTGCTACCCCTCCCAGTTTAATATCATCTGCAAATTTAATAAGTATCCCCTTCTACATGAAGCAGAAGAACAAAACTTGAATCCTGTGGCACAAAGTTTTATTCAATGAATGAGCTTTCAGATACTTTGTTATCTGATTAAAGTTTATACCTCAAATAAGACATTGTTGGTCTTAATAATGGCACTGGAACTCAAACTTTATACAATGAAACACAATAAAAAGTCCAGTCACACCTTTAAGACCAACAAAGATTTATTCAAAGCGTGAGCTTTCAAGTGCATGCAGTCTTCCTCAGACAACACACAATGGAACAGGGATCATGAAAGTACAGATATAAGGGATTGGTTAGATTGGGAGGGCTGTGGATGGGATTTTTCTGGGGTTGGGAGGGTAGTGGGTGGGGCGGTTAGTTTAGGCAGAGTAGTTTAGTTATATTAGATAAGACCTGCTCTTGGGTCTTATCATGGTAGGGAGTGAGGCTGAGAGAAGGGAGAACCGGCCTGGAATGTAGATCCCAATAGTGTTGGGCCAAGGCAACTATAGCGGTGGGAGGAGGTTCAATAATGGGGCAGCGACGGAGTCGACTGAAGATGGCGCCGTAAAAGCTGGACTTCTGTTCAGCTCTTAAGCCATGCCGAGGGTCAGGAGCATCTGCACCTGGCTGACCTGAGCAGATACGCAAATCTGCTTGCCGGTCGCCCCAGGAACCGGGAAAGGCATCCTGAGGGTCCTACAGATCCATGGGGAGGTAGGGATACCGAGCTCCCCGGATCAACAGCGGCGTGTGCTCAAGGTCACGATGGCGCCCTTGTCGCAAACAACTTTCTAAGCTTGAAACGACCAGCTGACCCCACATTTTTCCCAGACCATCTTTTACCAGATTGACAGGAGCGCTGACAGAAGCTGAAGTTTACAACAGTAAGGATTGAAAGCTTTCTGGCTTTTCCCTTTCTTTTCCCATAAGCTCTCCCCCCCCTCCTCAACCAATTTACAAGTGAATTCCCTCTTTCGTCGAGTGAGAGACTCCCAGCTAATTATACCCACTAACCAAACAAAGAGAGAGCTTTGAAGTGTTGTCGGTGAAAGTTCAGTGGGGGTAGCTGACTTGTTACGGAGATCGACAAACTGATAATTTGGGATCGCTCGTGCTCCCGCGGGACCTCACGAGACTTTCTGTTTATAATTTGTGACTGCCTAGAACTATGGAAAAATTAACTAAGGCACAGCTTTTCCATTTGTTATGCGAAGGGAACTCAAAGATACTGAAAGCAGTCAATAAGCTGGAAAAGGAAATCCGTGGGATTAAGGGGGAGCTTTTGGACGGAGCCGACGGTCATGAGAGAGCAGCTGACATAGCTCAGCCAATAATAAATCAAATGAAAATTCAATGTTTGGAAGTAAATCAACAGGAGGGGGAGAGAGCTAGGGATGTAAAAACCCAAAGTACCTTTGAAGAACCTGGGAAAACAGATTCAAGGAAGGAAAGCACCGAAAACCTGGAAATCTATTCAGAGCAGGAAGTGATTTGGATCAGCAAAATAAAAAGAGTCTATTCAAAAGCAACAGCACCCAGGAAGCTATCAGGAGATATTCCTGTGCGACCAGAGGAAGAGATCCAGATTGATGAAGTATACAGAGCCTACTCAAAGGCGACTGCAAGCAAGAATCAAGTAAGAGATGAGTTGAACAATGGAGTATTCTCCTGGTTTCCTGTGGGAAAGACAGCAGCAGTAACTTTTAGGACAGGACCAATATATGAAGGGAACTGACTTTATATCATCTAAGACAATAATAGAATATATCCTTTTAATAGATTATACTCTCATATATATTAACAACTACTCTGCTAAGAAAGATAGTAATAACTCCTAGATCAGGATCAATATGTGATGGGAATTGAATATGTATGTTAACATGTATGCTAAAAGAGGATGACAAACTATACTTCATAGGTATTAACAAGACGGCAGTAGTAACTCCTAGGTCAGGGCCAATTTATGAAGGGGACTGACCTTATATCATTTAAGATAATAATAATAATAATTATTATTATTATTATTAGATTTATTTCCCGCCTCTCCCGATAGGCTCGAGGCGGGTCACAACAACCAATCCCATTAAAATTCCCATTAAAACATCAATCTACTAACATGGTGGCTAAAAATCCCATCCCTCCCCCAATTATTAAGAGGTGAAGAGGAAAGGATAAGGGAGTAGCGTACACTCCAACTCCTAGGGGGGGAGCGATGTCCCTGATTTGCTGACCCCAGCCTCAACCATAGACCTGGTGGAAGAGCTCCGTTTTACAGGCCCTGCGGAAAGCTGACAAATCCCGCAGGGCCCGCAGATCACCCGGGAGCTCATTCCACCAGGTAGGGGCCAGGACTGAAAAAGCCCTAGCCCTGGTCGAGGCTAGGCGCGATTCCTTCGGGCCGGGGACGATCAACAGGTTCTCACCCACAGAGCGTAAGGCCCTGCGGGGGGCATAGAGCGGTAGGCGGTCCCTCAGGTATGTGGGTCCCAACCCGCGTATGGCCTTGAAGGTTAAAACCAAAACCTTGAACCAGATCCGGGCAGCAATTGGCAGCCAATGCAGCTGCCTCAGCACCGGCTGGATGTGGGCCCTCCAAGATGTTCCAGTGAGGACCCTGGCAGCTGCATTTTGTACCAGCTGTAATTTCCGGATCAGGGACAAGGGTAGGCCTGCGTAGAGCGAGTTACAGAAATCTATTCTGGAGGTGACTGTCGCATGGATCACTGTGGCCAAGTGGTCAGGGACAGGTAGGGCGCTAGTAGCCGGGCCTGGCGAAGGTAGAAAAATGCCTGGCCCGCTACTCTCTTGACCTGAGCCTCCATAGTCAGGGAGGCATCAATGGTCACACCCAAATTCCTAGCTTGGGGCACGATGGTAAGTTGCACCCCTGCTAGGGTGGGTAAACGCGTTACCTGTTCCCGCCCCTTTCCCCCCAGCCACAGGACCTCCGTCTTGGAGGGGTTGAGTTTCAGGCAACTCTGCTCGAACCATTCTGTCACTGCTTCCAAACATCTGGCAAATGGTTCCGGGGGGGGAGTTCGGGTGACCGTCCATTAGGAGATAGAGCTGGGTGTCATCAGCGTACTGATGGCAACCCAGCCCAAAGCTCCGTACCAGCTGGGCCAGAGGGCGCATAAAGATGTTAAACAATGTGGGGGAGAGGACCGCACCCTGAGGGACCCCGCAAGGGAGTCTATAGGGCCGCGAGAGCTCTTCCCCCACAGCAACCCTCTGGGACCGGTTCTGGAGGAAGGAGCGTATCCAGCGCAAGGCTGTACCCCGTATCCCCGTGCCGGCCAGGTGATGGACCAACAGCTCGTGGTCCACGATGTCAAAGGCCGCCGATAGGTCTAAAAGGATCAACACGGCTGACCCGCCTCTATCCAGCTGGCGACGGAGGTCATCCAGCAGAGCGACCAAAACCATCTCCACCCCATGGCCAGGGCGGAAGCCAGACTGATATGGATCAAGTGCTGAAGTTTCCTCCAAGAAAGCCAGGAGCTGGTCCGCTGCCGCCCTCTCCACCACCTTGCCCAGGAACGCTAAATGCGACACTGGGCAGTAGTTAACAGGGTCCAGCGGGTCCAGCGATGGTTTCTTCAGGAGAGGGCGGACCACCGCCTCCTTGAGCCGCTCAGGAAACTCTCCCGTACTCAGGGAGGAGTTGATGTCTCTGAGCTGGCCTCCTATCTTCTGGCCACCTCCCTTGAGGAGCCAAGAAGGACAGGGGTTGAGGAGGCAGGTGGTCGCCCTGACTGAACCTAGCAACTTGTCCACTTCAGAAGAAGAGAGCCGCCTGAAGCCATCAAACCTCACTACCAATGGCGGCCAACAGGTCTCCAGTTTATTCGCTGTATTAATTGTGGCGGGAAGGTCGCGGCGGAGTGGCAAGACTTTATCCGCAAAATAGCTCGCAAATGCCTCGCAGCCGATTTCCAATTGTCTAGTGTTTTGGCGCCCCTCAAGGGCGGTAAGTGATCTAACTATCCTGAATAATTGGGCCGGGCGAGAGCTTGCGGACGCGATTTCCGTGGCAAAAAACTCACATTTAGCCACTTTCACCGCCATCTCATACGCCCTCATAAGCGTGCGATAAGATGTTCTTGTAGCCTCGTCACGAGTCTTCCGCCACACTTGCTCCAGTCGTCTCACTTCCCTTTTCTTCTCCCGGAGCACCCCCGTGTACCAGGGGGCCCGTTTGAGTCGAGGGCAGAGAGGACGTTTAGGGGTGATCTCATCTATAGCGGCCGTCAGGCGGGACTGCCAGTCCCCCACCATGGCCGCAAGTGAGTCGCCAGGAGGCATCGGGTCCCGCAGAGCATTCTGGAAACCGAGCGGATCCATGAGTCTCCGCGGGCGGGCAAAAATACGCCCGCCGCCCAATAACAGAATATATTCTTATAACAGATCATATTCTCATATGTATTAACAATCACTTTGCTAAGAAAAATGGTAAAAACTTCTAGATTAGGAATAATATGTGATGGGAACTGAATATGTATGTTAAAAGAGATGGCAAACCATATTAGCTGGTCGTTTTTTTCTTAATTTTTCTGTAAATGCTTTATATAATAATAAATAATAAAACTATAAAAAAAAATAATAATGGGGCAGCGACGTACATAGGTCCAGGAAGGCCTGGTTGATACGGACGCTGTCCTTCAAACCTCCGTCCCATCCTTGGGTTCACAGGAGAGAGGGCTAGGATGGAACCGGGGCTGATCCTATGCAATGCGAGGTCGATAAGCAACAAGTCCTCAACCATGCAGGACAATTTCGCAAGGCATGAGGCGGATCTGGCTTCCTGACCAAAATCTGGGTGCGTGAAGGCAAGACAGTCGTCTTCAAAGATCTGACACCACCCGGGTATTCGGTCCTGCACCAGCCCCGGCTCCAGAGGAGGGGAGGGGTGGCAATCCTGGTCAGAGAATCCTTTTCCTTCAGGACTCTCCCTGCGCCATCGATTTCGAGGATAGAGTGTGTTGGCTTGGATGGGAATCGTTCGAGAACGTGATTATCTGGTTGGTGTATCGCTCACCCACTGCACCTCCGGATTCCCTGCCAGGCCTAACCTTCCTGGATGACAATTTCATTTATCAACTTTCTGACCTACCTGGCTGACAATTTCATTTATTAAATGGTAGATGAACCCACAAGAGGTTCAGCCACACTGGACTTAATAGGGACCAACAGGCAAGAGTTGTTGGATGAGGTGAAGGAGGTGGGGACCCTAGGGGCAAGTGACCATGTCCTCATAGAATTCCTTTTGAGATGGGGAGCCAAGGAAGCTTGTAGCCAGACGCGGTTGTTGGATTTTCGTAGGGCAAACTTTTATAAACTCAGAGACATGATGAGTGTCATACCATGGACGAGAATGCTGAAAGGGAAGGGAGCATGTGAAGGGTGGGCGCTACTCAAACAAGAGCTATTGCATGCTCAATCAATGACTATCCCAGAAAGATGAAAACACTGCAGGAGCTCTAAGAAGCCTATTTGGATGAACAGAGAACTTCAAGAGGAACTAAGAAAGAAAAGCCTTCATCCAAAAGCCTATTTGGATGAAATGTTCAGGAAATGGAGGGAAGGACAGAGCTCTAAAGAAGAGTACCTACAGGTTACTAGGCCATGTAGATCGATCATCAGAAAGGCCAAAGCTGAGAGTGAGCTAAGATTGGCCAGGGAAGCCCATTGTAACAAGAAAATATTTTTCAGTTATGTGAGGAGCAAATGTAAAGTAAAGGAGGCAATAGGGCCACTGTTGGGTGCAGATGGACAAACTCTAACGGAAGATGCAGAGAAAGCAGAAAGGCTCAGCGCCTATTTTACAACTTTTTCCCCCCCAAAGGTCAAAGGGTTTGGGCACATATAGAGATGGCAGTAGCTAAGGGATAGTGTCTGGGTGGCAGGTTGACATGGACAGAGAGGTTGTCGAGAGGCATTTAGCTGCACTGGATGAGTTCAAATCCTCTGGGCCAGATGAAATGCACCCAAGAGTGCTCAAAGAACTTTCCAGAGAACTTGCACAGCCCTTGTCCATCATCTTCGGGACATCTTTAAGGACTGGAGATGTCCTGGAGAACTGGAAGAGAGCAAACATTATTCCGATCTTCAAAAAAGGGAGAAAGGATGACCTGGGAAACTACAGACCAGTGAGTTTGACCTCTGTTGTGGGGAAGATAATGGAGCAGATATTAAAGGGAGCGATCTGCCCACATCTGGAGGACAATTTGGTGATCCAAGGAAGTCAGCATGGATTTGTCTCCAACAGGTCCTGTCAAACCAACCTGGTTTCCTTTTTTGACCAAGTAACAGGTTTGCTGAATCGTGGAAATTCGGTTGATGTCATTTACTTGGTTTTTAGTAAAACTTTTGACAAGGTTCCCCATGATGTTCTGATGGATAAATTGAAGGACTGCAATCTGGATTTTCAGATAGTTAGGTGGATAGGGAATTGGTTAGAGAACTGCACTCAAAGAGTTGTTGTCAATGGTGTTTCATCAGACTGGAGAGAGGTGAGTAGCGGGGTACCTCAGGGCTCGGTGCTTGGTCCGGTACTTTTTAACATATTTAGTAATGATCTAGATGAGGGGGTGGAGGGACTACTCATCAAGTTTGCACCAAATTGGGAGGACTGGCAAATACTCCAGAAGATAGAGACAGAGTTCAACGAGATCTGAACACAATGGAACTGAGCAAGGGGTTGGACTAGATGGCCTGTATGGTCCCTTCCAACTCTATGATTCTATGATTCTATGAGGCGGTAGCTTCCTGGACTTTGCAGTACCCAAGACTTTTATTCCTGGATGACTTCAATGTCCATGCGGACAGGCCCCTTCAGGACTTGGTCTGGACCTGGTGTCAGCCATGCAGCCACTAGGGTTCTTGCAGTTTGTTGCTGGCCCCACCCACCAGGCCAGCCACACCCTCGATTTGATATTTGGTGCAGGTGTAGCAGTAAACCTGGTGGCGAATATCATCGTTCCATGGTCTGAAGGCTCGACTGAGGATACCACCCCCTCCCCGTTTGGGTGACGGACATATTTTAGTCCACCCGTGGAGACTTATGGATTCCCAGAGATTCCTGAATGCTCTGTGGGACCTGATACCCTCCGGTATCTCGCTAACAGCCTTGGTGGAGGATTGGCAGTCCCGCCTTACGGCTGTTATCAACAACATTGCTCCTAGGCGCCCTCTCCGCCTTCGCCTTAAACAGGCTCCGTGGTATACCCAGGAGCTTTAGGAGAGGAAGAGGGAAGTGAGATGGCTTGAGCGAGTGTGGAGGAAACTCGTGACAAAGCTACAAGAACCTCTCATCGCATGCTTATGAAGGTGTATGAGAATGTGGTGAAAGCAGCAAAACGAGACTGCTACGCTGCGGAAATCGTGTCCGTGGGCTCACGCCCGGCAGAATTATTTAGAGTAATTCGGTCCCTTACAGCCCTTGAGGAAGGGCCCCAAATAGTAAGTAAATTGGATTTGAGCTGTGCGGCTTTATCGAGCTATTTCACGGATAAAGCTCCACTGCGATCTACATGCCACGGTTGATACAGTGAGTGAACTGGAGGTTCTGTGCCTGTCCCAGGTGTTTGATGGTTTTAGGCAGCTCTCATTAACCGAAGTGGACAGACTATTAACTTCAGTCAGAGCAGCCACTTGCCCCTTAGATCCCTGCGCGTCTTGGTTGCTGAAATCAGGCGACCAACGAGTAGGAGGTTCCTTGAGGGAGATTATCAACCTCTCCTTAACATCTGCAGAGTTCCTTGAGGGACTTAAGGAAGCAGTGGTGTGTCCTCTGCTGAAGAAAACATCGCTAGACCCGAGGGACCCCGCCAGTTACCGCCCAGTCTTGCATCTTGCGTTTCTGGGAAAGGTGATAGAGCGGGCTGCGGCGGACCAGCTTCTAGCATTTCTGGAGGAAACTTTGGCCCTTGACCCATACCAGTGGCTTCTGACCTGGCCACGGGGTGGAGACTGCGCTGCTCGTCCTGACGGATGATATCCGGCGCTAGCTGGACCGAGGTGGTTCTGCCATACTCGTGCTCTTAGATCTGTCAGCCACATTTGATGTGGTTGACAACGAGATATTGGCACACCGCCTCGTCGGAACCAGAATAAGAGGGACTGCGCTATAATGGCTGGTCTCCTTTCTCTGGAACCGGACGCAGAGGGTTGCAGTGGGGGATGAGTTATCGGAACCCTGCAAGCTCCCATGTGGGGTTCCGCAGGGGGCGATACTCTCCCCCACACTTTTCAACATCTATATGCGCTCTCTAGCCCAGCTGGTCTGGGGCTATGGGCTGGGATGTCTCCAATATGCAGATGACACCCAGCTCTACTTCCTAATGGACAGCTGGCTGGACTCCCCCCCCCAAATACATTTGCCAGCTGTTTGGAAGCAGTGGCTGGATGGCTCAGGCAGAGTCGCCTGAAACTTAACCCCTCCAAGAAGGAGGTCCTGTGGCTGGGTAGAAGAGGGCCGGATCAGGAAGCACACCTCCCATGCCTTGACAGAATGCAATTAACACCTGCACCAAGAATTTGCGAGTGACCTTTGATGCTTCCCTTTCCATGGAGGCTCAGATAACAAAAGTAGCCCGGACGGCGTTTTTCCATCTTCGCCAAGCCAGACTACTAGCGCCCTCTGTCCTCAGATCACTTAGCCACAGTGATGCATGCAACGGTCACCTCCAGTCTAGACTACTGTAACTCACTCTACACAGGCCTGCTCTTGTCTTTGACCCGGAAGTTACAATTGGTACAGAATGCGGCTGCTAGGGTCCTCACTAGAACATCTTGGAGGGCCCACTGGAACGTGAATGCAGGAGACACAGGCATGTCTCCCTGCTGACCAACATTGGCCAAAGGTCCCTGGAGCAGGCAGAGGAAGACATGAGGCTGTCATAGAATCATAGAATCATAGAATCATAGAGTTGGAAGGGACCTCATGGGTCATCTAGTCCAACCCCCTGCACTCTGCAGGACACTCACAACCCTATCACTCATCTACTGTAACCTGCCACCCCCTTAAGCCTTCACAGAATCAGCCTGTCCGTCAGATGGTTATCTAGCCTCTGTTTAAAAATTTCCAAAGATGGAGAACCCACCACCACATGAGGAAGTCACATGCCTTTGGGAAGGCCTTGTTACGCTGGGACCATGAACATGCCCAGATGGAGATGGAGGAGGGCAGGTGATTGAGGAAGGTCTTCACATCCTGTAATGAGACATTCAGAGGGACTGTGGACATGTGAATGCTGCCTCTCGTGTTCCTCATTTCTCTGGGGCTTGGGGAGGGTCTAAAGTTGTGTGATGTCCTATCAAGGTGGTCATATCAAGGAGGCCTATCAAGGAGGCTTGGTGTTGGGGGGGGGAATGCCAGCTGGAATCTAACAATGGGCAGTGATGCTACCTTCAAGATCATGGGGGGGGGGGAAGGATAGCGAATGGGAGGAACATAGAGACTAGAAACTTGGTCGCTTAAACAGTAATTGAACAATTTTATTAAACATTTTAACAACAATAATCTTAACTTTTAAACATCCAACACCCCCCTCCCCACCAACCCAACAAACAACATTCAACAAGCTAGAAGGTTCCCTCCTTTTGACCTCCCCCTCTCCCTCCACAGCTTTTGGAGCTGCCTAGCCATCTTACGGATCTGGTTCAAGGCCTTCTTCTGCCACATGTCTTTGGCCTTTAATTTTATTTCCATCTGTTTTACTGCTAAGAGAAATAAAGGAATACAGTTTTAGAACTAAAACCTCAAGAGGAACAGGGGCACCTAAAGGAGGTGGGAACTATGAGGGTGGGGGACACAAGCACCACTAGCAGCAAGCTTACATGATGCTTCTCACTGTTCCTGGTGCCTCTCCAGGGCCCCTTCCAGCTCCCCAATCTGGGCCAGCATGGTTTGTGCTATGAACAGGTTTAAGAAATAGAAAGTTGAAGTCAATACAAGCTTCATTTTTGCTTGTGGATTGTAATGCCAAGATTTATCACGTCACTAATCATAAATCAGTTGGCGTTCTCTTACATGTTGCCATTGCAGAGGTCCATGGCTGTTCCTCCATCTCCCTGTTGCTGCCTCTCCCTCTGCTGTGGGGGTGGGCTGGGACCCCATCTTTGCAGGAGACAGTATGACTGAAGAGGGGAAAGAAGGAGGGCATTAGATGGGGACTGTTCCTGCAGCATCACCCTAACAAGCATGAATCATAGAATCATAGAATAGAATCATAGAGTTGGAAGGCCATCTAGTCCAACCCCCTGCTCAACACAGGATTAGCCCTAAGCATCCTAAAGCATCCAAGAAAAGTGTGTATCCAACCTTTGCTTGAAGACTGCCAGTGAGGGGGAGCTCACCACCTCCTTAGGCAGCCTATTCCACTGCTGAACTACTCTGACTGTGAAAAACGTTTTCCTGATATCTAGCCTATATCATTGTTATTGAAGTTTAAACCCATTACTGCGTGTCCTCTCCTCTGCAGCCAGCAGAAACAGCATCCTGCCCTCCTCCAAGTGACAACCTTTCAAATACTTAAAGAGGGCTATCATGTCCCCTCTCAACCTCCTTTTTTCCAGGCTGAACATTCCCAAGTCCCTCAACCTATCTTCATAGGGCTTGGTCCCTTGGCCCCAGATCATCTTCGTCGCTCTCCTCTGTACCCCTTCAATTTTATCGACGTCCTTCTTGAAGTGAGGCCTCCAGAACTGCACACAGTACTCCAGGTGTGGTCTGACCAGTGCCGTATACAATGGGACTATGACATCTTGTGACTTTGATGTGATGCCTCTGTTGGTACAGCCCAAAATGGCATTTGCCTTTTTTACCGCTGCATCACACTGCCTGCTCATGTTTAGTTTACAATCCACAAGTACCCCAAGGTCTCGTTCACACACAGTGTTACCTAGAAGCGTATCCCCCATCCAGTAGGCATGCTTTTCATTTTTCTGACCCAGATGCAGAACTTTACACTTATCTTTATTAAATTGCATCTTGTTCTCATTTGCCCATTTTTCCATTGTGTTCAGATCTCGTTGAACTCTGTCTCTATCTTCCGGAGTATTTGCCAGTCCTCCCAATTTGGTGTCATCTGCAAACTTGATGAGTAGTCCCTCCACCCCCTCATCTAGATCATTAATAAATATGTTAAAAAGTACCGGGCTGAGCACCGAGCCCTGAGGTACCCCGCTACTCACCTCTCTCCAGTCTGATGAAACACCATTGACAACAACTCTTTGAGTGCGGTTCTCTAACCAATTCCCTATCCACCTGACTATCTGAAAATCCAGATTGCAGTCCTTCGATTTATCCATCAGAACATCATGGGGAACCTTGTCAAAAGCTTTACTAAAATCCAAGGTTTTGAGTGATCTTTAAAAATTAAGCCAGACAAGGCTGACATACATACTAGTAACTGCAGGCATTTGGCACTTGGGTCTTGGGCTCTATGTGACAGAGGGTTATTCAGCTGCTCTGATGCGCATATAGTCTCACTTTTAGACCAACCTTAGTTTTTCAATACTAATGTACCTTTAGAAGCTGATAATGCTTGGGACAATTTTGAAAAACTGCACCTTAAAAAGGTGAAAATTAGCACTCTTGCAAGGGCCCTAGATTATTTAAGAAACAAAACCACCCCCTCATCTAGATCATTAATAAACTAGTAAATAAGCCCGCTGCAGGCTTAATGCAGCGGGCGCTAGCGAGGCTGGGGAGTCTGGCAGGGCGCGGCCAGGCAGGGCCGGCTCGGGCTCGGCCCGCGAGTCTGGCGGCGTGGCCTACCTTTCCATTGGCGACGCCCGAACTGGCTGTGGGCCAGTGGGAAGAAGAGACGGCCAGGATGCTCTAAGGCAGTGGTCCCCAACCTTTATTAGGCTGGGGACCGGCAGGGCATCGAGCCGCGCCCGGCCGCGCCCGCGGGCTGCACCCGCGCATCGAGCCGCGCCCGGCCGCGCCCGGAAGCCACGCCCGCGGATCGGGCCGCGCCCGCGAACCACGCCTGCGGATCGGGCCGCGCGGGCGCGGCCTGCACGTGCGCAGCCCGGCCCCGATTCCTTCTCCCCCCCCTCCCGCAGTAAGTAGCTTCCCGGGCCGCAAGCTTGCGGCCTGGGAAGTTTTTTACTGCGGGGGGGGGGCGGGGAGAGGGAGCTGCGGCCCGGCGCCATGGCCTTCGCGACCCGGCACCGGGCCGCGGGCTGCAGGTTGGGGACCACTGCTCTAAGGGGCCGCCTCCAGCCTTCGGGTGAGACTCGTCTTGCCTCCTTCCCTGCTTCCCTCCGGTGCGGCTTCCCTCCGGCGGCAAAGGGAGCAACTGCGAGCCGCGCTGTGCGCGGCTCACAGTTGCTGGGGCTGGGAATCGGAGGCACCAATCGGCAGGCGCTGTGCGCCTGCCGATTGGTCCCTCCGATTGTCTGTCCGGAGGATGGGTCCAATCCGGACCCTTCCTCATCACGGACACATCCCGCCCCAGAACCCCTTACCCTTTTATTTAGTCCGTGGCGCCCGCGGCGCCACAGGCGGTGTTAAGATATGTTAAAAAGTACCGGGCCAAGCACCGAGCCCTGAGGTACCCCGCTACTCACCTCTCTCCAGTCTGATGAAACACCATTGACAACAACTCTTTGAGTGCGGTTCTCTAACCAATTCCCTATCCACCTGACTATCTGAAAATCCAGATTGCAGTCCTTCAACTTATCCATCAGAACATCATGGGGAACCTTGTCAAAAGCTTTACTAAAATCCAAGTAAATGACATCAACTGAATTTCCCCGATCCAGCAAAGCTGTTACTTGGTCAAAAAAGGAAACCAGGTTGGTCTGGCAGGACCTGTTGGAGACAAAACCATGCTGACTTCCTTGGATCACCAAATTGTCCTCCAGATGTTTGCAGATTGCTCCCTTTAATATCTGCTCCATTATCTTCCCCACAACAGAGGGATTTGAACTCATCCAGTGCAGCTAAATGCCTCTCGACAACCTCTTTATCCATGTTAATCTGCCACCCAGACACTGTCCTTTGGCTATGGCCATCTCTAGATGTGCCTAAACACTTTGACCTGTGGGAAAAAACAGATGTAAAATAGGCACTAAGCCTTTCTGCTTTCTCTGCATCTTCCGTTAGAGTTTGTCCATCCACACCCAACAGTGGGCCTATTGCCTCTTTTACTTTACGTTTGCTCCTCACATAACTGAAAAATCTTTTCTTGTTACAATGGGCTTCCCTGGCCAATCTTAGCTCACTCTCAGCTTTGGCCTTCTTTATGATTGATCTACAGTGCCTAGTAACCTGTAGGTACACTTCTTTAGAGCTTCCCTCCATTTCCTGAACATTTTCCTTTTCTTTCTTAGTTCCTCTTTAAGTTCTCTGTTCATCCAAATAGGCTTCTTAGAGCTCCTGCAGTGTTTTCGTCTTTCTGGGATAGTCATTGATTGAGCATGCAATAGCTCCTGTTTGAGTAGCGCCCACATGCTCCCTTCCCTTCCAGCATTCCCGTCCATGGTATGACACTCATCACTGTCACTGACACTGTCACCACCACTAGCTTTATTGTTGCTCAGACTTCCTAAGACCCATTTGACTTCATATTCCAGGATGTCTGGCTCCAGGTCAGTAACTACCCCATTGTGGTTATCAGGGATATTAAGCTCGCTCTTGTATAGTTTTCTGTATAATTTTGCCATTTTTTAAAATCTCTTCTACTTCTGTGAGGTCCCTACCATTTTGATCCCTTATCATACCCATCCTTGCATGAAATGTTCTCTTCATATCTCAAATTTTCTTGAAAAGATCTCTGGTCCTCCCCATTCTATTGTTTTCTTCTATTTGTCTGCAATGTTCATTTAAGAAGGCATTCTTATCTCTTCTAGCTTTTCTGTGGAATTCTGCATTCAATTGGGTGTATTTCTCCCTTGCCTTTCACTTCCCTTCTCTCCTTAGCTATTTGTAAAGCTTCCTCAGACAGCCATTTTTATTTCTTGCATTTCTTTTTCTTTGGGATGGTTTTAGTTGCTACCTCTTGTACAATGTTGCAAACCTCCATCCAAAGTGCTTCAGGCACTCTGTCTATCAAATCTAATTCCTTAAATCTATTTGTCATTTCTACTGTATATTCGTCGGGGATATGATTTAGTTCATACCTGAGTGGCCTAGTGCTTTTTCCTACTTTCTTCAATTTAAGCCTAAATTTTGCAACAAGAAGCTGATGATCTGAACCACAATCAGCTCCTGGTCTTGTTTTTACTGACTGCATAGAATTTCTCCATTTTTGGCTGCAGAACACATAGTCAATCTGATTTCTGTGTCTGGTGATGTCCATGTGTAGAGTCGTCTCTTGGGTTGTTGGAAAAGAGTGTTTGCTATGACCATTGTATTCTCTTGACAAAATTCTACCAGCCTGTGGCCTGCTTCATTTTGTACTCCAAGGCCAAACTTGCCTGTTATCCCGGTTATCTTTTGGCTTCCTACTTTAGCATTCCAATCCCCCATGATGATAAGCACATCATTTTTTGGTGTTGCTTCTAGAAGGTGTTGTAGGGCTTCATAGAACGGGTCAGCTTCATCCTCTTCAGCAGCAGTGGTTGGGGCATAGACCTGGATTACTGTGATGTTGAATGGTTTGCCTTGGATTCGAACTGAGATCATTCTGTCATTTTGGGGATTGCATCCCAAGACTGCTTTTCCTACTCTCTTATTGATTATGAAGGCTACTCCATTTCTTCTGCGAGATTCTTGTCCACAGTAGTATACCTGATGGTCATCTGAATTATAATAAAGGGGGCATATATGGTCCTCTAAAAAAATTGGAGGGGAAAGGCTATTTGTGCAGCTGGGAGCAGATGCGCAGATAATTTAAAAGAATAAAGCTAGACTTTCTCAATAGCCTGGAGCAGTGGGGTGGTGTGCCCAGGGTGAGCACCCCGTTCCACCACAAGATGATGCTGATCTTGGAGGCTTCAGGGAGGCTCCCACTCAAACAGCGCAGGCACATGGGTAAAGTTTTTGCTTTTATTAAGTTGCTTAAAAAGTGTTATGATCTTTAAGTCAGCAGATGCATGGGGAGATCTGCAACCTTTATCCTGTGTGTGTGTGGGGGGGGGGTTGAGAGGGGTGCTGTGATGAAAGTTGGGGATAGAGCTTAATAAGCAATATAACCCTCACAGAAATGTGAATTTGGCTACTAGACAGCCATCACCCCATTTCCACCACGTTCAAGTTTCATTTAAAATGTTCTGTTTCCCTCTATGTGTCCCTCCATGGAATCAATGTGCAAATCCATGGTGACACACCTATTGGGCGAAAAACGCACACAATTTCATGATTCCAACCAACCTAGTTTCCTTTTTTGACCAAGTAACAGGTTTGCTGGATCGGGGAAATTCGGTTGATGTCATTTACTTGGACTTTAGTAAAGCTTTTGACAAGGTTCCCCATGATGTTCTGATGGATAAGTTGAAGGACTGCAATCTGGATTTTCAGATAGTCAGGTGGATAGGGAATTGGTTAGAGAACCGCACTCAAAGAGTTGTTGTCAATGGTGTTTCATCAGACTGGAGAGAGGTGAGTAGCGGGGTACCTCAGGGCTCGGTGCTTGGCCCGGTACTTTTTAACATATTTATTAATGATCTAGATGAGGGGGTGGTTTTGTTTCTTAAATAATCTAGGGCCCTTGCAGGAGTGCTAATTTTCACCTTTTTAAGGTGCAGTTTTTCAAAATTGTCCCAAGCATTATCAACTTCTAAAGGTACATTAGTATTGAAAAACTAAGGTTGGTCTAAAAGTGAGACTATATGCGCATCAGAGCAGCTGAATAACCCTCTGTCACATAGAGCCCAAGACCCAAGTGCCAAATGCCTGCAGTTACTAGTATGTATGTCAGCCTTGTCTGGCTTAATTTTTAAAGATCACTCAAAACCTTATTAGCCAAACCAACAAAAGCTGAATTTGGGTGGGCATAAAAGCCCCCCCCCCACAAGTAGCAGAAGGCCTACCTGCTGCTACTTGTCCAGCCCTCCTATCTGAATGTGCAAGGCAGTATCCCCACAGACCTCCAGTAGACAGAAACCATGCCCACCACACCATGTCAGAATTCCAAAGGTTCTGGATCCTCTAGTGCAGTGGTCTCCAACCCCCGGGCCGGGGACCAGTACTGGTCCGTGGATCAGTCGGCACTGGGCCGTGGCTCCTTCTCGTCCTCCTCGGGCGCTGCCCTACCATTCTGCCGCTGGCTCAGCTTTGGTGCTCTCCAGTGGCCGCCATGGCTGGGGCTCTCCCTTGTTGTGGCACTGCACAGCTGCTGCTGGCGGCGCCTTCCAGCGGGTGGCAGGAGGTCAGGGGCACCGGTGGGAAAGCAAGTAGAACCAGTGGGAAAGCAAAGGGCTCAGGCAGCGATGTCCCTCAGCAAAAGACTACCTCCCTGGGCCTCAGTAAAATTGTCAAGCGTTGACCGGTCCTCGGTGATAAAAAGGTTGGAGACCACTGCTCTAGTGCTCACAGATCACTCTACTAGCTTTCTCCCTTAAGATATTCAGAGTGAAACTTTCACAGGTGTCCATATTTTCTGGAATATGAATTTAGAAGGGACAGAAGAGTGATAAGAAAATCCCCAAACCAGGTTGGTAACAGGAAGTACAGGTCTTGCTCCAAGGGTTAATGGGGGTAGACAGAAGAGAGTGGTGAGCAAGGGGTTCAGATTAGTCTGTCCCCCAAGGAAGGGTGCCTTAGTTGGTCATCTCTCCCATTCAAGCACCTCCAAATGATTCCCTTTCTCAGGACTACAGATCAGTGCCCTCTTTCACATTACCGTTCTAAACCAGGGGCCATTCCGCACTTATTCTTTGTGGCAGGAGTGTGGCAAATTGAAATCGCTACTAATTTGCAGTTATACACAACGACAATCTGCCACACTCCTGAAACCGATCCACAAAAAGCGCTTCGTTGTAGCGCTTTCAGGGAAATCCCAAAAGTGGATTCACCCTCCGGAAAGTGCTACACTCTTGCAACCAATCTGCAACACTAGCGGAAAAGTCCTGTGCATTACCATTGTTGCGGTTTCTGCAAAGTCCCTCCCGCTGGCTCTCTCTGATCTTCCGGCGAAGCGATCGCCATTTTTTTTTCTCAGAACGAGCGAAGATCAACGCATCTGCGAGCCTTCGTTTACCCAGCGAGGCTTCCCTGGCTGCAGTCCCTCCCCAGAGCTGTTTTAAGTCACCAAGCACCAAGCACCACACAGCCCCGTTTGCTGGTTTATTTTCCCTTTATTTTTCCCTTTATTTTCGGCCGAAAATTACGCCCGTGCGGGGGAGGGGTATTTTTTTTTTCACTTGGGGGGAGCGTGGCAACGATGAAATGGCAGCTCAAACACCACCTGCTAGCTAGATTGGTCTCTCCGTTGCAACGAATCAACGCAGATTCGTTGCAATGTTTTTTTTTTTTTTTACCTGCCTTAAATGGAAAGGGGCTTTTCGGGAGCATGATAATGGCCGTCCATTGGCTGCTCGTTTGATTGACGGCCAGGGGCGGGACAAATCTCGGCAATATCGCTTCCTGGCTAGCAATTTTTGCCAAGACCGGAAACCTGTGGGAAATGATAGAAACACAACTGGATTCCACTACAAAGGCAGGTATGCATAACGACAAATTCCACTATTTAAAATGGTGTTTTTTCATTCCGCAACCAATTTGCAACATAGATCCTGGTGCGGAATGGCCCCAGATGTTACCCAGGGCCATTCCGCACGACTTTAATATAGCACTAGTCTTGCATTTTGTTTTCGCTACTAAAACTACGTTCCGCATGACATCATGAGCAATCTGCAACACTCCTGCAACACTAGTGCCAAAATCGCTTAGTTGTAGCGATTTCAGGGGAATCGGGAAAAGTGGATTCACCCTCAGAAAATCGCTACACTCTTGCCAACAATCTGCAACACTTGCGAAAAAGACATGTGCGTTCTCAATATAGCGGTTGCAACAAAGTCCCTCCCTCTGGCTCTCTCCTCCGAACTTCCGGTGACGCAATCGCCAATTTTTTTTCCTCAGAGCGGGGAAAGCAACGAACCAGCGAGGCTTCATTCACCCAGTGAGGCTTCTCCGGCTACAGTCCCTCCACAGAAGTGCTTTAAAGCTCTCCTAAGTCTCCAAGCACAACACAGCCACCTGTTCGTCAGTTCCCTTTAATTTAGGGCAAAAATTGTGCCCGTGCACAATTTTTTCCACTCGGGGGAGTGTGGTAATGATGAATCGCCAGCTCACATGCTAGCTAGATGGGTCTCTACATTGCGAAGAATCAAGGCATATTCATTGCAACATGTGTGTGTGTGTTTTTTTTTAACTGTGTTTAAAGGGAAAGGGGCTTTTCAGGAGCATGATAACAACTGCCCATTGGCTGTTCCGTTTGATTGACGACCAGGGGCGGGAACAAGCACAGAAAAAAATCGCTTCCTTTCTACCGATTCCTGCGAGACCGGAAACCTGTGGGGAACGAATGAAACACTACTGGATTGCACTAAAATGAAGGTATGCGGAACGCCGAGATTCCACTACTTAAAATAGCGTTTCCGCTTTGTGAAACCAATTGGTAACATTGGTCCTTGTGCGGAATGGCCCCCAGTTTTGACTAAAGTGATATAAAGTGATCTAGGGAACGTGATGTCGAGACACAGTAAATTTAATTCCATTGAATGAGCTCTCTCTGACGCAATCTAACCATTTCAAACAGCTCCATGCTGTTTTTTCCACACATTTTCGCCTTGTGATCTTCCTTGAGCCTTTTGGGGAATATTCTAAGTTGAATGCTATAGCACTACCGGAAGCACTGCAGTCGTTTTAAACAGCACACTGCTGCGATTCAGAAGTTGAAAAGAAGAAAATGGAAGAAAGCTCAGCCATGCTTTTCTAACCAAACTGTGTGTGTCATTGCTGTGTGGGGGAAGCTGTGTGTGAAAAGGTAAATAAGATCCTATTGCAGCTGGTTACTAAAATGGTTGTGTCCAAGATTAAACAAAAAATCCATTATCAACCGGCTACAAAACTGGATTTTAAGGGCTGTCTGAAAGGGGCCCAGGTATAGTAGAGCAAGCAATTAGTATATTTTATATAGATTAATTTTAATGATTTTTTAGTATTTTATTGTATTGGGGAACTGTATCTATATTTGTTGTAAGCTGCCCTGAGACCTCTTTGGACAGGGGTGACTCAGAAATCAAATAAACAAACATGTTCTGTCAAAGCATAATGCACAGGTTTTCCTTAAGCCCCCCAGACACTTGGTGCTAGAAGATCTTCCATATACTTGCTGGGAGAGCTGCAAGACACCTGGACCAGGTGACCCAGGCCACGAGTAGGAATCTTGGTTTCTACGGCTAAATTATCCTCTATTAATAGCTAAACCAGACTCACTTTGGCCTGAACAAGAAACAAAGGTATATAAAATGTTTTAATATTTCAGATAAAACTTTTGCGACATATTGACTGCATAAAAATAGTATAGGCAAGGCAAACTAAAACGTAACAGTTGCAGACTTAAAGTATAGATTGGCAACATTATCATTTTCTTTTAGGAAAGTTACATATGATTTGCAATATGCAACCACACACTTTTAAATTTCTGTAAATTCCTGGCACTTCCTCTTCATCATTTAATATTTTCAGTACCCCTAGGTTAAAAGATGACAATTCCCATCATGATCCAATTTCCACAACGATGCATCCTAGTCTCAGCTTCGGACTGCAACCCAGTGAAGCAGGAATGCTGGCGGTTAGGTCAGTTTAGGGCTCACTGGGAAAATGAACAGAACTAATCTGGCACAGATGGCTCACCAACAAGCCCAGCAGGTGGCACAGCCTTGACCAACACCTGTTTGCAGGAAAAGAGAGGCATCTTCCAAAAAAAAGGATGTAAATTCTGTAGCTGCGGGCCAAGATCCAAGATCCCCTGGTCTGAAGTCACTTCTTAACTCACATGAGCTCAAATTTTAATAAAACACACACACACAATTAGAATTTTCCCAGGCCAATCATATTTAGGCATGATAGCATTTGTTCAGTGTTTTTTCTTTAAAATGTAAACTCGGCTCTGATAGGCTTTCAGCGCTGTTCAAATCTGGTCTCTGCTCTAACCCACCAGTCTTCCCCCTTGTTGGACATCAGCATTCTGGACCCACAGCAGATTCCCCACTTATATCTGCCTGCTGTCAGCCTATATGGGCAAGCAAGAAGTACATTTACTCCAGGCAGCCGGTCAAGATGATGTTGATTGAAGCAGCGCCAGAAAGGTGCACCAGAGTTCAGTTTGTTCTACTGCTACTAAACCTGAATGGAGCTATTGCAGCACAACTGGATCGGTTTTCACCATGAAAGGAGGGGGGAAGGACAACCCCAAACAGCATGAAAAACAAACAAACAAAACAATCCCAAGTCCAATCTGAGCAGGCTACGTTTGTCTTGCACAGGAAGTAGAAATGGAACATTCCAACTCCAAAGGTTTGGCTCTTCAAATTATGGCTTGACAGAGCAGCCATCTTGCTTCTCTAAGGAGCGTGCCCACTGCAGGCCATCCAGGTAGACAAAGAAGAAGGAAGGCCTGTCATGGGTCGGACTGATGTTTGTTAGTCTTCTTCAGAAGTTTCTTCAGATTCGATGACATGAAGTAAGGCTTCTCGGCCGAACCATCATTACGCTCCAGGTCCTCCACTATAAAGAGAAACAAACCCCACCAACACCACCAAGGGACATGAAACGACTGTGTTAGAAAGCCACCCTCCCTGCAGAATCTACCACTGGAATTAGGAAGGCAATGATGAAGAATGAGTAGCAGCAATCTGATCCGATGGACACTAAAATATCTATTGCCCCTCTTTCCCCCCTTTCGGCTTAGGCTGGCTTACAAATCCAAATGTAAAATCTACAAGGTAAAAAAAAATGTTTTCAAAATGCCTCCAGCCTACATTCCGTGAAGGTTTCACACATGCTGAATCCACTTTCAATGCACTTTGCAGATGGATTTTACGGTGTGAGTTGGCAAGAGGCACTTGCCAATGACTGCTGGAGTGGATTGGCAGTGCCTTATTGAGCGCTCCCTAAGAAAGAAAATCAGCTTGTAGTGCTGACACAAAGCACATTCACAGTAAATCCAACTGCTAGGTTACAAAAGTATGCACCACCATGGTCAGACTGATCAAGTCTAAGAAAGGAGACAGTTGGACCATTTACGCACTGGAGGTTTCATGCCGGGCTGCAGGCTGGAGTTTTAGTCGTGGCAGGTTGTCCCTCCTCTTCTTGCAACCACATGGGGGAACATTTGGCCTGGTGTGCCTCATCCACCCCCAATTTGTGCTCCTGCACGGGAGCTGGGGCAGTGAAATTCCCAGTGCGTAAATGGTCTTGGTGAAGCAAAGGCAACTGACTGAAGGCACTCTGGGACCACCAGATTCTCAAGCAGAGCTGTGTCTGCGACACACACCTCCAGTGCAAATGCCTGCTCAACGCTATCCATCACACGTGGATCCAGCCCCTCCAACTGTCCTGACCAGCATTATCTCCATCTTGTCCAGATGCAGCTCCTGCCTCAGCCATTGGACCACAGAGGCAAAGCAAGGGTACAGAGCCAGGATGGATACCTCTGGAGGCTTAGATCATGGAATATAGAACAGGGTATCATCTGCATATTGAGGCCATCCCAGCCCCAAAGCTCCATCTTATTGGGCTGTCTCATAAATAATATTGCAATTGTCATTGCGCAGAGTATGGGAAGCAAGCAGGATGAACTAGAAGTCCCCTAAAGGAAGGGGACTATGATCTAATAGGCATTTCAGAAACTTGGTGGAATAACTCCCACAACTGGAATAATAGGACTGAGTGGTACAATTTATTTTAAAGGGACACACAAAGAAGGGAGAGGAGTAGCATTATATGTTAAGAACGTATATACTTGTGAGAAAATACGTGTGTCTAAAAATGAAAGTTTAGCTGAGAGTCTTTGGGTAAAAATAAAAGGAGTGGGAAATAATGTGGTACTATGGCAGGGGTCTGCTATAGACCACTAGGCCTGGCAGAGGAATAGGATGAGATGCTCCTAGGCCAGATTACAAAGTTCTCAGAGAGACAGGACCTAGTGGTCATGGGAGATTTCAATTACCCAGACATCTGTTGGAAGACCAGCTCTGCTAAAAATAGAAAGTCCAATACATTCTTGACTTGTCTTGCTAACAACTTCATTTCCCAGAAAGTGGAAGGGGCAACCAGGGGCTCTGCTGTTTTAGACTTGATTCTCACCAATAGGGAAGAACTGGTTGATGGGGTAAAAGCTGTGGGCACGCTTGGTAGAGGTGAGGGCAATATATAAATAAATAAATTTTGGATGATCATGTGGAAGACCAAAGCTGTATGTAGTCACACATACAGGCTGGATTACAGGATAGCAAATTTTAACAAACTTGGATAGAATGGGCAAATGTTGTCCCCATCTTCAAGAAGGGGGAAAAGGAGGATCTGGGTAACTACTGACCTGTTAGCTTGACATCTGTAGCTGGCAAAATTTTGGAACAAATCATCAAACAGGCGGTCCTTGAGCAGCTAGAACAGAGAGCTTTCTAAGCAGGGTTTCACACTTTTTTTGAGTAAGTGACTGCCTTGCTGGATCAGGGGAATGCTGTGGACTTAGCTTATCTCAATTTTAGTAAGGCTCCACATGATATTATGTTGACAAGTTGGTAAAATGCAGTATGGATCCTAATTTTATCAGGTGGATTGATAACTGGTTGACAGATCTTACCCAAAGGGTACTTGTTAATGGTTCAGCATCCTCTTGGAGGAGAGTCTCAAGTGGAGTGCCCCAAGGATCTGTCTAGGGGCCCTGTGTTGTTCAACATATTTATATATGATTTGGATGAGGGTTTAGAGGGGATACTTATTAAATTTGCAGACAATACTAAACTGGGAGGGGTAGCAAACACAACTGAAGACAATTAGGATACAAAATGATATTGATAGGCTCAAGAACTGGGCAAAACTGAATTAAATGAAATTCATTAGGGATAAATGTAAAGTTCAGCATTTAGGTAGGAAAAATCATGAGCACCAATATAGGATGGGGGAGACTTGTCTTGGCAGTAGTACGTGTGAAAAGGATCTGGGGGTCTTAGTAGACCAGACACTGAACATGAGTCATCAGTGTGACTTGGTGGGTAAAAAGGCAAGTGGGATTTTGGGCTATATCAAAGTAAGTATTGTGTCCAGATCACGGAATGTGATGGTCCTGCTTTACTGTGTTCTGGTTTGGCCTCACTTGGAGTCCTGTGTTCAGTTTTGGGGACCCCAGTTGAAGAGGGATGTAGACAAACTGGAGTGTGTCCAGAGGAGGGCAACAATGTGGGAACGAATGACATGTCCCTGAATACCATCGCTCCTATTAAAAAGACTATCAAGATCTGGGGAGGAAGCTCAAGCAAATGGGGACCCAAGTGGTATTCTCTTCAATCTTGCCTGTCAAGGGAAGAGGAGTGCATCGGGAGAGGAATATAATGGAGGTGAATCACTGGCTGCGTACTTGGTGCCGGCAGGAGAGATTTGGTTTCTGGGACCATGGGATAGGCTTTCTTGAGGAAGGCCTACTAGCACCTGATGGACTGCACTTATCGAAACTGGGGAAGAATGTGTTTGGCAGGAACCTGGGGAGATTCATCAGGAGAGCTTTAAACTAAAGCCACTAGGGGAAGGAGACAATCAACATAGGGAGTGTATGGAAGGAAAACTATCGGAGGCAGCCCAACCGGCAAGGCCAGCTCATAGGGAACCAAAAGTAAAAGGATTCAGATGTCTTTATACTAACGCCCGAAGCATGGGCAATAAAAAGGAAGAGCTGGAACTTCTCATGCTGATGGAAAGGTATGATCTAGTAGGCATCACAGAAACTTGGTGGAATGATTCTCATGACTGGAATGTAATGGTGGATGGATATGAACTGTTCAGAAAAAACAGAATAGATTGAAGAGGTGGAGGAGTGGCACTGTATGTGAAGAAAGGGCTTACCTGTCAGGAAATTCTAGTGAAGGAGAGCATATCTACAGTGGAAAGCATCTGGGTGAAAATAAGCGAGGGGAAAACAAACAGTGTGGTGGTTGGTGTCTGCTACCGACCGCCTGACCAATGAGAGGATGTGGATGCTGCACTTTGTGAGCAGCTTGAGAAAATATCCAAGCGGCAGGACCTTGTCATCATGGGTGACTTCAATTTCCCAGATGTGTGCTGGGAAACAAACTCTGCGAAGCGTCCTCAGTCATGCAAGTTTCTGACCTGCCTGGCTGACAATTTCATTTATCAAATGGTAGATGAACCCACAAGAGGTTCAGCCATACTGGACTTAATACTGACCAACAGGCAAGAGTTGGTGGATGAGGTGAAGGAGGTGGGGACCCTAGGGGGAAGTGACCATGTCCTCATAGAATTCCTTTTGAGATGGGGAGCCAAGGAAGCTTGTAGCCAGACGCGGATGTTGGATTTTCATAGGCCAAACTTTAATAAACTCAGAGACATGATGAGTGTCATACCATGGACGAGAATGCTGGAAGGGAAGGGAGCATGTGAAGGTTGGGCGCTACTCAAACAAGAGCTATTGCATGCTCAATCAATGACTATTCCAAAAATACGAAAACACTGCAGGAGCTCTAAGAAGCCTATTTGGATGAACAAAGAACTTCAAGAGGAACTAAGAAAGAAAAGGAAAATGTTCAGGAAATGGAGGGAAGGACAGAGCTCTAAAGAAGAGTACCTACAGGTTACTAGGCACTGTAGATCAATCATCAGAAAGGCCAAAGCTGAGAGTGAGCTACGATTGGCCAGGGAAGCCCATTGTAACAAGAAAAGATTTTTCAGTTATGTGAGGAGCAAACGTAAAGTAAAGGAGGCAATAGGCCCACTGCTGGGTGCGGATGGACAAACTCTAACGAAAGATGCAGAGAAAGCAGAAAGGCTTAGTGCCTATTTTACATCTGTTTTTTCCCACAGGTCAAAGTGTTTAGGCACATCTAGAGATGGCTGTAGCCAAAGGATAGTGTCTGGGTGGCAGGTTAACATGGATAGAGAGGTTGTCGAGAGGCATTTAGCTGCACTGGATGAGTTCAAATCCCCTGGTCCAGATGAAATGCACCCGAGAGTACTCAAAGAACTTTCCAGAGAACTTGCACAGCCCTTGTCCATCATCTTCGGAACCTCTTTAAGGACTGGAGATGTCCCGGAGGACTGGAAAAGAGCAAACGTTATTCCGATCTTCAAAAAAGGGAGGAAGGATGACCCGGGAAACTACAGACCAGTGAGTCTGACCTCTGTTGTGGGGAAGATAATGGAGCAGATATTAAAGGGAGCAATCTGCAAACATCTGGAGGACAATTTGGTGATCCAAGGAAGTCAGCATGGATTTGTCTCCAACAGGTCCTGCCAGACCAACCTAGTTTCCTTTTTTGACCAAGTAACAGGTTTGCTGGATCGGGGAAATTTGGTTGATGTCATTTACTTGGATTTTAGTAAAGCTTTTGACAAGGTTCCCCATGATGTTCTGATGGATAAGTTGAAGGACTGCAATCTGGATTTTCAGATCGTTAGGTGGATAGGGAATTGGTTAGGGAACCGCACTCAAAGAGTTGTTGTCAATGGTGTTTCATCAGACTGGAGAGAGGTGAGTAGCGGGGTACCTCAGGGTTCGGTGCTCGGCCCGGTACTTTTTAACATATTTATTAATGATCTAGATGAGGGGGTGGAGGGACTACTCATCAAGTTTGCAGATGACACCAAATTGGGAGGACTGGCAAATACTCCGGAAGATAGAGACAGAATTCAACGAGATCTGAACACAATGGAAAAATGGGCAAATGAGAACAAGATGCAATTTAATAAAGATAAGTGTAAAGTTCTGCATCTGGGTCAGAAAAATGAAAAGCATGCCTACTGGATGGGGGATACGCTTCTAGGTAGCACTGTGTGTGAACGAGACCTTGGGGTACTTGTGGATTGTAAACTAAACATGAGCAGGCAGTGTGATGCAGCGGTAAAAAAGGCGAATGCCATTTTGGGCTGTATCAACAGAGGCATCACATCAAAATCACAAGATGTCATAGTCCCATTGTATACGGCACTGGTCAGACCACACCTGGAGTACTGTGTGCAGTTCTGGAGGCCTCACTTCAAGAAGGATGTCGATAAAATTGAAAGGGTACAGAGGAGAGCGACGAAGATGAGCTGGGGCCAAGGGACCAAGCCCTATGAAGATAGGTTGAGGGACTTGGGAATGTTCAGCCTGGAGAAAAGGAGGTTGAGAGGGGACGTGATAGCCCTCTTTAAGTATGTGAAAGGTTGGAGGATGGCAGGATGCTGTTTCTGTTGGCTGCAGAGGAAAGGACACGCAGTAATGGGTTTAAACTACAAATACGATATAGGCTAGATATCAGGGAAAAAAATTTCACAGAGTAGTTCAGCAGTGGAATAGGCTGCCTAAGGAGGTGGTGAGCTCCCCCTCACTGGCAGTCTTCAAGCAAAGGTTGGATACACACTTTTCTTGGATGCTTTAGGATGCTTAGGGCTAATCCTGCGTTGAGCAGGGGGTTGGACTAGATGGCCTGTATGGCCCCTTCCAACTCTATGATTCTATGATTCTATGAACAAAGATGATGAGGGGTTTGAAGACCAAGTATAAGGAAAGGTTGGGGGAGTTTGGTCTGTTTAGCCTGGAGAAAAGATAACTGAGAGGGGATCTGATAACCAGGTATTTAGAAGGCAGCCATGCAGAGGATGGAGTAGAGTTGTTCTCTCTTGCCCCGGAGGGACAGACCAGAACCAATGGGATGAAATTAATTCAAAAGAAATTCCGTCTAAACATCCGGAAGAAGTTCCTCACAGTTAGAGCGGTTTCTCAGTGGAACAGGCTTCCTCAGGAGGTAGTGGGTTCTCCATCTTTGGAAATTTTAAAACAGAGGCTGGATAGCCATCTGACAGAGAGGCTGATTATGTGAAGTTTCAAGGGGGTGGCAGGTTACAGTGGATGAGCGATAGGGTTGTGAGTGCCCTGCAATTTGTGGGGGGTTGGACTAGATGACCCAGGAGGTCGCTTCCAACTCTATGATTCTATGTCCACAGTATTCCCCTGTTCTAGCAAGGTGGTAAGTTTCTCAACAAAAGAGATAAGTTTAGTCTGATATGACTTGTTCTTGAGAAAGCCATGCTGACTCTTATGAATTACAGCCATCCGCTCTAGGTGCTCAAGGACCAACTGTTTGATGAGTTGTTCTAAAATTTTGCCAGCTATAGACATCAAGCTGATGGGTCAGTAGTTACCTGGATCCTCCTTTTTCCTCTTCTTGAAGATGGGGACAACATGTGCCTGCCTCCAAAATTCTGGTACTTTTCCTCTTCTCAAAAAACTGTTAAATATAATGGTCAGAAGCTCAGAAATTACACTTGCAAGTTCTTTTAGTACCCTTGAATGCAATTCATTTGGTCCAGAGGATACAGGGTTCCTAGGCTACAACTCCCATCCCTCATCATGTGAAATGATTTTGCCACATTGAGCATGATTTCCCTTGCAAGAGAAGACTGAGAAGAAGGAATTGAGCTGTTCTGCCCTCTCTTCATCACCTGTTACCTTTTACAATGTCGCCATAATGGTCCTACCATGCCCCTCTTTTTTATTTTGAATATAACTGAAGAATCCTTTTAGCATTTTTGGTAGCCTAAGCTTGTAGCTTTATCTTTTCTAACACTCTCCCTACATGTATTGGTTATTTGTTTATATTCCTCCTTGGTTATAAAGTCCTCCTTACAGTTCCTAAATGAGTCTTTTTTATTATTCAATCCTTTTGAAAGTTGCTTATGGAGCCATCCTGTTTTTTTTAAGTTCCTCCCAATTTTCCTTCTCAAGGGAATTGTCTGCGATTGTGCCTTCAGTATTTCACTTTTGAGAAACTCCCAGCCTTCTTGGACTTCCATATTCTTAAGTTTTTTCTGTCCATGGGATTCTACCCAACATAACTTTGTTAACATTTGCTCTCCTGAAGTCCAGCCTGTATGTGTGACTCCGTACAGCTTTTCTCTTCCCTAAGATCATAAAGTCCGAAATTACATGGTCACTACTACCAAGCACACCCACAACTTTTCTTTCATCAGTTCTCTATTGGTAAGAATCAAGCCTAAAATTGCAGACCCCTCAGTTGCCCCTTCCACTTCCTGGAAAATTACTCTTAAACAAACATATATGACCCCTCCCACGATTGAAGAGGCAATGGCGGCGTTTTAGAATAAATTCATTTTTAACCCACATTATACTTTAGGATTATATTATTATTTATTTTATTGTTATTGTGTTATTTTATACTTCTGTTATTATCTGCTCTGACTCTTTGGGGGAAAGGTTGGATACAAATAAAATATTATGATTGTTATTATTATTTCCTTAAACCAAAGTGGCCATGGAAGAGAGGGGGCATGTTGATCCACATCGCAGGGCTGTGTGGCTCAGGGTCAGAGCCTCTGCTTGGCATGCAGAAGGTCCAGGTTTAGTCTCCGGTGACAAAGAACCAGTCAGCAGGGGATGTGGGAGACCCTTGCCTGAGACCCTGGAGAGCCGCTGCCAGTCTTGACAAGGCTGACCTTGATGGACGGATAGTGATCCAGGATGAGGCAGCCTCATGTGTGTCACTCAACCAAACAAAGACATTTCAACCTGGGGAAATGGCAGCGGGAAGACCAAATCAAAGCTCAAAGCACTAGGAAATGTTAGTTCTCCCAACATTATATCTGCAACTCTGAGCAACAGTTCAGCCTTCTCTTCCACATCATTTTCCTGAGCCAAAGTGGCAATGGGGTAGTGGTGGGGAGAAGGGACATTTACAGCCCCACCCTGGGGCAAACAAGCCCCCTTTAACAACAGCAACATGTTTATAGCCCACCCTTCCCGGTTGGCTAAGGGTAGCCATTTCAGTTTGGAAAAATGGTGCAGGAGGGAAGGTTGAAAGCTCTGCTTCTGCCACTCTGCAATGAGGCAGCAAGGACATCTCATCACACATTTATGAAGGTCTATGAGATGGCAGTGAAATTGGTGAAGTGTGAATTCTTCGCAGCGGAAATCACGTCCACAAGCTCTCGCCCAGCACGATTATTTAGGGTACTCTCCCCTCAATATGCACCGTCTAGCCCAGCTGGTTCGGGGCTTTGGGCTGGGTTGTCACCAATATGTGGATGACACCCAGCTCTACCTCCTGATGGATGGACGGACTGCCCCCCGGATACATTGGCCAGTTGTATGGAAGCAGTGACTGGATGGCTCAGGCAGAGCCATCTGAAACTCAACCCCTCCAAGATGGAGGTCCTCTAGCTGGGTGGAAGGGGGCGGGTTTAGGAAGTGCATCTCCCCTGACTGGATGGGGTGCTACTAACAGCTGCACTGGTTGCCAGGAATTTGAGGGTGATCTTTGATGCCTCCCTTTCAATGGAGGCTCAGATCATGAAAGTAGCCCAAACTACATTTTTCCATCTCCGCCAAACACGGCTACCTGCCTTTGGAACATTTGACCAGTGATCCATGCAATGATCACTTCCAGATTCTGACATTTGTAACTCGCTCTACGCAGGCCTACCCTGGTCTTTGACCTGGAAATTGCAACTGGTACAGAATGCAGCTGTGAGAGTCCTCACTAGGACAACTTGGGGAGCCCATATCCAGCCGGTGCTGCAACAGCTGTATTGTTACTGGTTTGCTTTCACATCAAGTTCAAGGTTCTAGTTTCTACCTTTAAGGCTATATGTGGCCTAGGTCCCACCTATTTGAGAGGGTACTTATCTGCTTATACCCCCCGCAGAGCTTTCCGCTCTGCAGGTATGAACTTGCTGGTAGTCCTGGGCCCCTGGAACATCTGTCTGGCCTCGACCAGAGCCATGGCAATGAGGCTTAGTATTAATGGGTTTTTTTTAGGAGGCCTGAGACTCGGATTACATTGCCATCTGTTTGCTTGTTTGTATGTGGATTTTAGGGGTTATATTGTACTTTACAGTTTCATTGTAAACCACCGCAAGACAGTACTCCCAGGAGCGTTGGTATATAAATTAAAATATACGTAAATACAATCAAGCCTCAGAGTATTTGTAAATGTTAGTTCCCAAACCATCACATTGGTCTGTGAGCAGTTTGGTTGGGGAGGACTTACCCACCTTGTGGCCGATGCCATGTCTGAGCTTCCCAAGATGCAATACACAAAAGGAACCCTAATCCCACAGTACAGTGGCCACAACCTCTGACGAACAATTGTTTTTTCATCGCTGTTTTCTCCCCAGCCTCAGTAATGCCTACTCCATTATACATCTAGCTCATTTATTCTTTGCACCACCCACCCACCTGTCAGAACCCTATTGTTTCTGCCATTATTTAGTAATGTGTATGTAGAGTATCACCCCTGTAGGGATTGGGGCAGTTTGTCTCCTCTTGCTTTATGGCCCCTGATGTTCCTTCCTGCATTCCACCCCTCCTCTCTACCTCACCACTAACCAACCCTTTGCTGTTGAGCCAAATCCCTTATCTGACTGCTATGGCTATTTGATGTTCTCTCGTTTCTGCTAGATTCCCATGGGGGGGGGGGAGGGCAGGGTTTGGGATATATGTGAAGATCTGTATCTTTGGCTTCAGTTTTAACAATGTTTTGATGAGAGTACTTTCCTGCAAGAGCAGTTGAAGATCCTTTTCTGAGCAGTTGAAGATCCTCAAATACCCACCTGAAAGAAGGCAGGCCTAGCAATGCCAACCCCCCTAATTTATCACTGTTCTGGAGTTTTAATCTGTAGCAGTGGGAAAGAGCAAGAGTCCAGGAATGCTTGAAAGACTAACAGAACTTTTGGCAGGGGAGGAGCTTTTGAGAATTACCGTTCACTTCGGATATCTGAAAAGGTGAGCAGTGACTCACGAAGACTCCTGAGCTGCCACCGATTTTGTTAGTTTTTAAGGTGCTCCTGGCCTCCTGTCCTTTTCTGCTGTCGTTGTTCTGTGATTCGGTGTTTGTCTACTTGTGCTCCAAGTCGGCTGGCACACAGCTGCCTTAATCCCCCAGCAGGGGAAAGAGCTGAGGCTATAACCTGGAGCAGGTTAACAGAATTCTATAAAGGAGCAGATACAAAAATGGATGCACTCCCAGTTAATGTGATGAAAAACAAAGCAAAATGTTTGATCGGGGGGATGAATTTAATAGCTTTATCTGAAATAAGGAGTTCCAGGCCTGTTGCCAGCCCACGACTCAAGCAGTCCAAACATGTCATTGCCAAAGTTGCACGTTGGTCACCCTCAAGCATGGTAAGTCATGCTAATCCATCTGTTTCGGACCCCTGAAGGGTCAATTGGGAAAGGTGCTACTAGGCCTAGGCTACTGAGAGCCAGGAGCAAAGATCAGCAAGCCCCAGTAGCTTGGGCAACCCTGAGGGGGTCACTATGCTTGCATCTGGCCACTGGCAAAAGCAATGGGTGCTTAAGCAACAGGGAAGACGCTGCCAAGCAAGGGCATCTCTGGCCAGGCCCATGCAAATGGTTCCCCGTGGCATGCAGCCTGTCATGCTCACAGGCTCTTGCGATTTCCCTATACAGTCCCTGCAAATAATCCTTATGTCAGCCTAGAACCTAAGGACTGCATTCAATTTCTATCTCTAAATCAGAATTCCCCAACCTGTGGACACCAGGGCACCCACTGGTACTCTCCTTGGTGCCTGCCAAGCTTTTAAAGAGAGGATGGGGCCATTGTAAGACAGGACTTGGTACTGGCTTCTCTTAATCAAGTGAAAGGGCTTTCCCCTGGAGGATGCTTTAGGATGCTTAGGGCTGATCCTGCGTTGAGCAGGAGGTTGGACTAGATGGCCTGTATGGCCCCTTCCAACTCTATGATTCTATGATTCTATGAGTCTGTGATTCTATGAGCAACCGGGATTTCCTTAGTGTGCAGATCCATCCTCTTTCGGGATTCCCTTCTTGGGAACTGTGAGGAGAAACATATTTCATTTGTCACCAATTCAAGGGGCAGCCCTTCGGGGTTTGGCTCTGCTTCCCATAGAAGACATTTTGGAGTGGTCCTCACCACCTTCCTCTCCAAGTTCCAAAGGTGTCCACAGTCTCAAAAAGGCAGGCTGGTGACCTCTGCTCTAAAGCTTCCTCAGAAGACTGGGCAGGAGGGAGTCACTGAATCAAACCAACTGTCTGGGAAGCTAGCAAGAAGAGTTTCTCTTTGCACAAAGTCAAGCTACAGAGGAACCAGCAGACTTGCATTCAGATCAGACTACTCAGCAAGGCAGAATAATCTCAACAGCAGACTAGGACTGCGAAAGGATTCAAGTATTTATTGAATTTTATTGACAGATTAAGGCAGCTTGCAAAGAGCATATAAAATTTCCAGATTGCAAAAAATGTTTTCAAAAGAAAAGTATAAAGGAAGACCAACCACAAAGGCTTCAAAAGTTAACGAAGCCCAAGGCTGTCCACCGAACAAGGATGCAGACCAGGCTTCAGAAGAAAGGACCCAGAAAGGAATTATTCCATGCACACAAAACCCTTGCCTGCTTCCTCAGCTGCTCTGCTGGAATCCTCCCCCAACTTGGGAAACGGCTTCCTGCCGAACCTGATCCAACTGAAGCTGGCCCATGATGCAGGCCCCTTGGAAGTCACTGTACAGAACCCTGCAGCAACCAATCTTTAAATGCACAGGCCAGGCAGAGTTTCAACTGAAGAGAGGAAGGAACGATGAACCATCCACACAGGGAAGCTCATGTGCTCCATGTGAACTGTTTGTATTGGTTGTTTAAATAGGTAGCTTTGTTACAGTGAGGATTTTGAGGATGGCAGAAATTTAAAAGCCCCACATAATGCAAGAGCAGAGAAACTGGGGGCCCGCTCCAGGCTAAGTAGGCCAAACTCAACTTCATGCCTCTGATATCTGAATATTGGCAGTGTCATTCATTCAAGGGAGAAGTTCTGGCATGGGAGTTTGAGGCTGCTGGGAAGGGCCCGTCCCCTGCCCCTCACTCAGGCAGAATGGTGGAGGCACAAGGCCTATGCCCCATCCACGTGATGGGCTGGCCCCTATTCTTGGCTTTCAGCACTTCTAGAAGATTCTAGGCTCCCCTTCAGAAGGATCTCGCTCAGTGCCGGGGACATGTAATAAGGCCGCTCAGGAGAGCCATCATTCCTTTCCAGATCTTCGCCTTTGGGGATCCCATGGAGAAAGCAGCCCACAGAAGGATGAAGCAGACAGACGGTGGGCAGAAAGCAGAACAAAGACAAGCAAAGAGAGGAGAAAGAGAGAGAAAGGGAAATGTACAATTAGTTGTCATTAGATCCACCACCAGAAAAAAGAACAAGACCCCTCAGGACATGAAAGGTATTTCTGCTACCAAGCAGCAAGTGAGATTTGGCTAAATTAACTGATGATGGCACAGCAGAGAGGGGAACAAGGAGGATTAATTGTAGGCCACCACAAAAGGACCTGAGATTTTGTCATCAAAGTACCCACCCCCCAATTGGAGGGCAGACAGCAGAAAAGAGGCCTTTAAAATAGAACATTATATAATTCTAGTATGGGGAGGTTATTTTCTTTATAGATGCAGGAAATGTAAAAGCTCACCTTTAGCATCTTATTGGTGTTGACATTTCTGGCTGAGACGAGCCACTGGTTTACTCTTATCTAATGAGACTTCTGGGAAAAGTGCTTCTATTTGGGCACGTCTAAGAAAGTTGGCCAACATTTTTTACAAAGGAATCTGTGGTGCAAATTAATTTCTGGAAGATATCAAGCTGTGGCTCTAACAGTTAACCCCTAAAATGCCCCAGGCCAATAATAGCCACAAGGAAAATAAGAGAATCTCCATATTTCATTTATAATAAAGTGTTCAGAAACTGTTTTCTAAAGGATTTTGGGGTGCTGAATAAATTTGTGGTGTGCCTTTAACACCAGTCCATGAACATTCCAAAAGCCAAGTTTTAATGGTTGCTCCACAGCTGTATGAATAATGAAACTGCTGGATTTAGTTGCTATCGTTCCCAAATCTGCCTGGATCAGTGGCAGAGCATCTGCTTGGTACATAGAAGGTCCCATGTCCAACACCCGGCATCTCCAAGTGAGAGGACCAAGAGGAAGGTGATGTGCTAGGCACCTGCATACATTTCTGGAGAGTCACTAGCACTCTGAGTGAACAATCATAACTTTAATGGACTAAAAGCATGATTCAGCACTCCCTCTACTCCTGGGGAGGCGAAGAAGAAACTAGACTGTGAGTCAAGGGAGCGGGAAGGCAAGCTAAGGCTGAAGTAGGCCTGTTCCTGCCCTCCAGATGATTTTTCAAGACTCACACAAACTCAGCAGCAGGGACACAACCACAGGAAACAGCCTTCTACTGAATCACTTGTCTGCTTGGTTTTTCACAAACTTCTTGGCAAACCACAAGCCAAAGTTTGTGAGCTGCTTTGTGCCCATCTCTAATGGCAACGACAGGTCACAGCAGCATGAAAATGCAGAGCAACTGGTCATAACTAGGGTTGGGCACCAGTCCGAAGCAGCTAGTGCCGCAGCGCAGGGGGGAGGGGTGGCGCCGGTGCCCGTGCGCCGATTGGCGCAGCTGGGACAGGAAAGGCTGAATCAGCCTGCAAAGATTGCACTTTAGTGCTCCCCCAAGTGTCAGGGTGGGACTTGGCGTCCTACAGAGGAAAGCTCATTTGGTGCAATACATTTCTGGGGTCTCTTCTTTTCAGAGCCATGAATTGGCCCTCCAAACCACGTGATGTCGCCATGTTCCAGGGATGCAGCTGACCACGCATTTTTGACAGCCATTCCTCAGGGGCCCATTTTGAAGATGTAAACTTCCAGGCACATGCTGGTTGGGATTCAACCTCCATCTCATTTAGGAAACAGGGTCCAAGGCCTGTACTGTACAGGTAGTATTACAAATTCTCTAGTTTTTCTTGAGGCTGTGTGATTGGGATCATTTTGGAATGTTAACAGAGAGAGAGTGTGCTTGCCAGACACAATAGATTCAGCACCACAAAGCACTTTGGAAAGTAGCTTCTTTGTCTATTTCGCTCAGTCAGTACAAGCCTTGTCTTGTTTTTTGCAGCCATTAAGAGACTGGCATTTTCAAGTTTAATTTTATAGCATATAGTAGGATGGAGTATGGTTTTTGGGGGAAGAATTTGACAGCTTTTACTAAAAAAAGGCCTATGAATAACATACTTTCTCAAAATCTCACTACACTACTAGGGAAGGTGCTTCACATCTGCAACCTCTCCCAGCAGACTTCCACATGAGGCACTTACAAACTTGCCTTTTCTCAGCAAGCCAAGAATGGGGCAAGTGTGGCTGAAAATAGCTGGCCCCACACTTGGCTTTCCCACACACTCAATCATTCACTTCCCATCCTCTTTCAGTGCCCTCTGCAACTAAGTTTCAGAAGAGTTGGTGCTTATTTGCCACTTTTCTATACCTAAAAGAGTCTCAAAGCGACTCATTATTATTATTAGGAGACAGACAGGCAAGCCAGTTGGAGGAGGACAGCTGCCCTGAGTGGTGACACTTAAGCCATGAAACATGCTCCTCCTCCAAGCCCTTACCAGAAATATTATGTGGAACAGATTATTAATTTGATTTATAACCTACCTCTTTTGAGATTGCCTCATGGCAGGTTACAATCAGATCATAAAAACAACATAGTAATAACTAAAACAATTAAAAACTCTAGCTACTAAAATTCACCCAGAGGCAGAAAAGACCCTTCCCACTCAAACCCCCCAACAGCGCCTCAGGCCTGTCTTGTCAGATGGAACACAGATGTTATAAATAGAGCAAGAATGTTCATCAGACTCATCTGCTGAACGGGGGTGGGAGACTGGAACTCTGGCAGTACTGCCATCTGATTAATATGTTAAGGGGTTTTTAGGGGGGTTTATATTGTATTTTATTGTTTTATTGTAAACTACCATGAGCCAGTATTGAGAGTGGGGGTATATAAATCTAAAATAAATAAATAAATATATGTATGGAGGGGATCACCCTTGCTCTGACCTCAACCAAAGACCTTGCATAAGTACCCCAATGTGCAGGCTTTTCAGAACTGTGAAAGCTCCGCCAGAGCTCTCAGCTCTACTGGGAGCTCATTCCACCTGGCCTTGGTCGAGGCCAGGTGAACCTCCCGGTAGCCAGGAACCACCAACAGATTAGTACCCGCAGAGCGCAACGTCTTGTGGGGAGCGTAAGGAGATCTCTCGGCTATGTGGGTCCTGCAGAGCGGATTAAATAAAAGGCTAAGGGGTGTTGGGGAGGAGTTAGGGCGGGCCCTGTCCGGGATAAAAACTCTGAGGAGGAATCAGGAGCCGTGAAGCAGCTCCTGATTCGCTCCTCAGAGTGGCAATCCAGGGCCAGAGTGGTAATCCAGGGCCAATAGGCCACTTGGCCCGTCTCCCGGACGGCGCGCCACCAACTCTACAGTCCTCCCAAGCCACCATCCTTGCCGGATGGCCGCCAGGGAAGACCCTTTCCCCACGCCGCTGGGCGGAGGGAAAACTACTTTCCCTCCGCCCGGCGACTGCCCTCGCACGGTGACTGAACTCGTTCCAAACCGACTCAGACCCTCCGTCCCTGCCTGCCCCACCGCATGCTCTTCCTACCCCGGCCACGATCGCCCATCCGCACCCGCTGCTGCCCGGCCCCTTCCCACCCCGACCCACACAGCACAGCTTGCCGATTGCTGCTTACCCGCTTCTCCGTCTGTCCTCGGCCTTCGCTTCCCTCGCCTCTCCCCGGCCAACACCCCCCCGCCGAGCCGCTCCGCCAACAGCTGGGACGCTGTCCCCACTGCCGCGCCTTGCCCGCCGCTGCCAGCGCCGCGGCTGCCCCACCACCACCGAGACGCAGCACTTCTCCGGCTGTACTATAACATGCCACGAACCGCCATCCCCGCAGCTCCCGCCCACTCATGAGCTGCACCGAAAGACAAAAGATAGGACGACTTTACACTATTCAACCCTTACCGCGGAACCCTTACCCAGTCCGGAGGGGGGAGGAGGATAAAGGCTTCTGCAGCCCCACGGACGGCGCAGCCTGCCTCGCTGACCCGCCCCACGGGGTGGCCAGAAGCCCTCTAGCGCCCATTTCATTTAAATGTGAAATGGGCTTTAAATCTAGTCAATTTATAATCCCCTTCCCTTTCCTTTCTCCACAACAGACACCCTGTGAGGTAAGTGAGGCTGAGAGAGCCCGGATATTATTGAAGAAGAAGAGTTGGTTCTTAGATGCCACTTTACTCCACTCGAAGGAGTCTCAAAGCAGCTTTCAGTCGCCTTCCCTTTCCCTTCCCCACAACAGACACCCTGTGAGGTGGATGAGGCTGAGAGAGCCCTGATATCACCGCTCGGTCAGAACAGCTTTCTCAGTGAGCCCAAGGTCACCCAGCTGGCTGCATGTGGAGGAGCAGGGGATCAAACCCAGCTCAGCAGATTAGAAGCTACTGCTCTTAACCACTACACCAAGCTGGCTCTCTCCCTGAAACAGCAAAATCCACTTGCAAACAATCACAGAAGTGCTTTATCGATGGCCCAAGAAGTGCATTATTGTGTGAAAGTGCCACAGGGAAATATCATGCGGTGCAGAGGAGAGGGGCGGTGCTGGTGGCAACACATACCCCCCCCCCTGCACCGCAGCACTGACCTCAGGCTTGAATGGCTGCCAAAGCGGCCGAAGCATGCCAAAGCTCACAAGCCTAATCATCAGCTCAATTCCCACATGTCAATGGCCTAAGTTGTGTGCCAGCTAAGAAAAGAGAAGGCAACGACCCCCCCACCCCCGATTCTACCTCAGCTTGGCTCTCTGATCGTGCAGCCAGCCCTCACCTGTGTGTTTCTTCTTCATTTCCGAGAACCAAAGGAAAGTTCTATCAGTTCAGGCCTTGGTTGTGTCTGGCCCAGCTTTTCGTTTTTACCACAGGCCAGCCAGCCAGCCAGGTCTGGGCACTGCACAAGCAGGGCAGGGATTTCTTTCAAGATAGGCCGCTCAGTTAGTCTGTCCATAGCAAGATGCAAAGAGACAGAGTCCAGCAGGACCTTAATGGCTAACAAAAATTTGTGGCAGAGGTCAAGCTATCAGGAATCACCTGAAATAGTGAACAATGACTCCAGGAAGCTCCTCCCCTGCCATAAGTGTTGTTAGTCCCAAAGGTGCTAAAAGAATGTATTCGTTTATTCTGCCCTTCTTCCCAGTAGGGGCCCAGACGGGCTCACGTTGTTCTCCTCTCCATTTTCACAGAATCATAGAGTTGGAAGGGGCCATACAGGCCATCTAGTCCAACCCCCTGCTCTACGCAGGATCAGCCCTAAGCATCCTAAAGCATCCAAGAAAAGTGTGTATCCAACCTTTGCTTGAAGACTGCCAGGGAGGGGGAACTCCCCCACCTCCTCATGCAGCCCCTTCCACTGCTGAACTGGACTCCTAGAGTGGGAAGGGGCCATGGAGGCCATCTAGTCCCACCCCCTGCTCAGTGCAGGATCAGCCTCAAGCATCCAGGAGAAGGATCTGTCCAGACACGGCTTGAAGACGGCCAGTGAGGGGGAGCTCACCACCTCCTTAGGCAGCCTATTCCACTGCTGAACTACTCTGACTGTGAAAACTTTTTCCCTGATATCTAGCCTATATCATTGTACTTGAAGTTTAAACCCATTACTGCGCGCCCTTTTATCCTCCCAACAATCCTGTGAGGGAGATCAGGCAGAGAGATTGGCCCAAGGTCACCCAGCAAGCTTCCATGGTATGAGAGAAGATTCAAACCTGGGGCTTACACATGCCAGTTGAACACTCTTAACCACAGTGGCTCTCTGGAAACCACTTTGCCAGCCTTTCCCAACTTTTTTACCACTGAGAACCCCCTGAAACATTCCTCAGGCTTTGAGAAACCCCAGAAGCGGGGCAATCAAGCACAACAGGGATGGGAAGCACAGTTGGGTCCTCTCCCACCCGGGTCCCCTCCCCTTCCCATTTCCTCCAGGCCCATCACTGGCCGTTGGGGGGTGGGGTAGGTCAAGTTGACTATATAAAGGTAAAGGTAAAGGTATTCCCTGTGCAAGCACCGAGTCATGTCTGACCCTTGGGGTGACGCCCTCTAGCGTTTTCATGGCAGACTCAATATGGGGTGGTTTGCCAGTGCCTTCCCCAGTCATTACCGTTTACCCCCCCAACAAGCTGGGTACTCATTTTACCGACCTCGGAAGGATGGAAGGCTGAGTCAACCTTGAGCCGGCTGCTGGGATTGAACTCCCAACCTCATGGGCAAAGCTTTCAGGCGGCTGCCTTACCACTTTGCGCCACAAGAGGCTCTTAGTTGACTATATATGGGCATATAATCCTCAAGAAACCCTAAAGTTTCATGAAGCCCTGGTTGAGGAAGCTTGCCTTAGGCCAACCACTGTGACCACACCCTTAAAACTGCACCCAACCTCCAAGAGGAGCCCATTGAGGAATCTAACTGGGGGAACTGATGTGAACAAAGTCCTTCAGTGAGTTGTGGGACAGAAGGAGTTCCTTTGGCTTTGGGCTGTGCCAAAAGTGAACATCCTGTGCTTGTTATCTTTGGATCCCCTCTCCCCCTGGTCCCTCTCCAGGGGATTCATCCCACACTCATCTGGCTATATATTTTAGCCATGTGGGCAGGTCCTGTGAGAGAAGAACGATAAGGAAGGCGCAATGGTGAACCTGGCAAGGACCACGGAGGGAAGACTGGAATCCCCACCAGGGAGAAGCAAACGCCTCCTTGGGATTTCCAGTTGGATCCCTGCCATCACGCTAACCAGTTCACCAGCAGCTCAGCAAGCAAATCATCCCATCAAATTAAAATGAACATGCAAAGCTGCAATCCAGGTATTTTGGAGGTACTGAGAGAAATGCAGCCTCAAACTGGAGTCTAATTTTACATGACATGTTTATCTTGGGCTACGGAAGTGGGACAACCATACTTTAAGTTAAACTGATCCCAAGAAGTCAGTGGGGTTACTTAAAAGTAAACAGCAAGTTGTCGGTAGTGGGAAATGCCATCGAGTTGCGGCTGACTGATGGAAGCCCTGGAGGGTTTTCAAGGCCGGAGACATACAGAGGCGGCTGGTCGTTGCCTGCCTCTGCACAGCAACCCTTTGGCCCTCTCCCATCCCAGGATGAACCAAAGTCAGCCCTGCTGAGCTCCTAAGATGGGCTCGGCTGCATCATCCGGGCCAGGGTGCCTTGCAAGTTACCACTGATACCAGAAAGCCACTTTTAGAAGAGCCTGTCATAACCCACGCCAGCCTCAACCTAAGCAAGCATGCTTTCAATGTTCAACTTCTCCCACTAAAAATTTCCCTCCTGAATCAGAACCTGAAGCTAATAAACATACTAGGAGAAGTCCCCAGCATTTGGTTGATGCTCATTTTTGTCTCCTGCCTGAGACCATGGATGTTCTGAGATGGTCCCCAGAGTCAGGGGGGACAGGAGCGACTAAATTAACACTGAACAAGTCTGGGACCATCTTGCTTGTGGGCCAGTTGAGATGGTCATTGTTTCCCTTGCAAGCCCCATGCGTTCTGAGACACACGTCCATTTGCAAGTGGCTGAATGTTTCTACACCAATGTTTTAATCCTAGCATATCTGTATTGCAAATGACAAATGGTGGTTTTATGCCAATGCCAATGCAACCAAGGAACACTTTATGCTCATGAATGACACTGTGCTTTTAGTTGCTAGCAAAATAAGCATCTTAGTCAGAAATAGGGTTGCGTGCTCCGGTGTGCTTTGGTGAGCACCGCAGCCTGAGGTGTCCAGCACGCCGGATTGCACAACCCTAGTCAGAAACATGGCTAGCGCACCCCCCCCCCCCAGAGGTGTTGAATGCATGTATCTCACTAGAGTAATGGGGAAGGTGGATACTTACAGAAGCAGAGGAAGAGGGTGTCTACGCACATGGCATACACACTGAAAAATCCATGTGCAATGAGATAGGAGCCAATGACAACAGTCTACAAGAGAAAACAAGCATTCATTTCAGTGCCATGACCCAGTTCTTCCCACAGTTGTGAACCAGATTTAGGTGGGTTGCCGTGCTGGTCTAAAGCAGTAAAACAAAAGTCGAGTCCTGGGAACCTTGAAGGCCAAGGAAGTGGGCAGAAGCTTTTGTGTGCATGTACACTTTTCCAGATACATACGTGCATTTGGATATCCAGATGCTTCTTTTCCTGACCAAAGAAGTGTGTATGCACAGGAATGTCCTTCAGTGAGAATAAAAGTTGGTTGGTCTTAAAGGTGTCCCTGGACTCAAACCTAGTTCAGGTATGAACCAGAACAGGTAGGACAGCTTGACTGAAGTCCTTTGGCATCTGAGAGACCAGCAAGATTTTAGGGGGACGTGCTTTTCAGAGCCAAAGCTCCCTTGGTCAGATACAAGCCAGAGGGGAGATCCCACGGCCTTCTAGCCCAGTTTGAAGGTGGGAGGGATGTTGTCCAGAAGGAGCTCAGGGCTCTGTGGGGATGTGTGCTTCAGCACAGCTCGGACACCTCGGTGATCACTGAAGCCTGAGGCCTATACACCGCCTGGGACTTCGGAAATCACCAAGGTGGCCGTGTCAAAGCGCACATCCCTAGGACTCAGAGGGGCAATGCACACGGTGAGCGGCTCAGGTAGAGCGGGGGAGAGATGCTCATGGGCAGAAAACCCATACCTGCAGTGGGCACCTGCAGAGGCAGCCTCTTCACATCTAGCAGTGACTATATCAATGACATAATATCAAGGTTGTTCCAATATTTCCTCTGAAAATGAAGGTTGACTTTGCCTCCCTTCTCCCATGCCTCAATAAGCAACAAGGCCAAGCGAGAGGCCTCCCCAGGGGTCTCTCATCACCAGCAAAGGAAGTGTCAGCTCTCCAGGCACAGCCAGGTCAAATGCCCACCCAGCAGTAGCTACCAAGTACCAACCAGAATAGGGACCCAGTAGTAGTTCAGGGATGGTGCGGAGTCTTGAATCGGTTTTATCCTTTGGGTGAAAAAGAAGAAGGCGAGAATGCCTGAAGGGGAAAGAAAGAAAGTGGACTGAATTACAAACATTTCTGACGCATCTCCCACTTAAACGTTTAAAGCGGGGGTATAAAACCTCTCTCTCTCTCTCTCTCTCTCTCTCTCTCTCTCTCTCTCTCTCTCTATGTCTCTTTGGCCCCTTCATCCCTCAGCTTGGCCCAGAGTCCTGTCCTGTCCTGTCCTGTCCTCCCCTCCCCTCCCCCCCCTCCCCTCCTCGGACCCGTGTACTGTTCTGACCCACAAAACACCAGTATGAACCGAGTGCATTCTGTGCCTGTTTCTTCCCATCACTAGCAGCTAAAACAGCCCGATGGGACAGAACGGACAGGAAGAAAGGTGGGCAAATACAGAGAACTGGAAATGACTCACCGACACTCCCTACAATCAGGAGTTTGCCAAGGAAAAGCAGGAAGTCTGTCACTTTATCCAGAACAGCTACCCTGAAAGGGCAAGAGAGGGGCAAGTAACATGCTAACCTGTTTTCAGAGAATGTTCTAACTTTACCCCCCCCCCACCGCCCAAGGCACTCCTGGGAAGATCTGCTGTTCCCCTCCCCGGGCCCAGTTCAAGCCACATGCAATAAGGGACCAGCCTGTCAGTCCCCCTGGGTGTAGGAAATCTGGGGCTTCACTGGGAAAAGCCACTCCAAAAAGGTTGCTGTTTGGGGCTTACAACTTGAGCCCGACCACACCCAAGCCACATGAGCTACACCAAGGTGGCCCAACAAGACGAGCACAAAAGGCCGCCTTCAATGGCATTGGTCCATTCAAGGTAAAAGACTGCCTGCTGAGACTGGCAACAGCTCTCCGGGGTCTCAGGTGGAGGTCTTTCCCATCTCCTCCTGCCTAGTCCTTTGAGCTGGAGATGCTGGGGATCAAACAGGGGACCTTCTCTACACAAAGCAGAGGCTTTGTCCCTAAGCCACAGCCCCTGCCTGCCCCATGGAGCAAAGGAGTCATGCTGGAGTCAAACCTGGAGATACGGCAGCCCACAAGCACTTGGACAGACTCACCACCACCCTGGCCAAAGTGACTGGCAGGTAGAAACAAAATGGCGGCTCATTGGCAGGGCCTCACCTGATGATATTCCTCATGAGCAGGAAAAAGGCATTCCTGGCAGAAGTGCAGAAGTTGGTGCCATAAATGGCAATCTGGAGGAGAACCACCCAAAACAATACAGATGTTAAACCAGAGTGACTGGGCAAGACTTATTTGGAGGTGCATTAGAGTACTTTGTTGTCATGCTAAAGCCAGCCTTTCAGAGCTGGTTACTCCAAGGTAGATGTTTCCCAGGCATTTTGTTTGTACCAGTGTTATAACCTGTGCTCCATGGTTACTGGGGGGTGGGGAAAAGATACTCTGCTGTTCTCTTAGAATCATAGAATCATAGAATCATAGAATCATAGAGTTGGAAGGGGCCATACAGGCCATCTAGTCCAACCCCCTGCTCAACGCAGGATTAGCCCTAAGCATCCTAAAGCATCCAAGAAAAGTGTGTATCCAACCTTTGCTTGAAGACTTCCAGTGAGGGGGCGCTCACCACCTCCTTAGGCAGCCTATTCCACTGCTGAACTACTCTGACTGTGAAAAACTTTTTCCTGATATCTAGCCTATATCGTTGTACTTGAAGTTTAAACCCATTACTGCGTGTCCTTTCCTCTGCAGCCAGCAGAAACAGCATCCTGCCCTCCTCCAAGTGACAACCTTTCAAATACTTAAAGAGGGCTATCATGTCCCCTCTCAACCTCCTTTTCTCCAGGCTGAACATTCCCAATTCCCTCAACCTATCTTCATAGGGCTTGGTCCCTTGGCCCCAGATCATCTTCGTTGCTCTCCTCTGTACCCTTTCAATTTTATCGATGTCCTTCTTGAAGTGAGGCCTCCAGAACTGCACACAGTACTCCAGGTGTGGTCTGACCAGTGCCGTATACAATGGGACTATGACATCTTGTGATTTTGATGTGATGCCTCTGTTGATACAGCCCAAAATGGCATTTGCCTTTTTTACCGCTGCATCACACTGCCTGCTCATGTTTAGTTTACAATCCACAAGTACCCCAAGGTCTCGTTCACACACAGTGCTACCTAGAAGCGTATCCCCCATCCAGTAGGCATGCTTTTCATTTTTCTGACCCAGATGCAGAACTTTACACTTATCTTTATTAAATTGCATCTTGTTCTCATTTGCCCATTTTTCCATTGTGTTCAGATCTCGTTGAACTCTGTCTCTATCTTCCGGAGTATTTGCCAGTCCTCCCAATTTGGTGTCATCTGCAAACTTGATGAGTAGTCCCTCCACCCCCTCATCTAGATCATTAATAAATATGTTAAAAAGTACCGGGCCGAGCACCGAGCCCTGAGGTACCCCGCTACTCACCTCTCTCCAGTCTGATGAAACACCATTGACAACAACTCTTTGAGTGCGGTTCTCTAACCAATTCCCTATCCACCTAACTATCTGAAAATCCAGATTGCAGTCCTTCAACTTATCCATAAGAACATCATGGGGAACCTTGTCAAAAGCTTTACTAAAATCCAAGTAAATGACATCAACCGAATTTCCTCGATCCAGCAAACCTGTTACTTGGTCAAAAAAGGAAACTAGGTTGGTCTGGCAGGACCTGTTGGAGACAAATCCATGCTGACTTCCTTGGATCACCAAATTATCCACCAGATGTTTGCAGATCACTCCCTTTAATATCTGTTCCATTATCTTCCCCACAACGGAGGTCAGACTCACTGGTCTGTAGTTTCCCGGGTCATCCTTCCTCCCTTTTTTGAAGATCGGAATAACGTTTGCTCTTTTCCAGTCCTCCGGGACATCTCCAGTCCTTAAAGAGGTTCCGAAGATGATGGACAAGGGCTGTGCAAGTTCTCTGGAAAGTTCTTTGAGTACTCTCGGGTGCATTTCATCTGGACCAGGGGATTTGAACTCATCCAGTGCAGCTAAATGCCTCTCGACAACCTCTCTATCCATGTTAACCTGCCACCCAGACACTATCCTTTGGCTACAGCCATCTCTAGATGTGCCTAAACACTTTGACCTGTGGGAAAAAACAGATGTAAAATAGGCACTAAGCCTTTCTGCTTTCTCTGCATCTTTCGTTAGAGTTTGTCCATCCGCACCCAACAGCGGGCCTATTGCCTCCTTTACTTTACGTTTGCTCCTCACGTAACTGAAAAATCTTTTCTTGTTACAGTGGGCTTCCCTGGCCAATCTTAGCTCACTCTCAGATTTGGCCTTTCTGATGATTGATCTACAGTGCCTAGTAACCTGTAGGTACTCTTCTTTAGAGCTCTGTCCTTCCCTCCATTTCCTGAACATTTTCCTTTTCTTTCTTAGTTCCTCTTGAAGTTCTCTGTTCATCCAAATAGGCTTCTTAGAGCTCCTGCAGTGTTTTCGTATTTCTGGAATAGTCATTGATTGAGCATGCAATAGCTCTTGTTTGAGTAGCACCCACCCTTCACATGCTCCCTTCCCTTCCAGCATTCTCGTCCATGGTATGACACTCATCATGTCTCTGAGTTTATTAAAGTTTGCCCTACGAAAATCCAACATCCACGTCTGGCTACAAGCTTCCTTGGCTCCCCATCTCAAAAAGAATTCTATGAGGACATGGTCACTTCCCCCTAGGGTCCCCACCTCCTTCACCTCATCCACCAACTCTTGCCTGTTGCCTCCCCTTCCCTCAGTCTTCCCATTACACCCCAAATTTTAACCAATGAGAGCAACCTTGCCCACTTCTTATGGAAGCTAACCAGGCTTCCATGCAAGATAGAACCCTTGTGGTCCTGAGGAAGTTAGCGTGGAAGGTCCCAAATAATCAAGGGCACCTAAGGATTGGACAACTGGCTGACTGCTGTGTTGTATTTGCTGTGGCTATGCATGACCAAACATTAATGTTTGCCAAACGAGAATCCAACGTGTGGAAGATCCAAACGAGAATCCAACGTATGGAAGATAATCAGCAGGAGCGGGAAAAAGTGGCAGAAGACAAGTTCGAAGTCCTGGAAGTAGAATCTAAAGCCAGGAACGTAAAAATTAAAGACGTACCGGAAGAATTTGGGAAAACAGACCTGAGGAAGGAAATTACCGAAAGCCTCGAAGATTATTTGGAGGAGGAAGAGATCCGGATTGACAAAGTATATAGTGTATACTCAAAGGCTGCCGCACGCAAGAAACAACCAAGAGATATTCTTGTAAGTTTCGATAGCAAAGTAGTAAGAAATAACTTGCTCCAAAAGCATCGGGAGACGCCGCTGAAATTGGCAGACCAAGAAATACAAATCTTTCAAGATTTGCCAGCAGACACACTACGGAAAAGAGCACAATTTCATTTTTTGCGACAGATCCTAATTGCCAAAGAGATAAGATACTTTTGGAGAATTCCATTTGCCCTGGAAGTGATATTACCATCGGGAAGAAAAACTATCCGAACGCTCCAACAGGCTCAAGAGCTTGCCGACAACTTATCTCAAGGCACCTCAGGGGCAGGATCACCTAAGACTTCCCCAACAAGAGCGGAAACTACGCGTCGATTAGTTCAACTCTGCGACGATAGATCATCCCATCTAACACAAGCAACGGGAACACAAGCCACCCCTCCTCAAGCAGAACAAGGAGCAACCGCACCAACACGAAAGAATGGAGAAGCTAAAGGTGCTATCCGTAAACGCTAATGGCCTGAATTCACCGGCCAAACGCACCAAATTTTTCAATCAACTGAAAAAATTGAGAGCAGATATTTACTGTATACAGGAAACACACGTGAGGAAAAAAAATCTAAATGTATTATCAACAACAAACAATGTTTTCTTGTTCTTAGAAATAACAGATCTACCCTTCCCTAATTAACATGCACCCATGGCTCTACGAGGGAAGCCCTACAAACTTCGCTACCCATTTGTGATGGTCCATGTGGGAACGAATGACGTGTCGCTGAATACCATCGCTCCTATTAAAAAAGACTATCAAGATCTGGGGAGGAGGCTCAAGCAAATGGGGGCACAAGTGGTATTCACTTCAATCTTGCCTGTCAAGGGAAGAGGAATGCGTCGGGAGAGGAAGATAATGGAGGTGAATCACTGGCTGCGTAGTTGGTGCTGGCAGGAGATTTGGTTTCTGGGACCATGGGATAGGCTTTCTTGAGGAAGGCCTACTAGCACCTGATGGACTGCACTTATCGAAATTGGGGAAGAATGTGTTTGGCAGGAACCTGGGGAGATTCATCAGGAGAGCTTTAAACTAAAGCCACAAGGGGAAGGAGACGTTCAACATAGAGAGTGTATGGAAGGAAAACGATCGGAGGCAGCCCAACCGGCAAGGCCAGCTCATAGGGAACCAAAAGTAAAAGGATTCAGATGTCTTTATACTAACGCCCGAAGCATGGGCAATAAAAAGGAAGAGCTGGAACTTCTCATGCTGATGGAAAGGTATGATCTAGTAGGCATCACAGAAACTTGGTGGAATGATTCTCATGACTGGAATGTAATGGTGGATGGATATGAACTGTTCAGAAAAAACAGAATAGATCGAAGAGGTGGAGGAGTGGCACTGTATGTGAGGAAAGGGCTTACCTGTCAGGAAAGTCTAGTGAAGGAGAGCATATCTACAGTGGAAAGCATCTGGGTGAAAATAAGCGAGGGGAAAACAAACAGTGTGGTGGTTGGTGTCTGCTACCGACCGCCTGACGAACGAGAGGATGTGGATGCTGCACTTTGTGAGCAGCTTGAGAAAATATCCAAGCGGCAGGACCTTGTCATCATGGGTGACTTCAATTTCCCAGATGTGTGCTCAGTCATGCAACTTTCTGACCTGCCTGGCTGACAATTTCATTTATCAAATGGTAGATGAACCCACAAGAGGTTCAGCCATACTGGACTTAATACTGACCAACAGGCAAGAGTTGGTGGATGAGGTGAAGGAGGTGGGGACCCTAGGGAGAAGTGACCATGTCCTCATAGAATTCCTTTTGAGATGGGGAGCCAAGGAAGCTTGTAGACAGATGCGGATGCTGGATTTTTGTAGGGCAAACTTTAATAAACTCAGAGACATGATGAGTGTCATACCATGGACGAGAATGCTGGAAGGGAAGGGAGCATGTGAAGGGTGGGCGCTACTCAAACAACAGCTATTGCATGCTCAATCAATGACTATCCCAGAAAGACGAAAACATTGCAGGAGCTCTACGAAGCCTATTTGGATGAACAGAGAACTTCAACAGGAACTAAGAAGGAAAAGGAAAATATTCAGGAAATGGAGGGAAGGACAGAGCTCTAAAGAAGAGTACCTACAGGTTACTAGGCACTGTAGATCAATCATAAGAAAGGCCAAAGCTGAGAGTGAACTAAGATTGGCAAGGGAAGCCCACTGTAACAAGAAAAGATTTTTCAGTTATGTGAGGAGCAAACGTAAAGTAAAGGAGGCAATAAGCCCACTGTTGGGTGCGGATGGACAAACTCTAGCGGAAGATGCAGAGAAAGCAGAAAGGCCTATTTTACATCTGTTTTTCCCCACAGGTCAAAGGGTTTAGGCACGTCTAAAGATGGCAGTAGCCAAAGGATAGTGTCTGGGTGGCAGGTTGACATGGATAGACAGGTTGTTGAAAGGCATTTAGCTGCACTGGATGAGTTCAAATCCCCTGGGCCGGATGAAATGCACCCAAGAGTGCTCAAAGAACTTTCCGGAGAACTTGCAGAACCCTTGTCCATCATCTTCGGGACCTCTTTAAGATGTCCCGGAGGACTGGAAGAGAGCAAACGTTATTCCGATCTTCAAAAAAGGAAGGAAGGATGTCCCGGGAAACTACAGACCAGTGAGTCTGACCTCGGTTGTGGGGAAGATAATGGAGCAAATATTAAAGGGAGCAATCTGCAAACATCTGGACGACAATTTGGTGATCCAAGGAAGTCAGCATGGATTTGTCTCCAACAGGTCCTGCCAGACCAACCTGGTTTCCTTTTTTTGACCAAGTAACAGGTTTGCTGGATCGGGGAAATTCGGTTGATGTCATTTACTTGGATTTTAGTAAAGCTTTTGACAAGGTTCCCCATGATGTTCTGATGGATAAGTTGAAGGACTGCAATCTGGATTTTCAGATAGTTAAGTGGATAGGGAATTGGTTTGAGAACCACACTCAAAGAGTTGTTGTCAATGGTGTTTCATCAGACTGGAGAGAGGTAAGTAGCGGGGTACCTCAGGGCTCGGTGGTTTGCCCGGTACTTTTTAACATATTTATTAATGATCTAGATAAGGGGGTGGAGGGACTACTCATCAAGTTTGCAGATGACACCAAATTGGGAGGACTGGCAAATACTCCGGAAGATAGAGACAGAGTTCAACGAGATCTGAACACAATGGGAAAATGGGCAAATGAGAACAAGATGCAATTTAATAAAGATAAATGTAAAGTTCTGCATCTGTGTCAGAAAAATGAAAAACATGCCTACTGGATGGGGGATACGCTTCTAGGTAACACTGTGTGTGTACGAGACCTTGGGGTACTTGTGGATTGTAAACTAAACATGAGCAGGCAGTGTGATGCAGCGGTAAAAAAGGCGAATGCCATTTTGGGCTGTATCAACAGGGGCATCACATCAAAATCACAAGATGTCATAGTCCCCTTCTATATGGCACTGGTCAGACCACACCTGGAGTACTGTGTGCAGTTCTGGAGGCCTCACTTCAAGAAGGACGTAGATAAAATTGAAAGGGTACAGAGGAGAGCGACGAAGATGATCTGGGGTCAAGGGACCAAGCCCTATGAAGATAGGTTGAGGGACTTGGGAATGTTCAGCCTGGAGAAAAGGAGGTTGAGAGGGGACATGATAGCCCTCTTTAAGTATTTGAAAGGTTGTCACTTGGAGGAGGGCAGGATGCTGTTTCTGTTGGCTGCAGAGGAGAGGACATGCAGTAATGGGTTTAAACTTCAAGTACAACGATATAGCCTAGATATCAGGGAAAAAATTTTCACAGTCAGAGTAGTTCAGCAGTGGAATAGGCTGCCTAAGGAGGTGGTGAGCTCCCCCTCACTGGAAGTCTTCAAGCAAAGGTTGGATGCACACTTTTCTTGGATGCTTTAGGATACTTATGGCTAATCCTGCGTTGAGCAGGGGGTTGGACTAGATGCCCTGTATGGCCCCTTCCAACTCTATGATTCTATGATTACATGATTCTAAACCCTGGCACACATCTATTTCTATTTAAGAATGGTGTCATACAGACATGCCTTTCAAATCTTTCCTTTCCTTTCCTATTGTGAAGACCCTGATCGCCAGTTCACATGTTCTTGCCATGAATATTAGATTGTATTTTGAAAGGGGGCAGGGGAATATATGTTTATGTTTCTATGCTGAGTTCTTTTGGCCTGTTTGGCCAAGGTCCACCAGTGGCTATTAGTACAAGGTATAGAGGGAGCACCCTTGATGACATGATGATAAAGGAAATATTTGCAACCTTCTAACTGATCATACCCCCTTCAAGGATCACTGCCTTGTTTGGGAAAGGGGCTTGCGTAGCTCAGTGAAGCTATGAGCTATGCCGTGCAGGGCCACCCAAGACGGACAGGTCATAGCTGAGAGCTCTGCCAAAGGTGATTCACTGGAGAAGGAAGTGGCAAACCAGTATCTGTGCCATGAAATCCCAATGGACAAGTTCAAAAGGCAAAACGATATGACGCCGGAAGATGAGCCCCTCAGGTCGGAAGGTGTCCAATATGCTACTGGGGATGAGCAGACTGCTAGTACGAGTAACGCCAGAATGAATGAAGCGACTGGGCCAAAGCCCAGGACAAAGGACATTCAGTTGTGGAGGGAACTGGAGGTGAAAAGACAGTCCGATGCTGTAAAGACTTTTATTCCATAGGAACCTGGAACGTCAGATCCATGAATCAAAGCAAGCTGGACGTGGTGAAACAAGAGATGACAAGACTGAACATCGACATTTTAGGAATCAGTGAACTAAAATGGACAGGAGTGGGTGAATTTAATTCAGATGACCATCAGGTATACTATTGTGGACAAGAATCTCTCAGAAGAAATGGAGTAGCCTTCATAATCAAGAATAGGAAAAGCAGTATTGGGATGCAATCCCCAAAATGACAGAATGATCTCAGTTCGAATCCAAGGCAAACCATTCAACATCACAGTAATCCAGGTCTATGCCCCAACCACTGCTGCTAAAGAGGATGAAGTTAACCAGTTCTATGAAGCCCTACAACACCTTCTAGAAGCAACGCCAAAAATGATGTGCTTATCATCATGGGGGATTGGAATGCTAAAGCAGGAAGCCAAAAGATAACTGGGATAACAGGCAAGTTTGGCCTTGGATTTACAAAATGAAGCAGGGCACAGGCTGGTAGAATTTTGTCAAGAGAATACAATGGTCATAGCAAACACTTTTTTCCAACAACCCAAGAGACAACTCTACACATGGACAACACCAGACACAGGAATCAGATTGACTATGTGCTCTGCAGCCAAAGATGGCTGTCTCCTGAGAAACCTCTATGCAGGTCAAGAAGCAACAGTGAGAACTGAACATGGAATCACTGATTGGTTCAAAATTGAGAAAGGAATTCGGCAAGGCTGTATACTGTCGCCTTGCCTATTTAGCTTGTATGCGGAGCACATCATGAGAAAGGCGGGGTTAGATGAGTCACAAATTGGGATTAAGATTGCAGGGAGAAATATCAACAACCTCAGATATGCAGATGATACCACTCTAATGGCAGAAAGCGAAGAGGAACTAAAGAGCATGTTGATGCGAGTGAATGAGGAAAGTGCAAAAGCTGGCTTGAAACTCAACATCAAGAAAACGAAGATCATGGCATCCGGCACTCTCAATTCCTGGCAAATAGATGGGGAAGAAATGAAGGTAGTGACAAATTTTATTTTCCTGGGCTCCAAGATCACTGCAGGTGGGGACTGCAGCAAAGAAATTAAAAGACGCTTGCTCCTGGGGAGGAAAGCTATGGCAAATCTAGACAGCATCCTAAAAAACAGAGACATCACCCTGCCAACAAAAGTGCATCTAGTCAAGGCTATGGTCTTCCCAGTTGCAATGTATGGCTGTGAAAGTTGGACCATAAGGAAGGCCGATCGTCAAAGAATTGAGGCTTTTGAACTCTGGTGCTGGAGAAGACTCTTGCGAGTCCCTTGGACTGCAAGGCGAACAAACCGGTCAGTCCTAGAGAAGATCAGCCCGGACTGCTCCTTAGAAGGCCAGATCCTGAAGATGAAACTCAAATACTTTGGCCACCTCATGAGAAGGAAGGACTCCCTGGAGAGGAGCCTAATGTTGGGAACGATTGAGGGCAAAAGAAGAAGGGGACGACAGAGAATGAGGTGGCTGCATGGAGTCACTGAAGCAGTCGGTGCGAACGTAAATGGACTCCGGGGAATGGTAGAGGACAGGAAGGCCTGGAGGATCATTGTCCATGGGGTCGCGATGGGTTAGACATGACTTCGCAACTAACAACAACAACAACAACTGAGGCAAACCAATGAGGCAAACCAATATGTAGAACTATAGGCAATTTCTAACAACTGATCATATAGTTGTTAGAAATTGCCTACAGTTCTACATATTGGTTTGCCTCATTCCTGAACTTTGGTTCTTATCAGGCAGAGAATGCAGCATGTTTCTTTTTGGAATGCAGTCAGAATGAAGTCAGGTCAGCCTTATCTCCCACATAACTAGGCTCCAAGGTTGGAAGGAAGAATGGGGGAAATTAGTGTGTGATCTTGAAGGCTAAGAGGGATGGCCATGTAAGCAGACGAGCGTGACATGATTGCCTTCCTCCCAGAAGACAAGATGGACTACATCTGCCCCAAGTGTAAGCTGGTAAGACTTTTGGAGGAAAGGATTTTGCAATCTGGATTTTCAGATAGTTAGGTGGATAGGGAATTGGTTAGAGAACCGCACTCAAAGAGTTGTTGTCAATGGTGTTTCATCAGACTGGAGAGAGGTGTGTAGCGGGGTACCTCAGGGCTCGGTGCTTGGCCCGGTACTTTTTAACATATTTATTAATGATCTAGATGAGGGGGTGGAGGGACTACTCATCAAGTTTGCAGATGACACCAAAGTGGGAGGACTGGCAAATACTCCGGAAGATAGAGACAGAGTTCAACGAGATCTGAACACAATGGGAAAATGGGCAAATGAGAAGAAGATGCAATTTAATAAAGATAAGTGTAAAGTTCTGCATCTGGGTCAGAAAAATGAAAAGCTTGCCTACTGGATGGGGGATATGCTTCTAGGTAACACTGTGTGTGAACGAGACCTTGGGGATTGTAAACTACTTGTAAAACCAAGCCCATCTGTCTAAGAAGACAGCCAAACAAATAACGCTCTTAAGACTAAAAAGAGATGCATTGGAAACCGAAGATATGAGGAAAAAACTGGATTGGATAAAACAAAAGAATTTTGAACATGCTGACAAACCTGGAAGATGGCTGGCATATAAATTAAAAAGAAATCATAACAAAAGTGTTATATCCAGCCTTAAATATGGAGACAACCACTTCCGTACAGATCAGGAAATACAACAATGTCTCTCAAACTTTTTCCAAAATTTATACCAAACAGACGAAGAAACTGTACCTGACAGCATGGAATATCTAGGAGGTACCCCATCCTTAACCTTCACAGACGAGCAATGAAAGATATTAAATCAGAGATTCTCAGCTCAGGAATTGGCCGAAGCGGTAACAGCTATGAAATTAAATAAGGCCCCAGGCCCAGATGGCCTCTCCGCAACTTATTATAAGAAATTAAATCATACATTACTACCAGTCCTGACACAGATGGTGAATGAGGTAGTGGATAATTCTGGAAAATCACTCCCCAAATCGTGGCAGCAAGCGTCGATAACACTCATACACAAAGAAGGTATGGACTCACTATCGCCAAATGCTTATAGACCAATATCACTACTTAATGTGGATTATAAAATTTTTGCAAAGGCCTTAGCAGAAAGACTGAAGAAATGCCTTAATGAAATCATCCCTCCGGATCAAACAGGATTCATGCCCAAAAGGTAAATGAAAAACAACGTCAGATTTGTCCTTAATGCAATGGAGGTGGTCCGCACTAAAGGAATCCAAGCGGCTTTTGTGTTTTTGGACGCTGAAAAAGCTTTTGACAAGGTGCAATGGAAGTTCCTACTGGCCACGCTTACCCAACTAAAATGTGGGGACAATTTTTGGAACCTAATCAAGCATGTATACTCAAAGCAAGAGGCAAGAATCTTGGTTAATGGAATGTTAACTAAAGACCCTATTCAAATTGGGAAGGGAACTAGACAAGGATGTCCGCTATCCCCCCTACTATTTAACCTGGTATTGGAGTCACTAGCTCGTAAAATTCGAGCAAACGCAAAGCTCTCGGGACTTACGATTGCGGGAGAAGAATTTAAACTTAAAAGCTATGCTGATGATGTTGTTTGTGTATTAACTAATCCAAGCACCACTTTAGAATTGTTGTTTGAAGAGATAAACACTTTTGGGAAACACTCTGGATACAAGATAAATCTCTCTAAAACCAAGGTTATGCTATTTGGCATGTCAGATTTGAATATAGAGATAATCAAAAGGGCACTAAGGTGTGAGATTAACCCTAAAAAGGTCAAATATCTAGGAGTCCAAATTGGAAATCGCTCTGATACCTTGCTTGCTAACAACTACGGGGAGCTCTGGTCACAAATCCAACAGGACATTAAGAAGTGGAACAGCTTGAACCTTTCGTGGTCAGCAAGAATGGCCACAGTAAAAATGTCAATATTACCAAAACTTAACTTCCTCTTTCAAACTCTGCCAATAGATATTAATGACTCTGTGGTAAATAAATGGCAGTCTGAAATAAATAAGTTCATTTGGAACTATAAGAGGCCAAGAATTGCCTTCAGAATTCTACAAGATGACAAGAAGAGAGGGGGACAGGGCGTCCCAAATCTAAAATTATACCTACATGCGGCAACACTGACAGCAGTGGCAGACTGGATTATTGATCCAATGACAAGAGATTTGGTGCTGGAGAAGGTAGATAGTAAGCAAAGCTTCCATGAAATGCTCTGGCCCTCTTTGAAAACAAAAGGAAAGGAAAAACCTAAGGTCAACTTTTGGACAAGATCCCTTCTAAAGATCTGGAATAAATACAAAACAAGACTTTGCTCCTCATCATATTTACTGAAATCGCCAATAGAGGCGTATTTTTCTAGACAGCAGCAAAGAAGAATAACATGCCCAATGTACAAGGACTTGTTAACGAGAACAGGTGAGCTCAAAAGTCTGCAAGAATTAAACAAAGAAGGATATGAGCTACGATGGATGGAGTACAACCAACTGAAAGCCAGACTAAAAACAGACTTTGAGATTCGAGTGGACAAAAACTCACCTCTTAGTGATTTTGAAAACATGTTATTGCTCAAAAAACCACACCTACAGGGCCAGATCTATAAACTTCTTTTGAAATACGAGACTGAGTCAGAACAAGTAAAGAATTGTATGATTAAATGGATGCAAAACCTGGGCTCCATAATTGGTATGGAGGAATGGGAACGAGTTTGGATCAAAATTCCTAAACAAACCAACAGCCAAATTTTAAGGGAAAACTGGTATAAGATGTTTTATAGATGGTATATTACTCCAAAGGTCATTGCAAAAATCTCAGATAGGTTTGATAATAAATGTTGGAAATGTCATAAAGCAGTAGGTTCTTTTTATCACATGTGGTGGAATTGTGAGAAAGCAAAAAAGTATTGGGTTAAAATACATATGGTGTTACAAGAAATATTTAAAATGCGATACCCAATGAAGCCTGAATCTATGCTGCTAAGCTTCCACCCAAGTGCTTTACCTACTTCTTCTAGAATCCTCTTCTTGCATGCAACTACGGCGGCACGGTTGGTGTGGGCGAAGCACTGGAAGGCGACTGAGACTCCAACTATTTCTACATGGCTTGATAAATTAGCAAAAATGGCAAGACTCACCAACATGGTTAAGAAGAGATCTCCGGAAGAATATGATGAACAGTGGAGTGATTATTTGGACTTTCTTAAGAAAGACAGCAGTAACTGTTAGATTAGGACCAATATATAATGGGAACTGACTATATATCTCTTGAGATAATATCAGACTACATCAAGTATGATATACGTGTATTGACGACACTTATCAGCTGGTCGCTTCTTTGTTTTTTGTTTTTCTGTAAATGCTTTTTATAAGAACAAATAACAATAAAAAAAGTAAACTACTTGTAAAGACTTGTGGATTGTAAACTACAGATGAGCAGGCAGTGTGATGCAGCGTTAAAAAAGGCAAATGCCATTTTGGGCTGTATCAACAGGGACATCACATCAAAATCACAAGATGTCATAGTCCCATTGTATACAGCACTGGTCAGACCATACCTGAAGTACTGTGTGCAGTTCTGGAGGCCTCACTTCAAGAAGGACATAGATAAAATTGAAAGGGTACAGAGGAGAGTGACGAAGATGATCTGGGGCCAAGGGACCAAGCCCTATGAAAATAGGTTGAGGGACTTGGGAATGTTCAACCTGGAGAAAAGGAGGTTGAGAGGGGACATGATAGCCCTCTTTAAGTATTTGAAAGGTTGTCACTTGGAGGAGGGCAGGATGCTGTTTCCGTTGGCTGCAGAGGAGAGGACACGCAGTAATGGGTTTAAACTACAAGTACAACGATATAGGCTAGATATCAGGAAAAAAATTTTCACCGTCAGAGTAGGTCAACAGTGGAATATGCTGCCTAAGGAGGTGGTGAGCTCCCCCTCACTGGCAGTCTTCAAGCAAAGGTTGGATACACACTTTTCTTGGATGCTTTAGGATGCTTAGGGCTGATCCTGCGTAGAGCAGGGGGTTGGACTAGATGGCCTGTATGGGCCCTTCCAACTCTATGATTCTATGATTCTATGATTAGGGGATTAGAAGACAGCATTATTACTCTAACCCAAATTAAGAAAGGGGAGGAGTTCATAGACAAGAACTGTGCAACTCAGAATAAAGAGGATACAACCAGTCCTGTAGAGGATAAGGGGATTGACCTCATTACGGAGCCTCTGCAGACAGTTCGGAAAAAGAATCAACGGCATAGAGCAAGACGGTTCTCGGGGCCTTTGGAGCTCCAGAATAGAAGGAGAGCATATCTACAGTGGAAAGCATCTGGGTGAAAATAAGCGAGGGGAAAACAAACAGCAGCAGGACCTTGTCATCATGGGTGACTTCAATTTCCCAGATGTGTGCTGGGAAACAAACTCTGCGATGCGCCCTCAGTCATGCAACTTTTTGACCTGCCTGGCTGACAATTTCATTTATCAATTTCATTTATGGGTAGATGAACCCAAAAGAGGTTCAGCCATACTGGACTTAATACTGACCAACAGGCAAGAGTTGGTGGATGAGGTGAAGGAGGTGGGGACCCTAGGAGGAAGTGAGTAGCGGGGTACCTCAGGGCTCGGTGCTCGGCCCGGTTTTTAACATATTTATTAATGATCTAGATGGCCTGTATGGCCCCTTCCAACTCTATGATTCTATGATTCAGAACCCTGTGAGCAGCTTTTTTTGGGAGGCTGGCTTATTGGCTGTAGGGCAGTCCCAGGAGAAGGAATGGGGGGTGGAGACCCCAGGTTATTGGGCCAGCTTCTAAGAGCATCATCACTACCAGTTAAAGGTATTTAACACTGTGTAATTCTATTGTCGGCACACAGGTGTTTGCGGAATCATTCCCCTTGCCTCTGTGTGTTCTCTGTTTCACTGCACTTAAATAAATAACTCATAAAAAGGGTTCTATCTAGCATGTGGCTAATTGGGCATTCCCACACTAGGCTGAGTTGGGGTCTGAGCTATCACTCTGTCTGGAGTGGGGATGTTCTGTCTTCTTGGTTCTTGGGGGGCAACAGTAGGTGGTGCTCCTGGAGTTTTAGTTCTGCTGGTGGACCTCCTGATGGCCACTGGGGTTTGGCCATTGTGACACAGAGGGTGGGCCTGGATGAGCCATTTGGCTTGATCCCACTCAGCCTCTCTCATGTTCCCATGTCCTCATCATGCTTGAGAATTAGTGCTAAGAACGAGACCTGCCTATCGCACCGTTGGCCTGCTGCCACACTGGCAATGTTTAGGATGAGTACCTATTAGGTAGCCAAAGCTGCACATAAATTAAGAATGAAGAACCTAGAAAAACTAAAATTGGCCAAGGGTGCAGCAGGATTGGTTGGAAGGGGCCTCCGCAGTGACCCCCAGTACCTTCAAGATCATTCATTTCCCAGGGGGTCTACAACAGTTGAGGTCCTCACCATGATGTAGGCATTTCTGTTCAGGAACTTGATGAACTTCTCCAGGCACCAGAAGCAGCACTTGAGACAAGTCAAGAGGAACTTCGCAAACTTGTTCTCAGCAGCTAATACAGGGAGAGGAAGCGACATGGTAGAGGTGTTGCTGGCTTGCATTCTATGTCAGGTTTGGATTCTGGGGGACCAGTTTCCTTCCAAGAAAAACTTCACCTTTCCAGCTCTCACATTTATTTATTTTAATTATTTAAAAACATTTACTAACTGCCTTTCTACCTCCTAGGAAACCAAGGACATTCACAAGATAAATAATAATATAATACAATATATACATACATTACATAAAATGCTGGCTAAAATCAGATTCAGGCGGGTCACCATGTTGGTCTGAAGCAACAGAACAAAGGTGGAGTCCAGGGGCACCTTTCAAACCAAAAGAGTTTAATTCCTGGGAGAAGCTTTTGTGTGCACACAACAGCTTCTACCCAGAATTAACCTTTGTGGGTCTTTAAAGTGCCCCTGGACTCAAATCTTGTTAAAATCAGTAATTTAAAACTGCTGGCTGGCAGAACTGAACAAATGCAGGGGTGGGTAAACTGTGGCCCTCCAGATGTCCATCATTCCTTGGTAGGGGCTCATGGGAATTGTAGTCCATGGACATCTGGAGGGTTACAGTTTGCCCACCCGCTGCGGTAATGAATCAAAGAAAACCCAAGAGGGGATAGTGTTACAAACTAACAAACAAACAAACCAAAAAGCAACAAGCCTAGCAACCAGTAGTTAGGACCCAGAAGGTTAGGCGCCCACAAAATGCAAATGAGCAAATTATGTTAACATTTATTGTGCACAACTCATAAAGCTAAAAACACAGACACAGCCCAAAGGCTAATCGCTGAAATCACAATATGCACCAGACCATGCGAGACTGAACGAGTTTCTTTCTTTTCTACAGAGCCCCCCCCGAAGCATGCAAAACTGCTACAAAATACTCATTGTGGTCAAAGACTCAGCTTTTGGACCATACAGAATTATTTACAAGAAAATGGTGCATTTTCAGCTGCAACAGCAACACTTGTGTGGCAGAGGTTCTTTGCAGACACAACCCTCGGCACAGTTGGTGCAGCCAGGTGGGCAACAGGAACAGCAGCCGTTTGGGAAGGAAGTACATTTGCCACTTATGCATTTGCAGGAGCCACCAGGAGCACAGGGGCAGTCCTGAGGATCCCTGGTGCGCAGAGGCAGTTCTGCAGCCCCCGGCAGTGGAGAGAAAGTAGCAGAACACCGGTGCAATCAGCTGTTGCCAACTTAACGACTTCCAACTCCAAAGTGGGTCTTCCTGAGGGGTCTACAGCTGAGCATACATGGAATACTGCAGAGAATGCAGATACCAGGCAGTGAGATGAAATACATTTTCAATTTATTTTCTAAGAATCACAAGGTCAATTAAAATGCAATGCTAGGTTTAGCACTGTATGGTGCCTAGTATATCAATGATTAGCCTTTAGGCTTAGTCTATGTTTTAAAAAAAATCAACTTTATGAGTTGGGTTAATATAATTTGATCATTTACATTTTGTAGACACATAACCTTTTGGGTCTTAATGACTAAAACCATCCCTGGTTGTCTCCTCTGGATCAAGAGTGAGGGGGCCAGGCACATCAATGACTGCGGGGCTGCCACCAAGAAGGCCCTCTGTCATGTGGGCACAGGACAAGCTTCTTTGGTTGATGGGAGAGTCAGGAAGGCTCCCTGTGACCTTAGTTCCTGGGCAGGAATGTGCGGGAGAAGAAAGAATGTCGTGCTTGAGTCAAGCATCTTGAATTGGGCTCAGGAGAGGATCGCGGACCCGTGACACTGCTGCTGCTGTACTGGGTCATGGAAGACGGCCCTGACTAGCAGCCTAGCAGCAGCATCCTGCACTCGCTCGTTGCAGCCTCTGAACACTCTCCAAGGGCAGCCTCAAGCAGAGTGGTGACAAAGCCAATGAGGGGGAAACATGACTTGGATACTTTGGGAGATAGGGGGATTTGCGTTTCCTTCTTGCTGCTTGGGCCTGCCCGCTCCCAGCTTGTGGGAGAAGATGTCAACCCTCCGGTTCCTGCACTGACCCCTTCCCCTGTTCTGTACCTTTCAGCCTGTGATCCAAGTATTCCAGAAGGACTCGGATGATCTGGACGAGAGCAAGAATTAGAGACCCGAAAGCCAGTGAGCCAGTGTGGTACCTGTCCAGGGAGAAAGCAGGAGCAGGGGATCAGTGGAAGGCCCAGAGAAGAACATGATGTTGGCCTACATGGCGAGGAGAGCACAGGGAGCCTAATAATTTGGCGCAATTGGCTAACGATTCTCAGGTTCCATCTTGGGACTCCAGATTGCACCCTGGAGGGCTGTGCATAGTGGGATCCCAATGATAACAGCAGATGTCTCTGAACTAGTGGATCCTGTGGACACCTTAGGAATTCTGGCATAGGTTGTCGGGCACAGCCGCAGAATGGCAACCACAGGATGTGGAGCCACACCCCCCAAGGAAGCCAAGGTGCCAGGGAGAAAACAGCCAATATTAAAAATATACTGGGAAATAAGAGTGAGAGGGAATAAAACACATGGGTGTGCCACATGCCGCTGAAGCCATCTTATTTTAATCTGCATCGTCACTCAAAAGACCTGCTGAGCAAGCATCACACCCACTTTCTGAAAACTCTTGCTGAGCACCAAGAAAGGAGTGGTGGGTAAGGGGAGTGCTCCAGAGTGCTTCGGACACCTTGGCAATTGCCGAGGCAGCCAAATCGTGCCAGAGCGCTCACCCCTAGTGGTGGGACTACAGCCGGACTACCCTGTACTACAGCTATGATTTATCTACTCCAGTTGTCCTTAATTCTTTGGAAGCCTTCTGAGATCCAAACTTGGGGCCATTTGTAAGAAAGCTACCAAAGCCCTCTTGACTCAGGGAACTAAGTTGGAGTCCTGCAAGGTTTCACCTGTGACATCCCCATGGCTCACCAGAAACATTAAAATGCACATAAAAATGGGAACTGTTAATAAGGTTCTGTTCTCTGTTCACAGTGTTAAGTCACTGCTGTGCAAAAGCTTTGAAACCGGTAGATGTATTTTTTGTACCAGGAGGGCTAAGAGCTCTGTCAAGGCATCTCATCCTTTCCAGAGTGCAAGTAAATAAACGAATCCTGAGCAGAAATCAGTGTGTGGTACTTCTGTGCCTCAGATCCACAGAGCCCCCTTTTTAATCCTTCATTGGCACATTGGCAGCTGCTGGATGGAAAATCATAGAATCCTAGAGTTGGAAGGTACCATAGAGGCCTTCTAGTCCAGCCCCCTGCTCAATACAGGATCAGCCTCAAGCATCCAGGATAAGTCTCTGTCCAGCCACTGCCTGAAGACTGCCAGTGAGGAGGAGCTCACCACCTCCTTAGGCAGCTCATTCCACAGCTGAACTACTCTGACTGTGAAAATTTCCTCCCCCCACCGATATCTAGCCAGTACCATTCTACATGTAGTTTAAAGCCATTACTGTGGGTCCTGTCCTCTTCTGTCAACAGGAACTACTCCCTACTCTCCTCTAAGTGACAACCTTTCATATACTTCATGACAGCAATCTAGTCCCTTCTCAACCCCTTCTTTTCCACGTTTAACACTCTCAAGTCCCTCAGCCTTTCCTTACAGGGCTTCGTCCCCAGGCCCTGGATCATCTTCATTGCTCTTCTCTGCACCCTTTCAATTTTGTCCACATTCTTTTTGAAGTGCGGCCTACAGAATTATATACAGGACTCCAGGAGTGGTCTGACCGATGCAGTATACAGCAGAACTCTGACATCTTGCAATTTTGACACAGTCCAAACAGCACCATTCCCTTCTCCCAGAGCTCCTCACCTGAGTGCTCGGCCAAAGGAAGAGAAGATGGGAAATGCTGGCATGTCGTCTGGTTTCTTAAAGGCCCAGTAATAGGAAGCAAAGGCCCCAGCCAGGGTAACCTGGCCCAGAGCAATGACAAAGTTGGCTAGCCAGAAAAACATGAAGGCATTGTAGATCTGGAAGATGATGAGGTACTTGTGATAGGCAGTCTCCCCCCCATAGAAGGCAAAGAGGCAGCGGGCGTCTGGGCACTGCTTGGCAACGCTGGAAGTGTTGAAGGTCTAGAAAGGGGAAAGGATCCAACATGCTCATGAACACACATGGCAATGCCTTCCCCCTGTCTGCTCAGACATCCAGGCTGTTCCCTCACCTACCCCTGGATCTCTTTAACCGGGGATGCTGGGGATTGAACCTGGATATTCTAGATGGAATTTCTTCCACTGAACCACAGCCCCTCCCAACTGAAGTAATTCTGAAAAACAGTTTCCCTCCCACACATATTTTAAAATTCAATACTTGTTCCTATTTCTAGATAGTTTCTCACCTCTGGGTTGCATGTTGTCCCAGTATAGTTGCATTCTGTCTCGTTAAATACCTTGTAGATGGCTTCGTTAGAGGTGGATAAGAACCTGGACGCAGTTAAGGGGCTTTCTGTGTTGTCCAAATGTACCACCCATTCCCGCCCTTGAAAACCAAGCCGCTTGTGGGGATCTTCCTCCTCTTCCCCCATGATTTCAGGAAAGGAAAACCGAGGAAGGATACACAGCTGTGCTCGCCCAGTAAGCAATGCAGAGGCACACAAGGAAGAAAGTGTAGAGTGGAAATAACAAGGACGTCATGATGTGACCAATGGCCCTGCAGGAGAGAGGTGAAGGTGGGGAGAAGAGCACATGGGTTACACCAAAGACCTCGCCCTGCCCAGCAGGAGCAGAGTCCTGTCTCACATTTCAGATCCAAAAAGGGCTGATGCTCGGTAAGTGGCAAGGGGAACTTGCTTGGGGAGAGCTATATGCAAGTCCAGAGGCACCTGAAAGACTGAAAGTATTTGGGAGGAAGAAGATTTCAAGAGCAAAGGGTCCCTTTGTTAAAAGCTCACTCCCCAAAAATCTTGTCAGTCTCTAAGTTGCTACTGGACTTGAATATAGATGTCCTCCCACAGTCCAACGCAGCTGTCTTCTGAAACTTTCCTAGGCCCATTATGCACGGCCGCCGAAACGGCGATTTCGGGTCACATGGAAAACGCGGAGAGGGAAGACGCGACGCATACCGGTTATGTACAGGGCGGGGCGCGACGGCGGCAAAACCCAGAGTAACCAATTATGCACGCGGCGATCCGGGCGCCGCTTCTGGTTGCGCCCCGGTCACCCGGAAGCTGCGCTTTCTTCCGCGTTTCACTGACGCGGCTTTTTCGGCGGCATGCACCGAAGCTGCGGCCGGTTGCAGCCGGCTCCGTGCGTTATCAGTGATTTTAGTCGCCGCCATTCCACCCCGAATGTGCGCTAAAACCCCCGTGCATAATGGGTCCTAGGGAGGCTATTCTAGCAGTTGCTTCCAGACAGAAGAAGAGAAAGGGAGTTTCTAATTACTGAGCTCTTTAATTTATTGTTTGGAAAACTGTGCTGGATTTTCCAGTCCCAACAGAACTGGACAGAACACCAGCTAGCTAGTGCAGAAAGGTAGTGGGGAGACATGCTAAACACTGCAGACCTAGACAAAGTAGAGAAAAGGGCAACCAAGATAATGAGGGGGTTGGAGCACCTTCCCTTTGAGGAAATCTGGAAGAGCCTGGGACTTGGCAGGTTAAAAATAGACAGCTAAATGGAGACATAATAGAAGTTTATAAAATTATAAATGCGGTGGAGAATTTTTTCTCCCTCTCCCAAAACACTAGTGAAGCTGATGGGCCGTAGGTTCCGGGTGGACCAACACCCCCCCCCCACACACACACACATACACATATTTCTTTACAAAGAGGGTGATGAAAATGTGGAATTTGTAATGATGGCCATCTTTAAAAGGGGATTAGAGAGATTCATAAATCTATTGTTGGCTACTATCCATGTTGAATGAGGGGGAGGAACCTCTGCCCCCAGTCAGCCTCTGGGGCAATATCATAGGAAGGCCTCGGCCTTTATGCCCCGTTGTTGGCCCTCCAGAGGAGCTGCTTAGCCACTGTGTGAGACAGGAGGATGGACTAGAGCAGGGGTAGTCAAACTGCGGCCCTCCAGATGTTCATGGACTACAATTCCCAGGAGCCCCCTGCCAGTGTTCCCTGGCAGGGGCTCCTGGGAATTGTAGTCCATGAACATCTGGAGGGCCGCAGTTTGACTACCCCTGGACTAGAGGGACCACTGGCCTCGTCCAGAAGGGCTCTTCTGATGTTCTTATGTCCCCTTTTTTAAGTACTTCTTTGTACAAAATCCACCAGCTGGTCAGGGAAAAAACAGGATCTCTTTTATCTTTGGCAGCCAATTAATGCTTCTTACTTCCTAGCAAGTGTTAAAATACAGCCTTTTAAATCTTGATGCAAAAAAATTTATTATTGGATATAGTTCAGCATTACTTTGAGAAACAACTATCACTTGGTAAGATTATGATGATTTCTCTGTGTTGATGGCAGCTGTGATACAGAAAGCATCCTACAGAGAGCTGAATAACTGTGGCGGGACAGCCCAGAAGGTATCGGTGGGATGGCTGAGTGAGCAGGCTGAGCTTCCAAAGCTCCCTTAAGCATTCACAGATAGGTATTTAAAATGTGATTTGCTCCAAGCCAAGTTACATTTGCTCCAACATTCAAGTTACATTTGAGAAATGCTATGAGATCTGGTTTTTCCTTGCATGTGGTTTCCCAGTATTTCTATTGTATCCCATCTATTATTTCACCGTCTTGCCTAAAAAAAGAGGGAAATCTTTTGTCGATAAACGGTCATTAGCTCACTGAAGTTTCTGCTTAGTTTTGCTGGTACAAGGTTAAACAGAGAACATGCTTATAATTGTTGTTGCATACAAGTAAGTTGCCTGCTCAATGGCTATTATCTAAACAGAATACTTTCTAGTCTCCATCGCACCCTTTGAGTAACCCTTGAAATATTCCTCAACGTCCAGGTAACCCCAGAAGTGATGTCAACTGGCCAAGCCTCCCTTCCACGCCTACGGGAGTCACACATTGACAGCGTCCATGGCCTCGCCAATAAAACAAAAGGCTGGTTAAATGAGAAGCCAGTTTCATTTTTGTGTGTGCTGTAGCTGAGCAAAACAGAGAAGCCTTTGTCTCAGCTGCCATAAAGCCCCCCATGCAAAGCAGCAGTCCTCCTCAGCGGAAATGATCTGAGAGATCTGGAGATCACTTGCAACTTTGGGAGCTGTCCCTCCCACTCCTTTTCCAGACTGATATACAGACTAGGGTTGTGCGCGTCGTCTCAGTTCGGCTGCCTCGGTGATCACTGAAGCCCCAAGCAGTGCACAGGAGGCCAGCGCCATGGTGTGGAGGGGAGGCTGCAGTGTGCCAACCAGCAGCCGTATGCAGGTGCCACATGGTGTGCCACCGCCACCCCATCTCTCCACGCCACTAGCTGCCTCGGGTGTCGGTGATCACCGAGGCGACCGAACCGAGCCGAGACACCCTCCCCAATACAGGGGTAGTCAAACTGCGGCCCTCCAGATGTCCATGGACTACAATTCCCATGAGCCCCAGCGCATGCAGGCAGGGGCTCATAGGAATTGTAGTCCATGGACATCTGGAGGCCCGCAGTTTGATTACCCCTGCCCTTTACACCTATATAAAGATTAAATTAAATCCCTCCTCTAACTGGAGTAACCCCTCTAGGGCACTATTCTGGGGTTACTAGTAACCCTGGTTGAGAGTAACTGCTCTATGGTAACTTAGCTATAGAAAATAATTTCCGTACAAGCTAGGTCTTGGTGATGATGAAAAGTACCCTCAAGATACGGTGGGTTTTAAGCAGGAGACAAACAGAGGTGGTTCAGCCTTGCTTGTCTCTCTGTAGCAGCCCTGGACTGTCTTTGTGTTCTCTCATCACTAACCAGGGCTGACCCTGTTCAGCTTCTGAGAACTGACGAGATCAGGCTAGCCTGGGCCAGCCAGGTCCAAAAGGAAGCAAAGTCTTACAGGTAGGATATGGGACAACGATCCTGCTCCAAGACGAGGAGGAAAGCCAAACTTACTTGCTGGCTTCCTTGATCAATGCAATGGCAATGAGAATCCTCTTGCGCAAGAAGATGAGCAGAAGGATGATGACGACCTCCGTGATGCAAAGGATGATCACTAGACAAGAAGCAGAAAACATCCTGAGAACATGAACACACCTGAAGCTGCCTTAGGCAGATGGTGAGTGAGTGGGCAACATTTGTCTCTTGTGGCCCTTCCTTGCGGCCCAGGGAATTGCTGATCACCACTGTGGGATGGCAGGTGAATTCCCTCCAGGCTGGCTGGATTCTGGAGATTTTCAGTGGTGATGGGGATCCCATGGGCATGAAACTGGGGTCACTGTGGGTGGGCAGATAATTGTGAGTGTCCTGCATAGTGCAGGGGGTTGGACTAGATGACCCCAGAGGACCCTTCCAACTCTGTGATTCTAAGAGTCTATACTGGATCAGACTGTTGGTCCATCTAGGTCAGCACTGTTTACTCAGACTGGCAGCATATCTCCAGTATTTCAAGCAGAGGTCTTTCCCATCACCTCTGGTCTGGTCCTTTAACTGGAGATGCTGCCAGGGATTGGCCCTGGACCCTTCTGCAGGCCAGATGCTCTCCGCTGACCTACATACTCCTTCCCATACTTGTACAGCAGAGAAGAAAATTCTGCCATCATGCATAAGGAGACAAATTCGCCGGCACATCAGAGCATGGCTGTCTGAGAGAGACACTTATCACCCGGAAAAGCACTTACTGAAGGCCAACCAGGTTTGCCTGAGGTGGAGATAAACCCGGAGGTCTGTCTGGAAGCCCAGGTCCTTCAGAGAGACGTCAGATCCAGCCTGACCTTTCAGGGCAGCATATTCCATGTAGCAATGAAAGATCCCTGCCAAAAAAAGCCAGCAGTGAGACTGGACAGGACAAGACAGAGTCTCTTCTCTTGAATGAATACTTCAAATTATTCTCATTAGTTTTTGTTTCAAGCTTAGCATCCAAACATTAAAATTCCCTACGGGATGCAATATGATGCTTAGTCTAGACCCAAGCCTTTATGGGGCCTGGTTCACATCCCAAGAAGACGACAATGACTTTAGAGGGACAAGTCATGCTAGACAACAGATGACCTGGCATTACTGGAACAAGGGTAAGCTACAAACGTTCATTATGGAATTCTAAGGGCCTCAGGAATGACACGCCAACATGGCTGACACCAGGAATCCCCAACGTGGTGCCCGCAGATATCTTTTCTGGTGCCTGCCAAATGTATGAGGGTTTTTAAAAAAAAATTTAAAGATTGAGAATGAGATTACTTCCCTGAGTAAGTACAGAACTGGAAACATACTGATACAGGAAAAAAGATATCTTCTCAAGAAAGTGTATGGAAAACAGAATAAAATAAATATTCTTTTCCAAAAAGGTTAATAGCTCTTGCTTTAAAAACTGACATTTTTACCGTGGAATATTATAAAACTTTTGTGGACAATTTAACCAGCCTCTAACAGGCAGTATGAATATGGAGCCCACCAACACAGAATATAGCTCAGCAGTGGTATTTCCAGAGGACAACGGTATATTTCTGGAAAATACACATTGCTGCTAGAGTGAGTCCCCTGAGGCATCTACGGATGAAGGGAATTCATGTAAGCCGGCATTTTTGGGCCAGGGGGAAGGCCAGTACTCCAGTACTGGGCAGCATTCCACTGAGCCCTATCTGCTGTATGGCATGGGGGGATCAGCAGCTCCAAGCACAATTCTGCAGTGGAAATATATAAACAAAGTATAAATAAATAATAATTCCTTATTCATTTTTAGCTTTTAATATGTATTGTGTTACCCTACATTATTCTGTGCACTAACTTTTATGTGCTTTTCTTTAATATTTTTGTTTATTCTTGTTTCTCTCATTTATTTTACATGACTGAGCAGTGTGCATCCAAAGATGTTTCAACATAGCCAAATCTGTGTATACTTCTATCTGGGGATTGGGGCCATCAACAGGCAAGATAGATCTTTCTATAAACCTGAAAATAGCTCAAGGTTTGCAGAAAAAAGGTTTGCAGAGAAGTGCTCTTTACTATGGAGGCTTGAAATTGAGCATTTAAACAATTTTCTTTCCTCTGGACTGAAACCAGACAGGAGAGGAGGTGGCTAGCCAGTAGCTTCCCCGTCAGTCAACTGCTCACCTTTATACAAATGGGCCTAATAAAAGGCAATATGATGATGATATTATTCATTTTTAACAGCCTCTCTCCCAAAGGGCTTGGGGCAGTTTACTACATGTTGAAGGACACATAAAACATATTTTATTCATCACATTAACATTCTAAAAATTAATCACTAAAATACCCAACTTACCAACAATTAACTTAACTACCCCCCCCCCCCCCCCGACCAGCCATCACTCGTCATTTCCTGCCTATTGACTCTGGCAGTTATATCAGTGGGAGGGAGGTTCATTTTACTAGCTAGAATATTCCTGGGGACTCTACAGCAGTGGTCCCCAACCCCCGGTTTGGTGACTGGTACTGGTCCGTGCACCAGACGGTACCGGGCCATGGCTCCTCCTTGTTCTCCTCCCCGGCTGCTGCCTCGGGGGTTGCCCTGCCACTCTGCCGCCAGCTGAGAGGGAAGCAGGGCCGGCCGCGCCCGTGTGGGCGCGGCCCGATGCGCGGGCACGGGCCGCAGGCGTGGCCCGATGCGTGGGTGCGGCTTGCGGGCGCGGCCCGATGCGCGGGCGCGGCCGATGCGTGGGCGTGTCCCGCACGGGCCGCGGGCTGCGCCCCGATGTCCTGCCGGTCCCCAACCTCGGAAAGGTTGGGGACCACTGCTCTACAGGATATGCTTCTCTTACCCATCTTGACCTAGTGGGGAAAACAGAGTTGATAAAACTCCAGGGAACAAGGGAAAAGGTCTCTTTTGTGCTGGATCCATCAGAGCAGTCAGACCTCTCACCTCAGGTCATGTGGATGCCTGGAGAGCTGCAACAAGTTTTAAGGTGATGGAAACTCCATAGAAAGCTGTAATGTCTTAAGAAGCCTGTCCTGTATTTTAACATTTAATAGGGCATGTTTAGCAAGAGGGACAGAAGGATTGCGTTTCACCCAATTTCTTTTGGAATCTCTTGATCAGTCTGGTGCTGTCCTAAAAGTATGTTTGTGACCATTTTCTTTTAAATAAATACTTTATAACAGTGGTCCCCAACTTTTTTATCACCGGGGACCGGTCAACGCTTGACAATTTTACTGAGGCCCGGGGGGGGGGGATTCTTTTGCCGAGGGACATCATTGCCACCTGACCCCTGCTCCACTTGCTTTCCCACTGTGGCCCCTGACTTCCAGCAGCGGCTGCGCAGTGCCACGCTGAGGGGGAGCCCCAGCCATGGCGGCTGCTGGAGAGCATCAAAGGTGAGCAGGGCAGCTCCCGAGACAGCAGCCGGGGAGGAGGATGAGGAGGAGCCGCGACCCGGCACCAACTGATACACGGACCGGCACCGGTCTCCGGACCAGGGGATGGGGACCACTGCTTTATAACATGGATGCTGGTTATGGTTCTCTGTACCACATACACCTCCACTGCCTTGGACATGCTACTGAAAGAGGGGATCTTCAGGAAGGAGTGGAAGGCTGGTAATTTGGCAATTAATCCAGGGGCACAGTAGGCAATAAGTTGTCCCCATGGTGGCCTGGTAATGGGCAGTGGGAGACACAGAGACCTCAGGCCTCTCAGCAGGCAATCCTTTATAAAGGCCATTGGTGGCAGTGGTTACCTGAGAGAGACTGATTATGCACAGGCCAGAATGCCTGTGATTGCAGCAACAGGGTTCGGGAAAAATACCCGATTATGCATGACATCGCCGCCATCCGAGGCCTAGCCTGACCCAGGATCTCAGAAGACCTGCATTAATGAAACACGGATTCTTCCGTGGGCTTGGGACCCCCACGGACACAGGCGAGAGCTAGGTCGGTCTGGCCCTGTGCATAATCAGAGAAGCTGTGCCCCCACAACCTATGGCGTCCCTGTCAGCTCCTGTGAATGCTCAGGGGACGGCAGGGCTTCTTGCCGCGCCGCCATGGAATGGCGGCAGCCCAGTGTAGCTGCCGCCGTGCATAATTGGTCAGAAAGAGAGAAAGAGAGAAATAAACCTCTTCTGGAGGTGGGAACCCCCTGAAAGGGGTAGGGGTGGAATGATCTGCAGGCCTGTTCTGCCATATCTTTCAATAATAGAAATAGCAGCTATAGCTATCTCAGTAGCAGCTGCCAGGCAACCAGGATGGAAGTCCAGATAAAAGGTAAACTTCTAAAGCTCCCATGGACACTGAATTTTCTTGATTAATCTGTAGAAGCCATTGAGACTAAACTGAGAAAGAATCCCATAACAGTTTCAACACATACACAAGCAATGCAAAGAGAAAGGGGCAATAAGCACCGCGGCAAACCCGCAAACAACAGGTGAGGGAGGAGAAATATGGAATTAGACCATCCATGACAGAGCACCAGGTTCTGCTGGGCTCAAGAGTTCTGGCTTAACCAAACTCACCATATCCAAGGACCAGGATCACAAGAACTATCATCACCCATACCATGATCCCTGCCAGGAACCGGAGCAGGACGATGAAGATGAAACTGACCACCATGGAAATCACCAGACCGCTGCAGATGCAAAAAAGAGGAGTCATTAGTCTTGCAGTACCAACTGGCAGTGGAAGGGCTCCATTTTCAACTGTTTTAGATAGAATGAAAAACTGGTATGGTGAGATGGGATCCTTGAAACAGAATAAAAAAGAGGAGAGAACACCATGCCAGAAGAAACACCACTATAGCATCCATTTGCACATATCATCATTTTGTTATAAACTGGCTCTTCTCTTTTCAAGTACAGCATATTTAAACCACTTCTAGATGCCTTGCAAACCTCAGGAGGAGCTGCCATAAGTGAGTCACAACTTGACCAAACTGCAAACAGTGGCCTGTCATTTACATCTTTCTCATCTTGCAAAAGCTCCTTAGTTTGGGTTAACTAGGAATGTTCAGTAACATACAGGCAGCTGTAGGTGAATGTCCACCGGAAAACAAACTGATTAGTGAACGACGACAGAATTGTAGGAAAGGAACTGAAAATGTAGCTTGGATTGAGTTTTAAAAAAACTCCACACTCGGCCAAGGGGGTAAAGAAGGACTGTGAACTGTTTGATTATAGCAAACATGCAAGGGAGCCCTAGAGGCAAAAATAAAAAAAATTAGGTTTAACATTATTCAGCTTTAACAGAACATTAACATTACAAATTGTGGAGCCTCCTGTGATACCACTTTTCACCACTTACTATGTGGCTGGGGAGAGAATTCAACTGAAAACACCTAAACAAACATAAGAGGATAAGAAGAGCCCTGCTGGACTACACCAATGGTTCATCTAGTCCAGTCTCCAGTCTCACACAGCAGCCAATTCCTCTGGACAGCCAACAACAGGGCACAGAAGCCAAGACCTTCCCCTGATATTGCCTCCTGGTTCTGGGATTCTGAGGCTTAGTGCCTCTGATGTGGAGGTTTCCCTCAACGACCGTGGCTTGGAGCCATTGATAGACTTATCCTCCAGTAATATGACCAAGCCCCTTTTAAAGTTGTTTATTTCTGTGGACAACACTGCATCCCCTGGCAGCAAATTCCACAAATGGAGGATTCCCTGTGAACACAGGACTACTTTGTTTTTTCTACCCAATGGGGACAAGAATGAAGTATGGTGGACTTCTTTCAGAATGTTATCTCATATGTCCTGGCTGTGAACCTGCTACCTAGCTACTCAGGCCATATCAGCACCAACATTAGGTCCTGCCTCACACTAGCTTCCAGACTACTGAGGCAGTTCACAATCTTCCCAAGCCAAGCAGGTGGAGTTACCACACGGCTGTTGCATCTGACCCAAATGCAACTCTTTGCATTCGTGAGGTTCAAATCCCTCCCATGGCCTAAAGCCCCTCTTCTCCCATCCCCAGAGAGATATTTTTGACAGGGGAGTCTGTGCCGTGAGGGATCCTTGCCTCAGCTAGATGCCCTGTTCCTGGAGACCCTGTGGACACTGGCAGGGCTGTGGGACTCAGACGGTTCAGGGGCAACTGGGCGTCCATGAAGGAAAAGGCAAACAGGGAGCAACAGATACTTCTTCCTGCCTTTCTCAGATACGAAATTAGCTGGGCTTGGACCGCTGGGAAGTTGTCTTCACTCCCTCACTCTACCTTTGCCTCCTTCTTCAGCCAGGTGCCTGGGTCCTGGCGCATCCACCATCGGCCACCCCCAGCTTCTCTTTGAAGTCTCCCATCAACAGCTGGCCTTGGCCAGCATAAGGAAAGTGGGCTCCTTCAGTCTCTCACCTCCTCTTTCAGAGACCAGCCAGCACCACACAACATCATGGGTGCCTTGCCCCACTTGACTTTTCCCCTTCTGGCCTGGGAGACAGTCTCCCAGGAAGGGGCTGTACCACAAACCTCCTCAGTGAAGCTATAGCCTCAGGAATGAAAGACCTCTACCATGTCCTAGGAAGTCTCCTCTATGTACTTTTCTGCCACTCTCTGCCTCCCCAGGTCATTGTCTGCCCCCGGCAGTCAGCGAAACACAGGACACAACTGGATTGTACCTGTACCCTTGTGGGCTGTCTTGCTTTCAAGAAAGTATTGGTCTTTAAATCTAAAGCTGAGGTGGGTGTGTGGAACTACGCCTTCATGTGTGCCCTGGGAGAACAGACACCAATGCCCAGACTTCTTTGGCCTTCCCTGCAGGTGAAGTCGCGCAGTTGTTTAACTTGCCTGCATCTCATTCGTTTTCAGACACTTGGTCCCTTAGATGCTTCCCAGCTGGGGCTCTCTGGCTCACACAGACTCCTAGATATATAGCTGCAGCTATAACTGGGAGCCTAGCCAACAAAAGAGGGCAGGCAAGTCTGAACCAGGCAGACATCAGGAACAGCAGGAAAGGCCACAGACCCCCCAGCATTTCAAGCAGGGGCTTCTGCTTGGCCACCTGAGACCTGATTGACTGCAGGCTTTTTAAAGCATTGCTTTGGCAGCACATGCTGCCACATGTGGCACAAGGAACTTAACAAAGTGTAAGCTATAGGAGCCATTTTGTGACTAGCTCCTCCTTCTCTGGCAGCCATTTTTGGCAGTGGCCAGCATACTATGTCATAATTCCAAATGCAAAAAACTGCTCTACCAATAATGACTGTCCAGTTGGAAAATACAAAGAACAGAGAAAATACTGGAACTGATGCTGCAACCAAGTCTTCAGTGAACAAGTCTTTTCTTTATTTTCACAAAGACGACTTGCCAAAGTACCCCCGGTTCTGCTGGTACTTTCAGAATTTTATCAGTGACAAGTAATCCCTTGTATGGGTAATTTTGTTAATACTTAAGGTCAATTTCTTCTTTTCATAGACCGACTGTAGAAGTCAAAAATTGGCAATAGCTGTAGTATTTCAAAAGCAAGTGGAAAGCTTTGTAAAGCAGCTCAAGGCCTATTCCTTCTAAAGGTCCAGGTTTTTCCTGTGCTTAGAATTCCGAACTCCCGCAGGCTCAAAAAAGTTGGGACTCCTGGGTCACGACCTCAGGGAGCACGGAAGTTCCCCTCAAAGCAACAGACAAGAGTCCCAGGCATGAGGACAAAACTGAAATTAGGCTACGTGGAAGGTACATCGAGGAGCATAGCAGAGAAGTCACAGCGCAGGCACCAAAGGATTGCCAAAGACACAGTACTAAGGGGGCTCAAGGAGAAACAGGCTCGAGCCCCCGCCCCCAAAGTTGTGCGGGTAAAACCCATTCCCAGGAAGGGACCATTTGATCTGAAAAAGTGTGAAAAAGCAGAGCCAGCTAGTCTGGTTCAAAAGCAGGTGTGGAAACATCCCAATACAAAGTATATGGATTAGGGTTGGGCACTTCGACCAGCGAAGTGGCCGTTCGTGCTTGAAGCAGCCAGCGCCATGGTGCCAGTCGCCACTCGCACACAGAGCTCTGCCCCTGCATGCATGCGCCGCCCCTCCCCCCACACACTGCGGAGCTGGCTGCTTCGGGCGCGAACGGCTGCTTTGGCAGCCGAAGCACCTAACCCTAATACTTATTGTTTACATTTGAAGCCTGAGATAAGGTCTTCGGCATCCCAGCAACCCAGCCATCGCTGGAAGGCAGGTGAAAGGACAAAGGGACTCCCAAGGGATGGGTGACCGAGAGGAACTCACCTCCAGACCAGGAGACACCCAAGAGACATGCAAACCTAAGGGAATCGATGTGGAACATGCCACCCTGATCTAAAGAAACAATTGTTCAGGCAACTGGTCTCTAGGCCTGTCCCAGACACTTTGTTACTGCAGATGAAAAACTTCATGGCAGGGGTTCTATTATGCGATGGGACAATTGGGGAGGGCATGCAAGAAACAGAAAGCAATCACAAGTGTAAAAGCATGCCTGCACAGCTAGGGTTGGGCGTGTCAGCGCATCTTGGCCGCTTTGGCGATCGCAGAAGGCTGAGGCGGCCAGCACCGTGGTGCGGAGGGGAGAGACAGTGCCGGAACGCCAGCTGAAGCAGCAAAGGTGCACCAAAGTGCCCAACCCTAACGTGTCTGCAAGCACACACACACACAAACACACTTGTGCTAAGCTTTTAGCCTCTCATCTCCCTCTGCCTTAGGGAAGGGGGAAAAGAAACTGGCAACATTCTCATCCCACACTTCAGCCAAACTACCGAGTTCTCAACTCACAGTATGATCCAGTACCAGGAAACAGTGTAATCTTCAAAGATCTTCATTGCCACTTGTCTGGCCTCGAGAACCACGTTGGCTTTTCTAGAAGTAAAAGCAGCAAGAAATGAAATGGTGGGAAGATGACCCTATTGTCTTCCATTCAGCATTGGGAGACTCTCAAGGGCCATGCGACCTCCCTCGATGTTCCCGAGCAGTTCTCGGTTGAGGCCCCAATCCCCTGCCCCCTCCTATTCCAGCCCTCTTGGCTGAGGCCGCACAACTCCCACCTGCACCTGACTGGAGAAGGTGTTATTCCTCACAGCTTACATGAAGACCCACCCCCTGCCTTGTCCCTATTCCCTCTGGTGAAGTCTGTCTCCTTTTCAAGCAGCCCCTTCAGTCAGAGCTCTTCCCATGAAGCTGCCTTCATGTGTGTCCTGGGAGAACAGATGCCAATGCCCTGACCCTCAGGCCCAGTACCGACTGCTCAGACTGGCAGTGGCACTTCAGCGTCTTTCATGTCACCTACTGCCCCTCTGTTGCTTTCAGCCCCCTGGCGTTCCAACTGGAAGGCACAATCTACAGATACGGAGGACGAGCAGCACCAACCAAGCAACAAGAATAAAGCCAAGCAGATCAATGAAGGGTTGTAAAAATAATTATGAGAGTAGACTTTGGCCTTTTGCCATATGAAGGGCTATTAGGTTGCACTGCTAGGAGCATAGAATTTAAGGGAAGTACTAAAGCCACTCTATTCTGCATTGGTTAGACCTCATTTGGAATATCCAGTTCTGGGCACCACACTTCAAGAAGGATCTTGACAAGTCGGAACGGGTTCAGAGTAGGGCGACTAGGTGGTTGGAATCCATGCCTTACAAGGAGAGACTGAGGGAGTTGGGGATGCGTCGCTTGGAGGGCAAGGGGTGATATGATAGCTGTGTTTAACTAAGTCAAAGGCACACATGTTTATTGCAGCTTTAGAGACACAGATTAGGAGCAATGGGTTCAAATCATGAGAAAGGAGGTTCCACTTAAATATTAGACATATGGGGTTGTGCGCTTCAGTGTCTGAAGCAGCTGGTCCAGCCTGGAACAGCCACTTTGGACACCGAAGCACACAACCCTATTAGGGCAACATTTTCTGCCTGCAGGTGGAATATGCAGCCTCGGAGGGTAGTGGAATTTCCTTCATTGGAAGTCTTTAGGAGGAGACTGGATGAGTACCTATCTGGACTTATATGGATGAGTGTGTGATTTTTAAGCCCCCAAGGAAGTCTGCATAGCTCTCTGTGGTCTCTTCCAGCTCTGTGTGATTTTGATTCTGATGCTCCTGTTTTTACACCCGGCACAATAAAATAAAAGCCTGGATCTCAGATCTCCAAAGCTAAGCTCATACTTGGATGGGAGACCACCAAGAAAGCACACTGTTGCTGCTCAGAGGCAGGCCATGGCAATCCACCGCTGTTCATCTCTGCCCTGATCAGGATGGTCCACACTAGCCTGACCTTATCTTGGAAATTAAGATGGGCCAGCCTTCACTAGTATTGGGATGGAAGTCCCTCAAGGAAGCTCAGGGTTGCAACACAGGAGCAGGCCACAGCAAACACCTCTTGTCCTGAGAATGCTACCAGGATGGCTATAAGACAGCTGCAATTTGATAAGACTCCTCTCACCACCACCAGGAGAGACACTTACTTGGCCCCTTCCACAAGATCTGTCACATTCCTTTGATGTCCATGTCCGTCATCAAAGACGGTTTGATTTCCAACCATGATGACCCCTTTCTTAGCATTGATTGCAGGCAGGCATCTGTGGGCCACTGAATGGGGCAGAAGACATAGACGTGAGCAGCAGCCAGTCCTTGGTGAGAGAATTCACAGAGGGGAATAACAAGGCAAGGGTGTAAAGCAGATGTCCCCAACCCCCGGTCCGGCGACTGGTACTGGTCCGTAGATCAGTCGGTACTGGGCCGCGGCTCCTCTTTGTCCTCCTCCCTGGCCTCGGGGGCTGCCCTGGCACTCTGCCGCCAGCCCACCTTTGTTGCTTTCCAGCGGCCGCCATGCCTGGGGCTTCCCCTCGGCTGCTGCTGGCAGCGCCCCCCAGCGGGCGGCGGGAAGTCAGGGGCGCCGGTGGGAAAGGAAGTGGAGCAGGGGCTCAGGCGGCAATGTCCCTTGGCAAAAGACCCCTCCCCCCCCGGGCCTCAGTAAAATTGTCAAGCGTTGACCAGTCCCCGGTGGTAAAAAAGGTTGGGGACCACTGGTGTAAAGGACCACAGCCCAACCCCTGAAAATCAAGTATCTGTCTATTTAGTTCCACCAGTTCTGGGAGGCTTTCACATTTCCAAGGCTTGGGTTGACCTCTGCACTCCATGGAAATGTAGACGTAAGATTTGAACATGAAAGCAGGAAAGGGGAAGGAAGGGGGGGGGATCATGTTACTATTTATCCTATTTTATTTCACTTTTTAGCCAAAAGTCAGCCCCTGACACGCCTCAGAGAAATCATAATTAAAGCCCAATCCAAAATGCTCCTCTGAGAGGGATTCTTTGCTGAGTGGACCCAGGCATGGTGGAGAGATGCCTCCTCCTCCTGAGCCTCACTAGAGGCAGGAGGAGGCTGGAGAGAAGGCCCTCCACTGGAGCAGGGTTCAGCCCAGAAGGAGGGGGGTCCTCTCTTTTCTCTATGGCTTCCCTCCCTTCGCCATCCCCACAAGCAGCTCCAATGTCACTTTTGCCGGTGACACTCATGGCTTTCCCAAACTGTGTAGATGAGTGACCAACATGCCAACTAGGTCCGCAGTTCTTAAACGGTGGGATGCAGCCCCGCCGCCCTCATGGCACGCCCTGCTAGCGCCCTCTGCATTTTTACTGCAGCGGGCTTATTTACTAGTCTTAACACCGTCTGCGGCGCGTGGGCGCCGCAGACTAAATAAAACGGTAAGGGGTTCTGGGACAGGATGTGTCCGGAATGAGGAAGGGACAGACAATCGGAGGGATTTTCCCTCCGATTTCCAGCCCCGAGTAACTGTGAGCTGCACACAGCGCGGCTCGCAGTTGCTCCTTTGCCGGTGGCCTGACGCTGCCGCCAACACTTCGCCCCCCTGCTAGCCAGCACCCGCCGCCACAGAAGCCAAGCCGCCGCCACAGAGACATCGCCCAGCTCCTGCGACGCCACCCGCAGCAAATCCAGCCTGCCGCCAACAAAACAGGTACGCGCCCGGCCGACAGGACGACCCCGGCCTTCCTAAGCAGGCCCGCACAGCACCGCCGCCCTCATGGCGCGCCCTGCTAGCGCCCACTGCATTTTGACTGCAGCGGGCTTATTTACTAGTCTGTACACAGCCCGTGGCGCCACAGGCGCCACGGACTGTATAAAGGAGTAAGGGGTAGTGGGGAGGAGTTAGGGCGGGACCGGTCCGGGATAAAAACTCGGAGGGGCCAATCAGGAGCCGCGAAGCGGCTCCTGATTGGCCCCTCCAAGTGTCCATCCCGCCCGAAGCAGGCAATGGGGAGCCGCGCGAAGCGCGGCTCCCCATTCCCTGCTTCACCCGCACAGCGACAGGTAAGCGCTTCGGGGGCCGTTCGCCGCTGTGGGAGGGTCGGGGTGGTGGGAGCCGGCCTTCTCTGGGCGTCCGGAGCGCCCTCGCGGTAGCGAGGGCGCTCCGGAGGCCCAGAGAACGCCGTTCGCCGCTGTGGGAGGGTCGGGGTGGTGGGAGCCGGCCTTCTCTGGGCGTCCGGAGCGCCCTCGCGGTAGCGAGGGCGCTCCGGAGGCCGAGAGAACGCCGTTCGCCGCTGGGGGAGGGTCGGGGTGGTGGGAGCCGGCCTTCTGTCGGCCCCGGCTGCGGCCTCGCCCGGCGAGCCCGCTCCCGGGGCCGACAGGACGCCGTGGGAGCCTTTGGGGAGGGTGGGGGGGCGGGAGCCTCCCTTCCCAGCCCCCCTTTTCGCTCCGGCTTCTGCCGGGGCTGAGCTCTCCCTCGCACCCGCGACGGAGATCTCCGCCCCGACAGAAGCCTCCTTTCCCAGCCCCCCTTTTCCCTCCGGCTTCTGCCGGGGCTGAGCTCTCCCTCGCACCCGCGAGGGAGATCTCCGCCCCGACAGAAGCCCCCTTTCCCAGCCCCCCTTTTCCCTCCGGCTTCTGCCGGGGCTGAGCTCTCCCTCGCACCCGCGAGGGAGATCTCCGCCCCGACAGAAGCCCCCTTTCCCAGCCCCCCTTTTCCCTCCGGCTTCTGCCGGGGCTGAGCTCTCCCTCGCACCCGCGAGGGAGATCTCCGCCCCGACAGAAGTCCCCTTTCCCAGCCCCCCTTTTCCCTCCGGCTTCTGCCGGGGCTGAGCTCTCCCTCGCACCCGCGAGGGAGATCTCCGCCCCGACAGAAGTCCCCTTTCCCAGCCCCCCTTTTCCCTCTGGCTTCTGCCGGGGCTGAGCTCTCCCTCGCACCCGCGAGGGAGATCTCCGCCCTGACAGAAGCCTCCTTTCCCAGCCCCCCTTTTCCCTCCGGCTTCTGCGGGGGACGGGCTCTCCCCCCCAGCCCATCTAGCGCCCATTTTATTTAAATTTAAAATGGGCTTGAAATCTAGTTTGACATAAAGCTTAACAAAAAATACTCCACTTACATATTAAACTTAAGACCCAGCATTTTTTCTATTTCCTGATGTACTTTTTCCCAAAAGCTATATATAACAGGGCATCTCCACCATACATGGAAAAATGACCCCACTTTTTTGCTGCATTTCCAACATCTATCACTGTTCTTTTTAGACATTTTTGCAAGGGCCTTAGGGGTTATATGCCAGCGATAAAACATTTTGTACTAGTTTTCTTTTATTGATTGGCTCCTGGTTACTTTGTTCACCTTTGACCACATGCTCTCCCAAGTTTCCATTCTTTTTGAGGTTTTCCATCCACTTGATCATGCAGTTTTTTACCACTTCCGATTCGGTCTCATATTTTAAAAGTATTCTGTATATGTTACCTTGCAGGCGTGGTTTTTATTGTGATGACCTCTTCAAACTCCGCCACTTGCGTTCTTATATCCTCCTTTGTTTTGAAGTCTTTTTTATATATAGATTTTAATTGATTATGCTCTAGCCAATTTAGAGGAATCCCTTCTTGATTCAATATTTTTAATTCTTTGAAGTTTTTGGTCTTGGTTAGAAGGTCATAGTATTTTAAGCAAGTGATCCTGGTCTGTTGTGTTGGAGTGAAATGTGCTTCTATCAGCGATTTTAGCATGGAAGGAGCCGGTGACAGTCTTTCCTTATATTTATGCCATATTTTGATGGCCCCCCGCATTCCATTGATTTTTCCCTTTCTTTATTGTTTGAACTGTTGATGGCCATAGTATTTCATGTAGCCCTACTCTGAAATTTTCCCTATCCAGTGCTAGATCTTTATGCAAAGGGTCGATCATCCCGTCGGTCAACATTGTCACCATTGCTGCATGAGAATAAAGTTTTAAATTTGGCAGAGCTAGGCCACCTCTCGCCTTAGCGTCTTGCATTACCCTTGCTGCTATTCTATGTCTTTTATGTGCCCATACGAAGTTGTAAAACTCCGATTGCCACCTATTTAATTGCTTGTCTCCTAGGGCTATGGGCAGAGATTGGAACAGAAAATTGAGCTTTGGTAGTATATTCATTTTCAGTGTCGCCATTCGGGCCGACCACGAAAGCATCAGCTTAGACCATCTCTCCAAATCGCCTTGTATGAGTTTCCATTCTCTTTCATAGTTGTTTTTCTTCAATTTTGTAAGGTCTTTATCCAGATATATTCCTAAATATTTTAGCACTCTGGGGTTGATCTCGCAGCTTGATATTTGCTTAAGGAAGATATTCTCAAGATCCGTTGTTTTATATAAGAATAGTTTTGTCTTTGATCTATTGACCTTATACCCTGAATGTTTGCCAAATAAATTTAATAAATTTAATAAATCAAATAACGCCGGTATGGAAGACAGGGGATCAGTTAGAATGCACACCACATCATCCGCATAGCACTTCAACTTGAATACCTCATTTCTTACTTTGAGCCCCCTTATTTTGTCTGAAAGGTGTATTTTGGGCGCCAGCATTTCTAAAATTAAGTTGAATAATAAAGGTGAGAGTGGGCAGCCCTGTCTTGTTCCTTTTTGAATTTTTATATTATCATTCATCAGCATCCCATTCACCAAAATCCTTGCCTCTTGCCGAGAGTAAATGGTATTGATCATTTTCAAAAAAGATTCACCACAGTCCATTTTTTTTAAAGTCTCTATCAGAAAGTTCCAAAAAACGTTGTCAAACGCTTTTTCAGCATCCAAGAAAACAAAAGCTGCCTGTAATTTTCTGTTTTACCAGATCCATTGCACTCAAAACAGCTTTTATGTAGTGCCTCATAAGTCTTCTGGGGATAAAGCCCGTTTGGTCTGGGCTTACCACCTCTCCGATGCATTTTTGTAGCCTTTCTGCTAGTATTTTTGCAAAGATTTTGTAGTCATTGTTTAGTAGCGAAATGGGTCTATATGAGTGAGGGGATATTCTATCTCCTCCCTCCTTGAAGATCAAAGATATAGATGCTTGGCTCCATGACTCAGGCAAGTTCTTGTTTTCTCCTTCAATCACTTCATTTAGCAGTTGCAATAGAACCGGGGTGATCACATGAGCAAATTTCTTATAATAAATTGATGTTAGTCCATCGGGTCCTGGCGCTTTTTGAGCCTTTACTGAATTAATTGTGTCACTGATTTCTTGCGTCATTTTCTGATTTAGAATTTTCTTATGGTGTTCCGAGAACTGTTTTATAGGAATATATTGGCAGAAAAAAGTGTTATCAAGGGGAATCTCTCTTTGTCGATACAGCTCTTGAAAGAATTCTGCCAGACATTGTTGGATCTCAGAATCAGTCTTATACTCTACCCCATCTAACCTTAACCTGTTTATGCTTTGTTTTTGTGACTTCAATCTTAGTTTCTGCGCCACCCATCTACCCCATTCAAATTCTTTCTGTTTCAGATATTCTAATTTTTTGATGCTATCTCTCTGCAATCTGAATGATCTTATCTGCTTAGCTACTTTTTTCGTTCTCTATAGCTGATGTTTCTGTTCCAATTCCCTGAGGGTATTAGAGATCTGATCTAAATCTTCCTTTTTCTTCTTCACCCTTTTTGCATTCACATATGATAGAATGCCTCTCATGTAAGCCTTACTAGTATCCCAGACTGTGGCTAGCAAGACCTCCGGAGAGATATTTAATTGGAAGAATTTCTGTAATTCCGCCTCACATTTTTCTACAATCTTACGATCTTCCAGGATATGGCTATTCATTTTCCATCTCCTTCTGCCTGATCTTTTGAAGCAATACTCCAGCCATATTGGATTGTGGTCTGCGAAGGTATTTGGTAAGATTTCTATTCCTGATATTTTAGACAACAGATTGGCCGATGACCAACATTGATCGATTCTGGAGTACAAAGAGTGTCTATGCGAAAAGAACGTATATTCTGTTTTCTTAGGGTATCAAGTTCTCCAAACATCCATTAACCCAAGAACTGATAAGTTTCTTAATGCAGCTTTAGGAAATTTTGAGCCCTTTTTTTTCCTTTCTGATTTATCCAGATTAGAGTCCGGGATCGCGTTGAAATCCCCGATGACCATTAAGTTATTTTCTGTTACTTCAGCATGCTGAGAAAAGAAATCCTCAAAGAACTTATCTTTTTTACTATTTGGGGCATATATGTTGGCAAGAACTAACTTTTGGCCGTCTGGAAGGGTGATCTTTAAAGATAGAAAGCGACCTTCTGCGTCTTTGTTTAGAATTTCTGCCTTCAGATTTGTATTGAGCAGATATATAGCTACACCTCTTTTTTTCACCTTTGCGGAAGCTATAAACTCTTGCCCCAGTTTTTTAGATTTTAATAAATATTGGTGTCTGTTATTTACATGTGTTTCTTGTAAGCAAATTATGTCTGGTTTGAGATCATACAACTGATTGAAGAATCTTTGTCTTTTATTTGGTATATTCAAGCCATTAACATTAACTGAAATAATTTTCAGCCTTTCCATAGTCACACAAATCAAAATATCTACTGGGCCTAACAGAATTTGATATAATACGATTATGACTTATTTTTGACTAATCTTGGTTGCGTAATCGATGAATCTTTGTCTTTATTGGATGAGAGTATGTCAGCCAGTTCCTGTGCCTGTTGTATTGTTTCAATAATTTTTCTGCCCGAAGACAGTATTGTCTCTAAAGCACAAGGGATTCTCCAGAAATATTTAATATTTTGTTTTATGAGAATCTCCCTTAAAAAGTGAAATTGGGCTCTTTTGCGTAAAGTTTCTACCGGCAGATCCTGGAAGGTCAGTATTTCTTGATTTTCAATTTTAAACGGTTCACTACAATTTTTCATTTGGAAAGCATTCTTAGTCCTCTTACAATCAAAACTTATAAATACATCTCTAGGCTGATCTTTCCATTTCTCCCCCTTATAATTAATCCTATAAACCTTCTCTAATGAGATTTCCTCCCCTGGTAAATATTCCTGTAGGTCCTTTGTTATTTCTGCTCTTAGATTCTGCCTGCCGTATGAATCCTTAATTCCCCTTAGTCTCAGGTTTCTAGATCTATTCTCCACTTCTAAGATTTCTAATTTGCCCTCTGTTGATTTTTTCCATGCTTGCAAGCTACCAATTTCCTTCTGCTGTTCCTCTATTTTTTTTTTTCGTTATTCTCCACTGCAACTTTTAGGCCATCAATCCTCTGTCAATTCTTGCTTGCAGTCGTGTATTTCTTTAAGAATTTCTTTCGATTGTTGTTTAAGCAAATGTTCTGTTGTTGATTTTATATCTTGACCTTGTTTTTCTATTAGCCTGATCAATTGCGTCATTCCTATCTGCCTTTCCTCTTCTGAATCCTCTTCCTCCTCCACTATCTCGATTTCATCAACTTTCTTTACCTTTCCTTTCAGTTCTTTTATTTTTTTTGTTTTTGTGGCTCCAGCCATCTCCCTTTCTCCCCCCCAAAATTAATTATATCTATTGTTGGCCTTTTAACAGGTGATCTAACTGCTTTAGGGATCCTTCTTTCCTTATTTCCCTTCTGCATAAACCACCCCAATTCTAGTTTATAATACCTTAAGGTACAACTCTTTGGCCATCTACTTGGCTGCCACTATCAGTCTTAATAAACAATGCCTGCCTGATTCGATTTGGTAATATCAAGCCGGTAATTCAGACCTATTTATAATATATGAATGATAGTGATTGGCTTCAATTGAGCAACAGTTGAGTTAGTTAATTAGTTCAACAATCTGTCAGCAATCAATCAATCAATCAATAATACCAATTAATTCAGGTGTTAACAAGAATCAAACTGCAATAGCTATGAGCAACTACCAATCACAAAATATAACAGAATCAAGTTTGTCCTTTTAACTATATAATAATCACCAAATAATAAAAAGAGCTAACACGGAAGATGATTATTTATGCCTACTAACCTACTAACCTTACTAACCTATTAGCCTTACTATTATTATTACTATCTACTATCTACTAGCCAGTTTGGTGTAGTGGTTAGGAGTGCGGACTTCTAATCTGGCATGCCAGGTTTGATTCTGCGCTCCCCCACATGCAACCAGCTGGGTGACCTTGGGCTCACCACAGTACTGATAAAGCTGTTCTGACCGAGCAGGAATATCAGGGCTCTCTCAGCCTCACCCACCCCACAGGGTGTCTGTTGTGGGGAGAGGAATGGGAAGGCGACTGTAAGCCGCTTTGAGCGTCCTTCAGGTAGGGAAAAGCGGCATATAAGAACCAACTCTTCTTCTTCTTCTTCTTCTTCTACTACTACTATTATCTATTAAGCATATAATTCCTCAGTGTCTGTTCTATATTTGTACCAATATTTATATTTCTATGCTGTTATTTCACTTTAATGCTTTAATGCTAGCAAGTCACTGTTGTACCAGCAGTGTTAACAGTGCTAACAACACTGATTTAAAGAATCTTATACTCAATTAACTCCATGCTATAGTACTCCACAGCACCTAACCCAATCAAAAGCAAACACAAATATTTATGCCCTCTACATTGTGCATTGTTCTCTGTTCCTCTTCCAAGTTTGTTTTTTTTTCTATTATAAAGTATATAAGATACACCATCCAGTTGTTTCTTCTGCTCTACTCCTCTTCTTATCGGCAGATGTTCCCGCAACATTTAAAGTAGAGCACAATCCTCTTGCTCTGTTCAAGTTCTGCTGCCTCCTTTCGTCTCGCCTCCCTCTTGAATCAGTCTCCGTTCTACTTCAGGCAAAATTCCTTAGTACACTTAGTCCCCAAGTTCAATTATATCTTCTGTTCATAAGCTCTTCTATCGGTGTTTCTTTTGATACACAGTTCACTTTGCCATCTGTTTCAATCACTCCCCAGTGGTAGGCAACTGACCATTCCACTCCGCTCCAATCGGCACCAACGTTGGGCAACTGTCCGTCAGGCAACTATCCGTTTCAATTATAACAGGCAGTTTTCACAGTCAAAATAGCAGGGCAGCACCGAAAGAAGCCACAGTTACTTCATCTTCAGTTCTTTACCGACTCCCCTTCTCTGGATCAGGCAGTATCCAAAACGGCCTCTCTTTAGTCCACAAGCCCGTGTTGGACAGGCTAATCTCGCTGTTCTCACCTCCTTCGGCTTACAGCTTCCACAATCAATCAGCTTAAACAGACCACGCTGCTTTTTTTTTTTAGCTTGTCAGTAAATAGAAAAAAAAAAATTCTTTGAACAATGCCTACTCCCCGGTTCTGCTAATTACCAGTTGCTTCGTCTTCGGTTCTTTAAATCATTCACTTTCACTTTCACGAAGCCTCTCCTGAAGCCAGGATGCGTAGGAGACTTCTGTGTTTAAAAGTTTTCAGCCTTTGTTTCTATCACTTCTTGATTTCAGACAGAGCAGAACAATCCAGGAAGCAGAGGATAAGAAGGCTCAAACAAAAATTAAGCACCACTTAGTCAGAAAAAGAAACAAAAAGAAAAGAAATACCCCCCCCAAAAAATGGCGACGGCGTCCTCTAACGCCTCGCAACCGAATTGGCTTAATGCCCAGGCCAAAGCCCCCTGCGGGTCTATTAGGGTCCCTGACAGCACCCAAGCGTGCTGGATAATATCAGAGAAGACAGAAGGTGAAATTTGCGCTCTTTCACCAAAGTCTGACCGGCTGAGAAGCCAAAATCCCCACCGCTCCGGACGAGAGTTCACTGGAGTGAACCTGTTAGGTCGCCATGTTTTCGCCTCCCCCCACGGCTGCTGAATCTTACCCGTCACACAGTGAAGTTCCTCATGCTGTGGAGGCAGCTGTTGCCAAAGCAATTTTTAAAACAAATCTGCGAAGTCAATCAACTCTCCAGAAGCCAATCAGAAACCTTGCTAGGTAACAGTCACACCTGCCCCCACCCACTTTCTTAAAATACTTGGTGGGCACCATGTCGGGGACTTCTGCTTCAGAATTCCCTCCTTCCCATTGTAGCAGAGGAGACAGCAGAGTAGAGTTGCTCTACTCTTTTCTGTGTCCGTGTTCACTTTCATCCATTTCCAGGGATTTACCAGCCATGAATGGTGTGCCTTCAGACCCCATAGAAGTCCAGAAATAAGTCTGTCAGATTAGAAAACCTATAAATAGCCTCTCTAGAAAAGCTGATCAAAGTGGCTCATAAGTAAAATCCATACTCTGTATGACAAAATTATAAAAAGAACCCACTATTACACGAGCTATTAAGAACAAGTCTAGAAATGCAGAGCTGGTAGTCCTCAGGCTAAAACAGAGCAACAATAACAAAACTAAAAAAAAAACCTTTAAAAGAATAAAACATCTAAAGGCCTCAGTTAGAATTCAGCTAGAATTCAAGCCATGTAACAGATTGAAACCCATATAAAACCTGCCAGATAATGGGAAAGGAACATCTTTAACCATAATAAATATAATATCTGTTTGATACAGCCCAAAATCCCATTTGCCTTCTTAGCCACTGAGTCACATTGCTGACTCATGTTCAATGTATGGTCTACTAAGACTCCTAGATCCTTTTTGCACATGCTACTGCCAAGACAAGTCTCCCGCATCCTATACTGGTGTATTTGGTTTTTCCTCACACTATGTACGCTGAATCTATTTGAATGGGCCCTTAAAATATCTATCTTCCTCTGATGTCCATGAACTGGGCAGGAATCCCCTCACAAAAGTGTAAGACTGGAGGGGGGGGGGATCCGCTGGAATCAGTCCTATGAACAGAGAGCAAGGTTGCAGTTAATGCCGAGCGACTGCTGAGGCTGAGGGGCAGCACATCTTGTCTGTACTCATGGCAACTACCTGTGATGATCCAGGATTTCTGAGCAACACCAGAAGCAGCAAATCAATCCCCCCCCTCAACAAACAGCATTTTGTTTCCCTGGCCAGACTTACAGGGTTTGCTGGGAGTAATCATGGCGGGGCAGTCTCCATCCCTCAGGACTTCGGGAGGGCTCTGTGGCAAGAGAAGTAGGCAGAGTTTAATTCCTGCCAAGGGGTAGGGAGTCTGTCCACCTACCTGCACTGGAAGAGCAAAGGCACCAGATTAATCACAGTCCCCTCTTAAGCAGTGTTAACACCCATCAAAGCACAAAGACACTACCACTACGGAGGGGTGTAACCCCCTTAGAACTGCAGTGTGTAAGCCCAGCTTCACACCCCAAGCCAGCTTCCGCCATTATACATCCTTACAGATCAGTTACCTTTTTCAAATTCTTAAATCCTGGGACACAAAATTGCTTGTAGTAGTCTATGTTTTGGGCTGAGGCCTGCAGGTATGTGAGGTACTGATCCGGGCACTTTTCAACACAGATCTGAAATATAAAAAAAATGTGGGCTTTAATGCAAGTTAAATTTAATTATAAATAGAGGATATGGGGGAATTGTATTTTATGATATTTTGATTATATTGTGTTTCTATGAAATATTTTATTGTGAACCGCCGCAAGCCAGCTTGCTGGGAGAAACAGTAAACAAATTTAATTATAAAATAAATATAAATAAATCATATTAAACAGGCACCAAAGCAGAAATAGATTACCGGGGGAGGGTGTGTGTGTTGTGAAACTACAGCATATGTTTAAACAGAACTCTTTTTACACTCATATTGACCAGTTCCTAATTAACTGCCTCAATTTTTCTCCAGCTTGTCTCTGATGTGCTCCTGTTTTTTCTGTTTATTTGAAAATCTGCCTCTCAGGAGACTTGCTCAATACAGCCAACAATAAAAATAGATTAAAAAATTAAACCACGACTCCCCAACATCAAACAATCATAGGGGCATAAAAACAGATTGTGAAAACATTTTGGATCCAACACAAATTTAACTTTCAATATCTTTTGCATCTCATCATGAATCATAATCCAATATTTCCTTGCCTTTTGAAAGGTCCACCACATATGGTAAAATTATGCATTCCTATTATGACATTTCCAGTATTTGTCATTGTAACTTTTATTAACCTTGCAATAAAGGTAAAGGTAAAGGTATCCCCTGTGCAAGCACCGAGTCATGTCTGACTCTTGGGGTGACGCCCTCTAGCGTTTTCATGGCAGACTCAATACGGGGTGGTTTGCCAGTGCCTTCCCCAGTCATTACCGTTTTACCCCCCAGCAAGCTGGGTACTCATTTTACCGACCTTGGAAGGATGGAAGGCTGAGTCAACCTTGAGCCGGCTGCTGGGATTGAACTCCCAGCCTCATGGGCAAAGCTTTCAGACGGCTGCCTTACCACTCTGCGCCACAAGAGGCTCTTAACCTTGCAATATCTTGAGGATTAATACCATCAACAGAACATTTTATACTAATTTTGCTTTAACATTTAACATTGCTTTAACATTTGACCCTCACTGGCAGTCTTCAAGCAAAGGTTGGATACACACTTTTCTTGGATGCTTTAGGATGCTTAGGGCTAATCCTGCGTTGAGCAGGGGGTTAGACTAGATGGCCTGTATGGCCCCTTCCAACTCTATGATTCTATGATTCAGTAAATTTCAATTCATTAACCCACAATCCCTTCTATTGGTCTAAACTTATGCTCTCTCCCATATTGTGAGCCCATATTAACATACAGTATCTTATTTGCTCTGTTTCTGAATCATGCTGCAATATCTATACATTTTACCTAAACATTTTTGTATATCACCAGTGATCAATTTTTCATAAGCTATTTTTTCTGTCATAGACCGATTTTGCATAGGCTGGAATGCCCGAGATGGCAGTGACAGAGCTTTGGAGAAAATCCCCGATTATGCTTGACATCGCTGTTGTCCCGCCAACGTTAAGGAAATGTGGAGGCTTCCACATTCCTGGGCCTGCTGCAGGTGCTGGCGAGGACTAGGTTGGGCTAGCCCAGTGCATAATCCCCCAACCTACGGTGTCCCTCCAGGGCCGCATCTCGCCCCTACCAGCTCCGTGGCTCCGTGGAGCTGACAGGGACATCCCCCACCCCCACCATGGTGGGAGAGCAGTATGCTGCTCCCCACCATCATGTAGTGGGGGGCCCATGCCCCCCCTCCCCCTTCTGTTGCTGCTGCTACAGAACACTCCCGGCGCTTCCGGCCCCGCGTTGTGTGTGCAGGGCCGTTGCATCAGGGTAGCCAGCATATGCCGGGGGAACCCCTCCTCTATGCACACGCGAGGAATGGCAGGGCTTTTTGCTCCACTGCAACGGAACGGCGGCATTCCAATGTGGCTCCCGCCATGCATACCCATACCCACCTTCTTTCATACCCATCTTCTTTCACAAGTTAGTTCAATTTTGACACTGTCTGATAATAAATTAACCAAAGTATGTTCTTTCCTTTTTTTAACAGTTAACATAATAGTTTCATGAATGAATGAATTACAGAGTTTTCCATGAGTGGGCTTAAGTACATACAACTTAAATACATTTTTGAATATTGTGAATCAGTTGACAGCAGTCTGCAAAATATGTCTCAAAGCATTGACAAGAATTGAAGAATCAGAAAGAAATGGGGTGAGTGGAAAATAGATTATTTTAAGATTACGGGAAACACAAATGTCACTTGGAAGCAATAACAATTCCAGATCAGATTTAAGGTACCTTTAAGGACATACATAGTCAGAGCTCAGTGTACCTAAGGGATCGCCTCTATGCCTACACCCCTCAAAGAGCCTTATGCTCTACCACTTCCAACTTCCTGGTGATACTTGGCCCCAAGGAAGCCCGCTTGGTTCGACTAGGGCCAGAGCTTTCTCCATCTGGTGGAAAAGCTCCCAGAGGAGATCAGGGTCCTGACGGAACTCAAACAGTTCCACAGGGCCCGCAAAAGGGAGCTCCTCCACCAGGCATTTGGTTGAAGTCGACCAGTATCAGCACTTCCAATCAGCCCCCCCAACCTCCCTCCTAAAACCATCATTGCAGACCAGCCCATCCTTAAGGCTATCAATAAGCGTTGATTTATTATTCTCCCCAATATTCTATCATTCATAATGTTATAGTTATTTTTGCATTATTATATACTGAGTTATGTGTATTATTTCTGTTTGATGAAAACTGCCCTGAGCCTTTGGGGAGGGTGGTATCCTTATCCATGGTTCCTCTATTTATCTGTGAAATAGCCTTGGGGCTGGTACATGTCCGGCTGTCCAAGTTGGCATAGAGCCAATCAGGGTGCAGCCAGCAATGCTTTTATCCAAACAGGTATGCCATATAATATTTGTGATGACATTTTGGTATTGAACATTCTTACTGCAGCATGTACAAATTGGCTATCTTTAAGGAAATAAAATTGTTTAATTTGGGCAGCCAAACATTTGGCCAAATTTATTGCTTGAATTACCAATTAAGATTATTTGTTGTTGTTAGGTGTGAAGTCGTGTCCAACCCATCACGACCCCATGGACAATGATCCTCCAGGCCTTCCTGTCCTCTACCATTCCCCGGAGTCCATTTAAATTTGCACCTACTGCTTCAGTGACTCCATCCAGCCACCTCATTCTCTGTCGTCCCCTTCTTAGAATCATAGAATCATAGAGTTGGAAGGGGCCATACAAGCCATCTAGTCCATCCCCCTGCTCAACGCAGGATCAGCCCTAACCATCCTAAAGCATCCAAGAAAATTGTGTATCCAACCTTTGCTTGAAGACTGCCAGTGATGGGGAGTTCACTACCTCCTTAGGCAGCCTATTCCACTGCTGAACTACTCTGACTATGAAATTTTTTTTCCTGATATTTAGCCTATATCATTGTACTTGAAGTTTAAACCCATTACTGCGTGTCCTCTCCTCTGCAGCCAACAGAAACAGCATCCTGCCCTCCTCCAAGTGACAACCTTTCAAATACTTAAAGAGGGCTATCATGTCCCCTCTCAACCTCCTTTTCTCCAGGCTGAACATTCCCAAGTCCCTCAACCTATCTTCATAGGACCCTTCATAGGGTCCCTTGGCCCCAGATCATCTTCGTCGCTCTTCTCTGTACCCTTTCAATTTTATCTACGTCCTTCTTGAAGTGAGGCCTCCAGAACTGCACACAGAACTCCAGGTGTGGTCTGACCAGTGCCGTATGCAACGGGACTATGACATCTTGGGATTTTGATGTGATGCCCCTGTTGATACAGCCCAAAATGGCATTTGCCTTTTTTACCGCTGCATCACACTGCCTGCTCATGTTTAGTTTACAATCCACAAGTACCCCAAGCTGCATGATGGCAGAGCCCCCCCCCCCCGCAGCGGTCACCCTCCAGAGCCAGAGCGCACCCATGCCAAGTTGGAAAAGCCCATCCAGCAGTGCGCCATGCTCTGTGTCAGCTAAAAGGGAAGCATTTCATACCGGCCCACACTTCTCTGCCCAGCACTGCCGCCGCTATCACGACGCCTCAGTCCTCCCAGCGTGCAGCGCCTTGCGCAGAGCCAGCCACTGCCCCTGCCACCTCCGCCTAGTTGGACCAGATGGGAGTGCCCCTCGCCTCCTCAAGCCCAGGAGAAGCCCTTCCCCATTAGCCTGAGAGAAATAGTGTGCTAGTTTGCTGGCGCCAGATTACTCCAGGCCAAGCACAGGGGCTGCTCCAAGGGGAGAAGCTGGAGCAAGGTGAAAGGGCCGCCAGGGCACGTGGTGGGGGCCAGTGCCTGCGCCTCCCTCTCCCCCACCGGTCCCCAGGCCTCCCTCTCCGCTGCCCGCCAGTCCCCAGCCTGAAAAAGGTTGGGGTCCACTGCTCCAGACAGAGTTCAACGAGATCTGAACACAATGGAAAACAATGGAAAAATGGGCAAATGAGAACAAGATGCAATTTAATAAAGATAAGTGTAAAGTTCTGCATCTGGGTCAGAAAAATGAAAAACATGCCTACTGGATGGGGGATACGCTTCTAGGTAACACTGTGTGTGAACGAGACCTTGGGGTACTTGTGGATTGTAAACTAAACATGAGCAGGCAGTGTGATGCAGCGGTAAAAAAGGCAAATGCCATTTTGGGCTGTATCAACAGAGGCATCACATCAAAATCACAAGATGTCATAGTCCTATTGTATACGGCACTGGTCAGACCACACCTGGAGTTCTGTGTGCAGTTCTGGAGGCCTCACTTCAAGAAGGACGTAGATAAAATTGAAAGGGTACAAAGGAGAGCGACGAAGATGATTTGGGGCCAAGGGACCAAGCCCTATGAAGATAAGTTGAGGGACTTGGGAATGTTCAGCCTGGAGAAAAGGAGGTTGAGACGGGACATGATAGCCCTCTTTAAGTATTTTGAAAGGTTGTCACTTGGAGGAGGGCAGGATGCTGTTTCTGTTGGCTGAAGAGGAGAGGACCAAGCCCTATGAAGATAGGTTCAGGGATTTGGGAATGTTCAGTCTCCCAAACTCAAGTCTCCCAAAGGGACCAATAGAGGAGGTCCCATTCACCTCTCCCAGCAGACCAACAGAAGTTCATTACGCTTGGCTCTCAGAATGGGCCCAACCCAAGCTCATCACCTCAACTCACCCAAAAGGAGATCATACTCAGCTCTCCCATCATGTACTTCAGCCATCAGAATGGTACTGCACCAGTCAGGAATCACTCAAAAAGAATACAGTTTTGAGACTAACTGATGCCAAACCCTTAAATATCAGACCTGTCCAAAAACAGTATCACTGACTGTGCCCAGGGAGAAATCTTACCTGTGTGGTGGGACACTGGAACTCCAGCAGCACTGAAGGGCTGGCACACTTCATGATGTTGAAGTAGAACAAGAAAGGTTTGTTCCTGAAAATGGAAGGGGGGAGGGTGCATAAAACCAAACCATGAATAATTTAGTTTCCAGCACTGGATAGATCCAGAGGTCTGAAACAGTATGCAGCCCTCTCCCTCACTAAGATGCAAGCTAGTGGTGCTGTTTGAATCAGCAGAGGCTTCTGAAACACTTGACATGGGTTGGACCAGTAGCACAGATAACTAGTTTCCTCTAGGGCAGGGACTCCCAGCCAGGGGTGCATGGTCTTCCCCCCTCCTACCATAAGCTAGTAAACTGGCTGCCTTCACCCAGAGAGCTCAGAAGTTAGGATGTGGGCGTAAAAAGCAAAGTGGAGGGGGGGAGTCGGTTGGGTTAGGGGATAGTAGCACTGGGCCAGGGGTCCTCAAACTACGGCCCGCAGGCCACATGCAACTGGCTGAAGACATTTATCTGGACTGCCAGGTCTTTGTGCTGCCGCTGACTGTCCTGCTTAGCAGCCGATTCATCCCTGGTCCGCAGGGCGCATGTGTGGAATGTGCACCACGTTCTCTGACTCCCCTCCTTCTCTCTGTCTCTCGACTCTCACACGGCGTCAGGGCAAGCCAGGACCCACGGAGCCTATATGAGGCACCCCGTGTGCAGGCCCCAGGCCTCTTCCAGGATGCCACAGAGAGCGGTTTGCTTCCTGTGGCAGCAGAGGTCAGAGAGCAGGCCATTCCCCCCCACACACGCACACACGCCCGGGCCTGGCTGCGGGTGGGGATTGATGGCCCACGGGGGGGAGGGCTGGAATTGGAGGCTCCCTCAGAGCAGAGCAGTGGCCTCGGAGATGGTCACAGGGCTTGTGCCCCACTCCTCCCTCTTTCAGGCAGCGCCCGAGCATTGCTCCCAGCCATTTCAGCGCCAGCAGAATGCGAGTGTGATGGGGTTGCTAGCCCACAGTGCAGAGCTCTTTCAGAGAGGTGGGCTCACGGCAGCGGGTAGCAGGTGAGTGTTGGTGCAGCCCAGCCAGGGCCAGTCGCCAGGAGAGTGGCTGGCTTCGCTCCACAGAGCTGAGACTAGCGATTTCTCCCCCCACCCCACCCGACAGACTCAACTGACATAAAGGGGTAAGTGCAGAAGTGGGCCTGCTGCCCTCCCCTTTTCTTTCAGCTGCACAGAGCCAGGGGATGGGATTTGAGGCTGAGGTGGTCCTCTCAGGGGAAGAGCAGAGCATTGCCTGTTGAGCCAGTCAGCTTATGGGGTTTTTGCCACCCCACCCCAATTCATACAACAGGCTTTCAAGCTCAATGTGTGCTGACTCATGAGTGCGGAACACCTCAGGACAGGCAGGAGTTGGGAGGTGGCCCTTCTTGGGCAGCGGTTGGGAGTCAGTTGGCTTGGATCCATGAAAATTAGGCTCATGGAAATCTCCCCCCACCCCCACTTCTGAGGACATTGAGGGGCTGCTCCATGGGGGTGACTGTGGGGGTGGGCTGGATTCCCCCTCCCCCGCTTCGTAGCCGCAAGGGAAGGAGGATTGGAAATTTGGCACAGCTGCTAAGAGCAGGATCCAGCAGCCACTGGGCACCCCCTCCCCCCTTTTTTTGCTGGATCCTTTTTGGGCAAATGTTGGATGCAGGGGAGCTGGACTCCCCCCCGCCAGGTTCCCAAGAGCCAAGACATTCGATATGGGGAGCAGGAGTAAACATTTTGGGAGGGCAGCTGCAGGAGCTCTTGCAGGAATGCTTTCCCAGGCCTTCTCTTGACCCAGGATTGTGGGGTGATCAGGTGGCCCGACAGCTACATGGTGAGCTGGGGGTCCCTCCCTGCTCTTCTACACATGCAGCCGGCTGGGTCACCTTTGCTTTCCATAGCACTGCAAGCTGTTCCTCTGCAGTACCATCGGGGCTCTCTCAGCCTCCCCTCCCTCACAGGGTGTCTGTTGTGGGGAGAGGAAAGGGAACAGGAAGCTGCTTTGAGACCCCTTCAGGTAGAGAAAAGCCGCATATACGAACCAACTCCTCTGCAACAGCTTTTTGCATTCACAGCAGTCGGCAAGTCCATGACAGGACTGATCATTGGAGGCAGATCTCCCAGAGCCATTCCGCACCAGGATATATATAGCAAATTGGTTGCGGAATGAAAATAGTGGAATTTTAAATAGTGGAATTCGTCGTTATGCATACCTGGCTTTGTAGTGGATTCCAGTTGTGTTTCTATCGTTTCCCACAGGTATCCGGTCTCGGCAAAAATCACTAGCCAGGAAGCGATATTGCCCAGCTGTGTCCCACCCCTGGCCGTCAAGCAGCCAATGGGTGGCCGTTATCATGCTCCCAAAAAGCCCCTTTCCCATTAAGGAAGGCTTAAAAACAAATAAACACACACACACGTTGCAACGAATCTGCGTTGATCTAGCTAGCAGGTGATGTTTGAGCTGCCGTTTCATCATTGCCACGCTCCCCCCCGAGTGAAAAAAAAATTACACCCCCCCCCCCGCACGGGCATGATTTTCGGCCAAAAATACAGTGAAAAATAAAGGGAAAATAAACCAGCAAACGGGGCTGTGTGTTGCTTCGTGTTATGTGACTTAAAACAGCTCTGGGGAGGGACTGCAGCCAGGGAAGCCTCGCTGGGTAAACAGAGGCTCGCCGGTACATTGATCTCTGCTCACTTCGAGAAAAAAAAAATGGCGATCGCTTCACCGGAAGATCAGAGGAGAGAGATAGGAGGAGGGACTTTGCAGAAACCACAACAATGTTAACGCACAGAACTTTCCTGCTAGTGTTGCAGATTGGTTGCAAGAGTGTAGCACTTTCCGGAGGGTGAATCCACTTTTGGGGATTTCCCTGAAAGCGCTACAACGAAGCGCTTTTTGCGGATCGGTTTCAGGAGTGTTGCAGATTGTCAACGACGTTGTGCATAACAGCAAAACAGTAGCAATTTCAATTTGTAACCATTGTGCTATTTTGAATGAGTGCGGAAGACCCCCCAGATTTAGCTCACTGCCTGACAGTACAGGTGGAGGAGCATTGAGAGGTGGAGGAGCTCACATTTTGTCAGAGCGGGCAAGTTGAGCAGGTCTTGTCACTAGCTGGCACCGGGATAGTAGACACATTGCACCTCAGCTCCTCTGGAGCATAGACTTGGAATTTCTTCATCGTTTTTTTTTTAAACTATAGTCCGGCCCTCCAATGGTCTGAGGTCAGTGAACTGGCCCCCTGTTTAAAAAGTTTGAGGACCCCTGCTCTGGGCTGTCTTCTCAGCTCCTGCCATTCTTTCAAGCCAACATGAGGTGGAGCCACTGTAGTAGGGGGAGGGAGCAAAAGGAAGATGAAGGGTGTGGGTGATGATGTCACTTCTGGGGAGGCATGGCAGGGAGACATGGCCTGCTGACATCACTTTGGGGGTCCTTGAAACCTGATTAGTCTTCAGGGCTGTTCCCATTTCCACAGGCAAGGGAAAGGCCAGACTGGTGTGAGCATCCAGTTGCAAAAATCCCAGAGGCGTTAAGGTCCCAACTGTGATGCTTGCCAAAAGGCTAGATTGAGGGGGGGGGGGACTCAGGCCTGGGGGCACATGCTTGGCATTCAGAGTTGAGCATGACTGCAGACAGAGTATAGGCCGCTGGACAGTCTCAGGGCTCAGTTGTCCTTTGCTGATCAGTAATTCCAGGAGCATGGTCACATTAGTCTGTGACAGCAAAGACAAACAATGACATCTCTTTGCTGAGATGGCTCCAGAAGGCCATGTTCATTTTTCCTTAAGGGCTTCGCATCACAGATCAGGCAAGACATGCTCAGCCACAGGTTGCTACAAGGTCCAGGATTCTCATGCACACACACAGAGCTGGGGCAAAACAGACTGCTTCCCCTTCTGCACTTGGAAAACCATAAATGAGACAAAGCCAAGACTTAATTGGGTCGGGGGTGAAGAGGTGGAAAGGGCTGCAGATATCTCCAAATATAGTACAGAAGTTCACTTTTGGATACCTACTCATTAGGCGTTCCTTTCTGGCCACAAAACTGCCCACGACTGTCTGTTGGGTAGATCACCTTACGGGGGTCTCCTTGAGTCCATGCTGAAGAAAGAAAAGAAAAACCCCATGTGACTAAGGGCTAACCCCTCTAGAGCCTGCAGGACCGACTGAGCAGCTGCATGCATGCTGATATTTGATTTGATTTGTGTTTACATTCATTGCCCTTTCAATCCCGTTAATTTACAAGGATTATCTCACAAATAGCTTGTCCAAGTGCAGGATTTGAACTCAGTTCTGATTCAAGGTTGTCTTCACAATATTTCTACTATCAACTAGCAAGAATATTCTAAGAGATGTCTCCTCTTCGACTACAGCAGAAGGATACTTAGTTCAGTATGTTTCACAGGATGATCAAGCAGTTGTCTTGGAGGCCAAACATCTCCCGAACACTCCCTCCCAGCATAGGTACTCACCTCTGGCTACTTACTTGCCCTTGATAGTCATAGCCACTGTGAATGTGTTTAATCCCTTTTTAAAGCTTGTGACCTTCACTGCCTCCATTGACAACGTCCACAATTTATATATTTTGTTCTTCCTTCCTCACCCGTCTTTTTCCTACGCTGAAAAAATCCAGACTCTTCAAGCCCTCCTCCTAGGAAAGGTTCTCCAGCCATTAGTCAGGATCCCAAATGAGGTCACAGCCTAGATCTATGCAAGGGAATTCCAATATTGGATGTCATATTTTGACTCCTTTCCTTATCATCCCTCAGATGAGGTCTGGCTTTTCCACAGGCACTGCATGCCAACATTTTTGCTGAACTCTTCATTATGAGTAAAATTGCCAGCTCTGGGTTTGCAAATATCTTGAGATTTTTTGGGGGGAGGGGGAGAGCCTGAGGAGGGTGGGGTTTGGGGAGGGAATTAAATTGGGTATTATCCTGTGAAGGGTCAAAGGGGTGGCAGGTTACAGTGGAGAAGCGATAGGGTTAGAATCATAGAGTTGGAAGGGACCTCCTGGGTCATCTAGTCAAACCCCCGCACAATGCAGGAACTCAAAACCCTAGGGTTGTGCGTGGGGTGTGTGTGTGTGGACTAGATGACCCATTGTGCATGGGGGGGGGGTGTGGACCCAGGAGGTCCCTTCCAACTCTATGATTCCATGATTATGCCAATAAAATCTACCTTCCAAAGTAGCCATTTTCTCCAGATGATCTGATCTTGGTCACCTGGAGATCAGCTGTAAGAGTGGGAGAAGTTGGCAACTCTAACCTCCTCTCAGTCTCAACCATTTCAGACCCCATCAGCATAGATCGGAAGTTGGGATTATTTTCCCTGCTCGCTTTTAAGGCGAGGAGAGGGGAGACTCAACCCCCACATGCTCCTTCCCACCCACTGGCTTCTTCACTTGCTGGAGCAAGGCCTCAACTCTACTCATCAGCCTCTTTCTGGCTTATAAAGGGGGTGGGCTCCTCACACCTTCCTGGCTCTCTCTGGAAGAGGAGGGTGGGCTGTAGATCCCGCATTTCATACTTTCATACTTTCCTGTTTTAACCCCATAATTGCCCTCCTGACCCTCTCAGTCCATACTGGGCAATGCCCTGTCTGGGCAATGAGGGCTCCACTTCTGAACCAGCCTCTCAGCAGCCCCACTCCCCAACCTCCAACTGCAAAATGGTACAGGTCCTGGACGCTAGTGCGAGTTGAGGTGGGAAAACTGCTTTGCGTTTTTTTCTTTAAAAGTGCATGTCTATGTAGAATAACCTAATCTATTTCAGGTGATATCTGGGCTAGTTAAAGCAGTCTTTGGTACATACCTTATAAAATGTGGGAAAACTGACTTTTTCTTTGATTTGGGCCTTGTTATCACAAACAGTAATGGCTGTAGGCATTCCTATTATTAGTTATTTATTAGCTTTAACTGGTCACTGGGTTCATGTGTTATAGCTCCAATTAGAAAAGGTAGGTAAAATTGATTTCAGCCACCTTGATGACATAATAAATGCTTGTGCTGCCAATCAGAACAGGTTACTTTATCCAAACAATACACAGACATCTGCCTTCCAGAAGAAATTTTGGCCACCTTTGGCTCCTGGCCAAGGAAATAGTTGGAGCCTCCACAACCATAGAAACAGCTTCTGCAGAAGAGATAGGGAGAGTCTAAAAGAAATATCCAGGGAGGGGAACTGTGTACTGCTATTTGCCTTCAGCATTACTGGCCTGCAGCCAGTAATATTGGCCCTTCACATACCCGTCTGCTTCTCCTGCCAACTGTTAAAGCTTCTCATAAAATCCAAAGGCAATTCAAGCACAAGAGATCTTTCCTCCGGCACTGGCCCAATAAGCAGGCAAACGGGGGAGGGGGTATGGAGAAAGGTCCGCCACCCAATAATTCACCCGGACATTCCAATCATTGTGACTGCTCTCTGTCCATGGACAGGAGCCTGCTGCAGACCAGGAGGTGGCAGAAAGGAGGGAGCCAGTTCCAGCACAGAGCATTCAAGCGCCGGCTCATACTAATGGCTCTGACTGAAGCGAGACAATGGCTCACAACCTCATTGTCTATGGCCATAAACCTGGAGAGACTAAAATGATGAAAGGAAAACCCTTCTTTTAGGATAGGAAGGGACACAAAAGTCTATCCAAGGGGAAGAGGAAGAAACACTGAGATTATATAAACTCCATAAACAAGGAAGCAGCTCCTACTCTCAGCTTTCAGATCCATAACAGGCTAAGTTTTATCTAGGGACTCCATCCCCCCCACAGACGCTTGCTTGGAGGAGTGTAGCTGGAAGGATAGCAACTAGACAGAAACTCTAACTGGCATTGCGGGCACAGAAAGGCCAGAGGTAGGATCCCCCTGGGCAGAAGGCACCCTCAGAGTCACTAGTAGCAGTTTGTTTGATACCCCTGGGGAGTTAGGGTGAGGGATGTTCTCCAGGAAGAGACCTGGGAAAGTGGTGGGGATTTCCTGACTCCCCCCCCCCCCCATGCAGGACCTATTAGAGAGCGGAGGGCTTCCACATATAGCGTATCTTCACATATGGTGGGAATGTCCTAAAGCTCCCAAATTATTGGAAAATGGTTTCTATTATGCTGTCGAAAAGTCTTGACTTCCGAGGGGTCCCCTCTCTGGACTCTTTCTCGTGGGATTCTGTGCTGTCAGTACTCAAGAACCTAAGGAAGCCTCTGCTATAGTAACTGCCGACGGACGACTACTGGCTGAGAGTTAAAGTCATGCCTACAAGCAGATAGTTTGCTGAAAACAAATGACTATTTCTCTAATATGGCTGGAATTTGGCAAAACGTAAAACACGTGGAATCAACCTTGTGAGGTTTTTTTTATCACTCATAACTCTGTCTGTTTGTGTGTAAATAAAGCAAATAGACATGGAAGGGAGGGCTTGAGAGTGTTCCTCCACAGAAAATGGGGGAGGGGTGTTCAGGGGCTCTTTGGTTCCTTTACACACCCCTCCCTCCCTAGTTCTGCCCCTACTTGCTTTCTAAAGTCCCATTTCTTCCCCTGACCCATTTTGCTAACACCAACAAAGTGGAGAAGAGGCCACATACCCACCACTCCCACGGCAACATATCCCACAACAGCAACCATGAGCAGAATGCAGCAGATGATGTCTGTGCAGCCCCTGAGGAAAGAGAGGAACACCAAATTAGGATGGCTGCAACCAACTGTCACCCACGCCAAGCCCGTTTTAGAAAATCCCCAATCTGCCTCCTAAGAATGTAGGGCAGGATCCCATGCAAGTGCCCCTGGAAAGAGCAAGAGACGCAGCATGCTGGGATTTTGTCCCCTCTTGTATCAGCAGGGCCTGAAGATGCTTCCTGAGGGCAGGACCCAACAGCATCTACAACCTGTTCCCATGGGCTGGCGCACAAAAGGAGAGGTTTACACTCATTCAGGGTTAACTAATGGAAGACTCCTGCATTTTATGCTGGGGGCCAGGCAAAGCGTCATAGAGAGCGCCAAACAAGGTCTGTGGATTTAATGCTGCTGCCACACTCATATGCTACAGGAAGAGATTCCACCTTTCTCCTCAGGACAAGAGTAAATGCACAGGCCTTCTTCACAAAGGGAAGAGATGCGTCCTTTGGTTGCGCACAAGGCCCGCCCCAGAACTACATGTGCACTCTTCTCCAGGGGTGGCCATTTCCCCACCATCGTGCCACTCTAGGGTTTTTAAACAAAATTATGATATTATAATAACACCGGTTCCACTGAATCCCAGGCTCCTGCTGAAAGCGATAGTTGCTAACTCTTTTTGTTGCAGAGTCACAAATAGGGCTGTGTGCTTCGGCAGCCAAAGCCCACTAGTAGCACTAGTAACAACGCATTTTAATGCTGCAGCACAACAGCAATGATTGATTTTTGAGAGAGGGGGGGGGAGTTTATACCCTGCTTTTCACTATCTGAAGGAGTCATAATGTGATTTACAACTACTTCTCCCTTCCTCTCCTTCTAACAGACACCCTGTGAGGTAGGTGCAGCTGAAAAAACTCTAAAGGGACTGCTGTATGAGCTCTAAAAACCATGACTCCAAAGTCCTCCAAAACTGTCCAGTGGGACGAGGTGGGTTAGAGGGGAATGGTGAGGCTGAGGCAAGGAAAACAAAGGTGGAGAGGACCCTCAAAAATGTCATATGAACTCATTTATAAGCAAGCAAAGAACCAAGAGTGGTTTAAGGGTTTGCAGGGCCCATCGCACCAGAGCCTGATTCGGGATTTGCAGGGCCCGAGCAGAGTAGACTTTTGGTGGGAGCAGCCAGACGGGGCAGAGGGACCCCCTCACAGTGGAAAGGGGTGTCACTCCAAGTGTCCTTAACGAGGGAAAAGGGGAGAGGAGAAAGGCCCTAATTCATGGGGGTGAAGGCACTGTGCAGGGTTCTTGGAAGTACAGGGAACATAGCACATGCTACATGTGCTACATGGATAAACAGGCCCAGCAATGAACATGTATTCCACTGAGCACCTAGGTATTTCCCCAGGCTTCACTTTCTTCACTTTCTAGATGGAATGTCCTGTGCTACTCACATGATGATCTAATTTGCTATATATATGTATAAAGACCCTTGAACTGATTAAATCATGAAATATCTTTTGTACAACTGTTTGACAGCTCACCTGGAAGAGGTGAAAATGAAACTGGGGGACTTGTAGGCAGAAGCAGAACCCCAAAGTCAGTGCACCACATTGGTTAGAGTAGCAGACTAAGATCTGGGAGAGCCAGGTTCTCTGCACTCTTGCTGGGTGACTGATAGCCAGTAACACTCTCTCGGCCTCACCTACCTCACAAGGTAGTTGTGAGGATAAAACAGACAGGACGAGAATGACGTAAGCCACCTAGGGTCCACATTGGGAAGAAAGGCAGGGTATAAATGAAGATAATTAACTGATTAATTAATTAATAAGCATCAGAAAGGAAAAGCTCTCTCTGATGCCGGGGCAGGGAGCCCACTGACTCAAGAGGCTCTGAGACAGCCAAGGGCATCACAAACCTCACCCAGCAGCTTTGTGTAGATTTATTACATTGTACTTTTTGGGCTGGAATTTGTATTGATGAGGCCCCATCCACAGTACTACTCTCCAGCAGAGGAAGGCCAGGCTGCAGACTGCCCTGGACCCCCCTCCCCCTCCCAACTGCAGAAGACCACCCTTCCAAGGCACAACTGAACTCAAACCTTTCATAAATGGGTCCTTTGAAAGTCGGGTCATATTTCTGAGGCGTCCCTGGGGGGGAGGGAGGAAAAAAAACATAACAAGTCAGGTAACTCTGCAATTCTCTGGATTTTTAGTGCCACCTCACAAACCATCCGAGTCACAGAGGCAAATGCCACTAATGTGGTGGGGGGGGGGATGCTGAAGGGCTGTGTCCCTCGGTCCTTTCTTACAGGTTGTAGTTGAAGTACGGCTACGGCTTTGTGAAAGCGATAACCATCCTTTGGAAGGGCTGGACACAGGATTTACCAGCGCTTTTTAGAGGACAGTTCACAACATGCAACTGCGCGAGGGGCAGAAATTAAGCAGAGAAGGCTGTGCTTACTGAATTCCTGCCTGCTCCGACAGTTCGCAGGAGAAAATATTCTGGCAGATGTCCCTCAAGGTCTGGAGGTGCCAGTGTGCATTGGTTTAGGGGAGGAAAAATGAAATAAGACCCATATCCACTTCAATGCCTGTTCAAGGCAGCTTCCAGGGGCACATCCCCAAAATGGCTACTGGTGGGCCTGGAGGGGGTGAGAAGGGAAGAGGGCCCAGGTGGAAATGTACACAGCTATGCTTTCTAAGCATATTCTGCATGAGCATACAACCTCTGGGGTTTCTGGAAGCCTGAAAAATGTTTCAGGGGATTTTCAACAGTAAAAAAGGGCTGGACAGATCCTTATCCTGGGTGCTTGAGTCTGATCCTTCATTAAGCAGGGGGTTGAACTATTTGGCTTGCATTGCCACTTCCAACTATACGATTCTGATTCTTCAGATACATACAAATCATGAATTAAAGTTTGTTGGTCTTCAAGGTGCCTGCATGCCACAACTCCTCTCCATGAACTTTATCTTCCACTTTTGTAGTCCTGCCCCACTCCAAAATGCTCAGAGAACCAGCCCCTAAATTTGAAGCCTGGACCCGTTTGCAAAATAGCTATTGCTCCAGGACCTCCCACCATACCACCTTTCATGGCTTGGAGGCAGGAATCCCTAACACAGCTGCAGCTTTCAGTGGCAGTTGCCATGTAAGAACAGAAGAGTCGTGTTGGATCCGGCCAGTGGCCCATCCAGTCCAACACTCTGTGTCCCACAGGGGCCAAAACCCAAGGGCCATCAGGCGGTCCACCAGCGGGGCCAGAACTCCACAAGCCCTCCCACTGTTGCCCCCACCCCCCACGTGGCAAGCCACCACCCTAAAGAATACAAAGGCAAAGCACACAAGAACAAAAAGCTGTATGAAAAACAGGGGTGTGTATTTCCCCCCACAATGCGAAGAATGCAACAAGCACGCAATTGGAAACAACAAACCAAAGTTTGAGTCCAGGGGCACCTTTAGAACCAAAAGCTCAGCTGGTTGCTGCATGGACGCGGGGGGGGGGGGGGGCGGGTTTGGCTGGTGAGGCTGGGTGTGTGTGTGTGTGCGTGTCTGTGGGCACAGGGAAGCGGCGGTGGGGCGAGCGCAGGGGAGGCGGGCAGCCAGGGGGATTTGGCCGGTCAAGCTGTGTGTGTGTGTGCCTCTGGGTGCAGGGAAGCGGCAGCACGATGGGGAGGGTAGCCAGGAGGGGTTGTGTGTATGTGTGTGTGTCTGGGTGAGGGGAAGTCGCGGTGGCGCAATGGCCATCGGGTAGGGACCCCGGGCAGAAAAGGAGCAGAGACACCGCATCTGTAACACGGCATCCCTGCTCTTTTCGTGAGGGGAAGCCACCAGGAGTACTCAACGTCGGGGAAGGCTGCTTCTCCTTGTGTGCGGTGAGTCCCTGGCCGGGCAAGGCGAGGCTGGGCCAAGCAGCCAATTGGCTTCTTGGCCCTGGAGTGACACTTGGAGATTTTATCCCGGACAGAGATCCCGCCCTTTCTCCTCCCCATTAGGCCTTAGTCTTTTATTTATTACGCTCTGCAGAAGCGGTTAAAGATGTATATTCTGACTGTGTTATATGCTTAGGTCATTCCATGTACTACTCCACGACATTATATGTAAACTGCCCAGAGCCATAAGGGAGAGCGGCATCAAAATCAAATTAATAACTAAATAAATAAACAAACAAACAAACAAATAAAGCTGTTGGTCTTTAAGGTGCCCCTGAACTCAAACGCTGGTCCATTGCTTCAGACCAACATGGCCATTCTCCCAAAATTATAAACAATATTCAATATCCAGGAACATATGTGCAAATGTACAAATATTTTTAAGTAAAGCAGTTAACATGCAAGACAAAGTACAGATTGCCAGCCAAAGTCTGTTTTTCAGTAAAGCTTCATCAGACCACTTCTGCATATTCAATTTTAAACTAGGAGCCAAAAATGGCGTCTTCTTGTATAATGTGGGAAAGAACATCTGATGGCATTTCAAAAAAACTGAACACACAATAAATATCATAGGTTCAGGTGTAACAAAATTTGAGTCCAATCAGGCACCTTTAAGACCGCCAAAGGTTTATTCATGGTGCATGCCCACTCCCTCACGGCTACTGAAGAAGAACTGAAGAAGAACAATGAAGCTCAACGAGTCCAGGGCACCTTCAAGACCAGCATACACATGGAAGCTGATACCCAAAATGAAACTTCTTTGGCCTTTAAGGGCTCAAACTGTATCCTGCTGCTTCATACCCTCATGGCAACCCACTTGATGCTATTAAAATGGGGCATAGCATGGCCTGTGCCACCCTGAATCATTTTGCAATTTGCAAGGAGACCACGGCCACTGCTGGCCACGGGCTTATGATAGGCTCATCTGGGGGGAGTCAGCTATGGGACCATCTGGACAGAACGACCCCTGGAGACTGTTGCAGACCCTAGGGACGCTGGTTTGCCCAGGCTGTGTGGAGCTCTGCAGTGGAAATTTATTCAGAAGTCTGAAGTTTCAGTTCTGGCTACAGCTTTTGTGGGTGCTTACTGCAATGTAACCAAAGAGGGAAAGAGAAGGGTGTGGTTTTTCTTGGCAGACCTGTTTCTGTGGCACCATTTGACTGGCAAACATATCTTTAAGCGTGTTACGCATCTGCCCGTCTCTTTGGGCTAGACAGCGGATCTGGTGAAGGCCACCACAGGGTCCAGCCAAAATGCATTTCCCTTCCCTGTGAGGTGAGGTGAGCCGCGTTCCAATCCACAGAACTAAAGGCAGGGCCCTTTCGGAGGGAGGGAGTATCTACCTACCTACCTACCTACCTATCACATTTGTATACCGCCCTCCGCCGAGGCTCAGGCCCGTTCACACGGAACTCGGGTTTTGTGTCAAATAGAATACAATAACAGTGGTAACAGTAACAACAGCAGCAGATGTTTACACGGGATAACAATCAGAGGGCCCTGGTGGGGTTCCGTCCGGGTCCGTGGACTGCTGCTGGCGGGCCAGTGTCCCTCCCCCCTCCCCCGCTCCCCGGGCCGAGCTGGAGGGGCGCTTCCCAACTTTTGGACCGCTCAGGAGCCCCGGAATCCTTCTTCCGGCTCCCAGCAGCAACGGGGAAGGCGACCGCAGCGGCCTGGGTCGGTCCTCCCTCTCCCCCCCCCCCCGGCCCCTCCGTGGCCATTTGGGGCGGCGGCGGAGGTCGGCGGGGCGCTGGGGTCGGGCGGAGGACGCCCTCGGAGGGCCGTCCAGGAGCCGCGCGGTTTCCCGTCCCTGCTCCAGCGGGCCCGGCCAAGCGGCTCCAAGAGCCCGCGCCTCGGCCGACAGAGCTGGGACTCGGGGAGCGCCTGCGGGCCTGCCTTGGCCGGCAACCCGGACCGGCCCTCGCCGGCACGTCAACCTCCTGCGCGGAGATCTGCAAAGATGCGCGCCCCGAGGCGGAGCAGCCCGGGCCGGGCGGGCCCCCAAGGGCGGCACTCGCACCCTCTCCCCAACCCCCGGGGGGCCCAACCAGCGGCCGAGCCCACTCGCCCCAAGGAAGCCCCGGGCCGCCTACGCACACGCGCTCCGGCTGGCCTGCTCCGCGAGGCTGTTGCGCGGGGACCCCTTCCTGGCTCCGGGCGGAGCGCCGCTGCGGCCCTCTCGGCAGGGGAGGGGACTGCGGCCGGCAGGCAGGCAGAAGAGCCACGCAGCCGGCCCCCTCCCCTCCCCTCCCCTCCCCCGCCGCCCCCCTCCCCCGTCTTGCTCCGCCTGTGCTGCCTGGCCGGGCCCCCCCGCCCCGAGCTCCCCGTACCGTGCTTGCCGTAGTAGTTCTCCTCGGCGCCCGCCATGCCCGCCGCCCCAGCCAGCCAGCCAGCCAGCCAGGCGCCTCCGCCCAGCCCTGCCCAGCGCGCCGCCCCCCTCGCTCTCTCGCTCCCTCCCTCCCTCCCTCCCTCGCGGCCGGGCGGGGCCTGCCCCAGGGCGCCCACCGGGGGAGCAGAAGTGGGCGGCCGAGCGGCCGGCCAGCCTTTCGGCCGCTTCCCTGGAGGGCCCGGCGCGCTTCGCAGCCTTCCTCGCGGAGAGCGGCAAGAGGCAAGGCAAGGGCGGCCCAGGGAGCCCTTGCAGACCGGCCGCCAGCCTCTGGCCACAGGGACCTGCTTTGCATGTGGTCTCGCTCCCCAAGGGGGGTGGGGTCCGGCTTTCTTTGAAGCACACTAGGAAGAGCCAGCCACAGGGCAGGGAGGCCAAGGCCTTCATAAGGACATCAGGGGAGCCCTCCAGTCCTGCCTCCCGTCTCACCCAGGGGCCAGCCAGTTCCTCTGCAGGGCCAGCAACAGGGCAGAGAGGCCGAGGCCTTCCCCTTTTAAGAACATCTAGTCCAGCCTCCTGTCTCACACAGGGGCCAAGCAGTTCCTCTGAGGTCTTCATAAGAACATGTGAGAATTCAGACCTTCTGTCTGCCATGACAACACTAGAGTTCTTGCAGTTTGTTACTAGACCCACCCACCTAGCAGGACACACCCTGGATTTGATCTCTGGCACAAGGTTAGATGGGGATACGATAGCTGCAAACAGAGCGCCATGGTCAGACCACTTTGCTCTGAAGCCCTGGCTTGCCATATCTCCCCTGCAATAGTACTAGAAGAAGAGTGGTTTTTATACCCCACTTTTCACTGCCTGAAGGAGTCTCAAATAGGTTTGTGTGCTTTGGCCTCCGAGCCTGAAGCAGCCAGTGCCTCGGCGCGGGAGGGGAGGGGTGGTGCAGCTCTGCTCCTTCCCCCTACACCGTGGTGCAGGCCACTTCGGGCTCGAACAGCTGCTTCGGCAGCCAAGGCACAGAAGCCTAGTCTCAAAGTGGCTTACAATTGCCTTGCCTTCCTCTCTCCACAACAGGCATCCTCTGAGATATGTGGGGCTGAGAGAGCCCTGATGTTACTGCTTGGTCAGAACAGCTCTATTAGGGTTGTGATGAGCCCAAGGTCACCCAGCTGGCTGGAGGAGGAGCAGGGAATCAAACCTGGCTTGCCAGATTAGAAGCTGCTCGTCTTAACCACTACACCATGCTGCATAGAAAGAGGTTAAATTTATGACCACCTGCAAAAATTTATGGGTCCCATTGGTTTCCAAAATGGTCTGTGGGACCCAGCAACTCACTCGATGAGTTGGTCAATGACTATCAACAAAGCTTATCAACTGCCATCAATGTGGAGGCACCCCAACATAATCTCTGCCCCCATCTTGGCCTGGGCCCCTGGTACACTGGGGAGCTGAGTGAAAAGAAGTGGGAGCTGAGACAACTCGAGCAAGTGTGGAGGAAAACGTGATGAAGTATCAAGAACGCCTTATAGGATGCTCATGAAAGCCTATGAGATAGCAGTGAAAGTCATGACATCTCAAAGAAAGAACACTCTATTGGCCATTAGCTGTGAAGCATTTGTGAGAAGACAACTAAGAGGTGATATGATAACCATCTTCAAATGGTTGGTAGCAAACCAACTGATGGAATACCTGGAAGAAGCTTTGGTCTTAGACCCTTCCCAGTCAGGTTTCCAGCCTGGCCATGGGGTAGAGACAGCGCTAGTCGCTCTGATGGACGACCTCTGCCGCCAGTTGGACCAAGGCGGGTCGGCGCTGCTGATATTACTAGACCTCTCAGCAGCGTTCGACACAGTCGATCATGAGCTTCTAGCCCGCCGCCTCATCGATGCCGGAATACGAGGGACAGCCCTCCAATGGCTGATCTCCTTCCTCTGGGATCATGGACAGAAGGTTGCAATAGGAGAGAGAACATCAGACCGCCGACAACTTACATGTGGAGTCCCACAAGGAGCGGTCCTCTCTCCTATCCTATTCAACATCTTTATGCGCCCTCTCGCACAACTGGTACGGAAGTTTGGGCTGGGTTGCCATCAGTATGCAGATGACACCCAGCTCTTCCTCCTGATGGATGGCCACCCTGAATCTCCCCCAGAAGCATTAGCCAGCCGTCTGAAAGCAGAGATGGCTCAAGCAGAGTCGCCTGAAGCTCAATCCTTCAAAGACGGAGATCCTATGGCTGGGTAAGAAGGGCCCATGTGAGGAAGCGCACCTGCTCACCCTGGATGGCGTAGAGCTTACTACGGCTCACTCCGCCAGGAACCTGGGTGTGATCCTGGATGGTTCCTTCACAATGGAAGCCCAGATCATGAAGGTACCACAGCTAGCATTCTTTCATTTCCGCCAAGCCAAGCTACTAGCGCCCTACTTGGCCCCGGAACACCAAGCCACAGTGATCCACGTGACGATCACCTCCAGGCTGGATTTCTGTAACTCTCTCTATGCAGGCCTGCCCTTAGCCTTGACCCGGAAACTACAGCTGGTCCATAATGCAGCTGCCAGGATCCTCACTGCAACATCGTGGAGGTCCCACATCCGGCCCATACTATATCAATTGCAATGGTTGCCAGTTGAATTCCGGATCAGGTTAAAGGTTCTAGTAATTACCTTCAAGGCCATACGCGGTCAGGGCCCAGTGTACCTGAGGGACCGCCTCCCTACCTATGCCCCCAAAAGAGCTTTACGCTCCGCCGCCACCAACCGGCTATTGGTCCCTGGCCTAAAAGAAGCTCACCTCGACCCGGGCCAGAGCATTCTCTGTCCTGGCCCCCACCTGGTGGAACGAGCTCCCAGAGGAGATCAGGGCCCTGACGGGACTAAAACAGTTCCCAGGGCCTGCAAAAGGGAGCTCTTCCACCAGGCATTTGGCTGAGGCCAGGCCAACCAACCAACATCTGCAGGGCCCCTGCCCCTCCCCTCCCCCCAGAAACCCAGTAAGACTCCTGGACCTGTTTGAGTTACGACTGTTTATGTTATGATACACTGATATGTTATACTGTAACCCGATTTATCAATTAATAATACTAATGTTATTATATGTATGGTTTCATGTATAGTTTCAGTTATATGTAAACTGCTCTGAGCCTTCAGGGAGGGCGGTATAAAAATATGAATGAATGAATGAATGAATGAATGAATGAATGAATGAATGAATGAATGAATGAATGAATACTTGAAGGGCTGCCATATAGAAGCTGGAGCAGAGTTGTTTTCTGTTGCCCCAGAGGGTCAGACCAGAACCAATGGGTTGAAATTAATTTTTAAAAATTCAGCTAAATCCAGAAGAAGTTCCTGACAGTTGGAGCGGTTCCTAAGTGGAACGGGTTTTCTCAGGAGGTGGTGGGTTCTCCTTCTTTGGACTTTCTAAGGAGAGGCTAGATAGTCGTCTGACAGAAATGCTTATTTTATTAACTTAGGCAGATGGTGAGTGGGTGGGCAGGAGGGGATGTGCCAGTATTTGTCTCTTGTGGCCCTTCCTTGAATACCCAGGGACTGCTGATCACCACTGTGGGAAGGTAGGTGATTAGAGAGCCAGCTTGGTGTACTGGTTTGGAGTGCAGACTTCTAATCTGGTGAGCTAGGTTTAATTCTGCTCTCCCCCACATGCAACCAGCTGGGTGACCTTGGGCTCCCCACTGCACTGATAAAGCTGTTCTGACTGAGCAGTGATATCAGGGCTCTCTCAGCCTCACCCACCTCACAGGGTGTCTGTTGAGGGGAGAGGAAAGGGAAGGCGACTGAAAGCCGCTTTGAGACTCCTTTGGGTAGAGAAAAGCGGCATATAAAATCCAACTCTTCTTCTTCTTCTTCATTTCTCCATGAATCGATATAATCTTTTAAAAATGTCCTCTGGCAGCAAATTCCATATTTTAGCCACCCACTGTATAAAGTAGCATTTCCTTTTGCACATCCTGAACCTCCTGCTCATCAGCATCATTGGATGCCTTCAGGTTCTAGTGTTTGGGAAATGAGAAAAAGCTCTCTTGGCCAACTCTCTCCACCCGAGGCATCCGTTTATCACCCCCTCCCTCAATTTTCTCTTTTTCTTCCTTTAAAAAAAATATTTTTAACAAAATAAACAACATTTACTACAAAAAAAAAGATACACAAGGGAAGAAGGAGGGAATGAAATTCCCATCCAAGCTTAATAGACATATTCAAATTCAAACATTCTAGCATCATCACCATAATCAGTATAACATAATATAAGAGAGTTACAAATTTTAGAGCCTGGAAATTTACTCAGATCCCTAATAAGAGTCTCCCATAATTCTGTAACTGCATCCTCAGTCTTCTGACCTTGTATCACTGTAATATTATTAGACAGTTTTTTCCAACATTATAAAATTGCATGTTTTTCATCTTGAGTTTTCCATTGAAATATTATTAACAATCTCCCAATTGGCTACAATAAACATCCTGGCAAGCACTAAAAGAAAATTTACTAGTTGTCTGACAGCTGAGCTTAAGCAGAACAGCCAGGGGTTCCCACCCTCTGTAGCTGGGCAAGGCCCTCCTGATACCAAGGCCACACTCATCTCTCCCTCCAAGTTTGACAAGGGCACACCCAGACCAGGGCAGGAGAAGCGGGGCTGTTTTTGACATCATAATGTTAAATCAACCAATGCAGGCTGGCTTCCATCTACTGATGCTGTTGTACATGCGAGGCAGCAAAGGGCTGAGCTTGGGGTCTGGAGCAGGATCCAAGCAGCCCTGAAGAACAACCAATGAGCTGTCGGGTCCCCACCCACGGGGCCCAATGAGTTTGAATCAATCAAGCACTGCTAAGCCAATCAGGCTTGGCCTAGGGCGATTCAGCCTCCTGTGCATATGTATATAAGTGCTTGTCTAGGCAAGTCTCCAGTCTGCATTGTTACCTTCAACATGGACCCACTCCTGGAAGCAATAAAGAGCTGCTTGATGCACGACCGCGCCTCACTTATTTCCTAGCAAACCCACTATACAACACTGGCGACGAGGATGGGATGCTGAAAGGAAACAAAGCTGCTCCTGCACGAATCTGGAACAGAGCCCCGCTGTCCAAGGGTGACCCACTGCCAGCAAAAAAGTGTGAGTCCAGAGGCACCCAACCTGTGTTGCAAGCCACTGGAGTGGAACCCAGCCATCTGAAGTGGGGACCATCCGCCAGCTGAATTGCTCAAACTAGGCCGGCAGGCAGAGAAGGCCTAGTCGACCACTGAAAACATACTGGAGGGCACACACCGCAGCATGGCTACCTTGGGACAGATTGAGCCATTCGATCCCAGTCACCCGACCTGATGGCAAAGCTACGAGACACACTTCCGCCATTTTCTCACGGCCAACAGCATCACTGATGCGGCAAGGAGACAGGCAGTGTTCCTGAGCTCCTGCCACCTTTGACCTGGCCCAAGACCTCTTCGCACCCAACAATGTGGATGTCGCAGATCTGGACGAGATCCTCTGCTGGTTCCGGGAGCATTACGATCCACAACCAGAGGAGATCACTTGCTGGTATATTTTCTTCCAACAAGGGCAGCGAGAAGGAGAATCGATTATGGAGAATCGATTATGGAGCCGCACTCCCCAACCTCGCCCGAGATTGCCCGTTCTACAATCTCGAGGAGGCGCTCCGGGATCATTTAGTGTGCGGCCTCAGGGACAAGGCCACCAAGTATCGGCTGTTCAGAAAGAAGGGGCTGACCTTCAAGGATGCACTAGAAGATGCCGTCAACGCTGAGGCCACTAACCACAGTGCCAAGGCCGTCCGAGGCCACGAAGCATCAAGGCACCCACCAGCGGTGCAGCCTAGGACCACCATTCACCATGAGGACCTGAGCGAGGACAACAGGGAAGATGAGGCCGAGGTGGACCACACTGAGGTTTGGCCGTACCTTCACCCACTACCCCTGACAAGGCCCGTGCTCTGGCTGCGCAAGCCCACACACATGCAGCGCGTGCCAATTCTGCGACGCAATTTGCCGTGTCTGCGATAAGAAAGGGCACATTTCCCGGGTGTGCCGCTCACGGCAGGATTCCGCAACCCACCCGATGGCACGCGAGAACGCATACTGCCAACCGAGGACCCATCAAGGCAACCGGGGGCAGCGCGAGACAGCCAGCTGCCAGTAGTGCCTCGAGACCAACAGCACTTGCACCATCATCTTCACACAGAGTGGACCCAAGGAGAAGATACGGCTGAGGGTAAGCATAGAGGGGGGCCCTTGCACCGTCGTCGCTCTCAGTCATTTTGAGCGCAATCCTCAGGCATCTCGGCCCGAACGGAGCCCCCCCTCTCAGCCCCTTAGGCTACCTCATCAAGGACTATATGGTAGGATGGGTGTCGATCAAGGGTGTGGGGGATTTCCACATGTGTTTCCTGGACTTTGCAGGGAGGTTGCCCCTAGTAATTGTCAAAGGGGAACGGACCAGCTTGTTGGGACTGGGTCGAGCCACTGGGAATCACAATCAGCGGAATCCATCGAGTCCATAGGCTCCAAAGCACGTTGCTAGAGGACATCTGCGGGGAATTCCCATTTTCGATTAATCACTTGGCTGCTACACCGGGCTGCCAATCTCGTTGGCTCTCGACCCCCAGGTGGCACCCATTCGCGTCAAGGCCCGGCGGGTCCCGTTTGCACAGGAGTCCCGCATTGATGCAGAAAAGGAAATGCTCCTGGTGCAGGGTGTACTAGAGGCCATGCTGAACACCCCCTGGGAGACCCCAATGGTGACCCCTATAAAGCCGAATGGGGACGTGCACATCTGTGTGGACTATAAATGCACGCTAAAGAAGGTGCTGCAGCAGCAATCATACCCAGTGCCAGTAATTAGCCATCTTCTGGCGTCGCTGTCAGGGGGCAAGGTATCCAACTTGGCTCAAGCCTATCAGCAACGAGGCAGCGGCTGAAGCCTAAACAATTGTCACCCACCAAGGGGCTTTCAGGGTCAAGCGCCTATAGTTAGGAGTCAGTGTGGCCCCAAAACCTGATGGAAGATCTTCTCAAGGGAATTCCGGGGGTAATTCCATATTTTGACGATGTCCTCTTGGCAGGGAGCACAGTCCCAGAACTCGCCGGCTCGCTCAGGGGGGTCCTGCGCCACTTCGACTCAGCCAGGCTGAAGGTGAAACGAGAAAAATGCCGCCTGGGTGTCATAGAATCATAGAATCATAGAGTTGGAAGGGGCCATACAGGCCATCTAGTCCAACCCCCTGCTCAACGCAGGATCAGCCCTAAGCATCCTAAAGCATCCAAGAAAAGTGTGTATCCAACCTTTGCTTGAAGACTGCCAGTGAGGGGGAGCTCACCACCTCCTTAGACAGGCTATTCCACTGCTGAACTACTCTGTCTGTGAAATTTTTTTCCTGATATCTAGCCTATATCGTTGTACTTGAAGTTTAAACCCATTACTGCGTGTCCTCTCCTCTGCAGCCAACAGAAACAGCATCCTGCCCTCCTCCAAGTGACAACCTTTCAAATACTTAAAGAGGGCTATCAAGTCCCCTCTCAACCTCCTTTTCTCCAGGCTGAACATTCCCAAGTCCCTCAACCTATCTTCATAGGACTTGGTTCCTTGGCCCCAGATCATCCTCGTCGCTCTCCTCTGTACCCTTTCATCTACGTCCTTCTTGAAGTGAGGCCTCCAGAACTGCACACAGTACTCCAAGTGTGGTCTGACCAGTGCCGTATACAATGGGACTATGACATCTTGTGATTTTGATGTGTCCTCGAGGTGGAGGTTCCTCATCAGGTTCCTCATCAGGTTCCTCATCGACATGGTAGGAGTCCACCCAACCGAGGACAAGGTGAAGGCCATCTAAAGTGCATCTCCACCGACAACCTAACATGACCTCCAAGCTTTCTTGGGCCTCCTGAACTTCTACCACTTGTTCTTGCCCAACAAGTCCACCATTGTAAAGCCTCTACACAGGCTTCTCGACAAGAAGACCCCCTGGGTCTGGGGGCCCAAGCAGAACAGACCGGTATCCCCATACCTATGTGAGCCTGTGGCCAGTATTATACTATTAATATATATTATTCTATATACTATAGTCTTGTCACTGATGAAAGAATCTCACTGAAAACAGATATTACCTGGATTCCATTTTGACAGAAGTCCTACAGAATAAAGAAACAAGGATAGCTACAAAAATAGAATCCCCTGTTTTTTCAGCCTCTTCATCCAGACCTGCCTCAGCTGCTGGCTCCAGTTGCTCCGGCAACTCCTGGGAGATGGGAGGTGGCAGTGGGGCCGTGACAGAAGTACTGCACAATGGCCATCCCGGCATTGTGCACATGAAGGCGCTGGCTTGCAGCTATGTATGGTGGCCGGGGATTGACAAAAATATCGAATCCAGGGTCAACGGCTGCCGGAACTGCCAGGAAAGCCACCCAGAGATACTGCAAGCTCTGCCACGAGCGTGAGAGTCAGTCATGAAGCCCTGGTCCTGCCTGCACATAGACTTCGCTGGGCCGTTCCAAGGACATACGCTCCTGATTGTGGTAGACTCATTCTCCAAATGGCTAGAGGTGGTCCCAGTGACATCCATGATGTCGGCCGTGGTCATAAAGATCCTCCCGTGCCTCTTTGCGACCCATGGACTGGACATGATCGTCTCAGACAACAGGACCCAGTTCACTTCCACAGAATTCTGGGCATATTTGCAACAGCACCTGATCCGCCAGGTAACCTTGGCTCCATTCCATCCCTCGACAAATGGACAGGCCAAACGGATGGTCAGAACAACCAAGGACATGTTGTCCAATCTCACACAGGGAGACTGGCAGATGCGCCTCACACAGTTTGTGGCCCGCCAGCATACCACGCCGTCCTGGGCAACCGGGAAGAGCCTGGGAGAACTACTTATGGGCAGGAGACTCCGGACCCTCCTGGATCACCTACACCCCAACCATGACAAGACCTGGACAAGGAGCCGCAAGAGCCCCACCGCGCCACACGTCTTTGCGCCAGATGATTCGGTCTGTCCGAAACTACAGCGGTGGGACCAACTGGATTCCAGCCACCTTCACGCATGCAACAGGGCCAGTGTCCTACGGGGTCCAGGGCGAGGACGGCCGAACCCTCCGGCAACATGTGGACCAGGTGCGCCGCCGTGACCACCCTGTGTAACCAGACAGAGCAACACCTGAGGCTGCCACCGATACCGTGCCCAGCGAGACACAACAACCCTGAAGCCCGGTAGCTGAACAAGGGTTGCTCAGGTCAGAAGCAGCGGAAGCAGCAGTGGTGGCCCCCCAGGAGTTCAGCAGTGCAGTCTGGCAGCAGCCAGCCCCTGTCGGTGCCAGGGCCACGCCAGTCAGGGCGGACCCGCATGGCCCCCAGGTACCTACAGCAGTGTTCTCCATCCCCCAGGCTGCGGACCACTCATGGGCCGTGGGGCTCTCGTCACCGGGCCGCGGGGAGGAGAGGGAGGTGCCCACCTGCCAGAAGCTAGCATCTCCCTCCCTGTGTGACGCTAGGATAAGATTCCTGCTTCTAAGAGCAGATCTCCCTAAACGCAACAGGGCCACTCCATGGACGTGCTCCTGATCACAGCGCAGCTAGCGCCTCAATGGAGCATCCGGAAGCATTTAAGGCACGGGCTGCGCGGGCTGCGCGGGCTGCACGTCCTTTCTTGCTTGGCTTTATGCCGCGCCCTCCCCCTTCTGCTGAACACCCCGCTGCCTTTCTCTCTCCCCCCCTCCCTCGGTCCCCAGCCCGAAAAAGGTTGGGGTCCACTGACCTACAGGACTTCATCCATCTCCTCCTGAGTGACTATCTAAGGGGGGAGGGGTGTTGTGTATGAGAGGCAGCAGAGGGCTGAGCTTGTGGTCTGGAGCAGGATCCAAGCAGCCCCAAAGAACAACCAATAAGTGGGGGCTTGTCCAGGCAAGTCTCCAGTGTGCGTGGTGACCTTCAACATGGACCCACTCCTGGAAGCCATAAAGAGCTGCTTGATGCGCGACCGCATCTCGCTTATTTCCTAGCAAACCCACTGTACAATAGATGCCAACCTCCAGGAGGGATGAAAAACGCACACTGTGGAGCTGGACAATAATCACAGAAAAGTGTTAAACAGCCCCTGTTTTGATGCAGCTAATCTTCCATTTACGCACTGAAAAATAAACGCAATGTCATCATGTTGCATGTTTTGCCTTGAGAGGAAAAAAGATTGGAAACGAAACATCCCTTAAACGAATATTCCTGTGATCCTGCTATTTCACTAAATGGATCAATAACTCTTTCAATTCTTAGGGGCTTTTCGCACGGCTTCAAAATCGCACAATGGTTGCCAATTGGTAACGCTATTGATTTGCCATAACGCACGACGTCGTACACAATCTGCAACACTCCTGAAACCAATCAGCAAAAAGCGCTTCGTTGTAGCGCTTTTAGGGGAATCGCAAAAAGTGGATTCACCCTCCGGATAGCGATACACTCCTGCAACCAATCTGCAACACTAGCGCTAAAGACCTGTGCGTTTACATTGTTGCGGGTTCTTCAAAGTCCCTCCTCCTGAGCCTGTCCTCCAAACTTCCGGCGAAGCGATCGCCATTTTTTTTTCTCCGAGCGAGCGGGGATAAACGCACCAGCGAGCCTCTTTCTGTTTAGAGGCTTCCCTGGCTTCAGTCCTTTACCTTTAGTCACTAAGCACAAACCACATAAAAGCCCGTTTGCTGAAATAAAGTCCCTTTATTTTTTACACATTAATTCAGCCGAAAATCGGGCCCGTGAGAGGGGGGGGGATTTTTTTTTTTTATCACTCGAGGCAGCGTGCCAACGATCATACGATCAAACGACAGCTCACATTAGGCAGCTGGATGGGTCTCTCCGTTGCAACGAATCTACCTAGATTCGTTGCTATGGGTCTGTTTTTTTTTTTTTTAAAACCTTTCTTAAAGGGAAAGGGGCTGTTTGGGAGCATGCTAACAGCTGCCCATTGGCTGCTTGACGGCCAGGGGCGGGACGAGCTTGGCAATAGCGCTTCCTTTCTAGCGATTTCTGCCGAGACCAGAAGCCTGTGGGAAACGCTAAAAAACGCAACTGATTCCACTACAAAGGCAGGTATGCATAACGACGAATTCCACTATTTTAAATGGCGATTTTTCATTCCGCAAACAATTTGCAACAAAGATCCCCGTGCGTAAAGGCCCCTAGTAAGATGCAAATGCATCATCCCACACATGATCAAGTGCTCATACACATGCATCATCCCACACATGATCAAGTGCTCATACACAGCCCTTGGTGAGGCCTAGAGGTGCCCTGTGTGTTTACAAGGATTGGTTCGGTTTCCCCTGAGGGGGGCTTTGGGCCTTGTGGACCCCACCGAAGGGAGTGGCTGCAAAATCACAAAACTCTGGCTCACTTACTTTGGTCATATCATGCAACAATGGAGAAAGCAATTATGCGCAGATTGGTCAGTGGAAAAAAAGAAGCCAGGCAGACAAAGAATACAGTGGCTAGACACGATCAAAACAGACACCATCCAGAACATTGTATGGCTGAGGGAGGTGGTGCGGGATTGAGGATTGGTGACAGCTGTACCCATGGGATCTCCAAGAGTCAGACTCAACTGAATGGCTGACAACAACAACAACAAGAATGTTGAACATTCCATGTTGAACATGGAACATCCAGGCCAGAGACATTCAAAGGTCACTTGACATTGCCTGCCTCTGCATGGCAACCCAGGACTTTCTTGGTGGTCTCCTATACAAGTACTGACCAGCTTTGCAGACTGGGCCATCCAGGTGAGGGCACTTGATCACTTACCCTACCAAAAGGTTCTGTTTAAGGAATTTCTTGAAGAGAAAAATATTGGTTAAATTGTAGCAGAACTGCAAAGGTGGTAGTAAACCCTTCAATTAGGACAAAGATCAGATGGATCATACAAAACCAGCAGGAATATGGATGCTAAGAAATGATTTTCTGGCTGTGTTTTCTATGTTTGCTATTCAACTGTGCTGTAGAAAAGAGTCCAGTTGCACCTTAACAACTAATGACATTTGTGAGAGGGGAGGAGCTTTTGTGAGTCTCTACTAAAAATTCGTAGGAAAGAGCTTTTGTGCCACAAATCTTGTTAGTCTTTAAGGCACTACTGAACTCTTGCTCTTTTCTACTGCTAGAAACAGACTAACACAGTTACCCATCATGAAGATAGATTCAAGTGGGTAGCCGTGTTGGTCTGAAGCAGCAGAACAAATTTAGAGTCCAGCAAGAGCACCTTGAATACCAACACATTTTTATTCAAGGTTTGAGTTTTTCTGTGCAGGCACACCTCCTCAGAGACAATGTCATGTTACCCATCATGACTCCTTTGCACGATCATGTAAATGGTTTGTAAAAGCACTGAGTGGAAATATGATATCATATCATTCTGTGTGGTGAGCTCAAACTTTGCATATAGAAAAGGCTCATGAACTCAGTGAAATTCCACCGAGGGACTGAAGAGCATTTTTGGGAGTGTCGTGCCAGGGGAAGACAGATAACTGTGCTGCTACTTGCGGGAAGGGGATTAGGGAGAAAGTGGGGTGGGGTAAATTAAATCAGAGAGAGAGAGAGTGAAAAGAATAATACCAGAGGCCTGATCTAGCCAGAGTTGGCTCTTGTAATCCAGGGGAGCTGTGCTGAGATGTTGCTGTTAGTGCCTGCCTTCTGGGCACAGAGAAATCATGACAAAAAAAAAATTTTTCTTCTTGGATTTTTTAAAAAAGGTACTGGCATGGAGAACACCAGTTGCTTTTCCCCAATAAAATAGTCCATGAAGTACGAGGGCTTGTTACGGTTTCTCAACCTGATCACATGACAGAAAAACTGAATAAATTGTAAGACGTATGCAAATTTATAAAACACTAAGAAATAGTGTTTTATAAATCCCCTTCAGGGATTGCTGCCTTGACATGGCGAAGGGGCTTGTGTAGCTCAGTGAAGCTATGAGCTATGCCGTGTAGGGCTACCCAAGACGGACAGGTCATAGCTGAGAGCTCTGACAAAAGGTGATCCACTGGAGAAGGAAATGGCAAACCACTCCAGTATCTTTGCCATGAAAACTCTATGGACAGTACCAAAAGGCAAAACGATATGACGCCGGAAGATGAGCCCCTCAGGTCAGAAGGTGTCCAATATGCTACTGGAGATGAGCAGATGGCTAGTACGAGTAGCGCCAGAATGAATGAAGCGACTGGGCCAAAGCCGAAAGGACATTCAGTTGTGGAAGTAACTGGTGGCGAAAAGACAGTCCGATGCTGTAAAGATTTTTATTCCATAGGAACCTGGAGTGTCAGATCCATGAATCAAGGCAAGCTGGACGTGGTCAAACATGAGATGACAAGACTGAACATCGACATTTTAGGAATCAGTGAACTAAAATGGACAGGAATGGGTGAATTTAATTCAGATGACCATCAGGTATACTACTGTGGACAAGAATCTCTCAGAAGAAATGGAGTAGCCTTCATAATCAAGAGAGTAGGAAAAGCAGTCTTGGAATACAATCCCCAAAATGACAGAATGATCTCAGTTCGAATCCCAAGGCAAACCTTTCAACATCACAGTAATCCAGGTCTATGCCCCAACCGCTGCTACTGAATAGAATGAAGTTGACCAGTTCTATGAAGCCCTACAACACCTTCTAGAACAAAATGAAGCAGTGCACAGGCTAGTAGAATTTTGTCAAGGGAATACAATGGTCATAGCAAACACTCTTTTCCAACAACCCAAGAGACGACTCTACACATGGACAACACCAGACGATCAACACAGAAATCAGATTGACTATGTGCTCTGCAGCCAAAGATGGAGAAGTTCTATACAGTCAGTAAAAACAAGACCAGGAGCTGATTGTGGTTCAGATCATCAGCTTCTTGTTACAAAATTTAGGCTCAAATTGAAGAAAGTAGGGAAAAGCACTAGGCCGCTCAGGTATGAACTAAATAATATCCCTGACGAATATACAGTCGTTGTGACAAATAGATTTAAGGAATTAGATCTGATAGACAGAGTGCCTAAAGAACTATGGACAGAGGTTCGCAACATTGTAGCAACTAAAACCATCCCAAAGAAAAAGAAATGCAAGAAATCAAAATGGCTGTGTGAGGAAGCTTTACAAATAGCTGAGGAGAGAAGTGAAAAGCAAGAGAGAAAGAGAAAGATACACCCAACTGAATGCTGAATTCCAGAGAATAGTTAGAAGAGATAAGAATACCTTCTTAAATGAACAGTGCAAACAAATAGAAGAAAACAATAGAATAGGGAGGACCACTTCAAGAAAATTGGAGATATGAAGAGAACATTTCATGCAAAGTTGGGTATGATAAAGGACCAAAATGGTAGGGACCTAACAGAAACAGAACAGATTAAAAAAAGGTGGCAAAATTATACAGAAGGACTATACAAGCTTAACATCCATAATAATGTCCATAATAACCACGAGGGGGTATTCACTGATCTAGAGCCAGAAATCCCAGAATGTGAAGTCAAATGGGCCTTAGGGAGTCTGAGCAACAATAAAGCTAGTGGAGGTGACAGCATTCCAGTTGAACTATTCAAAACCTTAAAAGACGATGCAGTTAAAGTGCTACACTCAATGTACCCGGAAATTTGGAAAACTCAGCAGTGGCTACAGGATTGGAAAAGGTCAGTTTATGTTCCAATCCCAAAGAAGGGCAATGCCAAAGAATGTTCAAACTACCGCACCAGTGCACTCATTTCTCATGCTAGCAAAGTTATGCTCAAAATCCTACAAGTTAGGCTCCAGCAATATGTGGACCGAGAACTTCCAGAAGTACAGGCAGGATTTCGAAGAGGCAGAGGAACTAGAGATCAAATTGCCAACATATGCTGGATCATGGAGAAAGCTAGGAAGTTCCAGAAGAGCATCTACTTCTGCTTCATTGACCATGCTAAAGCCTTTGATTGGGTGCAGCACAACAAATTGTGGCAAGTTCTTAAAGAGATGGGAATACCACTGCATCTTATCTGTCTCTTGAGAAACCTCCATGCATGTCAAAAAGCAACAGTGAGAACTGGGCATGGAATCACTGATTGGTTCAAAATTGAGAAAGGAGTTCGGCAAGGCTGTTGTCAGGATCCTGGCCTGGCTCCTGCCATGATTTGTTTTTGACCTGTGAGACTCCATCTTGATCTCTTCTGTGCTGTTTTGAGAACCTTTGTGTAACCCTGAGCTGTCTGCTTTGTTTAGCCATGATTTAGACTCTGTGCATATTTCTGTAGCTATTTTATCTGTAGGAGAGGAACTGTCTCTAATACCCAAGGCCAAGATTGCCTGGCTATCGTTTGGAGAGGCACCCAGACTGACGCCTGTGGGAGGGGGGCTCCTACTCCTTGGGAACTGTGTAACTTTGGGCGGGAAAGGGAAAGTGTAAAAGTGCCTGTTTGACTTGTATTGAACAGAATTGACTTTGAAGCGTTGAGGTGTGCTGATCTGCTATCATTAAAACTTTCTATTAATCCAGAAGCTAGTTGTTAGCCTGTTTGCCCTTGACAGCTGTATATTGTTGCCTTGCCTATTTAACTTGTATGCGGAGCACATCATGAGAAAGGCGGGATTAGATGAGTCACAAATTGGGATCAAGATTTCAGGGAGAAATATCAACAACCTCAGGTATGCAGATGATACCACTCTAATGGCAGAAAGTGAAGAGGAACTAAAAAGTCTTTCAATGCGGGTGAAGGAAGAGAGTGCAAAAGTTGGCTTGAAACTCAACATCAAGAAAACAAAGATCATGGCATCCGGACCTCTCAAATCCTGGCAAATAGATGAGGAAGAAATTGAGGTAGTGACAGATTTTATTTTCCTGGGCTCCAAGATCACTGCAGATGGGGACTGCAGCAAAGAAATTAAAAGACGCTTGCTCCTGGGGAGGAAAGCTATGGCAAATCTAGACAGCATCCTAAAAAGCAGAGACATCACCCTGCCAACTAAAATGCATCTAGTCAAGTCTATGGTCTTCCCAGTTGCAATGTATGGCTGTGAAAACTGGACCATAAGGAAGGCCAAGCGTCAAAGAATTGAGGCTTTTGAACTCTGGTGCTGGAGAAGACTCTTGTGAGTCCCTTGGACTGCAAGGCAAACAAACCAATCAGTCCTCGAGGAGATCAGCCCTGACTGCTCCATAGAAAGCCAGATCCTGAAGCTGAAGCTCAAATACTTTGGCCACCTCATGAGAATGAAGGACTCCCTGGAGAAGAGCCTAATGCTGGGAGCGATTGAGGGCAAATGAAGAAGGGGACGACAGAGAATGAGGTGGCTGGATGGAGTCACTGAAGCAGCTGTGCAAATTTAAATGAACTCCAGGGAATGGTAGAGGACAAGAAGGCCTGGAGGATCATTGTCCATGGGGTCGCAATGGGTCGGACACGACTTCGCACCTAACAACAACAACAAAGGAATAATATTAGTTTTATCTATTTTGTACTTGCCTTCATTAAAGGTGCGGGGGGGTGGGGAGTCTGCTGATTGATTTTAATCATTTAATTCTGGGAAGCACAGACCTTCTTGCAAGCTTTTGTTAATTGGTGGAGACTGTGCAGTATGTTTTCATATGGGGTACTTAGGTCTTGCACTTCCTCTTAGTTATAATATTTTTTTCTTTTGTTGCTGTAAGCGTTCTTGTGGTCCCAGTTTTTTCTCTGTGAGCTAATTCTACAATTAGGATCTAACTAGAAACTTATTTAAATACATTTTCTGTGGGCATTGCATGTAGTTCAGCCCACATGAACAGGTTGCTATTATATTAATGCTTCAGGCATAATCACTGGTACACACTGTGGCCACCCTTATTTACTGTTTTGGAAATGTATCTGCCGCCTCTCCAGAGACTGGCTTCAGGCAGAAGTTTAATACAATAAAATTGTGAATGGAAATTTACAATTTCCTTTTTAGTTGAATTATATCTACATGTTTGTACATTTTAGCTTCATTTTAGCTTCATTGTACATTTAGCTTCAGACCTTTGGCTGAAACAATAAAAGCCAAGAAGCTTAAGGAGAAGGGTAAAAAGGAGAAAGAAATTGAGGCAGAGATAGAGATAGAAGATTCAGCAGAGGGAAGGTCTTAAATAACTAGGCTGCTAGAAAAGACAAAGCAGAGAACTAAAAGCATCTACAGAAGGATTGCTTAATCAACAGTCTAAAGAAATACTAAATGAAATCCAAGAGTATAAGAGAGAACTCTCAGACCGGATAGAAATCCAAGAGTATAAGAGAGAACTCTCAGACTGCCTTAAAGAGGCAGTTGAGGACAATACAAGAAAAATAGACCAAATTTTAAATCAAGGCCCCCCCCCCCCCCGCACAGTCTTCAAGCTGTGCAGGCTTGAGTGGTGATTCCAGAACTCCAGGCTGTGTCTGGAGGTTGGCAACCCCAGTAACAAATTAATTCCAGATTGGGTATCCCTGAGGTGTCATAATAGACAATTGGGGTCATCTCTCTGGAATAAGGTCACCAGATTGTCCCTCTTTAGGAGGGACATCTGGGGGCATCTGGCAAATTGTACTTATGTTGCAAGTAAAATATATATATACTAGGGGCAAAGCCCGTTGTCTCCAAGAATACAACGGGCGCTAGAGCTTGGCAGTGGGAAGAGGAAGGGGAGGAGTTGTCCAGTCTGTAAGAGCATGGGGTTGAATGTGTGTGTCGTGTGGGAGGTTGTGGTGGCATGGTGGCAAATGAGGGTATGGGTGTGGAGATATGGGTGTCAAGAACCTGTGGTGTGGAAAGTTCGTTGAGTGTGGGAGAGGACTGACCTTTGGGAATTTTGGCATAGTGGTTGTAGATGAGCTTTCCAGAGCCATGTCCTCAGATATGTGAAGGGAAAATCAGACTGGAGACTGTTCTTAGGGGAAGATTACATGGCAACCAATTCCCCCCAGTTCTGCGTCATTTCCCTTCTTGTGTGAATTAGGCCACATTCAGCGAAATGCCCCTCTGCCCTAATACATATAGGGTAGTCACAGTACACAGGTGTCCACCCTGTTCCTTCTGTGTCCCATATTTTCACTGTTGGTACAATGTTATGTGCCCACATGCTTCTTTCGTGGTTGCTCCTTAGAAGAACGGATTTTTGTACCCTATTGCTTACTACCCAAAGGAGTCTCAAAGCGGTTTACAAACACCTTTTCCATTCGTCTCTCCACAATAGTCAACCTGTGAGGTATGTGAGGTTGTGCGAGATCTGAGAGAACTGAGAATGGGCCGCAGTGACCCAGCAGGCCTCACTTGTCTCAAAGCATTTTCCAGTCGTCTTCCCCTTCTCTCCCCATAGCAGACTCTACATGAGGGAGGTGGGGTAGCGAGCCTCACAGGGAAGCTGGCAACCCTAAGAGGAAGACTGTCTGTGCACAGCAGTCTTGACCTTAGTAAGGTTTTTTATACTGTTTTTTTATTTGCCAGGCCAAGGTTATTTGCCAGTTACTGTTTCATTTACTATGTGTCTCCAGACATTTACTTGTTCTCTATTTAGTTCCAGGCTGTAAATATTTATTTAGATCTTCCTGCACTTTCCAGACTCACAGGACTGATGCTGGTCTGCCTGTCTGCACCCCAGAATACAAACAGTTGCTGATAAGGGCTGGCCATAACCCATAGACCAGGAGGGACACTCCTGCACCCCTCCCTACCAACTGCAGGCATTAATGGCTCATTTGAAGGCTGGACTCTGAGGCATTGTATGATTTTGAAGTCCCACCTCCAAACCTCCAGGAATATTTCCAACCCAGGGGTAGCCAACCTACAGGTGTGGCCTGGAGAGCTCCTGGAATTACAGCTCACTTTCAGATTATAAAGATCAGCTCCCCAGGCAGAAAGGGCTACTTTGGACAGGGTTGTGGTAGAGAAGAAACATTTAAGGCTTCCCACACAGGTTGTTGTTGAATTGAAAGACTTGAGGCCTACTGCACAGGGTTGTTGTGCAGATGAAACAGGAGACAAAAGAGCCAGCTTCCTCTGCAGAATAACGCTGTGCAGTGGCCTCAAATCTGCTGAGAGTTGCAAAGAAGAAAGACACATGGCTTGGCTGTGTCTAACCCCTGGCCAGAGCAGTATTTAGAGAAGGGGCTTTTCTGTGGCCTCCCTGTCAGGCAACTGTTTGGCAGAAGGAGTAAGTCCCTTCCCCCTCAAAAGGAAGGCCCTCAGTCCCCCCTGCGTTGCTCTTGGAAAGGCCTCCTTCCCTCAGTCAGGGCCTGTCAGAGGCTCCTTTGCAGCAGGCCTGAAGGGAGGGGAGAGGGGGAGCACTCTGCAGCCTCCTGCCAGCTCTGTCAGGGTTCTGAGGCAATTTACAGTTGGACATGACAGTTAGGACAGCCTTGGGGCGAAAAGGGCTGGCGCAGCCTGTCCAAGCCTCTGTTCTCATCCCCCTTGGCAGCCATGCTGACCTCCTCTCCCTTTGGTGGTCAGGAGCAGACTGGCAGCCAGACTGGTCTGGGTGAATGGAATTTTGGTCTGTCCTGGTGAGGGGCCAATAGGAAGGCACTTTGCGCGCCTCCCCATTGGCTGCTTGGCTCTAGATGGACACTCGGAGGGCCCAATCAGTCATAATAGACAATTGGTTCACGGCTCCTGATTGGGCTCTCTGAGTTTTTATGCTGGACAGGGCCCGCCCTAACTCCTCCCCAGTTGGCCTTACTCTTTTATTTAATAGGACCGGTTAAAGATTACAATACTATTTTTGCATTCTATGCGTTCTATGAAAATTTTTGTTGCTCCATATAGACCAAATTTTTAATCAAGCACCCCCCACCCACCCCCAGTCAATGGTGCCTCACTTTACCAATCTGGTCCTGCTTTAAAATCTGGTCACCTTACTCTGGAATCCAACACACCTGAAACAACCAAAACCAATCAACCACCTGAAACAGAAAAAGCTAAAGCATCCTAAGCCAAAGCAACCAAACAAGAAACAAGAACCAGGGCACAACCCTAGAAATTAAGCAGTTAGCAACCCAAGGAGGAACACAACATCAGACATGGACACCTCTCAATCATCGAGCCCAAATACGGGCACAGTAACAAAAAGACCCCCTGGGGGTCAGAGATTCCAATAATAAGGGGAAGAGGCAGGGACAGCGGTGGGAGGAGACTGAACAATAGAAGGGGCTTGAGAAATGAACACGCTCAAACTCCTTCTAACCTCCGCCCCATCTCTTGGGCCACTAGGGTGGAGGCAAAGATGAATAACCCACCTCAGACACCGATGCTGTGAAATGCCAGGTCCATCAACAACAAAGCCTCCACTCTGCAAGCGTATTTCACTGAGCAGGGGGTAGACCTGGCGTGCCTGATGGAAACCTGGACCAGGGACGGCGAAACTGTCGCCCTTAAAGAGTTAACCCCTGCTGGGTTCTCCATCCACCATCAGTCACGGACTGTGGGGCGGGGAGGGTGGGTGGCAATCCTGATCTGTGACAATATCTCCTTCAGGGCTCTCTCTACACCAAAAATCCCAGGAATTGAATGTGTTGGCCTGGGGTGGGGTACAACCGAGAGCGTGGCCATCTGGCTGGTGTATCGTGCAACCAATGCAACTCCAGATGCCCTGCCAGCCCTGCTAGAGGTGGAGGCTGCCTGGACATTACAGTTTCCTAGACTATTAATCCTGGGGGACTTTAATGTCCATGCGGAATTGCTGTCCTCTGGCAACGGGCTGGACCTGGTGTCAGCCATGGTGACAGTAGGGCTCTCACAATTTGTTGTTGGTCCTACCCACCAGGCAGGCCACACAATGGATCTGATTTTCAGTGCAGGTCTGAGTGTGGATCCTGCTATGACCGAACCGCTATACCCTGAAGACCCGGCTTAGGCTACCACCTCCCCCTCAGTTGGGTGCCGAGCACATTTCAGCTCGACAAGGAATGGATCCGATTGGATTCCTGAATGCTCTGCAGGACCCAATGCCACCCAGCACTTCTCTAGATGGATTGGTCAGCGACTGGCATGACAGATTGCTGGCCACCATTGATGAGATAGCTCCCAGACGTCCTCTCCATCTCAATTGGGCCCCATGGTACACCGAGGAGCTCCGCGAAAAGAAACGGGAATTGAGATGACTAGAGTGAGTTTGGAGGAAGACTCGCAACAAAGAATTGAGAGTATCTTATAGAACAAGAGCCTCTTGTGGCGCAGAGTGGTAAGGCAGCTGTCTGAAAGCTTTGCCCATGAGGCTGGGAGTTCAATCCCAGCAGCCGGCTCAAGGTTGACTCAGCCTTCCATCCTTCCGAGGTCAGTAAAATGAGTACCCAGCTTGCTGCTGGGGGGTAAACGGTAATGACTGGGGAAGGCACTGGCAAACCACCCCGTATTGAGTCTGCCATGAAAATGCTAGAGGGCGTCATCCCAAGGGTCAGACATGACTCGGTGCTTGCACAGGGGATACCTTTACCTTTTACCTTTATAGAACGTTGTTAAGAGTCTATGAGATGGCGGTAAAGTCAGTGAAATGCAACTTTTACTCGACTAGCATTGCATCTGCGCACTCATGCCCAGCACAACTATTTAGCGTAGTCCGATCTATCACCGCCCTCAATGAAGGGCAAACGATAGCGCAAAGAATAGCCAAGCTGTGAGGCATTTGCGAGTCACTTCGCAGACAAAATCTCAACTTTCCGCCATGACCTCCCTCCAACTTTGGACACAGAAAGTGAACTGGAGGCTCCTTGGACATCTTTGGAGAGAACAATGAGTTACTTCAGATGACAGGATGCTAGCAACAACGAGGCCAACCACTTGCCCTCTAGACCCATGTCCATTGTGGCTCCTAAAAACAACAGACATAAGAATAGGAGCCCCCCTCCGGGAAATAATCAACCTCTCCCTTTCAATGGGAGAATCCCCAGAGGGATTAAAAGAGGCAGTGGTATGCCCGTTGCTCAAAAAACCATCCTTGGCTTCACAGGAGCCTGACAACTACCGCCCCGTCTCGCATCTCATGTTTCTGGGGAAGTTGGTTGAAAGGGCTGCTGTGGGCCAAATATCAGCATTCCTGGAAGAAACTTCAGCCCTTGACCCATTTTAGTAGGGCTTCCAGTCTGGCCATGGGGAGGAGACAGTGCTAGTCGCCCTGACGGATGACCTCCACCACCAACTGGACCAAGGCGAGTTGCTGATACTATTAGACCTGTCGGCAACGTTTGACACAGTCGATCATGAGCTCCTAGCTCACCGCCTTGCCGACGCTGGGATACGGGGGACAGCCCTCAAATGGCTGATCTCCTTCCACCAGGGTCGCGGACAGAGGGTAGCAATAGGAGAGAGAGTATCTAGCCATCACCAGCTCACATGTAGAGTCCCACAAGGAGCAGTCCTCTCTCCTATCCTATTTAATATCTTCATGTGCCCTCTTGCTCAGCTGGTGCAGAGGTTTGGGCTGGGTTGCCACCAATACACAGACGACACCCAGCTCTTCCTCCTGATGGATGACTGCCCTAACTCCCCCCCAGAATCTTTAGCCAGATGCCTGGAAGCAGTGACAAAATGAATCAAGCAGAGTCGTCTGAAGCTCAACCCTGCAAAGACGGAGGTCCTGTGTTTGGGTAGGAAAGGACCATGGGAGGAAGCGTGCCTGCCCACACTGGACGATGTACAACTCCTAGCGACTCATTCCGCCAGGAACCTGGGCGTGATCCTGGATGCTTCCCTTACAATGGAAGCCCAGGTCACAAAGGTAGAGCGGCTGGCATTTTATCACCTCCGCCAAGCCAAACTACTACCTGGAACCAGAGCACCTGTGGTTGTTATTGTTATACTGTTATATTGATTTTGATGGTGTTCATAGAATCATAGAATCATAGAGTTGGAAGGGGCCATACAGGCCATCTAGTCCAACCCCCTGCTCAACGCAGGATTAGCCCTAATCATCCTAAAGCATCCAAGAAAAGTGTGTATCCAACCTTTGCTTGAAGACTGCCAGGGAGGGGGAGCTCACCACCTCCTTAGGCAGCCTATTCCACTGCTGAACTACTCTGACTGTGAAAAACGTTTTCCTGATATCTAGCCTATATCGTTGTACTTGACGTTTAAACCCATTACTGCGTGTCCTCTCCTCTGCAGCCAACAGAAACAGCATCCTGCCCTCCTCCAAGTGACAACCTTTCAAATACTTAAAGAGGGCTATCATGTCCCCTCTCAACCTCCTTTTCTCCAGGCTGAACATTCCCAAGTCCCTCAACCTATATTCATAGGGCTTGGTCCTTTGGCCCCAGATCATCTTCGTCGCTCTCCTCTGTACCCTTTCAATTTTATCTACGTCCTTCTTGAAGTGAGGCCTCCAGAACTGCACACAGTACTCCAAGTGTGGTCTGACCAGTGCCGTATACAATGGGACTATGACATCTTGTGATTTTGATGTGATGCCTCTGTTGATACAGCCCAAAATGGCATTTGCCTTTTTTACCGCTGCATCACACTGCCTGCTCATGTTTAGTTTGCAATCCACAAGTACTCCAAGGTCTCGTTCACACACAGTGTTACCTAGAAGCGTATCCCCCATCCAGTAGGCATGCTTTTCATTTTTCTGACCCAGATGCAGAACTTTACACTTATCTTTATTAAATTGCATCTTGTTCTCATTTGCCCATTTTTCCATTGTGTTGAGATCTCGTTGAACTCTGTCTCTATCTTCCAGAGTATTTGCCAGTCCTCCCAATTTGGTGTCATCTGCAAACTTGATGAGTAGTCCCTCCACCCCCTTATCTAGATCATTAATAAATATGTTAAAAAGTACCGGGCGAAGCACCGAGCCCTGAGGTACCCCGCTACTCACCTCTCTCCAGTCTGATGAAACACCATTGACAACAACTCTTTGAGTGCGGTTCTCTAACCAATTCCCTATCCACCTGACTATCTGAAAATCCAGATTGCAGTCCTTCAATTTATCCATCAGAACATCATGGGGAATCTTGTCAAAAGCTTTACTAAAATCCAAGTAAATGACATCAACCGAATTTCCCCGATCCAGCAAACCTGTTACTTGGTCAAAAAAGGAAACCAGGTTGGTCTGACAGGACCTATTGGAGACAAATCCATGCTGACTTCCTTGGATCACCAAATTGTCCTCCAGATGTTTGCAGATCGCTCCCTTTAATATCTGCTCCATTATCTTCCCCACAACAGAGGTCAGACTCACTGGTCTGTAGTTTCCCGGTGTCAGGATTGTTAGAAACCCTGCCATAAATTAGCCTGAGTTCTTCCATGACAGTTATATTGCTTAGTGCCTGGTTGCTCCAGGTTCTGTAATCATGCTAACAAGTAGAAAGTGAAATGAATGTTATTGTATCCATTATCTCTTTCTGGGGCCTCTCGGCTGGGTCTGGTTTCGCTATCAACAGTGGAAGACAGTCAAGGCCATGAGAATGTAACTTTTTTTTAATTGCAAGTGCCTGTTCTCTCCCTCTCCCCTCCCTTGGGAACTTTCAAGTTTTGGGCGGGAGAATTGTATTGATAAGAAGAAGCAAATCTGCCCTCAAGCCAGATTTGACTTCGCTAGTCTAGATGTATGTAGTGCTTCTCAATAAAGCTTTCTTATTATTAAGAAGCTAGTTGTGAGTTCTTTCAACGTATGACATTAAGTCAAATCTCACAACACCTTTCGCCTGCCAACATGCAGGACGAAGGCCATATTTATACCGAGCAGGAAGAAGGCCTGGAGTGGGACTTCTCTCAGGGCGAAGTGGCCGGCGCGGGCTCGTTTAGTTCGGGCATGGCCAGAGCCTTGGGTGATGCGACCCCGGGCCACGCGGAGTTCCTGGAAAAGCACATCACCGAACGCAGGCGTCTGTCAAAGTATGACCACCTGACAGGTGATGAGCTGTGATCAACTGCCTGTGGGGGTGTCCAGTCAAGGGATGGCGACCACCCTCGAAGTGCAGGAGTTGCAACAGAGAATCGGCAAGATGACCAGCTGGCTGCAGGGAGTGTCGGGACAGTTGGATCCAGAGGCGCAGCGTGAGGCGAGACGCTTGCTGCGAGAGTTGCAAGCAGACTTCCGCGAGCCTGGCGGCCAACGGCTGGGGGACCTTCCCACCCTAAGGGAGCGCGACGAAGCGGTGATGAATGCCGCATCCGAAGCCGAAGCTGCGGCCCTGGCGGCGGCGAGAGCGGCAGCGCAACTGGAGGAGGAGGGGGAGGACGAAGACGACGACCTCGGTGTGGCCGACGCCGCGAGAGGAGCGGGACTCCAGGGCTTGGGTCAAGTCGTGGCCCAAGGACTGGCCGATGGAGTAGGAGCCGGTGGATTACAAATTGCAGCGGCGGCTGCTGATGGAGCAGGAGCAGCGGACGGAGCAGCGGTGGCGGCTGGTGGAGCGGCTGAAGCGGTGGCGGCAGCCCGAGTGGGGGTGGCGGCCAGAGCAGCGGTGGCAGTGAGAGCAGCGGCGGCGGCGAGGGCAGCGGCGGCGGCGAGAGCAGCGGCAGGAGCTGGTCGAGGAATTGGTCGTGGAGCGCGGGCTCCGATGGATTGGGGCCCGGGACGTCTGCCTCCTCATCTCAGGGGAGTGGAGATGCGGAGCACCTACAAGTTTAAGGCCAGGTTCTCGGGTGATTCGTCAACTTTTCCGTCGTTTCTGGTTCATCTCCAAGCCTACATGATGGACATGGGGTTCACTTTCAATGATGATGCCGAGCGCATTCGTTTCGTGGGGGAGTGTTTGGAGGGAGAGGCGGCAAAGTGGTTCATGGACCTCTACCGTTACAATCCGAGAGCAGTTCGTAACTACAATCACTTCCTGAGAACCATGCGCTTGATGTACGTGGAGCCCTTTGAGAGGGAGACAGCGGAGAAGAAACTCAAGGTCCTGAAGCAAGGGACAATGACAGTGGCCGAGTATGCCCGAGAATTTAAAAAACTTTCATCAGCTGTTCCGGATTGGACGGAACCCCAGAGAGTGCATGCTTTCGTGGGGGGACTCTCCGGAGACCTGTCCAGCAAGTGCCTCCTTCTAGACGATCCACTGACCGTTTTGGGATGGGTGCAGCTGGCGGGAGAGATGGAAGGGCGTTTGGAGCGGGCGGCTGAATATAAAGGAATCGCGGACAAGACGGGTGTAAAGACCTCTACCCCTAAGAAAGCCAAGCCCAAAGCTAAACTGGAACCGAGCGAGCGCTCTAGGTGCATGGAAAAAGGATTATGCCTGGGCTGTGGCCAGGCTGGCCATTTCCTCGCCCAATGCCCATCCAAAACCTCGCCTAGTGCCAAGCCGTCGGGGGGAACCCCAGCCAAAGCCTCTACAACCAAGAAAGTAGTCCCGAAGAAAACCGCCAAGTCCCTGCTTGCTCCGGCTGGAGCCACAACTATGGTGGAGGAATCAGAGGGCAGCAGCCAAGAAGAAGAAATACAATCGGGTTAGCAGTCGGGAAACGACGACGACCTGCTGTGAAGGCGCCCCGCCAGCAGGTCTCCGGCAGGGGCAAACGCGCGGTGAGTGACTCTCCCCTAGTTCTCTTGCCTGCTACTCTCACAGAGCCCAACTCTGGGGAAAAACTGGGGGTACGTTGCATAGTGGACTCGGGTTGTACCAAAACCCTAGTTAGCCCAGCGCTAGCCGAGACTTTGGGGGTGGGGAAGGTGCCTCTGGGGGAGCCCCTACCCATCACTCAATTGGATGGGAAATGTGCCCCAGGGGGGGAGGCCACAGTGAAAACGCTCCCGATGGACTTGGACACTGATAAACATTGGGAGCAAATCCAACCCCTGGTAGCGCCTCACTCCGCATTCCCGTGTGTGTTGGGGCTGGACTGGTTGCGTGAACACGATCCCACAGTGAAGTGGAAGAAGGGGACAGTGAAGTTTTCGTCTCAGGGTTGCAAGCAGCATGTGCGACCCCTACCCGCTCAGGGCTGTCGAACCGTGGCCGCAGTGGGGGCGGCTAGGGCGCCTGCCCTCCCACGGGATTATCGCGAGTTTGAGGATGTGTTTGCTGAAATTGAATGCGACCAACTGCCTCCCCACCGCAAGACGGACTGTGCAATTGAGCTGAAGAAGGGAGAGCCGCTCCCCAAAGCCAAATTGTACTCCATGAGCCCTAGAGAAATGAAGGAGCTCAGGGAGTTCCTGGACAAGAATTTAGCCAGGGGTTTTATCAGACCGGCCACTTCCCCCCTGGCCGCCCCAGTCCTCTTTGTGAAAAAGAAGGATGGGTCCCTGCGCCTCTGTACGGACTACAGGGGGCTGAATGCTGTTTCCACCTGCAATGCCTACCCATTGCCTTTGATTAAGGACTTGTTGGGACATTTGGGGAGGGCCCGGATTTTTACAAAACTGGACTTGAGAGAAGCTTATTACAGGTTCCGCATAAAGAAGGGGCATGAGTACCTGACGGCTTTCAAAACCCCCTTGGGCCAATTTGAGTATACTGACATGCCGTTCGGCCTCGCCGGCGCTCCGGGCGTGTTCATGAACATGATAAATGAAATTATGCATGATTTGTTGTATCAGGGGGTGCTGGTCTATATTGATGATATTTTGGTGTATTCTGAAGACCTGGACCAACACACCAAATTAGTCCGCGAGGTGCTCAGCCGGCTGCGGAAGCACCTTTTGTTTGCCAAACTTTCAAAGTGCGAGTTCCACCGGGAGGCGGTGGAGTTTCTTGGGTTCCGGGTTTCCAAAGACGGAATTGAAATGGACCCGAGCAAAGTGCGTGACTTGTTGGCCTGGGAACCCCCCAGGACTAGGAGGCAGCTCCAGAGCTTCTTAGGCTTTGCGAACTTTTATAGAACGTTTATTCCTAGCTTTGCCAAGGTGGCATTGCCGCTGACTGACTTGTTGAAAACGAAAGAGGGGGGGAAGGCGGCAAATCGACCGGGCGCCCCACTCCAGTGGACCCCCCTGTGTCAGGAAGCCTTTGAGAGTCTGAAGCTCCTTTTTACATCTGAACCGGTGTTGGCACATGCCGACCCAACTAAGCAATTTACAGTGCAAGTAGATTCCTCGGATGTGGCAATGGGGGCCATAATCCTACAAGAGTGGGAGGATGGGAAGCTGCACCCCTTAGCCTATCTGTCAAAGAAGTTTTCTGGGGCAGAACGCAACTGGGCGATTTGGGAAAAAGAGGCAGCCGCAGTAAAATTAGCGCTTGCCACGTGGAGGCATTGGTTGGAAGGGTCTGCCATCCCGTTTGTAGTTTGGACGGATCATAAAAATCTCCAAGCGCTCAAGCAGCCCCGCTCACTATCTGCCAAGCAAATGCGGTGGGGGGAGTTTTTCTCACGGTTCAACTTTTCTCTTAAACATCTGCCAGGCAAAATGAACTTTTTGGCGGACGCCCTCTCCCGCTTGCCCCAGTACAATAGCAAACGCGACCCATTGGTGGATACGGTTTTCACCCCCGCCCAGTTGGGAATGGCAGCAGTGACGCGCAGTCAAGCAAAGAAAGGAAACCCGATTCCCGGGGGGTGGGTTCAAAAGGAGGTGTTACATGACTCTGAGTTCGCTTCACTCCGCCCTGCCCTCGTCGACAAGGGGGGCCTGTTTTTCAAGGGAGAGCGCCTTTACGTTCCAGCGGCGGCGCGCTGAGACGTTTTAAAACTGTCACGATGCAAAAACTGCAGGGCATTTTGGCTTTGTGAAAACTCTGCACCTGGTCAGAAGACATTATTGGTGGCCAACATTAAGGATCGATGTAGAGAAGTATGTGCAGGGCTGCCCTACGTGCCTGGTTTCCAAACCCCCAGGAGGAAAGAAGCGAGGGCTGCTGCAGCCCCTGCCCACCCCTGCCCGTCCCTGGTCCGATGTCACCATGGACTTTATCACGGACCTGCCTCCCAGCCAGGGCAAGACTGTCATTTGGGTGGTTGTGGATGCGTTTTCTAAGCAAGCCCATTTCATTCCCTGTGCGGGGCTGCCCTCAGCGGCCAAACTGGCCTCTATGTTTGTGACTCACATAATCCGCCTACATGGAATTCCTAGGAGATTGCTCACGGATCGGGGCCCTCAATTCGTTGCCAAGTTCTGGCGGGAGCTTTTGAAGTTGCTGGGGATAGAGCAAGCCCTGACGTCTGGCTACCACCCTGAGTCCAACGGGCAGACAGAGAGGGTGAACCAAATTCTTGAACAGTACCTGCGCTGTTTTATTAATCACCAACAAAATGATTGGGTTGCCCTCTTGCCTCTTGCTGAGTTTGCCTACAACAACGGGGTACATGCATCCACTGGGGTGTCTCCCTTTAAGGTGGTGTACGGGACAGACCTGATTGCTGCACCCACCTGGGAATTGGTTTCTGCTGAAGCCCCTGAAGTTTCAAAATGGGCAGCAACTATTGGGTTGGCCTGACATTGTCTCTAGCCTTGATGAGGCTAAACAAGCTTATAAGTCCCAGGCAGACAAGAAACGTGCACCTGCGCCAGCCTGGAAAGTAGGAGACCTTGCCTACCTGTCTACAAAAAATCTACGCTGTCAGCAACAGTCTAAGAAACTGGGTCCCAAATTTGTGGGGCCCTTCCCCATTGTTAAACTAATCAATGATGTGACTGTGGAATTGAGTTTGCCTAAAACTTACAGGAATGTGCATCCGGTTTTTCATTCCAGCCTGCTGCGGCGAGCCCCTGTGCCGGATGTGTGGCACCCTCCGCTCTCAACGCCAGTGCCTGTCTTTATTGACAAAGACACCCACTACGAGGTCGACCAGATCTTGGACTCTCGTCTGCATAAGGGCCGACTCCAATATTTGGTGGATTGGAAAGATTTCCCTTCGGGGGAACGGGAGTGGGTGGAGGCGGGTAATGTGAAAGCCCCCCACCTCCTCCGAGCTTTCCACCCTGCCTTCCCTGAATGTCCTCGGCCTGTGGATGCGGGCTAGTGAGGGGGGGTCCTTTTTAGGTTGGAAGGATGTCAGGATTGTTAGAAACCCTGCCATAAATTAGCCTGAGTTCTTCCATGACAGTTATATTGCTTAGTGCCTGGTTGCTCCAGGTTCTGTAATCATGCTAACAAGTAGAAAGTGAAATGTATGTTATTGTATCCATTATCTCTTTCTGGGGCCTCTCGGCTGGGTCTGGTTTCGACAGTCAAGGCCATGAGAATGTAACACTGTTTTTAATTGCAAGTGCCTCTTCTCTCCCTCTCCCCTCCCTTGGGAACTTTCAAGTTTTGGGCGGGAGAATTGTATTGATAAGAAGAAGCAAATCTGCCCTCAAGCCAGATTTGACTTCGCTAGTCTAGATGTATGTAGTGCTTCTCAATAAAGCTTTCTTATTATTAAGAAGCTAGTTCTGAGTTCTTTCAACGTCTGACACCCGGGTCATTCTGCTTTCTCTGCATCTTCCGTTAGAGTTTGTCCATCCGCACCCAATATAATCCTCCCAACAATTACCCAGCAATCACCTCGCCCAGGCAGCACAATAGCCTCACCTGGTCAGCAGCAACTCTCCCCAGTAGCTCTCTCCATGTGCTCTCAGTTGTCTGAGCTCTGCCTCTGGCGAGGACCAGCCCTTTATAATCCTCCCAACAATTACCCAGCAATCACCTCGCCCAGGCAGCACAATAACCTCACCTGGTCAGCAGCAACTCTCCCCAGTAGCTCTCTCCATGTGCTCTCAGTTGTCTGAGCTCTTCCTCTGGCGAGGAGCAGCCCTTTATAATCCTCCCAACAATTACCCAGCAATCACCTCGCCCAGGCAGCACAATAGCCTCACCTGGTCAGCAGCAACTCTCTCCAGTAGCTCTCTCCACGTGCTCTCAGTTGTCTGAGCCAACTCAGAGACATGATGGGTGTCATACCATGGACGAGAATGCTGGAAGGGAAGGGAGCATGTGAAGGGTGGGCGCTACTCAAACAGGAGCTATTGCATGCTCAATCAATGACTATCCCAGAAAGACGAAAACACTGCAGGAGCTCTAAGAAGCCTATTTGGATGAACAGAGAACTTCAAGAGGAACTAAGAAAGAAAAGGAAAATGTTCAGGAAATGGAGGGAAGGACAGAGCTCTAAAGAAGAGTACCTACAGGTTACTAGGCACTGTAGATCAATCATCAGAAAGGCCAAAGCTGAGAGTGAGCTAAGATTGGCCAGGGAAGCCCATTGTAACAAGAAAAGATTTTTCAGTTATGTGAGGAGCAAACGTAAAGTAAAGGAGGCAATAGGCCCACTGTTGGGTGCGGATGGACAAACTCTAACGGAAGATGCAGAGAAAGCAGAAAGGCTTAGTGCCTATTTTACATCTGTTTTTTCCCACAGGTCAAATTGTTTAGGCACATCTAGAGATGGCCATAGCCAAAGGACAGTGTCTGGGTGGCAGGTTAACATGGATAGAGAGGTTGTCGAGAGGCATTTAGCTGCACTGGATGAGTTCAAATCCCCTGGTCTGGATGAAATGCACCCGAGAGTACTCAAAGAACTTTCCAGAGAACTTGCACAGCCCTTGTCCATCATCTTCGGAACCTCTTTAAGGACTGGAGATGTCCCGGAGGACTGGAAGAGAGCAAATGTTATTCCGATCTTCAAAAAAGGGAGGAAGGATGACCCGGGAAACTACAGACCAGTGAGTCTGACCTCTGTTGTGGGGAAGATAATGGAGCAGATATTAAAGGGAGCGATCTGCAAACATCTGGAGGACAATTTGGTAATCCAAGGAAGTCAGCATGGATTTGTCTCCAACAGGTCCTGCCAGACCAACCTGGTTTCCTTTTTTGACCAAGTAACAGGTTTGCTGGATCGGGGAAATTCGGTTGATGTCATTTACTTGGATTTTAGTAAAGCTTTTGACAAGGTTCCCCATGATGTTCTGATGGATAAATTGAAGGACTGCAATCTGGATTTTCAGATAGTCAGGTGGATAGGGAATTGGTTAGAGAACCGCACTCAAAGAGTTGTTGTCAATGGTGTTTCATCAGACTGGAGAGAGGTGAGTAGCGGGGTACCTCAGGGCTCGGTGCTTCGCCCGGTACTTTTTAACATATTTATTAATGATCTAGATGAGGGGGTGGAGGGACTACTCATCAAGTTTGCAGATGACACCAAATTGGGAGGACTGGCAAATACTCCGGAAGATAGAGACAGAGTTCAACGAGATCTCAACACAATGGAAAAATGGGCAAATGAGAACAAGATGCAATTTAATAAAGATAAGTGTAAAGTTCTGCATCTGGGTCAGAAAAATGAAAAGCATGCCTACTGGATGGGGGATACGCTTCTAGGTAACACTGTGTGTGAACGAGACCTTGGAGTACTTGTGGATTGTAAACTAAACATGAGCAGGCAGTGTGATGCAGCGGTAAAAAAGGCAAATGCCATTTTGGGCTGTATCAACAGAGGCATCACATCAAAATCACAAGATGTCATAATCCCATTGTATACGGCACTGGTCAGACCACACTTGGAGTACTGTGTGCAGTTCTGGAGGCCTCACTTCAAGAAGGACGTAGATAAAATTGAAAGGGTACAGAGGAGAGCGACGAAGATGATCTGGGACCAAGGGACCAAGCTCTATGAAGATAGGTTGAGGGACTTGGGAATGTTCAGCCTGGAGAAAAGGAGGTTGAGAGGGGACATGATAGCCCTTTTTAAGTATTTGAAAGGTTGTCACTTGGAGGAGGGCAGGATGCTGTTTCTGTTGGCTGCAGAGGAGAGGACACGCAGTAATGGGTTTAAACTTCAAGTACAACGATATAGGCTAGATATCAGGAAAAAGTTTTTCACAGTCAGAGTAGTTCAGCAGTGGGATAGGCTGCCTAAGGAGGTGGTGAGCTCCCCCTCACTGGCAGTCTTCAATTAAAGGTTGGATACACACTTTTCTTGGATGCTTTAGGATGATTAGGGCTAATCCTGCGTTGAGCAGGGGGTTGGACTAGATGGCCTGTATGGGCCCTTCCAACTCTATGATTCTATGATTCTATGATTCTATGATTCTATGAGTTTATTAAAGTTTGCCCTACGAAAATCCAACGTCCGCGTCTGGCTACAAGCTTTCTTGGCTCCCCATCCCAAAAGGAATTCTATGAGGACATGGTCACTTCCCCCTAGGGTCCCCACCTCCTTCACCTCATCCACCAACTCTTGCCTGTTGGTCAGTATTAAGTCCAGTATGGCTGAACCTCTTGTGGGTTCATCTACCATTTGATAAATGAAATTGTCAGCCAGGCAGGTCAGAAAGTTGCATGACTGAGGACGCTTCGCAGAGTTTGTTTCCCAGCACACATCTGGGAAATTGAAGTCACCCATGATGACAAGGTCCTGCCGCTTGGATATTTTCTCAAGCTGCTCACAAAGTGCACATCCTCTCGTTGGTCAGGCGGTCGGTAGCAGGCACCAACCACCACACTGTTTGTTTTCCCCTCGCTTATTTTCCCCCAGATGCTTTCCACTGTAGATATGCTCTCCTCCACTAGAATTTCCTGACAGGTAAGCCCTTTCCTCACATACAGTGCCACTCCTCCACCTCTTCGATCTATTCTGTTTTTTCTGAACAGTTCATATCCATCCACCATTACATTCCAGTCATGAGAATCATTCCACCAAGTTTCTGTGATGCCTATTAGATCATACCTTTCCATCAGCATGAGAAGTTCCAGCTCTTCCTTTTTATTGCCCATGCTTCGGGCGTTAGTATAAAGACATCTGAATCCTTTTACTTTTGGTTCCCTATGAGCTGGCCTTGCCGGTTGGGCTGCCTCCGATCGTTTCCCTTCCATACACTCCCTATGTTGATCGTCTCCTTCCCCTAGTGGCTTTAGTTTAAAGTTCTCCTGATGAATCTCTCCAGGTTCCTGCCAAACACATTCTTCCCCAGTTTCGATAAGTGCAGTCCATCAGGTGCTAGTAGGCCTTCCTCAAGAAAGCCTATCCCATGGTCCCAGAAACCAAATCTCTCCTGCAGGCACCAGCCAGTGATTCACCTCCATTATCTTGCTCTCCCGACGCATTCCTCTTCCCTTGGCAGGCAAGATTGAAGAGAATACCACTTGTGCCCCCATTTGCTTGAGCTTCCTCCCCAGATCTTGATAGTCTTTTTTAATAGGAGCGATGGTATTCAGGGACATGTCATTCGTTCCCACATGGACCATCACAAATGGGTAGCGATCCGTAGATTTGAGGAGTTTGTAAATGTTTCAAAATGTTTTATGTAAACCACCCAGAGCCATAGGGAAGGGCAGTATAAAAATCTAAACAAACAAACAAACAAACAAATAATATAATATAATATTATATTATATTAAATCTGGTCACCTTAACCTAAATGCAGAACTTTACATTTATCACTGTTGGAATTAATTTTTGCCCAGTTTTCCAGCCTGTCAAGATTATCCTGTATCCCAATTCTGTCTTCTGGTGTGTTTGCGTCCCCTCCCAGTTTAGTATCATCTGCAAATAAGCACCCCCTCTATTCCTTCAGCAAGGGAGTGGCGGGCTATAAATCTAATAATAATAATAATAATAATAATAATAATAATAATAATTATTATTATTAATAATAATAATAATAATAATAATAATAATCCAAATAATTTATGAAAATGTTGAACAACACAGGAGTGTCAAGTTATATTTGAAGTACTGTTCTAGTTGTTGGTGTGTTCTTTGGTGGGAAAGGGCACGAGAGAGACCATTGGTTTGGGCCCCCAGTCTGCGAACTGTGGCCCTGAGGATGGGGGTTCCCAATAAGGGACCGTCTCGACAACGGGCACAGCCTGCCCGGCTGGGCAGGTCAGGGGCCCGGAGGCAGGCAGGCGAGATGGCCGAATGACATGGGTGTCTGTTGACCATCTTGGCTTGCTTTCCCACGGGGACTCTGGGGGCAAGGAGATGCCCTCCCAGTTGGGAGGTGACAGATCCAGCGTGCCCCCAGAGCCATGGTGTAGCAGCCGGACGGCTGAGGGGTTTCGGTCTTCTCGTGCCCATTCGGGCCAACCCCCCGGTTGTAGGGATGTTGAGTTTACATTAAAAAGCTGTGTCCTTGTTAACGCCAGAATCAGGTGTCGCATCTTCTGTGGCCAAAATGCCGCCCTGCTAGTCAATTGTTAGGTTAGGTTAGTTAGGTTGCTAAAAGAACTAGTAGATATAATTTCGGAGCCTCTGTTAATTATTTTTGACAATTCTTGGAGAACAGATGAACTGCCAGAAGGTTAGAGGCGGAAGAATGTTGTCCCCATCTTCAAGAAGGAGAAAAAGAAGGATCTGGACAACTACCGACCCATCAGCTTCATGTTTATAGCTGGCAAAATTTTAGAAAAACTCATCAAGCAGTCAGTTCTTGAGCAGCTAGAGCAGATGGCTGTAATTACTAAGAGTCAGCATGGCTTTCTCAAGAACAAGTCATGTCAGGCTAAAGTTATCTGTTTGTTTTTTGAGATACTACCTTGCTAGGTCAGGGGAATGCTGTGGACATTGTTTGATTTCAGTAAGGCTTTTGGTAAGGTTCTGCATGATATTCATATTGGCAAGTTGGTAATATGTGGTACAGTTAGGTGGAGGGAGAACTGGTTGTCAGATCACACCCAAAGGGTCCTTGTGAAGGATATTACGAATTGGTAAAGTGTTAATATCCAGAAAGTTAGCAGAGTGCCTTAGTATGGCAAGTAACACAGCGGGAAGGAGAGTCAGAGAAAACAACAAAGAAAGACACGTTCACAAACGTTCACAAACTAGTTTTTAGAAATTCCAGCCAGACCCCCAGATCAGCCTTAATCCCCTGCATCAGGCAGATGTGATGATGAGGCGCCAATCCCTTTCCTGCTAGGGAGCGTGACATGCGTGCGTAGAAAGCCCTGCCTGGTGCCACTGCCTTGCCCGCAAAGTTAAGGTGCCCCAACAGCAAGAGAATCTAGCTGAATGCCTAAATATGTCAGGCAGACCGTCGGCCACTCCGTCTTTTCCTGGGCTAGAGGGACCCCGAACTCTTCTGCGATTCCCTGGAATGTGGCCAACCTGTCCTGCTATTCAGAGGATCCCGCAGCGCCCACAAAGAAAAAATCATGTGCGTTAAAAGTGGCAAACCACTCCGCTCCTTTGCCACCCACTCCAGGAAGGTGCTAAAGGTCTCAAAGGCTGCTCAGGCTAAGGAGCAGCCCATGGACATGACCCTGTCAACATACCAAGCCCCTTGAAACTTGAAACCCAGGAGGCAAAAATCATGGTGCACCAGCAAAAGCCTAAATGTGGAAAGGACGTCACATTTTGCCATTAATGTCCCCGAGCCGCAGGCCCGAACCATAGCCACCGCATGGTCTAACATGGCATATGTGACTGAGCACAAGTCAGGCGCAATGCTGTTGTTCACTGATGACCCTTTTGGGTATGACAGGTGGTGGATAAGTCTGAACTGACCTGGTGCCTTCTTAGGAACCACCCCCAACGGGGAAACCCTGAGATTTGCCATGGGTGGAGCAGAAAAGGGGCCCAATATCCTCCCTGCCTCCCTCTCCTTGCGTAGTTTTTCCTCCACCACCCCTGGCCAAGCTAGGGCCGACTTTAGGTTGTCACACTTCGTGGCGATTCTAGGACCCATGTATGGGATACAAAAGCCAAAAAGAAAACCATCTCGTAAGTATACAGCGGCTGAATTGTCCGGGTACACAGACAAATATGGCACCAACCTAGACAAGCGAACTGGGGTTGGCGCCATTGACAAAAGACTGTCACTGATTGGACTGGGAGATGCCGTCCCCAGCACCGGTTTCTGACCCTGATCCACCCCCTTTTTTGGAAGTGGACCGGCCATTCCGAAAGGGCCCCTGTGTACCTGCCGGTCTGGGACACTCCGACTTAGGGTGCCCACCCCCACATGACGCACACCAATGCTCATACCTGCACCGACGGCAAGAACAGCCGCCCTGGTTAAAATCCCAGAAAATCCCCCGGGAATCCTTGCGGGCTGTGAAGTGAGATCTGCTGCCGTTACCTGCAAAGCGTGGGCATGTGCCCACCTTGACCATCAACACATCCGGGTTTCTCCGATCCCAGCGTGCAGCCACGTTGTTGGAAGCCCGTTTCCTGAAAGCACTATCATATGCCAAGGCAGCAGAGTCCCCATCAAAGAGCGGGCCTCCAAGACGTTTGTTTGGTGACGGATCAAGTGCCAGGCATGCTCAGGATAAGTACCGCATATCAAGCACATGTACTCAGACCAGCCCTTCAACCAGTTTTCAAAAGACCTGTCCCCCTGTCCTTTCTCCTTTGCTTTTTTGGCCCCCCGGGAGCCTGTGCGAGGTGTTTCCTCATCCGGCTTGATGAATTTAAACACGTCCACGTACAACCCATCTAAAGCCCTGTCCCTGAGCTTCTGTGGCAGGTGCGAGCCCGGGGGCTCATCCTTATCTGCAAACCCAATAGGAGGTTCCATTGGGGCACCATCCCCCCTCCCCTTTCTGAAAAAAGTCCCTTGCTTCTACCCTCCGTTTTGCCATCCAATCTGGCACCTCAGGAGTGTATAACCAATGTATAACCCATAACCAATAACCCCTAAGGCCTTACACAGCAGCCTCCACGCCCATCAGGTGTCCTGTTCTGGAGGCAGCCTGGCCCCCGTTTGCCGTCGCCAAAACACTTGCCTCTCCTGCGTCCTGCGGCGCCTTTGCAGTCCCCAAGAGATCCCCTTGTCCTGAATGCACTGGCACGCAGCCAGGATCCGGCCCTCTCCCAGGGATCAGCCCTGGTGCCGTAGCGCCCCCAGAAGGAGAAGGATCCTTGACATGCATAGGCCATGCTGCCATCAGTCGGACCCACGCGCTCCGCTAGCGGGCACCCAAGCATGGGCGCGGCCGCCAATAGACTGCACAGGCCCTGCAGACCAGTGGGAGAAAAAACGGAAGCCGTCCCGTACGGGCCACCCGAGCCAGCGAGTGGGAAAGCCATAGCCGGCCCTGTCCCCGTGTGCCCATTATCCCACCAACCGCTGCCTATTCCAGGGCCCCCCTGGAACCCAGGGCCAGCTGCCGGCCTCGGGTGCCCCATAGCAGGACCCTGGAGCTAATATGCCAGCACAGGGGCCAGATGCATTCCCCCATAAGGAGAAAATGCCCCAGGAAATAAAGCCGGTGTGGGCCAGTAGGCACCCCCTTGCCCTGGCCATGTGGGAAAATGCCCTAATGCAGGACCCCGGCCCAACCCCCCAAGCCCAAAACCCCCCGAGAAAGCGGGGGGCACCGCAGGCCCCGCCTGGGCTGTGCCTACTGCCCCAATGCCTGAACTCGGCCAACCTGGAGAACCTGAGGCCAGCAAGCACGGGGTCCCATGAAGAGGAAAAGGAAATATACCTCCGCCAGGCCATGAGCAACCGACTCGCCCGGAGTGGCAGAGAGTTGTGAAAGTGCAGGGTTCCCCCCGATTGGCTCCTCCTGAGACGCTGATGCTGCCGGGCCTCTGCCCCCCGCAGCCCCCGGCGCTCACCAAAGCCCCCCTGAACCCCTGGGCTCTCCCCAGGCGGCTTCGTGCCGTAAGCGGGCCCAGCGAACTGCCCCCTGCGTGGCATGCACCCCCGCTCCAAGCTCTCCTGGAAGGCCATCAAGAGCCCTAGACTCCGCTGCCTGTCCACCCAAAGGCAAGGCTGCAGCCCGCCGAGCCGCCCCGGTGGCTCACCGCTTGTTTGGGGGCGCCATAATTAGGGGCGAGAGTGACTAAAGAAGAACGAGTGAAGGGGGGGAGTAAAATTGCCCGAAAGCAAGGGCACCACACGTACCAACGGGCAGCTTTCTCGTGCCTTTTAATCCGCAAGCCGGAGTATAGCGCCACCGTAGTCCGCTCGAGAAGTCAGCCCCCTTTTCACACAGCCGCACAGTCCTCTGTTGTCCACGCCGTCACTGCACTGAGCCAAGGCAAACCAGGCCGAAGGTGAGCCGAGAAGAGGCCAGACAGAAGCCACGCCGCGCCTTATGAAGCCCCGAGGTGACCGATTGTATCCGCACCGACAGGAGCAAAACGTGGACTAGCTGAGAGCCGCACGCTGAAGAGAGGGGTCCAGTGTGCAGCTCCCAGTTAAATAGACCTTGGCCCCGCCCCCCGCCCCCCGGCAACCAGGTAAGGCGTGCCTGCGGGAGGTGGAGGGGGGAAGGCGGGCCGTAGGAAGCCCCCACAACAACCACTCCTTGTGGCCCAGTCCAGCCGCTTTGTTAATGCTGGGCTGCAGGTGAGCCAGCAGCCGTCTTTATCACTGAATTCTTTTATAAGCTGTTTATGGAGCCATCCTGGTTTCTTTAGGTTCCTCCCAGCTTTCCTTCTTGAGGGAATTGTCTGCGATTGTGTCTTCAGTATTTCACTTTTGAAAAACTCCCAATCTTCTTGGGCTTCCATCTCCTTAAGTTTTTCTGGCCACCCAACATAACTTTTTGTTAAAAATTGTTCTCCTTGGGGGGCGGAGAAATATGGCTTCTTTAGCAGTTCTCTATCAGTGAACTCTGGAACCTAACAGGGGTTGATTTGCAGCTGCAATCGGCAGAAAGGGGCGAGGTGCGCAAACCTCCCCAATTTTCTACTCAGGAAGTTCTTGGGAACTCGTGGGGCCAATCCTTATCCTTAGGGAGATTTATCTCCTTGGATATCAAGCTGTATCAAGCGGCCCCAAAAAGCCGTTCTCCATGTTTGAATTTTTCTGTCTTCTCATATTCTTTTCTTTTAAAGACTGTTTTTTTTTCTATCACTCTCTGAGCTGCCTGGAAGAGTCTTCAGAATTTCCACGGACATTAATTTCTGACTTCAAACGTCTAAGAGTGAGAATTCTCCAGTGACTTTAAATTGTTTTCGCATACCTCCCCCTGCTCTGTTATCAAGAAGCGGCAGTGAAGTTACCTCCTACAAAGCCTTTCCTGCCAGTTATTTTTTTCCTCTTTTAACTTCAGGGGGAAGGTGAGATATACTAATAACACTGAAAAACAAGATAGCATTAAACCAGTCTGTTTATTATTTCACGGAGATTTCCTTGATAGGGCATTCGCGCGATACCTTTCCTGAATCATCAGAAAGGCCAAAGGTGAGAGTGAGCTAAGATTGGCCAGGGAAGCCCATTGTAACAAGAAAAGATTTTTCAGTTATGTGAGGAGCAAACGTAAAGTAAAGGAGGCAATAGGCCCACTGTTGGGTGCGGATGGACAAACTCTAACGGAAGATGCAGAGAAAGCAGAAAGGCTTAGTGCCTATTTTACATCTGTTTTTTCCCACAGGTAAAAGTGTTTAGGCACATCTAGAGATGGCCATAGCCAAAGGACAGTGTCTGGGTGGCAGGTTAACATGGATAGAGAGGTTGTCAAGAGGCATTTAGCTGCACTGGATGAGTTCAAATCCCCTGGTCCGGATGAAATGCATCCGAGAGTACTCAAAGAACTTTCCAGGGAACTTGCACAGCCCTTGTCCATCATCTTCGGAACCTCTTTAAGGACTGGAGATGTCCCGGAGGACTGGAAGAGAGCAAATGTTATTCCGATCTTCAAAAAAGGGAGGAAGGATGACCCGGGAAACTACAGACCAGTGAGTCTGACCTCTGTTGTGGGGAAGATAATGGAGCAGATATTAAAGGGAGCGATCTGCAAACATCTGGAGGACAATTTGGTGATCCAAGGAAGTCAGCATGGATTTGTCTCCAACAGGTCCTGCCAGACCAACCTGGTTTCCTTTTTTGACCAAGTAACAGGTTTGCTGGATCGGGGAAATTCAGTTGATGTCATTTACTTGGATTTTAGTAAAGCTTTTGACAAGGTTCCCCATGATGTTCTGATGGATAAATTGAAGGACTGCAATCTGGATTTTCAGATAGTCAGGTGGATAGGGAATTGGTTAGAGAACCGCACTCAAAGAGTTGTGGTGAGCTCCCCCTCACTGGAAGTCTTCAAGCAAAGGTTGGATACACACTTTTCTTGGATGCTTTAGGATGCTTAGGGCTAATCCTGCGTTGAGCAGGGGGTTGGACTAGATGGCCTGTATGGCCCCTTCCAACTCTATGATTCTATGATTCTATGAAGCTCCGTGACTTTCTAAGCAACATCATCAAAACCCTTTGAGGGAGGACCTCTCCTGGCTATTTGCAATATTGTCTGAGCTTGGCTGCTGACGTATAAGCCTAAAACATGTCTCTGTTAAAAAGGATGCCCATCTAATAGAGAAACAAACCCAAGATTTCAAAGCATTTACAGAAGGTTTGCTTAAGAATATTTTCAAGGAGATCCAAGACGTCAAGGAAGAAGTTTTTAACAGGATTGATGGACTAAAAACAGTGGTTGATGACAGCACTAAACAAGGTTGGAAATCATCAGCAGAAGAGAAATCTGAGGGCCATTCCGCACTGGGATCCATGTAGCAAATTGTTTGCTGAACGAAAAATCGCCATTTTAAATAGTGAAATTTGGCGTAACACATACCTGCCTTTGTAGTGGAATCCAGTTGCGTTTCTATCATTTCCCACAGGGTTCCGGTCGCTGCAAAAATCGCTAGCCAGGAAGCGCTATTGCTAAGCTGTGTCCCGCCCCTGGCCGTCAAGCAGCCAATGGGCGGCCGTTATCATGCTCCCAAACAGCCCCTTTCCCTTTAAGGAAGTTTAAAAAAAAAAAACACACCCGTTGCAACGAATATGCGTTGATTAGTTGCAACAGAGAGACCCATCCAGCTAGCAGGTGGAGTTTAGAATCATAGAATCATAGAATCATAGAATCATAGAGTTGGAAGGGGCCATACAGGCCATCTAGTCCAACCCCCTGCTCAACGCAGGATTAGCCCTAAGCATCCTAAAGCATCCAAGAAAAGTGTGTATCCAACCTTTGCTTGAAGACTTCCAGTGAGGGGGCACTCACCACCTCCTTAGGCAGCCTATTCCACTGCTGAACGACTCTGACTGAAAAAATTTTTTTCCTGATATCTAGCCTATATCATTGTACTTGAAGTTTAAACCCATTACTGCGTGCCCTTTCCTCTGCAGCCAGCAGAAACAGCATCCTGCCCTCCTCCAAGTGACAACCTTTCAAATACTTAAAGAGGGCTATCATGTCCCCTCTCAACCTCCTTTTCTCCAGGCTGAACATTCCCAAGTCCCTCAACCTATCTTCATAGGGCTTGGTCCCTTGGCCCCAGATCATCTTCGTCGCTCTCCTCTGTACCCTTTCAATTTTATCGATGTCCTTCTTGAAGTGAGGCCTCCAGAACTGCACACAGTACTCCAGGTGTGGTCTGACCAGTGCCGTATACAATGGGACTATGACATCTTGTGATTTTGATGTGATGCCTCTGTTGATACAGCCCAAAATGGCATTTGCCTTTTTTACCGCTGCATCACACTGCCTGCTCATGTTTAGTTTACAATCCACAAGTACCCCAAGGTCTCGTTCACACACAGTGCTACCTAGAAGCGTATCCCCCATCCAGTAGGCATGCTTTTCATTTTTCTAACCCAGATGCAGAACTTTACACTTATCTTTATTAAATTGCATCTTGTTCTCATTTGCCCATTTTTCCATTGTGTTCAGATCTCGTTGAACTCTGTCTCTATCTTCCGGAGTATTTGCCAGTCCTCCCAATTTGGTGTCATCTGCAAACTTGATGAGTAGTCCCTCCACCCCCTCATCTAGATCATTAATAAATATGTTAAAAAGTACCGGGCCGAGCACCGAACCCTGAGGTACCCCGCTACTCACCTCTCTCCAGTCTGATGAAACACCATTGACAACAACTCTTTGAGTGCGGTTCTCTAACCAATTCCTTATCCACCTAACGATCTGAAAATCCAGATTGCAGTCCTTCAACTTATCCATCAGAACATCATGGGGAACCTTGTCAAAAGCTTTACTAAAATCCAAGTAAATGACATCAACCAAATTTCGCCGATCCAGCAAACCTGTTACTTGGTCAAAAAAGGAAACTAGGTTGGTCTGGCAGGACCTGTTGGAGACAAATCCATGCTGACTTCCTTGGATCACCAAATTGTCCTCCAGATGTTTGCAGATCGCTCCCTTTAATATCTGCTCCATTATCTTCCCCACAACAGAGGTCAGACTCACTGGTCTGTAGTTTCCCGGGTCATCCTTCCTCCCTTTCTTGAAGATCGGAATAACGTTTGCTCTTTTCCAGTCCTCCGGGACATCTCCAGTCCTTAAAGAGGTTCCGAAGATGATGGACAAGGGCTGTGCAAGTTCTCTGGAAAGTTCTTTGAGTACTCTCGGGTGCATTTCATCCGGACCAGGGGATTTGAACTCATCCAGTGCAGCTAAATGCCTCTCGACCACCTCTCTATCCATGTTAACCTGCCACCCAGACACTATCCTTTGGCTACAGCCATCTCTAGATGTGCCTAAACACTTAGACCTGTGGGAAGAAACAGATGTAAAATAGGCACTAAGCCTTTCTGCTTTCTCTGCATCTTTCGTTAGAGTTTGTCCATCCGCACCCAACAGCGGGCCTATTGCCTCCTTTACTTTATGTTTGCTCCTCACGTAACTGAAAAATCTTTTCTTGTTACAATGGGCTTCCCTGGCCAATCTTAGCTCACTCTCAGCTTTGGCCTTTCTGATGATTGATCTACAGTGCCTAGTAACCTGTAGGTACTCTTCTTTAGAGCTCTGTCCTTCCCTCCATTTCCTGAACATTTTCCTTTTCTTTCTTAGTTCCTCTTGAAGTTCTCTGTTCATCCAAATAGGCTTCTTAGAGCTCCTGCAGTGTTTTCGTATTTCTGGAATAGTCATTGATTGAGCATGCAATAGCTCTTGTTTGAGTAGCGCCCACCCTTCACATGCTCCCTTCCCTTCCAGCATTCTCGTCCATGGTATGACACTCATCATGTCTCTGAGTTTATTAAAGTTTGGCCTACGAAAATCCAACATCCGCGTCTGGCTACAAGCTTTCTTGGCTCCCCATCCCAAAAGGAATTCTATGAGGACATGGTCACTTCCCCCTAGGGTCCCCACCTCCTTCACCTCATCCACCAACTCTTGCCTGTTGGTCAGTATTAAGTCCAGTATGGCTGAACCTCTTGTGGGTTCATCTACCATTTGATAAATGAAATTGTCAGCCAGGCAGGTCAGAAACTTGCATGACTGAGGACGCTTCGCAGAGTTTGTTTCCCAGCACACATCTGGGAAATTGAAGTCACCCATGATGACAAGGTCCTGCCGTTTGGATATTTTCTCAAGCTGCTCACAAAGTGCAGCATCCACATCCTCTCGTTGGTCAGGCAGTCGGTAGCAGACACCAACCACCACACTGTTTGTTTTCCCCTCGCTTATTTTCACCCAGATGCTTTCCACTGTAGATATGCTCTCCTTCACTAGAATTTCCTGACAGGTAAGCCCTTTCCTCACATACAGTGCCACTCCTCCACCTCTTCGATCTATTCTGTTTTTTCTGAACAGTTCATATCCATCCACCATTACATTCCAGTCATGAGAATCATTCCACCAAGTTTCTGTGATGTCTACTAGATCATACCTTTCCATCAGCATGAGAAGTTCCAGCTCTTCCTTTTTATTGCCCATGCTTCGGGCGTTAGTATAAAGACATCTGAATCCTTTTACTTTTGGTTCCCTATGAGCTGGCCTTGCCGGTTGGGCTGCCTCCGATAGTTTTCCTTCCATACACTCCCTATGTTGATCGTCTCCTTCCCCTAGTGGCTTTAGTTTAAAGCTCTCCTGATGAATCTCCCCAGGTTCCTGCCAAACACATTCTTCCCCAGTTTTGATAAGTGCAGTCCATCAGGTGCTAGTAGGCCTTCTTCAAGAAAGCCTATCCCATGGTCCCAGAAACCAAATCTCTCCTGCCGGCACCAACTACGCAGCCAGTGATTCACCTCCATTATCTTCCTCTCCCGACGCATTCCTCTTCCCTTGACAGGCAAGATTGAAGAGAATACCACTTGTGCCCCCATTTGCTTGAGCTTCCTCCCCAGATCTTGATAGTCTTTTTTAATAGGAGCGATGGTATTCAGGGACATGTCATTCGTTCCCACATGGACCATCACAAATGGGTAGCGATCCGTAGATTTGAGGAGTTTGGGCAGCCTTTCTGAAACATCTTTAATTTTCGCCCCTGGCAAGCAACACACCTCTCGGGTTAGGGGGTCGGGCCCAGCCACGTGGCGATCCATTCCTCTTAGCAGGGAGTCTCCAATTACCAGTACTCTCCTTTTTTTTTTCCTCCTCAACTCCATTTCCTTCTGTCCCCGTGGCCTCTTCCCTTTGTCTTAGAGTTTGTTTTGGGACCTCTTCCCTTGTTGACCCTTGCACCTCCTCTGCAAGGGCCTGAAATCTATTCTGGAGCTCCAAAGGCCCCGAGAACTGTCTCGCCCTTCGCCGTTCAGTCTTTTTCCGAACTGCCTGCAGAGGCTCCCTATTGTGGTCAATCTCCTTGTCCTCTTCAGGACTGGTTGTATTCTCTTTATTCTCTTTATTCCATGTTGCAGAGCTCTGGACTACGAACTCCTCCCCTTTCTTACTTTGGGTCAGAGTAATAATTTTGTTTTCTAATCCCCTAATCTTTTCCTCCAAAAGTTTTACCAGCTTACACTTGGGGCAGCTGTAGTCCATCTTGTCTTCTGGGAGGAAGGCAATCATGTCACACTCACTGCAGATGATGGGATGAGTGTCCTGGAGGTCCATTGTAATGTCTAGACAGTGCAAGTACTAGGGAAATATAATCTACTGATATAATCTACTGATTCTAATTGCTCGGCCAAGAACCCCAGGCTAAGAGCCACAGGCCAAGAGCCCTTTGTCTCTTGCCAAAGGCTCACGCCTCTGGTGAGGAGTAGCCCTTTTTAATCCTCCCAACAATTACCCAGCAATCACCTCACCCAGGCAGAACAATAGCCTAACAATAGTTTGAGCTGCCGTTTCATCGTTGCCATGCTCCCCCCGAGTGAAACCCCCCCCTCACGGGCGCGATTTTCGGCCGAAAACAGTGTGAAAATAAAGTGAAAATAAAGTGAAAATAAACCAGCAAACGGGCTTGTGCTTGGTGACTTTAAACAGAGGGGCTGCAGCCAGGGAAGCCTCGGTGGGTAAACAAAGGCTCGCTGGTGCGTTGATCTCCGCTCGCACGGAGAAAAAAAAATGGCGATCGCTTCGCCGGAAGATCAGAGGAGAGAGCCAGGGGGAGGGACTTTGCAGAAACCGCAACAATGGTAACGCACAGAACTTTCCCGCTAGTGTTGCAGATTGGTTGCAGGAGTGTAGCGCTTTCCGGAGGGTGAATCCACTTTTGGGGATTTCCCTAAATGCGCTACAACGAAGCGCTTTTTGCAGATCGGTTTCAGGAGTGTTGCAGATTGTCAACGACGTTGTGCATAATGGCAAAACTGTAGCGATTTCAATTAGTAACCATTGTGCTATTTTGGATGAATGCGGAATGGCCCTGAGATTTACTGAGGGGCTCCAAAGGGGGTGTTGGAGCCCCTCAGTAAACATGACTCCCTAGATAAGGACACCCTTTTAAAAAAGGCATACAGCTATTTCAAAGCAACAGTACATAAGAATCAGCCAAAAGATAAATGGATCTGTTTTGAAAGTAATCGATTTAAAGGAGCTTCTCAGGAAAAAAATCGCACTGATACATTGGGGATTGGAGTCCAGGAGGTGCAACTACTTCAAGATTCATTGGTGAATATTCTATGGAAAAGAGTACAACTGCACTTTCTACGCCGAAGTCTAACTGGACAGAATATAAGTCTATGGGAACAACAAGGTGCAACAAGCCTCGATATGAGACCCCCTTAAGAAGATTGGGGAAGGGAAAGGAGAAGCAAAGGAAAGGGGGAACAACGTGTTTGAAATCTTTTCTTTATTCTTTTTCTGTTTACTTTTAAGGTAATATAATTGCAAGTGGTGGAAATGTCATGATAAAGTGGGAGGGGGGTTCCCCTCTCTCTCTTTTTTTAAATGTGTATAGTTATAGGGCCAAAGTTCACACTAGGGTTGTGCATTGGGGCCCCGATTCGGACCGTTTCGGATCCGAATCGGCCCGATTCGGACCGGTTCGGATTTGGACCGGTCCGATTCGGCCTGATTCGGATCCGAATCGGCCGATTCGGACCGATTCGGACCGGTCCGAATCGATTCGGGGGCCAATGCAAGTCCATGGAGGCCATTGGCTTGCATTGAAAGGCTCCCGAATCGATTCGGAGCTGTCCGAGCCGATTCGGGGCCAATGCAAGTCAATGGAAGCCATTGACTTGCATTAGAGCCTCCCGAATCGTTTCGGACGATTCGGGGCCAATGCAAGTCAATGTCTCCATTGACTTGCATTGGAAAGCCTTCCCCCGCCTTCCCCGGGAGCTGGGAGGGAGGGGGTGCAGGTTGCATCCCTGAAACGTCTTGGGCATCTCAGGGAGGGTCTTCTCTGAGTCCCCTGAAAGTTTCAAGAAGATTAGACCACGGGGTCCAATGCTACGGGCTCCCAAAGAGGGCGCCCCTATCCGCTCCATTGGTTACAATGGAGCGTCAGATTCTTTAGGATGAACATGTTTCTCCATAGACCTCTATGGGGAATGTTCCTTGGGAGCCCCCAGGATGGGACCCCCTGGTGCAATCTTCCTGAAACTTTCAGGGGATGGAGGGAAGACCCCCCCAGAGATCCCCTGCAAGTTTCATGAAGATTGGACCAAGGGGTCCCCATCCTATGGGCTCCCAAAAGCGTGAGAAAAAAATGATTACAGAACAAGGAAATTGGCAATTTACCTGCTGAAATCATTTTTTTCTCACGCTTTTGGGAGCCCATAGGATGGGGACCCCTTGGTCCAATCTTCATGAAACTTGCAGGGGGGCTCTGGGGGGGTCTTCCCTCCATCCCCTGCAAGTTTTAGGAAGATTGCACCAGGGGGTCCCATCCTGGGGGCTCCCAAGGAACATCCCCCATAGAAGTCTATGGAGAAACATGTTCATCCTAAAGAATCTGACGCTCCATTGTAACCAATGGAGCGGATAGGGGCGCCCTCTTTGGGAGCCCGTAGCATTGGACCCCGTGGTCCAATCTTCTTGAAACTTTCAGGGGACTCAGGGAAGACCCTCCCTGAGATCCCCAAGAAGTTTCAGGGATGCAACGTGCACCCCCTCCCTCCCAGCCCCCGGGGAAGGCGGGGGAAGGCTTGCCAATGCAAGTCAATGGAGACATTGACTTGCATTGGCTCCAAACAGAGGTCAGGAAGGGACTCTCTCTCCCAGGTGCAGGGGAACCTGTGGCTGGCAGCCTAAGCAGCCTCCAGGTGAGAACTGCAGAACCAATAAGGTCCACTGAGGGGCTTTTTGCACGGCTTCAAAATAGCACAATGGTTGCTAATTGAAAACGCTACTAATTTGCCTTAACGCACGACGTCGTAGACAATCTGCAACACTCCTGAAACCAATCAGCAAAAAGCGCTTCGTTGTAGCGCTTTTGGGGGAATCCCAAAAAGTGGATTCACCCTCCGGATAGCGATACACTCCTGCAACCAATCTGCAACACTAGCGCTAAAGTCCTGTGCGTTACCATTGTTGCGGGTTCTTCAAAGTCCCTCCTCCTGAGCCTGTCCTCCAAACTTCCGGCGAAGCGATCGCCATTTTTTTTTCTCCGAGCGAGCGGGGATAAACGCACCGGCGAGCCTCCGTTTAGCCAGTGAGGCTTCCCAGGCTGCAGTCCCTCCTCAGAGCTGTTTACAGTCACTAAGCACAAGAAGCCCGCAGAAGCCCGTTTGCTGATGTATTTTCCCTTTATTTTTCACACTGTTTCGGCTGAAAATCGCACCCGTGAGGGGGGGGGGTTTCACTCTGAGGCAGCGTGTTAATGATCAACCGATCAAACGACAGCTCAAACACCCCAGGCAGCTGGATGGGTCTCTCCCAACGAATCTACCCAGATTCGTTACAATGGGTCTGTTTTTTTTTTTTAAAAAAAAACCTTCCTTAAAGGGAAAGGGGCTGTTTGGGAGCATGCTAACGGCTGCCCATTGGCTGCTTGACGGCCAGGGGCGGGACGAGCTTGGCAATAGCGCTTCCTTTCTAGCGATTTCTGCCGAGACCGGAAGCCTGTGGGAAACGCTAAAAAACGCAACTGATTCCACTACAAAGGCAGGTATGCATAACGACGAATTCCACTATTTTAAATGGCGATTTTTCATTCAGTGACCAATTTGCAACAAAGATCCCCGTGCAAAAAGGCCCTGAGTTCTCACCTGGGTTCCCCTGCAGAGGAGAGGGGGGCCCTGCACTGGCCTGTGGGGGGGATATCCCTGCACCACTAGGAACACTAGTGGCTCAGGGATGTCAACCTCCAGGGGAGACCTGGAGATCCCCCCAGAAACCCCCAGTGAAGCTGTAAAGCTTCATGGCGCCTACGCACTAACCCAGGAGAGCCTCAGAAAGCAAATGGAGGAGCTCAGAGGCGAATCTGGATGCTCCATCCATGCTGTGGACTCATCACTGGCTCTCCCATCCAGCCTCCCCCCTCTAACAAATACAAAGCAAGAGGAAGACTTGCTTTTCACAACCCAAAGGTGTATCAAAGCAGCTTCCACTCACCTTTCCCTTCCTACGCTTGGGCCACCGCCCTCAAACACCACAAATCCAACTGCTCTACTCAGGCCACATCCTGAGAGAGCCCTGGCAGAGCTGTTCTGGGAGAACAGCCCTGGCAGCAGCAAAAAGACACATTCCCCCCCCAGAAGTCCACACACGGCGCAGTGGACACTGGTGGGGAATCCAACAACCTAACAGGCCACCGCCTCAAACCACCTCTAACCCAACTGCTCTACTCAGGCCACATCCTGAGAGAGCCCTGGCAGAGCTGTTCTGGGAGAACAGCCCTGGCAGCAGCAAAAAGACACATTCCCCCCCCAGAAGTCCACACACGGCGCAGTGGACACTGGTGGGGAATCCAACAACCTAACAGGCCACGGCCTCAAACCACCTCTAACCCAACTGCTCTACTCAGGCCACATCCTGAGAGAGCCCTGGCAGAGCTGTTCTGGGAGAACAGCCCTGGCAGCAGCAAAAAGAAGAAGAAGAAGAAGAAGAGTTGGTTCTTATATGCCGCTTTTCCCTACCCGAAGGAGGCTCAAAGCGGCTTACAGTCGCCTTCCCATTCCTCCCCCCACAACAGACACCCTGTGGGGTGGGTGAGGCTGAGAGAGCACTGATCACTGCCCGGTCAGAACAGTTTTATCAGTGCCGTGGCGAGCCCAAGGTCACCCAGCTGGTTGCATGTGGGGGAGCGCAGAATCGAACCTGGCATGCCAGATTACAAGTCCGCACTCCTAACCACTACACCAAACTGGCTCTCAAGACACATTCCCCCCCCCCCCCCAGAAGTCCACACACGGTGCAGTGGACACTGGTGGGGAATCCAACAACCTAACAGGCCACGGCCTCAAACCACCTCTAACCCAACTGCTCTACTCAGGCCACATCCTGAGAGAGCCCTGGCAGAGCTGTTCTGGGAGAACAGCCCTGGCAGCAGCAAACAGACAAATCGGCGCACGCACAACAACAAACTCCTCCTGGGCACCCACTGAGAAATGCTCAGTTACTTCTTGGGTTTACCTTGAGCTCTAAGGCTCACTTTGGGACTGGGAAAAGTTTTCCAAATGGGTAGCATGACTGAGGGACCCAGATTTAATCTCTGGCCCTCTGGTGATTGCAGAATTTCTGTTTGTGTGGTTGGGGGGGGGGCAATTTAGATTGGCCAGGGCACTGGTCCTGTCTGAATTTTTACCTTGGGCGAGCGTTTTTCATCCCCGCCACCCAGAACAGACTCAGAGAGGATGCAGTCACAGCAATTCTGTGCTCACCTCAGTCCTCCTCCAAGAATAGTTCTGGATGGCCAAGAGCCGGCAAGTTGACCTTGAGGAAGACCAATTGCTGGACTCTTTCGGGCGCCAGGCGGGAGCGATACTCGCAGACGGTGCTGCTAGCATGAGAAAATGCCCGCTCGCTCTGGACGCTCGTTGGCGTGCACGAAAGGTAGACACAGGCCAGGCGGGAGAGGGCCGGCCAGACCGCCTCCATCCTGGCCCAGTATCTCAAGGGATAGGCGTTCTCGGACTCCTGGGGCTCACCGAGGTAAGCCCTCACCATCCCAGACGCACTGTCCTCCCTCGGGCACCCACTGCCCTTGGGAAGGAGTGGGCTGGAGGAACCCCAGCAAGAAGTTGCCCTGCTCAGCCTTCTCGCTAGGGTGGCCCGCAGTGGCTGATGTGCCAGCAGAGGCTGGGGGGGGGGGAGGAGGAGCAGCGGACGTGCTGGCTCCTTCCTCCCCTGCCTGGCCTGACACCTCAGCCTCCTTGGACTTCCACCAGGCAAGCCTCTGAATGAGCAGCTCGCGCCATTCAGGAAGGCTCCTCTCCCTCTCTGCTAAGCTGCCCTTGATGCGCGGATCACACATGGCGGCGAGCCTGTATGTCACAGACTTGCAGAGGGGTTCGAAGCGGCTCTCAAGCCCTCTCAGAAGCCTCCTCGCAAGCGCGCGCACGGCTGGAACAACGTCTGCACGTCCTCGAGCCGGGTCCAGGAAGGGGGCCAGCACCACACGGGCCTTGTGGACCATTGCCACGACCAGACCCAAACTCGCCGTGTCAGACGAGAGCATCTCCGTGGAAGTCTTGAAGGGCCCAAGCACTTCCACGGTCTGAGAAATGATCTCCCACTCTCGGTGGGTGAGCCACTCCCCAGGCATAAACATTCTCGTCTCCTGGACAAGGGCGTCTAAGGCTCTCCTCTGCTCCACCAAGCGCTCAAGTATGGCGCGGGTGGAGTTCCAGTGCGTGCTGACATCTCTGATAAGGCAGTGCTGCGGCACGCCCATCAGGACCTGCTTTCTCTCCAGCCTCGAGACGTCGTACGAGCTGTGAGAGAAATGCGCCACGATCTTCCGGCACTTCTCGATGAGATGCCTGAAGTCAATGGCTTCGGCGGATGAACCGGTTCCCTTGGAGCCGATCCCAAGGGCATCCTTAACCACGAGGTGGAGAAGGTGGGCCACACGGGAGATGTGCTTCAGGCCCATGCCCTTGACCGCCTTGGTCATGTTGAGGGCACCATCTGTCACCAAGAAGCCCTTGGTGACCCCCGTCCCACTGCCTACCCAGCCATCTACCATTCTACGAATGGTGCCCTCGATGTTGTCTGCCGTGTGCCGCACATCGAAAGGTTCGATGTGCAGCAAGGCATGGCGATAGCCTGCCCGGCAGCCCTCACCCTGCCTAACAGGCTCAACCCCACCCAGCACCTCCCGTACGTCCCACCAATGCGCAGTCAGCGAGATGTACGCATCTTGCGCATGACATGACATCCATATATCCGAGGTGAAGTGTACGGTCCCTGAAGCTCGGGACATCTCTACCTCCACCCGGCACCTGGCTGCCCTATAAAGAGAAGGCAACACTGTCCTGCTAATCGTGGTACGACTAGGAGGCGTGTACCAGGTGGATATGCGACGGCATAGTCGGTGGAAGTACATGTAGTCGGCCAGACGAAAGGGGTACCCACCCACGGCCATGAGCGCAGCTAGGTCATGGTTCGCGGCCCTACACCCTGCCTCAAACCCCCCTTTTGGCATGCCACTGCCAGGGCGGGCAAGCATCTCCACCATGGTCGCTTGCCTCCCTCTAACTCCACCCGCCCCCTGAGCAGAACTCTTAGGGAGAGCTCTCAAGGTGGAGGTCCCAGGGAGACTCTCCAGCCCCGTGCTGGTAGGTTGTGCCTACGCAGGCACCCCACTGCCAGCCTGTCTCTCCCCCTGAAGCAGGACAGCCTGGTGGTGCCTCTTCAGGTGGTTCATGAGGCCGCTAGTCGTGTAGTGGCGCTCCTGCCTTCCACGACTAACCCTCTGCCTACAGAGCTGGCACTCTGCTAGGTGGGCTCCCTCCACTATCTGGAAGTAATTCCAGACTTTGGAGCCTTTGGACGACGCAGGCTGGCTTGCAGCCTGCGAAGTCCCCTGAGCTGCCTCCTGTGAGGAGCTCGAGCCGGACACACCGTGTCCTGAGGTGGGGACAGAAAGAGGTGAGAGAGGGGGAAGGGGTCGAGATGGCGGAGCAGGGGGTGCCACCTCCATCTCTCCCTCTTGCACCACCTCAACCATCTGCTCCTGTTCCCCCCCCAATTGAAGCCTGCTGGATCCTGGAGGAGAAAGGGGAGTAGACTGGCGGGCCAGTCCCTCACCCATCTCCTCCAGGGCTCTCTGCACCCCCGAGGTGATGCCTGGGGACATGAAGTACAAGCCACTCATGTCCCCAAGGCTCACCCCGAGGGAGAGATCAGGCAACTCCTCCTGACGCCCCCATGCCTCGCTAGCAAAAGGAGCAGCACGAGGGGCTGCCTGATTAGCAGGCCCCGCAGAAGTGCCAGCAAAGACCCCTGCCTGCCGCACCTTAGAAGGGGGCGCCCCGTCAGCCGCCTCAATAAAGAGACCCTTGCGGACACTCTTTATTGCACCACTCCGGCCAGAGGTCGGAGTGGTGGAAGGTCGACCCAAGACAGGCCTCTTCTCAGGTGGGGGGAAGGACACTTCCTTCCCCCTCTCACTCCCCTCCACCCCTCTGGTTTTCTGTAGGGCCTTTCCCCCAGGGCCCCTAGCCTGACCTTCCTTCTTCCCACTCATGTTCCCTTGGACAAACTTTTCCTACTAACTGTCTGTAATCTAAGAGACAGGGAAATTTGAGGCCCTACCACTAACTGCCCTAACACTTGTTTCTAAGGAAACCTTGAAACTTATAAAACCCTCCCACCAGCTACCTGTTTAGTTTTTTTAGACCCTAAGCTGACCTAACTTCTATGGAGTTTTCCTGTTCTCTCTCTCTCTCTCTCTCTCTCCCTTTTTTTTTTTGTTAAACTAAAGGAACCTGTCTGGTCCTAGCTAAGTTTAACTGTCCCTACCTAACCTACAGCAGGGAAAAATTAGGAAAAAAAACCTTTTTAGACTTTTAAAGTGTTTTAAACTACCTGAGTGTTACTAGCTAGAAGGAAGGCTGGAGCAGATTTGTGCACCAAGCCCCCACCTGATCTGCTAAGAAGAACCCCTAAACCTGTTGGCCTCTAAATCAATTCCTGTCTCTACCAGAAAAGCTGGCCTTCAATAAGGCACAGCCCCTGCTGGTTTAAATGTTTTTTTAACTATCAAGAAAATACAATTTTAACCTAAAACCCAAATCACTGTTCTCTTATTAAAATCCTATCTGGCTACTTAGGAAAGAAACTATCTATTCTAAAAAATTATTTGCACTTTATAATTTCTCCTAACACTATGGATTTTACTGCCTATTTAAAGGGTCACTAATTGGACACCCCAAGAAGAACGCAGCAATTCCCCCCAGGAAGGAAACAAACAATCCCCAAAACACCAACCAGCTGCCAGCCACCCAGGGCACTCTCCCAAAGGTGGCAACCAAGCAAAAGTGGCCCTGCAAGGCCCAAACTGCCAAATCAAACCAAGCCTAGCCTAGGCCAACCAAACAGCTTCTGCAAACAACCAGCAGCCACCCAGGGCACTCCCCCAAGGGTGGCCACCAAGAAAAACTTGCCCCGCAGGGCCCTAACCAAACAAGCTAACTCTACCAAAGAAACAGCTCCCAACAAACAAGCAGCAGCCACCCAGGGCACTCCCCCAAAGGTGGCTGACAAAAACTGGCCCTGCAAGGTCCTAAGCTAAACCAACCTAACAAACACAACCTAACAAACTAAACTAAACTAAAGAACAAATGAACTAAAACTAGCCCCCCACCAAAAAACACCTACACACCTATCAAACAACCAGCTGCCACCCAGGGCACGAAGCCCAAAGGTGGCAACTGAGGAAACCTGTAGAAAAAAACCCAAAACAACCAACCCCCCCCCCCAAAAAACAAACAACCAGAAACAAGGCAACTTTAAAATACAAGCCCCAACCCCCACCCCCAAAATACTTTAACAAAAAACAACACAGCAAACAGTTAACACAATGAACAGCAAACACAATTCCCCAACCCCCCCCAGGCCCCCACCCACAGAAACCCAAAGGCAAAAAACTTTTGAAAAGAGGAGAGAGAGAGAGGGAGAGAGAGAGAGGGGAAAATAGAGAAAAATAGAAAAGCAGAAGAAAAAAACCCCTAAAACAAACTATTGCTGTCTTCTCCAGCGCAGTCCACACAGGCCAGGTCCAGAGAAGTCCACCAGTCCAGGAGTCCAGAAGGCAGCAGGCAGGCCGGCCGCTCTACCAAGCAGGAGCTTAGGAGCAGCACACAGCCAGCCAGCCAGCCAGAGCTCAAAGTGAGCTCCAGCAAGCAGTCCCTTGCTTTAAGTAGCCTCCTCCCGGGCAGGCTACAAAGCAAGGGGATTTAAAAATAAAAAGTCTTCTGTGAGTGGCCAGAATGCCTGAGCTGAAAAGCTACAGGCATTCTGATTGGCCACTCACTCCCCCCCTCCCCCCCGCCGCCATTTTAGGCGGCAAAAAAATACAGTTAAAAAAAAAAAAACCCAGACAGCAGAGAGGCTTCAGGCGACGGCTGCCTGAAGCCTCCGACTCATGCCGAATCGATTCGGGCCGAATCGATTCAGCAGGCCCGAATCGCTGAAACTCGGCGATTCGGACCGCTAGGGGGAGCCAGAGGTCCGATTCGGACCGTTTCTGGCTCGGAAACGCCCGAATCGGCCTTGATTCGGCCGATTCGGGCGTTTCCGAATCCGAATCGCCCATCCTTAGTTCACACTGTTCTACAAGAAATGTTCAATGTTAAGTATCTAATTTAAACCTGAAAATATGGAGTTGTATAGCAGACCCCCACCATAATATCCCTATGATCTCCTACTTTTATATTTTTACCAAAACTCTCAGCTGAACTCTCATGCTCAGACACATATATTCACATATATTCTTAACATATCATGTTATTCTTTTAAATAAGTTGCACCTCTCAACCCTATTATTCAGTTGTGAGAGTTATCCCACCAGGTTTCTGTAATGCTTATCAGATCATAGTCCCCTTCCTTGATTAGGTCCCAAAACAAAGTGTAAGACAAAGGGAAGAGGCCACTGGGATAGAAGGAAATGGAGTTAAGAAGAAGAAAAAAAGGAGAGTACTAGTAATTGGAGACTCCCTGGTAAGAGGAATGGATCGCCATGTGGCTGGGCCCGACCACCTAACCTGAGAGGTGTGTTGCTTGCCAGGGGCAAAAATTAAAGACGTTTCAGAACGGCTGCCCAAACTCCTCAAATCTACGGATCGCTACCCCTTTGTGATGGTCCGTGTGGGAACGAATGACATGTCCCTGAATACCATCGCTCCTATTTAAAAAAACTATCAAGATCTGGGGAGGAAGCTCAAGCAAATGGGGGCACAAGTGGTATTCTCTTCAATCTTGCCTGTCAAGGGAAGAGGAATGCGTCGGGAGAGGAAGATAATGGAGGTGAATCACTGGCTGCGTAGTTGGTGCCGGTAGGAGAAATTTGGTTTCTGGGACCATGGGATAGGCTTTCTTGAGGAAGGCCTACTAGCACCTGATGGACTGCACTTATCGAAGCTGGGGAAGAATGTGTTTGGTAGGAACCTGGGGAGATTCATCAGGAGAGCTTTAAACTGAAGCCACAAGGGAAAGGAGACGATCAACATAGGGAGTGTATGGAAGGAAAACTATCGGAGGCAGCCCAACCGGCAAGGCCAGCTCATAGGGAACCAAAAGTAAAAGGATTCAGATGTCTTTATACTAATGCCCGAAGCATGGGCAATAAGAAGGAAGAGCTGGAACTTCTCATGCTGATGGAAAGGTATGATCTAGTAGGCATCACAGAAACTTGGTGGAATGATTCTCATGACTGGAATGTAATGGTGGATGGATATGAACTGTTCAGAAAAAACAGAATAGATCGAAGAGGTGGAGGAGTGGCACTGTGTGTGGGGAAAGGGCTTACCTGTCAGGAAATTCTAGTGAAGGAGAGCATATCTACAGTGGAAAGCATCTGGGTGAAAATAAGCGAGGGGAAAACAAACAGTGTGGTGGTTGGTGTCTGCTACCGACCGCCGACCAACGAGAGTATGTGGATGCTGCACTTTGTGAGCAGCTTGAGAAAATATCCTGCGGCAGGACCTTGTCATCATGGGTGACTTCAATTTCCAAGATGTGTGCTGGGAAACAAACTCTGCGAAGCGTCCTCAGTCATGCAACTTTCTGACCTGCCTGGCTGACAATTTCATTTATCAAATGGTAGATGAACCCACAAGAGGTTCAGCCATACTGGACTTAATACTGACCAACAGGCAAGAGTTGGTGGATGAGGTGAAGGAGGTGGGGACCCTAGGGGGAAGTGACCATGTCCTCATAGAATTCCTGTTGAGATGGGGAGCCAACGAAGCTTGTAGCCAGACGCGGATGTTGGATTTTCGTAGGGCAAACTTTAATAAACTCAGAGACATGATGAGTGTCATACCATGGACAAGAATGCTGGAAGGGAAGGGAGCATGTGAAGGGTGGGCGCTACTCAAACAAGAGCTATTGCATGCTCAATCAATGACTATCCCAGAAAGACGAAAACACTGCAGGAGCTCTAAGAAGCCTATTTGGATGAACAGAGAACTTCAAGAGGAACTAAGAAAGAAAAGGAAAATGTTCAGGAAATGGAGGGAAGGACAGAGCTCTAAAGAAGAGTACCTACAGGTTACTAGGCACTGTAGATCAATCATCAGAAAGGCCAAAGCTGAGAGTGAGCTAAGATTGGCCAGGGTAGCCCATTGTAACAAGAAAAGATTTTTCAGTTATGTGAGGAGCAAATGTAAAGTAAAGGAGGCAATAGGCCCACTGTTGGGTGCGGATGGACAAACTCTAGCGGAAGATGCAGAGAAAGCAGAAAGGCTTAGTGCCTATTTTACATCTGTTTTTTCCCACAGGTCAAAGGGTTTAGGCACATCTAGAGATGGCAGTAGCCAAAGGATAGTGTCTGGGTGGCAGGTTGACATGGATAGCGAGGTTGTTGAGAGGCATTTAGCTGCACTGGATGAGTTCAAATCCCCCGGGCCGGATGAAATGCACCCGAGAGTGCTCAAAGAACTTTCCAGAGAACTTGCACAGCCCTTGTCCATCATCTTTGGAACCTCTTTAAGGACTGGAGATGTCCCGGAGGACTGGAAGAGAGCAAACGTTATTCCGATCTTCAAAAAAGGGAGGAAGGATGACCCAGGAAACTACAGACCAGTGAGTCTGACCTCTGTTGTGGGGAAGATAATGGAGCAGATATTAAAGGGAGCGATCTGCAAACATCTGGAGGACAATTTGGTGATCCACGGAAGTCAGCATGGATTTGTCTCCAACAGCTCTTGCCAGACCAACCTGGTTTCCTTTTTTGACCAAGTAACAGGTTTGCTGGATCGTGGAAATTCGGTTGATGTCATTTACTTGGATTTTAGTAAAGCTTTTGACAAGGTTCCCCATGATGTTCTGATGGATAAGTTGAAGGACTGCAATCTGGATTTTCAGATAGTTAAGTGGATAGGGAATTGGTTATAGAACCGCACTCAAAGAGTTGTTGTCAATGGTGTTTCATCAGACTGGAGGGAGGTGAGTAGCGAGGTACCTCAGGGCTCGGTGCTCGGCCCGGTACTTTTTAACATATTTATTAATGATCTAGATGAGGGGGTGGAGGGACTACTCATCAAGTTTGCAGATGACACGAAATTGGGAAGACTGGCAAATACTCTGGAAGATAGAGACAGAGTTCAACGAGATCTGAATACAATGGGAAAATGGGGAAATGAGAACAAGATGCAATTTAATAAAGATAAGTGTAAAGTTCTGCATCTGGGTCAGAAAAATGAAAAGCATGCCTACTGGATGGGGGATACGCTTCTAGGTAACTCTGTGTCTGAACGAGACCTTGGGGTACTTGTGGATTGTAAATTAAACAAGAGCAGGCAGTGTGATGCAGTGGTAAAAAAGGCGAATGCCATTTTGGGCTGTATCAACAGGGGCACCACATCAAAATCACAAGATGTCATAGTCCCATTGTATACGGCACTGGTCAGACCACACCTGGAGTACTGTGTACAGTTCTGGAGGCCTCACTTCAAGAAGGATGTAGATAAAATTGAAAGGGTACAGGCTGCCTAAGGAGGTGGTGAACTCCTCCTCACTGGCAGTCTTCAAGCAAAGGTTGGATGCACACTTTTCTTGGATGCTTTAGGATGCTTAAGGCTGATCC